>NW_027362036.1:1950000-2550000 GCF_039654945.1 Dendrobates tinctorius | reverse complement strand
CTGTGCAAATTGTGATGGAAAACAGTTTGAGCACCTGCGTTGATAAAATTTAAGGGCTTTTGTATTATTGTTCAAAATAAAATTTAATTGTCAACGTTAAGCTTGTGTTAGTAAATATAATTTTATATATAAATCAAAATAAATGTTATGATTTTCTGTCCACCTACTTTTGGACCACCCTGTATATATATATATATATATATACACTCACTGGCCACTTTATTAGGTACACCTGTCCAACTGTGTGTTAAGACTTAATTTCTAATCAGCCAATCACATGGCGGCAACTCAGTGCATTTAGGCATGTAGACATGGTCAAGACAATCTCCTGCAGTTCAAACGAGCATCAGTATGGGGAAGAAAGGTGATTTGAGTGCCTTTGAACGTGGCATGATTGTTGGTGCCAGAAGGGCTGGTCTGAGTATTTCAGAAACTGCTGATCTACTGGGATTTTCACGCACAACCATCTCTAGGGTTTACAGAGAATGGTCCGAAAAAGAAAAAAAATCCAGTGAGCGGCAGTTCTGTGGCCGGAAATGCCTTGTTGATGCCAGAGGTCAGAGGAGAATGGGCAGACTGGTTCGAGCTGATAGAAAGGCAACAGTGACTCAAATTGCCACCCGTTACAACCAAGGTAGGCAGAAGAGCATCTCTGAACGCACAGTGCGTCGAACTTTGAGGCAGATGGGCTACAGCAGCAGAAGACCACACCGGGTACCACTCCTCTCAGCTAAGAACAGGAAACTGAGGCTACAATTTGCACAAGCTCATCGAAATTGGACAGTAGAAGATTGGAAAAACGTTGCCTGGTCTGATGAGTCTCGATTTCTGCTGCGACATTCGGATGGTAGGGTCAGAATTTGGCGTAAACAACATGAAAGCATGGATCCATCCTGCCTTGTATCAACGGTTCAGGCTGGTGGTGGTGGTGTCATGGTGTGGGGAATTTTTTCTTGGCACTCTTTGGGCCCCTTGGTACCAATTGAGCATCGTTGCAACGCCACAGCCTACCTGAGTATTGTTGCTGACCATGTCCATCCCTTTATGACCACAATGTACCCAACATCTGATGGCTACTTTCAGCAGGATAATGCGCCATGTCATAACGCTCGAATCATCTCAGATTGGTTTCTTGAACATGACAATGAGTTCACTGTACTCAAATGGCCTCCTCAGTCACCAGATCTCAATCCAATAGAGCATCTTTGGGATGTGATGGAACGGGAGATTCGCATCAGGGATGTGCAGCCGACAAATCTGCGCCAACTGTGTGATGCCATCATGTCAATATGGTCCAAAATCTCTGAGGAATGCTTCCAGCACCTTGTTGAATCTCTGCCACGAAGAATTGAGGCAGTTCTGAAGGCAAAAGGGGGTCCAACCCGTTACTAGCATGGTGTACCTAATAAAGTGGCCAGTGAGTGTATATATATATATATACCGATGCCAACAGGATAGGAGACATGGTTTACATATAGTAAACCATTGCATATGAGGGAGACTAATATATGTCAGTGACTACTAATTTTATTAGTGTGTTTGTGTAAGATTTTGGATCTGTAGGTGTAATATATAAGAATATAATCACGGAAAAAAATTGCATGGACTCCAGCGCAGAGAAATAGCAGACCTGACATATGAACGAGACAGAGAAAGTTAACCCCTGAATGACCAGACTGGGAAAGGAGAGACCAGACCCAAAACCCAGTCTGGATCATGACAGGGTGTTAGGTGAATATAACTGTTCTTGTACTTTTTAAATAAAAATGAAAAACAATACTTTTTTTATTTCAAATCTGCAACTTTATACTGGCTGTGTGCTTATTTACAATATAACTATTGGATTAGTCTCTTCATTACTAAGCCGTTGGCTTGATGTCACCTGACAATATAAAGGTGACATCAATCCTGCAAATATTACCCCACTTGCCACCGCCACAGGACAAGTGGGAAGAGGAGGGCAAAGCGCCAGAATTGGCGCATCTAATAGGTGCACCTTGTCTGGGGTGAATGTAGGCTGCTATTTTTAGCCTGGGGGTCAAAATCCATGGCCCCTTACCAGCCTGAGAATACTAGCCCCCATCTGTCTGCTTATCTTGGCTTGTTGTCAAAAACGGGGGTGACGCAATGCTGTTTTTTTTACATTATTTAAATAATTTCAAAAAATGGCATGGGGACCCCTCAATTCTTGAAAATCTACCTTGCTACAGCTGATAGCTGAGGGTTGCAGTCCACAGCTGTCAGTTTTGCCTGGCTAGTTATCAAAAATGTAGGGGAACCCATGTTATTTTTTATTATTTTATATCGCAGGTGCCGGCTGATTAATCCTCCCATCAGCCAATGTCAGCTCTCGCTATTATTAGAGGTAGCAGGTATAGGCTGATGGGAGTAGTAATCCCATCAGCTGACGCCAGTGACCAATGGTAAACTTTCACCTACAGTCCCAGCTGTGGGCTAATGCTGTCTTCTGACAGCATGGGAAACCCAGCACTCTGACTGATAGTAATGATCTTACCGCTGATCAAAGCTGCCGGTGTTTCTCGTGCTGTCATGCAGATGACAGCACAAGAAACGCCCGGTGTTGAAGAGTAACAGGACTTCCTTGTGAAGTCCATGTTTGGGGTCCATGCCTGAACAGTGGATGTTCAGTACAGTGCCCAACTTTACTGTTTGGGTTGGCCCATCTCTAATTCTAAGTTTGTTCTTACTAGAAAAAATTTTTTTTCCATCATAACAGTGCAATTCGCATACTGTATCTTTTTCAAATCTTCAGTGACACAGCCAACAGGTAATCAATTTTTTTTAAATACATTTCCTAAAAAAATAAGTCTTTGTTAATTACCAAAGCATTCCCAAGAACATAGGATGTTCAGCTGTATCTTCAATTTATACTCCCAATTAAACCATTCATCTGGTGTAAGTCAGCAGCTTCCGCTAACATATATTATAACCTGAATTGGGAGACCCTGAAAGGTGTCCTCCTAGGTTCTCTAACCATTGCTATTGTGCACCTATCCGGTTTTGTTAAAATATTTCTTCCCTCCTTATTTCATTTTTGAGTGAGGGATATTGTATGACTAAGCTTTATAGAAAAAGGAAAGTCCAGCTCAATTAGTAAAATCCAGAATTTTCTTTCTTTATTTCATTAAAATACAAACATGGCTGCTAGAGTCATCATTGTGGTTTTTACCCTGACATGGGATAGCCGCACAGAAAGTGCCCAGGAGGTTCTGTACGCGTTTCGAGCGGTATACGCTCTTAGACTCAGAATAACCCCAAAGATTAAAGTGAAGCATCACTTTGGAGTCATTAAGGGATTAACTGCTTTATCTTTTAAAGGGCTACATAGTCATATTAATGATTTGGAGGGGCTAAATTTTCAGGTTCCCTTTAAGTTGGTATACTACATAATAGCTAAATATATCTTGTTCAGCTAAACCCCTTAATGAGAAGGATATTAGAGATATTGTAGTTTCATCCTGAGCTGCCGACCTTGTCACACCAGCTCACTAGATATATTAATATGTAATTTGAAACTTACCAAATTATAAGGGAATTGATGAATGATCAGTGCCACTTTATCACCCAGCAGCCAAGAATTGGTGGCATGAATAATAGGCAGGCATGAGAGAAAGTCACAGAGATTCCTTCACTATTTGAAATGACGAGATTTTTGCATTTCATGTCATGCTGTGACAACCAGCGCATTGGAGGCTTTCAGCAGTGAAATACTTCTGAGGCTCAGGATAAACATTCTCCTGACAGATGTCACATTCAGAAACTGAAATCCATACAATTTGGAGGTTAGTGCTTTCCCTTTAACTGATGTGAAAGAAATGTAACAAAAGTAAAATAAAAACAATAATGAGTTGTGTGTGCGTTACTTTGTGTGATATTTTCTGCTCCCTGTCAATAATTTTGGTTTTCTTGAGTCTATGATACCAAGTTGTCATGCTGTCAATTACCTGAATTAAAGGAACCTCCCATCCCCCCATAGAAAATGTGATTATACATTTCTAATGTCGTCAACATACCGAATAGTTACTGCTCTGCTGCTGCTCCTTTACCCTCATATACTGTATGTGATCAATGCTCATTCTCTTCAGGTCTCTGCCTTTCTCTATGCTGGGATGGATATAGCAAAATCATCACCAGCACTGATCCTTCCTACATTAATGGATAGGTAGGAAAGCTTAAGTTCAGACTTAACTACAGTGCTTCCCATGTTTGTGAACCCGCAATTTCAGGCATGAAGAGAAAATCTGAGTGTTAGGGCATGTTTCCACGTAGCGGAAACATTCAGTATTTGCTGCGGATTGAACGATGTGCAAAGCCGCATCGTTTAATCTGCAGCAGCCAGTTGTTCCAGCATAGTGGAGAGGATTTTATGAAATCCCGTCTCCACTATGGGTCCTAATACGTGGGTGAAACACCCGCTAAACCGGACATGCGGTGCGTCTTTTTAGACCGCAGCATGTCTGTTTACCTAGCGAGACGCTCAGTCTCCGCAAGGTAAACAGCCTACTCTATGTATATGCTGCGGCGATTCCGCATATGTTCAATGAGCACATCCGGAATCACCGCGCATACAGAAGGGGGCGGGGCTTTGGGCAGAGCAGGGATTCCACTCCGTCCAAAGCGCAGACATTACGGTACGTGGAAACGTACCTTTAAAGTGGTGGACTGTACTTACACAATTCTTTCATCTGATGTCAAAAATTGCCTCAATTATGCTATAGTATTATGCATTTTTTGTATATCTTGTGTAAAGTGTTGTGATGTTATAATGTAAATTGCATACAGTAAGTAATGTACTGTAGAGGTAGTACATAAGTATAACATGTATACTGTGAATAGACTATGATATGCTGGTGTACAGCATAAGGTAAGATATAGATTGCAATCTAGAACATAAGATAAAGGCAATAGGCTTAGTACATACTGGTATAAGAGTACAAGCAGGAACGTGGGATGCAGTGACGGGACGGAGGAGGAGCAGGGGTTAACAGGTTTATATACAGGGAAAATACTCCACACAGGGAGATAAAGAGGATTAGGAAATGGCAGAAGAACATATAAAATAAACGAGACACTTATCGGTTGTAGTTCTGGCAAGGGGAAGGTTGGAATATCTCCTGGCGGTGTCTCCAACAATGTACAAAATCTCTGGCTCGGCTACGGAGAAACGAGTAACATTGCCGCCCGACAGTGCTAATGAATTCAGTCCTGCTTGTCTTGGGTACGCTGGATCATGGAAACAGTTCTTTGTGTGAATTCTTCGGAAATGGCCCGGGCAGGGGTCGCGAGCACATGTACAAGCCACAACAACCCGCAGTCTCTCGGAGTAGTCTCTAGACAGTTGTTCCAGGTTCTCAGATAAAACAGAGGTATCCAACAGTGCAGGTACAGACGTTAACTTAATAGCATAAAGAGGAGTCTCAAGGTAAGCACACGGAGGACTGAAAATGTGGAGTTGTCAGTAGAAGCAGCGGAGAGGGAGTCAACCGTCTCCTGTCGTCTTCCCACCAAGTCTCTCCCGTTCCCACGCTCGGGTCTTCTTTTGTACCCTGCGCCCCCTGCTGTCTGACCAAAAGGTCTCTCCCTTTCAGAGGACTCATCCCACGGCAACAGTGGTGACAGCCCTGATAGTTCCGGCCTTAAAGGGCACCGCACACCGCTGACTCCATCCTGTCTCATCTTCTTACAATATTAGGGGATATAAGGATTTCTTTAAGTCCAGCTTTCTGATCCCTCAAGTTCATCATTTCACTTTGCTATGGACTATGTAAGTTTGCATGAAGCCCCACTGTGTATAATAATGGCAATAATAGCAAGTGAAGAGGAAACAGCCAGAGGTTTTTTACAAGAGATGGAAGGTTGATGAGAGGCAACAAGAATTGACTTGTCCTTTTTGGCACCTGCAGAAAGTTCTAACCTTCTGCTCTTAGTGTCGTAGACCATGAAGCCGATATGGGGCCTGTAAGTCGGAAGGCACCTGGCTATATCTTCGCACCTTAAACTATATCAGCATCGTGGATGGCGATACAAAGTTTGTATCCTTCTTTCCTGGAATTCTCAATGGAAAAGGCGTCTGTCTCCATCATAAGTTTCTCTAGAAGTCACACGTGTTGATTAAGGTACATACCAACTGTTCATTCAACTTAATGTCCTAGTATGATGTCCCCTCGAGTGTGTCTGATGGAAGTGAAGAAGAGAGCGACCCTCTTCCTTCCTGCAGGCCATGATATATATACGTCCCACAGCCCCCCACAGAGCATGTGTTCTCTCTATATGGGGTTGACATTTACCATGAGCTAAATACAGAAATAACCTGTCAGCTAAAAGCAATGTGTTCGGTACAGAACTGAGAATAATAAGAATATAAATCCATAATATTCAATAATTAATATTTAACAATTTCTCCTTTTGAGGGTAACAGACATTATTTGGCACCCTCAAAGTAGATAAGTTCATCTTTAGGATAAGATCTTCATTCTTCTTTTCTTCTTCTATGACAAAATAATTTATTAATAATAATAATATCAGATTATTGCTATACATACTCAATAATGATGTGAATTTATGTTATGGTAAGCCGTGAACAATATGCATATAAAATATGTAATTATACTTTCCTAAATCTAAATTGAAGCATCTCAGGTCCACTCATCATCATCTGATGTCATCTGGTCTTCATTTTGATGTCTTCCGTCTTCTTCTTGGTTCTTTTAAAACAGTCTTTATATTATAGTTCCTTTGAAATATCATATAAATGTTGTAGAAACCGTGGCCTGTGTCAAATCAAAGTCCATAAATTCAAATGTTGATAAGAAAACAAAGTCTATAGATGAAATGCAGCTTTAACACTAGAACTATTGTACTCGTGACACCTACTAGAACTACTGAATGTAGTCATTTTGACTACTGACTTGTTTTCGTTTATTATTAGAGTTTCATTTGTGGTTATTTATTAATAATTATATTTTTTTAATGTATTATTATTGTGAGATCCAACAGTAATGCTTTGGAATGTTTTTTTCTGATTTTTTTTCATATTTTTCTACAGGAAATAACAAAAGTAAACTAAGTAAAACAATAATAATTGACGTTTTAAAATAATTTATTATTAAAGTGCACACATATAAACAACAACTCAAGATACTGTCTGCAATCTGCCAAAAAACCCTACAAAAATATCCAACACAACTGATAGCAAAATAAACCCTGAAGTCACTAAACTTCTCCCACTATATCAGCACTCTGAAATATTCTGAGACAGAGCAAAAAGAGGCCAATCCAATAAGGGACAAAAAAGACAATTTGGCAAATAAGTGTGGAAATTCAGCACAACCCAGCCGGGCTGACCACACAAAAAAATGAAATGACCAATAAGACCAAGTGTGAACATTAGCAAAAAACAAACTTATCTTGGGAAGACTGGAACAGAGGTGAGTCCTAGACCTGAGAAGCAGACTGAATCACCAGCACTAGGATAGGGTGTCGGCTGTCTTATATCCATTCTGATCCTTCAGAGATCCAATCGTCATCTTCCTCACCAGGTGGCAGATCACTACCACTTAAGCCAACCTCTCTACCTCCTGTCACCACCAGAGGGAGAATGGAAGGGGAACTCTCAACTGGTGGAGCAGAAAATGAGCTCATAACAGTACCTCCCCCTTGAGGAGGGGTCACCGAACCCTCATCCAAGCCACCAGGCTGATCAGGATGGGCCCGGTGAAAAGCACAAACCAATTTATTGGCATGAATATCAGAGGCAGAGACCCAAGAATTATCCTCCTGGCCATAACCTTTCCATTTGATCAAATACTGGAGTCTCCGTCTAGCCAAACGAGAATCCAATATTTTCTCTACCTCATATTCCATATTGCCTTTAACCAACACGGGGTCAGGAGGTGCCACCACAGGAACTACTGGTTCAACAAACCTCTTCAACAGTGATTTGTGAAATACGTTATGGATTTTGAACGTAACTGGAAGAGCCAGTCGAAAAGAAACAGGATTACGAATCTCCAAAATCCTATAAGGTCCAATTAATCTTGGCTTAAATTTTGGAGATGCAACCTTCATAGGAATAGTCTTAGACGACAACCAAACCACATCACCCACTTTAAACCGGGGACCAATGGTCCTATGCCGGTTGGAAAAACGCTGGGCCTTTTCCTGAGAGAGTGACAATTTATCCACCACTTGGTCCCATATCTACTGCATTCTAAAAACCACAGTGTCCACACCTGGGTAGGAAGAAGATTCCACTTGCCCTGAAGAGAATCGAGGATGAAACCAAAAATTACAGAAAAAGGGTGACATCAAGGTAGCAGAACTAACTCTATTGTTCAGCGCAAATTCGGCCAAGGGCAAAAATGAGACCCAATCATCTTGATCAGCAGATATAAAACATCTTAAATAAGACTCCAGGGTCTGGTTTGTTCTCTCAGTCTGCCCATTGGTCTGGGGATGAAAAGCGGAGGAGAAGGATAACTGAATTCCCAGATTGGAAAAAAAGGCTTTCCAAAATCTGGAAACAAACTGGACCCCTCTATCGGACACAATGTTCTCAGGAATCCTGTGTAACCGAACCACCTGTTGTAAAAACAAGGGCACCGACTCAGCGGAAGATGGCAACTTTGGGAGTGGTACAAGTTGGACCATCTTCGAAAATCTATCACATATCACCCAGATAACAGTCATTCTCTGAGAGACAGGAAGATCAGAAATAAAATCCATTGAGATATGGGTCCATGGCCTCTTGGGCACCGGCAAGGGTATCAGCAACCCAGTAGAACGAGAACAGGGTTTAGACCGAGAACAAGTCCCACAGGACTGTACAAAATTCCTGACATCATGAGATAAGGCAGGCCACCAAAACGACCGACTCACCAAATCTCTGGTACCAAAAATACCTGGATGACCAGCCAATGCGGAGCAATGGACTTCAGACATCACTCTCTTTCTCCACTGGTCCGGAACATACAATCTTCCCATAGGGCAACGCTCAGGTTTATCCTCCTGAAATTCCTCCAGGGCGCGTCTCAAATCAGGAGAAATGGCAGAAAGAACTACCCCCTCACCTAGGATAGTAGTAGGCTCGGTCACATTAAGAGAATCAGCAAAGAAACTCCTAGAAAGGGCATCTGCCTTAACATTCTTAGTGCCCGGAAGAAAAGAGACCACAAAATTAAAACGCGTGAAAAACAAGGCCCATCTAACCAGTCTAGGATTCAAGTGTTTGGCCGACTCCAGGTAAGTCAGATTCTTATGATCGGCGAGGACCACAAATTGATGTCTAGCTCCCTCCAACCAATGTCTCCACTCCTCAAATGCCCATTTCATGGCCAACAATTCCCGATTCCCCACGTCATAGTTGCGTTCAGATTGGGAGAAATTTCGAGAAAACAAGGCACAGGGATTCATCTTAGAAGTCACAGGGTCTTTTTGGGACAAAACAGCTCCTGCACCAATCTCAGAAGCGTCTACCTCCATTTGAAATGGAAGTGAGACATCAAGTTGCTGTAAAACTGGAGCTGAAGTAAACCTCCACTTAAGCTCCTGAAATGCTGAGACAGCCTCAGGAGACCAATTCAGCACATCAGCTCCCTTCTTGGTCAGATCAGTCAGTGGTTTGACAATACTAGAAAAATTACCTATAAATTTACGATAGGAATTAGCAAAACCCAAAAACTTCTGAAGAGCCTTCAAAAAAGTAGGCTGAACCCAATCATATTTGGCCTGTACCTTGGCCGGGTCCATTTCAATAGTCGATGGAGATAAGATAAATCCCAAAAATGAAATCCTCTGTACACCAAAGAGACATTTCGATCCCTTACCAAACAGGGAATTCTCCCTCAAAATCCGAAACACAGTCCGGACCTGTTCCACATGGGAATCCCAATCACTTGAAAAGATCAAAATATCATCCAGATAGATGATCAAAAACTTATCCACAAAGTCTTGGAAAATATCATTCATAAAGGACTGGAAGACAGAAGGGGCATTGGAGAGCCCAAAAGGCATCACCAGGTACTCAAAATGTCCCTCCGGAGTATTAAACGCCATCTTCCATTCATCCCCATGCTTGATGCGAATAAGATTATACGCCCCCTGAGGTCAAGCATAGTAAACCAGCAGGCGCTCTTAACTCTGGAGAATAAATCAGACATCAGAGGTAACGGATACTGATATTTAACCGTCATCTTGTTAAGGGAACGATAATCAATACACGGTCTTAATGAACCATCTTTCTTGGCCACAAAAAAACCCAGCACCTAAAGGTGATGAGGATGGTCTGATATGACCCTTCTCCAACGACTCCTTAATATAGGATCGCATAGCATCATTTTCGGGTACAGATAAGTTAAAAAGCCGACCCTTGGGAAATTTACACCCAGGCATCAACTCAATTGCACAGTCATAACTCCTATGGGGCAAAGACGCAGACTTACTCTCACTAAATACATCAGAGAATTCAGCCAGGTAATCAGGAATATCATGAGACTGAGGAGAGGTGGAGAAAACAGGAGCGTCCCTAAGAACACACTGACAACCCCAACTCAACACAGACACAGATTTCCAATCTAAAACTGGGTTATGAGTTTGCAACCAGGGGAACCCCAGAACAATAGTATCATGCAAATTATGCAGCACCAAAAATTTGCAATTTTCCTGGTGGTCTGGGGCAACTCGCATTATCACCTGGGTCCAAAACTGAGGTTTATTCTCCGCCAAAGGAGAGGCATCAATACCCCTCAAAGGAATAGGCGTCTGCAGAGGCGTCATGGAAAAACCACAACGTTTAGCAAAGTCCAAATCCATCAGATTCAGAGATGCTCCTGAATCCACAAAAGCCTTAGTGGAAATTGTGGACAAGGAGCAGATCAGAGTAATTGCCAAAAGGAACTTAGGTTGTTTACTGTCCACAGCAAATGTGTGTGCAAAATGTTTCTCTCATTTAGGGCAGACAGAAATAGTATGAGAGGCGTCTCCACAGAAAAAACACAGCTTATTACGCCTTCTAAACTCCCGACGTTGCGCCCTAGACAAAACCCCATCACATTGCATAGGTTCAGACATTTGTTCAAAAGGTGGCAGCGCCTCCCGTGTATTTTTACATTCACGTAAACGCCGATCAACTTGAATGGCTAATGCCATAGAGCCATCTAGACCAGAGGGAACAGAAAATCCCACCATAACATCTTTTACGGTCTCTGATAAACCTTTCCGAAAGAGGGCTGCCAATGCACTATCATTCCATGTAGTAAGGACCACCCACTTTTGGAATTTTTGACAATATAACTCTGCAGGATCCTGACCCTGGTTTAATGCCAACAGGGTTCTCTCAGCTTGATCAACGGAATTAGGTTCATCATACAACAACCCCAAGGCCTGAAAAAATGCATCCACATTAGTCAGAATAGGATTTTTAAGATGTCAGAGAAAACGCCCAATCCTGGGGATCGCCGCGCAGCAAGGAGATGACAATTTTAACCTGCTGCTAGAGCTTCCCGATGAGTTAGGCTTCAAAGCAAGAAATATTTACAATTATTCTTCAAATTAAAAAATTTAGACCAATCCCCAGAAAACACATCAGGAGTAGGGATCTTGGGTTCAACAGCATGTGGCTGAGTGAGATAGGTGGAAATTCCCTGCACTTCAGCAGCGAGCTGCTCCACAGAATCAGCAGACAATTGCTTAATCTCCATTAAGAAAAAAAAATCCTCCTACGGCCCCAGAGAAAAAGAGGAAAAAATGCATATAAAAAAAAATTCTGACACTTTTTTTTTCTTTTTGTTTTCTCTTTTTCCTGCTTTTGAGTACCCTAGAATTTGCGGTATGGCTGGTGATTCTGTTATGAACTGGTAGCCGAGGTGGAAATAAAAGACAGACAAGCTATGTCTCAGAAAACCAAAGAGGTTGGTAACTATGCAGACTGCAGACCCCTGATCCTAACACGCAACTAGCAGCAGTCGTGGAGCGTTCCTACGGTGGTCCTAGACGCCTCGTCACAACCAGAGAACTAATTAAGCCAAAAGCAGGAAAAGAGGAAAACTAACTGCCCCAGACCAGACCCCAAAGGAGAGACAGCCCCCCACATGTATTGACGGTTAAACAAGATGAAAACACAAACAAAGGCAGGAAAATAGGCTGAGCAAACGATGGGGCCAAACTAACTAGAAAGGACAGGAAAGGAAAGATACTGCAATCTGCCAAAAAACCCTACAAAAATATCCAACACAACTGATAGCAAAATAAACCCTGAAGTCACTAGACTTCTCCCACTATATCAGCACTCTGAAATATTCTGAGACAGAGCAAAAAGAGGCCAATCCAATAAGGGACAAAAAAGACAATTTGGCAAATAAGTGTGGAAATTCAGCACAACCCAGCCGGGCTGACCACACAAAAAAACTGAAATGACCAATAAGACCAAGTGTGAACATTAGCAAAAAACAAACTTATCTTGGGAAGACTGGAACAGAGCTGAGTCCTAGACCTGAGAAGCAGACTGAATCACCAGCACTAGGATAGGGCGTCGGCTGTCTTATATCCATTCTGATCCTTCAGAGATCCAATCGTCATCTTCCTCACCAGGTGGCAGATCACTACCACTTAAGCCAACCTCTCTACCTCCTGTCACCACCAGAGGGAGAACGGAAGGGGAACTCTCAACTGGTGGAGCAGAAAATGAGCTCATAACAGATTCCCGTGCAATTACACTAACCACCACCAGGGGCAAAACTATCTCTAAAAACACCAGTGCAATGACCATACTGGCCACCGGGGCAAAACTATCTCTAAGCACACAGCTTAGAGAGAGAAAAAAAAAGGTTACCAGTGCTCTTATCCCGCATGGATCATGACAGTACCCTCCCCTTAATGAGGGGCCTCTTGACCCTCAAAACCGCTCATCATCAGAAACCACCCACAGAGGGGACGCCAAGATCCAGAGTTCCCCCCAGCAACCACCTGCACTTCAGGTTTATGACAAATGCACCGCTGGTATTGGCAATAAGTTCTGGAGGAACCACACAGCTCCAAAGCGCCGTCCTGGGGAACAAGTTATATAAGTGTACGTTTGATATGAGCTGGTAAGACTCTACAACACACTCCCACTAGACTTTTTTTGGTGTGACCCATACACACTCGTTCACACATAGGTCCGGACCTGAACGATTATTGCCACACATTCGTTTGTCAATAATCAGAGAACTCTCTCTGGGATTGACAACAGAGACGTCCCCCTGTGTCACCACACTCACATCCTCCGCACTCCACCAAGGGGTACACCACCCCCCAACCCTTTCGACCACGAGGTCTGCGCCTCCAGGGTTGTCTAATGGCAAGGGTAGAGACTTGTCCCTACTCCCCCGCAGTACACCTGCTGCTCACACCGGTGAGGGAGGGGCCTGGGATATGGAGGAAAAATACAATCCCTGGTCACCTTCCTCCACACGACCAGGAGGGGATGGCTTCTTTTGTGGTATGGAAGATTTGGCGTGAGCCCCAGGGACTATAACACCAGTCTGCTCACTACTGGGATGTACCCCTTCATCTCACGGAACCCCAGACAGCACCATGGGGACACCAACTCCACCCATCTGTCTGGGTGCATCTGCCTGTATGAGCAAGTCCAGCTCTCCAGCAGCGACTCTAGGGGGCTTCATTGCCAGCCGCTATATAATTTTCCAGTTGAGTCAGAGGGAAGGCCCCAGACCTTGAATACTGCTGCTGGAACTGCTTCAACACATCATGCAGCCCCTCACTCACCCTAGTGAGGCCCAGCAGCAATTGCTCACAGGTCTGAACATGGCCCAAGGCTCACCACAAAAAAAATGTAAGGGTTGGTGATAATGTCACGTGCCCCGTCCAGTGTGACACGGCCAGCAGGCCGGTAACTAATACAACAGGACACGGCACGTGTAATTGTCCAGTGTGACACGGCCCTCAGGCCGGTAACTAATACAATCAGACACAGGGGATAGGGAAACAATTACAATGGTGGCCCCTGTGATAGGGAACTGGGGATGTGGAGACCTCCTGCACTTCCCTGAGTCAGTGTCCCTAACACTCCTAACATTCCCTATACAGGCTCCTCACCTGTTGCCGATCAGGATACCTGTCACCCTAGCACACCCTACACCTATTCCTTACTAGGGAGCTGGGTGGTGCAGGCACTGGCCCCACCTCTGTACTAACCCCAACATGAGGAAACTTGACAAACAGGGAAACACTTAGCTTTGCTCTGATGCACTTGCTCCAGACAACAGAGTCCAACACCTGAGTGCATATTCCTCCCACCATGTCCAACACCTGGTTGCAGCTGTCCAGCAATGGAGTCCAGCACCTGAGTGCAGCTGTCCAGCAAAAGAGTCCAGCAACTGAGTGCAGCTCTACACCATAGCTGCCACTCCATCAAGCTTTGCAAGAATTCTTCACTGACACCATAGCTGCCACTCCACCATGCTTTACACAAACTCCTCGCTGACACCATAGCTGCCACTCCAGGACTCTGACTGAGCTGTCCTGGGCTTTGCTCTGATGCACTTGCTCCAGGCAACAGAGTCCAACACCTGAGTGCATCTTCCTCCCACCGTGTCCAACACCTTGGTGCACTGTCCAGTAACGGAGTCCAGCACCTGAGTGCAGCTGTCCAGCAATGGAGTCTAGCACCTGAGTGCAGCTTCCAGCAAAAGAGTCCAGCAACTGAGTGCAGCTCTACACCATAGCTGCCACTCCACCAAGCTTTGCAAGAATTCTTCACTGACACCATAGCTGCCACTCCACCATGCTTTACATGAACTCCTTGTTGACACCATAGCTGCCACTCCAGGACTCTGAGTGAGCTGTCCTGGACTCTCCTCAGCTCTTTCCATCACCCAGCATAGTTGGAAAAGACCAACAATATCACCAACATCAGTGAGCACAACTGACACACCTTTATTGAGTAAACACACCTGATAGTGATTCCCGTGCAATTACACTAAACACTACTGGGGGCAAAACTATCTCTAAAAACACCAGTGCAATGACCATACTGGCCACTGGGTCAAAACTATGTCTAAGCACACAGCTTAGAGAGAGAGAAAAAAAAGGTTACCAGTGCTCTTATCTGACATGATCCCGCATGGATCACGACAATAGGAAACCACTGGAACTTGATAAGAACGTGATAACACAGTTCATCTCTGCATCATAGGATCATCGTCCTCTGTAATTGTGGTTGTCAGTGGTGGATACTGCACTTGTAATTGACACAGTCTATTACTCAGAAATCATAGCTTTGTTGCCTTCTGGGACTTCTGGATCACGTTCTTCTTCTTGCAACTGATAAGAATCAATTGAATTTAGAAATATGAAAAGTCTTTATCTGGTAATTTTCCTAACCTATAATATCACAGCGTACCATAGCAATCAGTAATATCCATATAATTATTATCAGAATTTGTACCGTATATGGATTTCATATTTGGAATAATAAAACAATAATAAATGATAATACAATGTAAACCATATTCTTCATGTGATAGAACATTTTTTTATGTCATAGGTGTAGTTACCTTTTTCAACCCATAGGGGTCATTGTGTTTTATGTAACAAGTGTTTTCATCTCTATTACTAAAATTTTATTAATAGAATATATTTATTAGACCAATAATATGTAAGAATGTATTGCCATGAGCCAAAATAAGAATATATGAGTGAATGAATGAATGAAAGAATTGCTGTATATAACTCAGAATTGAAACATCTTTCCCTTATAATGGAACCATATCATCGCTATATTTAATGAAGCAATATTCTCATGCTAGACATTACTTTATTAAATATTGATGTTTTTCCTTGATTGAGAAAAAAAATAAAATTGTAAGAATTGAAAATAAAAATAAAGTAAGAATAATAAATATTGAAAATGAAAAATAAAAATAAGAATAAAAATAAGGCCTTTATGTTGATAAATGCAGAGTAATTATGTTCTCAGTAACATATACCCTTAATATTCCATGGTCTGGAAGATTTCATATTTGTCATAAACTTGTGTTACCAAAATATACAAATTATGCAACTTTGCTTGTAATACCCTTCTAAGTGTAAAGAAATGACTATAATACTTAATGTTATTATACCTTATTGTACCTTACTTATATTTCTTCTTTATTAAAATGTGTGAAGCGGTAATAATCAAATGTGATGATGTAATCAGGATCAAAAACACATTTCCCCTTTAATATCATAGAATCATAGAATCATAGAATCATAGAGTTGGAAGGGACCTCCTGGGACATCTGGTCCAACCCCCTGCTCAAAGCAGGATTCGTTAAATCATCCCAGTCAGATGTCTGTCCAGCCTCTGTTTGAAGACTTCCATTGAAGGAGAACTCACCACCTCTTGTGGCAGCTTGTTCCACTCAATGGTCACTGTCAAAAAGTTTTTTCTAATATCTAATCTGTGTCTCCTCCCTTTCAGTTTCATCCCATTGCTTCCAATCTTTCCTTGTGCAAATGAGAATAAAGTTGATCCTTCTACAATGTGACAGCCCTTTAGATATTTGTAGACAGCTATTAAGTCTCCTCTCAGTCTTCTCTTTTGCAAACTAAACAATCCCAAATCCTGCAACCTTTCCTCATAAGACAGGGTTTGCAGACCGGTCACCATTCTGGTTGCTCTTTTCTGAACTTGCTCCAGTTTGTTGATGTCTTTTTTAAAATGTGTTTCCCAAAACTGGACACAATATTCCAGATGAGGTCTGACCAAAGAGGAGTAGAGGGAAATAATGGCTTCACGTGATCTAGACTGTATGCTTCTGTTAATACATCCTAGAATTGCATTTGCCTTTTTTGCTGATGCATCACACTATTGACTCATATTCAGTCTGTGATCTATTAGTATACCCAAGTCTTTTTCACATGTGCTGTTGCTTAGGCCTATTCCTCCCATTCAGTATATGCTTTTTTCATTTTTAATGCCAAGATGTAGTACTTTGCATTTTTCCCTGTTAAAAACCATTCTGTTAGTTGCTGCCCACTTCTCCAGTTTATTTATATCTTTTTGAATCCTCTCTCTCTCTTCTCTAGTATTAGCTATCCCTCCTAGCTTTGTGTCATCAGCAAATTTAATCAGTTTACCCTCAATTCCTTCATCTAAATTGTTGATAAAAATGTTGCCTTGTGGTACCCCAGTTGAGACATTCTTCCAACTGGATGTGCAACCATTTACGACCCGACCACTCTTTGGGTCCGATCACTAAGCCAGTTACGGTAGGTGTGCTCCTATTTAAACTTAGTTTTTCACGAGCATCCATCAGTTTGATTGGTTATCCTCCAACACTGAGCTGCTGCTTTCTAGAATTCAGCATCTCATGAGCATCTTGCACTGTACCCTTTATACAGAAACGTATGTCTTTGGCAACCAATTTTTCACGGGCATCTTTTATGCATAGCTTGAGATGCGCATCTGTTATGCTAGTTTCACACTAACGTATTTTCCATGCAGCGCACGGTGCCACTAAGCCCCGCCCACTGCCGGCTCCCTGCCCGCCCCATCCGGTCATCGCCGCCTACTATCGCACACGGCCGCATGCGATCTGCGCACCCTATCTAAATCGTTGATAAAGATGTTGAACAATACAGGGCCCATGACAGAGCCCTGTGGTACCCCACTTGAGACATTCTTCCAACTGGATGTGCAGCCATTTACGACCACTCTTTGGGTCCGATCACTAAGCCAGTTATGAATCCACCTAACAGTTGCCTTGTCCATTCCATACTTAATCATTTTTTTAACAAGGATTGTATGAGATACTTTGTCAAATGCTTTGCTGAAGTCAAGATATACTATATCTACAGCATTTCCTTGATCCACCCAATCAGTGATTCCGTCATAGAAGGAAATTAAGTTAGTCTGACATGACTTATTAGTTACAAACCCATGCTGACTCTGTTTAATCACTTCATTCTTATCCAGGTACTGACATACATGTTGTTTAATAATTTGTTCAAAGATCTTTCCTGGTATGGAAGTCAGACTCAACGGCCTATAGTTGCCTGGGTCCACCTTCTTCCCCTTTTTGAAGATAGGAACAACATTTGCTCTTCTCCAGTCTTCTGGGACTTCTCCTGTTCTCCAAGAATTTTCAAAGATTATGGAGAGGGGTTCAAAAATTTCTTCTGCTATCTCCTTTAGTACTCTGGGGTGTAATTCATCTGGACCTAGAGACTTGAATTCATGTAGGTTAGCTAAGTGTTTCCTCACTATCTTTCTGTTTATAGATATCCTGGATTCTTCTATTCCCTTAATAGGACAATGAAGAACAGTTGATGTTACATTTCCTTTCTGAGAGAAAACAGATGCAAAGTAGGAATTTAAAAGTTCGGCCTTCTCAACATCCTGTCTTACCATTTCATCATTTTCATCCTGTAAAAATCCTATAGCATCTTTGACTTTTCTTTTACTTTTGACATATCCCCAAAATCCTTTATTATTGCTTTTGACATCTCTTGCAAGCCTCAATTCATTGTCAGCTTTAATAATCTGATTTGTGCCCTGCAGGTTCTGCAGACAGCATTATATTCTTCTTTAGATATGCCTCCCTCTTTCCATTTTATAAACATTTTTTTCTTCCTTTTTAGCATGTGCTTAAGTTCTGTGTTCATCCATCCTGGTTTCCTTAAATGCTTCCAATTCTTCCCTCTTTTCGGAATTGTTAACAACTGTGCTTTGAGAATTTAATTTTTCAAGATTTCCCATCCTTCCTGGACATTTTTGTCTTTAAGGATATCCAGCCATTGGATCCCTCCAATTCTTTTTCTGAATCCCTTAAAATCTGCCTTTCTGAAATCTAACCTTGATGTCTGAGTCTTCACAGGTCTTCCTCCTCTAGTTATCCAAAATTCTAAAATAGCATGGTCGCTACCTCCTAGGGTCCCAGCCACTTTTACCTCCTCAACCATTTCCTCCCTGTTTATAAGGATTAAATCCAAGGTAGCAGTTCCCCTTGTTTTCTCCCTTACCTTTTGGAAGATAAAGTTGTCAGCAAGAGAGGATAAGAATTTCCTTGACCTGTTAGTTTTGCCTGAGAGAGATTCCCAACAAATGTCTGGATAGTTGAAATCTCCCATGACAACTATGTCATATTTTTTGGAGAACTTGGCCATTTGATGCATAAAGAGTTCATCCATATCTTCAGCTTGCACAGGCGGCCTGTAGTATATGCCTACAATGGTGTCCTTTCCATTGTTCTGTCCTTGTATTCTTACCCAAACAGTTTCCACAGAACTCCCAGTCTCTGAAGCTTCAATCTCTGTGCAGATATACGCGTTTCTAACATACAATGCGACACCTCCTCCTCTTTTATCAAGTCTGTTTCTTGCAAATAAGTTGTATCCTTCTAGTCTTGTATTCCAATCATATGTATTGTCCCACCAAGTTTCAGTGATTCCATTGACATCATATTTCTTTTCCTGTGTTAGTAGTTCCAATTCTCCTTGTTTGTTGCCCATGCTTTGTGCATTAGTATAGAAACATTTTAGTTTGTGATTGATTTCTCTTTCTCCAATATTTTTATTAATTTGATTGTTTTGTCTTTGTTCTTCCTTTCCACTTCTAATAGCAGAGTTCTCAATAGCATTTGTCAGGTGTATGGCTTTTTCTGGTCTTTTGCTTCCCTTCCCATGTTGTTCTAGTTTAAAGCTCTCCTTACAAGTGTAGCAAGGCGACTTCCAAATACATGTTTTCCAGTCTTCGCAAGGTGCACCCCATCTCTAGCAAGTAGTCCATCTTAAAGGTAATTCACTCCGTGATCCATAAATCCAAATCGTTGCTGACGGCACCATCGATGCAGCCAGTTGTTCACCTGCAGAATCTTATTCCACCTCCTTGTTCCATGGCCATCCACTGGGAGGATGGAAGAGAAGACCACCTGTGCTCCCAGTTCTTTCACTTTCTTGCCTAAGTCTTCAAAGTCTCTGCAGATGGTTTCCAGGTCGTTTCTCGCGGTGTCATTTGTCCCCACATGTAGTAGCAGGAATGGGTAGTCATCTGTAGGTCTGAAGAGTCCTGATATCCTGTCAGACACATCTTTAATTTTTGCACCTGGAAGACAGCACATTTCTCTTGAAGTTATATCCGATCTGCAGATAGCGGCCTCTGTTCCTCTCAACAGGGAATCCCCCATGACCACCACTCTCCTTTTCTTCTTCACAACATTTTTCTTTCTCCATCCAGGAGGACTCTGAAGGCGTACAAGGTTGCTGTTTGTGGCAAAGTCTTACCTTGATGTATTTCTTCATCGTTTTCCTGCGTGAGAGCCTGGTACTGGTTCCCGAGAAGTATGGGTGCTGACTGCCTCTTGATCCTCCTGCTTCTCTGGGTCACATGTCTCCATTCCTCTGTTTCTTCAGGTGCACTTCGAATTTCTTCTCTTTCTGTAACATGAAGAGATAATTCTGCTCTGTCTAAGAACTCTTCGCCTTCCTTACTGATCTTCAACGTAGCTAACCTCTCTTCGAGATTTTGCAACTTTTCCTCCAACAGGGACACAAGCTTGCATTTGTGGCATGTGAAGTTTGGCTTTTCCACTCATGAGTCTGTGAACATGTAGCAAGAAATGCAGCTCACTAAATGGCTCCTGGCCTCTTCCATATTGAGATTTCTTAAAAACGATGAAAGATGAGCCAAAATTCGGTTTTCCGATTTCCTCTTTTCAGCTGCAATGGCCAAAACCCAGTGATCGTTGAGCTCGCGGAGACTCTTCACTTATCCCAGAAGGCACTGGGAATATGCAAATGATCTCCTCAAGACTCTTCCCCTGGTTTTCATAAAATATTGTTTTATGAAATAATTAATCTATACATTATTTGTGTAAATTCTAAACTTGCTTTATACCATATATTTGTCTGAAGATGTGTACCCATCTATGTAGCAATTAAAAATAAAATTGAATATCATAAAATTATATTCTTTGGAGAAAATTAATCTAAATGTAGATTTTCTTAAACCATTTTGATGTGTGATTACAATTATCCACAATTAACTTAATCAAGAAATAATTACTAAAGAAATATATGTTGTGTAGATAATATTTCATTATGTATCTTAATATTCTAATAATTTAACTGACTTCCATTATTTCCCATAAAGACAGTTTTTTTTTCTAACATACCATGAGTCTTCATGAGGCCTCTCATACATCACACATATCACATTACTCTCTTACCTTCATATTCTCTCTTAGCAGCTGCTCATACACACATCTGTCATCTGTCACTCAGACTGTGACTCATATAATTTCACACTAAATTATTGTATCCTCATTATCAATGCGCATTGTAAACTATTAAATTTAATCTCTTAATATTTCTTTGAATATTCCCCAAATACACATAAGATAAATATATGCTGTATTAGCTATACTTGAAACTTAGGCATAAAAAAAATTCCTTTGACTAGCAAAGGCTGGGGTCTCTCAAAAATTCTTTTCACTAAGGCTACTGGCTAAGTTACAACACTAAAAACAGGGATATGGTATACTTATTATTAGAACAAGGTTCAGATGTCACATGCTGTGTTTGTCATGTCAATCCATGCAGTAAAGAGTCAGACATACAATATTAGCAGCACACAGAAAACTAACTTTAGATTCAGTTAATTCATGAATATTATTTCTTTTAATTGGACACTCAGGGCCATGGACCGGGTCACCGCTGCCATGACACATCCCCTTTAAATACCGGCCCGGTACCGATTATCCCCATGGCCCTGGTGGGGATCCACAGTGATCATATTGACACCATGCATGTTTCACAGATAGAGTTGAGTGAAACGGGTCGGCCAAATTCAGAATCCGCCGACTTTGGCTAAAGTCGGGTTTCGCCGATTGAAACCTGACCATAGCGTGAGGTCGGCCATGAGGTCGCCGACCCGCGTGCCAAAGTCGCATTACCCACAATGCTTCCAGCACCTTTTCTCATCCAATCATCAATGACGCACACTGTGGGCAACGCGATTACATAGGCAGCGGCCCCCACCATGTTTGAGAAGGGCATTGAAGTGATTGGCTGGCTTTGTGTGGCGTCACAGTGCCTATAAAAGGCCATGACCGCCGACCGCCATGTTACTTCTGCCGATCTTAGCATAGGGAGAGGTTGCTGCTGCTCGTTCTCAATAGGGAGAGTGTTTGCGCGGCCAAAAAAAAAATTGCTTCTGCTGAAAGCAAATGTCACTGTACAACACAACAGTATAGTGTGCAGTGACAGGGGAGGATATATTTGTGTGCAGCAGCTCTGTTGGTTATTAGGCTGCCTTATAAGGCTCCCTGATAGCTGCATTGATGTTTGCACACTGCTGTGCAGAGTGCTTTTTTAAAAGCAAAAATATTTTTATTCCTTTTTTCTGCACCATTACCAATCCTTCATTTTTTCACACTTTTTTGTGCAGCAGCTCTGTTGGTGATTATGCTGCCTTCTAGGCTCCCTGATAGCTGCATTGCTGTTTGAACACTGCTGTGCAGACTGCTTTTTTAAAAGCAAAAATCCTTTTATTCCTTTTTTTCTGCACAGTAGATACTGAGCGTACATTTTTTCACACACCGTACAGAGGTATACGCTCCTCACACACTACCGTGTACCGACTGGTATCACGGACAAATACATGCTATATGTGTGTGACTCCGTAAAAAAATACACAAAGATTAACATTTTTCAATTCATACACCATATAGAGGTGTCCTATTATCAAACAGTATCTGATATCTGGTGTACTTATTACGGTCACATCTCCACAGAGTCAGCGTGTGTGTGACACTCCATAAATACATATACGGACATTTACATTTCTCTATACTCCGTATTGAGCTGTCCGATTATCAAACAGTATCTGATATCTGGTGTTCTTATTACGGTCACATCTACACAGAGTCAGTGTGTGTCTGTGAGACTCTGTAAATACATATACGGACATTTCCATTTCTACATACACCGTATTGAGCTGTCCGATTATCAAACAGTATCGGATATCTGGTGATCTTATTATGGTCACATCTACACAAAGTCAGCGTGTGTGTGTGACACTCCATAAATACACTTATACACCGTATTGAGCAGTCCGATTCTCAAACAGTATCAGATATCTGGTGTTCTTATTACTGTCACATCTACACAGAGTCAGCGCGTGTGTGTGACACTCCATAAATACACTTATACACCGTATTGAGCTGTCTGATTCTCAAACAGTATCGGATATCTTGTGATCTTATTATGGTCACATCTACACAAAGTCAGCGTGTGTGTGTGACACTCCATAAATACACTTATACACCGTATTGAGCAGTCCGATTCTCAAACAGTATCAGATATCTGGTGTTCTTATTACTGTCACATCTACACAGAGTCAGCGCGTGTGTGTGACACTCCATAAATACACTTATACACCGTATTGAGCAGTCCGATTCTCAAACAATATCGGATATCTGGTGTTCTTATTACTGTCATATCTACACAGAGTCAGCGTGTGTGTGTGACACTCCATAAATACACTTATACACCGTATTGAGCAGTCCGATTCTCAAACAGTATCAGATATCTGGTGTTCTTATTACTGTCACATCTACACAGAGTCAGCGTGTGTGTGTGACACTCCATAAATACACTTATACACCATATTGAGCAGTCCGATTCTCAAACAATATCGGATATCTGGTGTTCTTATTACTGTCACATCTACACAGAGTCAGCGTGTGTGTGTGACACTCCATAAATACACTTATACACCGTATTGAGCAGTCCGATTCTCAAACAGTATCAGATATCTGGTGTTCTTATTACTGTCACATCTACACAGAGTCAGCGCGTGTGTGTGACACTCCATAAATACACTTATACACCGTATTGAGCAGTCCGATTCTCAAACAATATCGGATATCTGGTGTTCTTATTACTGTCATATCTACACAGAGTCAGCGTGTGTGTGTGACACTCCATAAATACACTTATACACCGTATTGAGCAGTCCGATTCTCAAACAATATCGGATATCTGGTGTTCTTATTACTGTCACATCTACACAGAGTCAGCGTGTGTGTGTGACACTCCATAAATACACTTATACACCGTATTGAGCAGTCCGATTCTCAAACAGTATCGGATATCTGGTGTTCTTATTACTGTCACATCTACACAGAGTCAGCGTGTGTGTGTGACACTCCATAAATACACTTATACACCGTATTGAGCAGTCCGATTCTCAAACAGTATCAGATATCTGGTGTTCTTATTACTGTCACATCTACACAGAGTCAGCGTGTGTGTGTGACACTCCATAAATACACTTATACACCATATTGAGCAGTCCGATTCTCAAACAGTATCTGATATCTGGTGTTCTTATTACTGTCACATCTACACAGAGTCAGCGTGTGTGTGTGACACTCCATAAATACACTTATACACCATATTGAGCAGTCCGATTCTCAAACAATATCGGATATCTGGTGTTCTTATTACTGTCACATCTACACAGAGTCAGCGTGTGTGTGTGACACTCCATAAATATTTATACGGACATTTCCATTTCTTTATACACCATATTGAGCAGTCCAATTATCAAACAGTATCGGATATCTGGTGTTCTTATTACTGTCACATCTACACAGAGTCAGCGTGTGTGTGTGACACTCCATAAGTACATATACGGACATTTCCATTTCTTTATATACCGTATTGAGCAGTCCGATTCTCAAACAGTATCGGATATCTGGTGTTCTTATTACTGTCACATCTACACAGAGTCAGCGTGTGTAAGTGACACTCCATAAATACATATACGGACATTTCCATTTCTCTATACACCGTATTGAGCTGTCCAATTCTCAAACAGTATCGGATATTATTATTATTATTATTTATATATATAGCGCCATTAATTCCATGGTGCTGTACATGAGAAGAGGGGTTGCATACAAAGTTAAAAATATCGTTAACAGTAAACAAGTTTCCACAACAAATTTACAATGACAGACTGGTACAGAGTGGGGAGGACCCTGTCCTTGTGGACTTATATTCTACGGAATACCAGGGAAAAGACAGAAGGTCGGGTGTGCAGCAGCTCTGGTGGTGATGAGGTGGTAGCTCAGGCAGTGGTGAGGCGGCAAAATGATTATTGCAGTCTGTAAGCTTTCCTGAAAAGATGGGTTTTCAGGTTCCGTTTGAAGGATCTTAGGGTGGTGGATAATCGGACGTGTTGAGGCATGGTATTCCAGAGGAAAGGGGATATTTCGGGAGAAATCTTGGAGGCGGTTGTGTGAGGAACGAATAAGTGTGGAGGAGAGTAGGAGGTCTTGGGAGGATCGAAGAGTATGTAAGGGAAGATATTGGGAGATTAGTTCGGAGATATAGGGAGGGGAAAGGTTGTGGATGGCTTTGTAGGTCAGTGTTAGCAGTTTGAATTGGATTCGTTGGGGAATTGCTAGCCAATGGAGGGATTTGCAGAGGGGAGAGGCATGGGAGTAGCGAGGAGAGAGGTGGATTAGTCGGGCAGCAGAATTGAGGACAGACTGGAGTGGCAGGAGACAGCAGTTGTCAACTATGGTTATAAACTACTTCTCCTCCCATATCGAGGTTCTCCCTCACCTGTCATTCCCCTTTGATTATTGGGCCTAAAAACTGGACACATGGTCTGAATTGGCACAATATGCCTTACAGGAGCTCGCTTGCCCTGCTGGTAGTGTGCTATCTGAAAGAGTCTTCAGTGTTGCTGGATCAATCCTGACAGAAAAAAGGACCCGTCTGTCTACCCAAAATGTTGATGATCTAACCTTCATTAAAATGAACCATGCATGGGTTTCAAAAGATTTTGTCCCACCCTCCCCTGATAACACATAGGTTGCCAGAAAAAAGGCTCGCTTTTGTCCTCCTCTTCCTCTGACTTCTCCAATTCCTCCATTTGCAGCAGTTGAAAGTCCAACCTACACATCAACATATGCCATTTTTTAAACCACCCGAAATGGGCTGCCCCCCCACCCCAGGCCCTGGGTCAACACCTGCCGCACCCGGGCAAGTGCTGTTGCCTTGAACAGGTGTGTGACCCCACCCTTGGGCGACGGGACTGGCACAGGGCCTCTCATAGTACAATAAAGTGTCTCTGACAGTGGGGGGCCCCACTCGCCGTCAGACACACTGGCGTACTATGAGGGGCCCTGTGCCAGTACCGGCGCCAACGAGTGGGTCCCCCTGCTTGCTCAGGGGCACAGCACTTGCAATACTTACCTCTCCCTGCTCCACCGCTGTGTAGTCTGGCCAGTTAAATCTGTCACAGGGACGGCCACTACAAATTTGGTGTACTGATCGATGATGGTTAAGATGCAGCTATGTTCTGTCCTGCTGGCCTTTACCTTCAGATTACCAATGGCTACCATTTGTAATGGACATCAACTCCCAATCGGATGCAGTGGTGCTTTATGATAACCTTTCATATTTTTCATAGTCACAGACGTGTAACATTCCTGCCACCATTTTTCAATGTGTCCTCTCATGGCAATCCAATAGAATCCCCTACGGCCTGTGGCTTGTGTGTTTTGCACTCCAAAGTGACCAGACAGATCATGATAGGCAGTGAGGACCATGTCTACAGCTCTCCCTGTGATCTCAATTTGATGAGATGAGTTACGGTGATGGGATCGACGCTACTGCAATACAGCAACCCTTTCTTCACTAATTTGCGTTTTAGCTGTATCCACAGTTAAAGCTATTGAGGGTCAGCATCACCTCTGCGAATTCTCCCGGGAGGTTTTCCCGTGATTACTAATTCAAAAACATCTAAAATCACTCGACTTTACGTCTGTACTTTTATCCATCTACCTTCCTCTAGCGGAGAATCTGGACTGGCAGACTGACACTGAAATATAAACGAAGATTTCAAAGTACTCCAACACTGTATACTGGTGTACGTTTCAAATACATTTCCCTTCTTCTCATTTTTATATTCGGGTGTAATCCATACTGAGCCTGTGAGAGTTTGTGCCTTACTCTGGTAAAATATAAGGAGATTTAAAATGACACCAACACTGTATGCAGCTGAACGATTGTAAAACATTACCCTTTTTATACTTTTTATATTCTTGGCTAATGCATACTGGGACTGAGAGCATCTGTGTCTGCCTCATGAAATGTCTATGGAGATTTAGAATGTTTAAACTATACTATATATACCTTGTATCTGGTCATACTGTACCCTTTTTCAACTTTTATTGTCAAATCCATACTGATCGTGTGAGCATATGTGTCTGCCTCCTGAAATACATATGGATTTTTTTTGTATTTTAAGCATACTAGATATACCTTGTATCTGTTGATCTAGTACCCTTTGTGCCCGAAAATCATACTCCACCCACCACTCAAAATGAATCATTGACACCTGGAACATTAGCACACATGTGTGATTATTTCGTGTGGATCTTCTTTTTATATTATGGTGTGATCCATACTGAGCCTGTGAGAGGCTGTGTGTTGCTCTTGAAGTATATATGTAGATCGCTAAATGAGCCCAACACTGTATACAGCAGTACGCTTGGGATCCATTCCCCTTTTACTGCTTTTTATATTGTTGCGTAATCCATACTAGGCCTCAGAGCGTCTATGTCTGCCTCCTGAAATAAATATGGAGATTTTGAATGTTGAAACTATACTATATATACCTTGGATCTGGTGATGCTGTACCCTTTTTCTACTTTTTAGTTTGTTGTTGAATCCATACTGGCCATGACAGCATCTGTGCCTGCCTCCTCAAATATATGCGTAGATTTATAATGTTGAAACTATACAATATATCCCTGTTATCTGGTGTTAAAATGAAACGCCACGCAGGGCCGGGGGTTACTCAGTCCCGGGCCTTTCCGGCTCTTTTAAGGGGGAAGTATGTCACAGTGGTGATTGGGACCCGGTCCGTGGCCCTGGGTGTCCAATAAAGATGAGAGTTCAGATGAGGGGGAAGATGGTATGATAATTAATTTGGAAAAGGGGGATCGTGACCCCACCCGTTGTACTCGGCTAGGGTAGCCAACGCTGCCATGCAGATCCTCTGGGCCGGTGTTAAAGCAGCCAAGATGATGAAGCTCTATATGGGCAGAGCTGTATCCCAGGGCAGTTGAGATGGTGTTTGTGAGCCATTGACGGTGATGGTAAGTGTAGCATGTGTAGCAGGTGAGTTGTAAAAGCCACCAAGAACACAGTTGGATGCAGTTTCTGAGTTTTTCCTCAAACGTTTTGTGCTCAAGGTGACCCGATTGGTATTGTGTCATCTGAGGGAGGGGTCTGGAGAACTCCAAGGTAGATCAGAAACACGTGTTCAAGACTCCTACTTGTGTATCCTTTCTAGGCCGTGTCTCTGCGCTGATCTCTTCCTTCCTTCCTGCTGTGCATCTTCGCAAACAGTGCCCAAGCTGGCAGCCACGGATCACACTGGGCGACATGGGTCAGGCTCCGGGGTCCTTTATTCCAACTGCTGCCTTTTTGAGTACTGAATGCGGCTGCGACTGAGGCACTTAAAGTTACATCAGCCTCCATCTTTCTAGCTGACCCCTGTATTTCTCCACTACCTTCAGGAGCCACCTTCCCCAACGAGGCCTGGTCCTTCCTTCTTCAGAAACGGGCTTCACAGGTGGCTTATTGCACTTCCCATGCCCCAAGGACCCTTCCCTTCCAGTCTAGGAGCTTGGACAAGAATTTTCTCTCTTGTCTGACCCTCATCCCTCTCACAGCAATCCTGCTCTTACTCTGTCTTGTCACCGACTGACAATTCTCTAGAAAGATCCATTTACCTCAGACTAGCTCCACCCAACAACTGTCAGCTTGCTCTCTCTGATTGGATGCCCACAATCAATCCACTACCTAAGCTCCTCCCCCTGTACCTACCTTTCACACTAACCCCCAACACCCTTTCCTAGTCAGTCTGGGATAAGGCCATCCTCCCGCCCTGTACACCCAGAAAGCACTGACTAACTAGTGTGTGTGTGTTCAATGCAGGGTTTGAAGTCATGAGTGGTGATCCCTCCTTACCTGTGGGTGGGTATCACACCTTTGGATGAGGTGCAGTACCTCTGTGGCGACCGTACCCTCAGGGGCGCCATAGTACCCTTTCTCAACTTTCTATAATGTTGTCGGATCCATACTGGACCTGAGAGCATCTGTGCTTGCCTCCTGAAATGTATACGGAGATTCAGTATGTTTAAACTATACTATATATACCTTGTATCTATTGATACTGTACCCTTTTGCAAATTTTTATATTATTGTCTAATCTATACTCAGCCTGTGGCCACCTGTATCTGACTTATGAAATATATACGGAGATTTACAATTATCCCTAGACTGTATAGAGCTGTCTGCTTCTGAAACAGTACCATATATCTGCTGGTATTTTTTGTCGATTTTCACAAAAATTATTACGTATGGTGGAAGAGGCCGTGGACGTGGGTGTGGGAGGGCCAGCTGGTACTGATGGTGGTGGTGGTGCATCTGCTGGTATTGCCAAAAGCACAATAGCAGCTAAGGCAGGAGGTGTTGAGCCTGCATCATGGTCTGGCTCCGGAAGGCCTGTAAGGCTCCATTTTCTGGGAGTAGGTAAACTGCTTTTAAAGCCGGAGCATCAGGAACTGGTTTTGCCTTACATTGTCGAAAAAGTCTCCAGCTCTATCGCCTCCTCTTCTGAAGCTTAAAAAATGCAAGCACTGAGTCGTCAGTGCAGGCTTCTGGTCAGGAGCCACCCCTTTCTTTGTCTCCTTCACCCCCACTAAAAGTGAAGGATGCAGCAGCCCACACTTCAGATTACTCCATGGAGCTCTTTTTACAGGCCATGCCTGTGTTATCAAGTGAAATTCTGAATTCCCCAGTCCAACATGAATCGGAGATGGAGTGCACTGATGCACAGCCACTGCTAGATGATTCTGCTGGTTCATTGACCCACAGCACTACATTCCCCTCGCACTCTACAGAGCCAGAATGTGACACTGATGAAACTCATATGCCCCTTCCTGCATACTATACCACCTTACACGGTGACTCAGAGGAAGGTGCGATTGAAAGTGCCAGTTCCCTGAGCATGAGGGGGGTCCTACTCATGGGCAACGGCAGTAGCACAGGGCCCCTCATATTATGAAAAGTGTCTCTGCCGGTGGGAGGGCCCACTCGCCGTCAGACATATCGTCGTACTGAGGGGCTGTGTGCCAGTGCCGTCGCCCACTAGTGGGCCCCCCATGCTTGCTCAGGGCCACAGCACTTGCAATACTTACCTCTCCCTGCTCCACCGCTGTGATGTCTTCCACCTTTCCTGACAGTGACATTCAGGTTACAGAGCGCGATGACATCACGTGGACATGTGGAGCTCATCATATACTGTATGGAACATTATATGGGACCAATTATTCTGTATGGAGAAATATATGGGGCTCATTATTCTGTATGGCGCACTAGGTGGTGGCCATAATACTGTATGGAGTAATGTACTGTCCTTTTTTTGAGCTATTGTAGAATTTAAAATAGATATCAATCATGTCATGTAAGCAGTGAAGTCTTTTTCATTGTACTATACCTATATTTATATGCTGTATCGGAGCATTTTGAATTGTGGTATGTGTTAAAAGGGCGCACTGACACTCTTTGGCCCAGGGCACACGGAAACCTGGCGCCAGCCCTACCCCCCCACAACTTTAGCCAAATAACCCCCAGTTTTCAATGTGTAACTATTGTTATAAAGTAAATTAAGGTTGCCAAGCTTAAGTAATAAGAATTGATGTCGTTGGCATTGAAATGGGCACTATAGGTGTGTTTACTATGCTCCACTCCCTGCCGACTTTGCCTCCCCATTGACTTGCATTGGGTTTCGTGTTTCAGTCGGACCCCGACTTTTCCCTATAGTCGTCCGATTTCGTTCGACCCGACTTTTTAGAAAGTCGGGTTTCATGAAACCCGACTCGACCTGAGAAAAGGCAAAGTTGCTCATCTCTAGTCACAGAATTTTATACCATTGGGCAGTGAGGACAAAATACATTTTTGCCACCAAAATTTTGTTTTAGTCAAAAAATTTACATTTTCACACAAGTGGGTAAAAATGCAAACAAAATTTGTCCCACAATTTTTACTGAACGTGGCAATACCTCATATGTGGCTGTACAGTGCTATTTAGCCATGTGGATAGACTAGGGAGGAACGGAGCGCTATTTGCCTATTCAAGAGATTGGGTCTGTGCACATGTCAGTGTGTTTCCACGGAACGTGTGTCCGTGGGCAAAACACACTAACATGTCTGTTTTTTAATGTCAGCACAGGCCACAAAACATCCAGGACACATGCATACGCATAACACACATGGATGTCATCCATGTGACACGCATCAGTGCCGGGGAAGAAGCGTTACAGTAAGCGCTGTTCCCTGGTGCTGCACACAGCTCTCATCATTCCGATCACCAGAACAAGCGGTGGAGAATGATGAGAGCCATGTTCAGTACCCGGTGTAGAAGAACAGCGCTTACTGTAACGCTTCTTCCCTGGCGCCCGTCCATGTTGTACTGATGTGGCACACACATGCCACATGTGTGCCGCAAGTATTACACAAAGAGTTACTGACATCTCCAGTACCGGAAATATCAGGACGTGTGAAAGAGGCGTTATAGCGTTTTTTCTACTTGGCTGCTGTAACATGCAAAAAAAAGACGCTTTTCATTGCAAAAAATTGTTTTTGCATCACCATATTTTGATAGCTATAATTTTTGCATATTTTGGACAGCAGAGTCATGTGCGCTCTTGTTTTTTGCAGAACGAGTTGATGGTTTTATTGGTGCCATTTTCGGGCACATGACATTTTTTAATCGCTTTTTATTCCAATTTTTGGAAGGCAGAATTAACAAAAAACAGCAATTCATGAATTTCTTTTGAGGGGGGCGTTTATATCGTTCTGCGTGTGGTAAAATTGATAAAGCAGTTTATTCTTCAGGTCAGTACGATGACATTGATACCTCATTTATATCTTTTTGTATGTTTTAGTGCTTTTATACAATAAAAACTATTTTATATAAAAAAAAATATTTTTGCATCACTTTATTTTCCGCTGATGGAGCTATATGGGGGCTTTGTTTTTGCAGTTGTTTTTGATGTTTTCAGCAGTACCATGTTTATTTATATTCGTCTTTATGATCCCGTGTTATTCTACTTTTTGTTCGGCGGTATGATAATAAAGCATTGTTTTTTGCCTTTTTTTATGGTGTTCACTAAAGGGGTTAACTATTTGGACAGTTTTATAGGTTGGGCCATTACGGACGCAGTGATACCAAATATGTGTACTTTTATTGTTGTTTTTTTAATTTTTTTTCATTCAAATATATGTTTAGTGATAGACTAAATATTGTTTTTTATTATTATTTGTTATTTTTTTAATAATTTTACAATTATTTTAATATTTTATACTTTATACTAACTTTTACACTTTGTGCCAATATGGGACAATCATTTTTTGCAGGCTGATTGCTTCTATAGCATGCAGATTAAGTAGCATGCTATAGAAGCTGTCATCGCTGCACTTAGTGCATTGACACTGAGAGACTTCCTGATCATACACTTCGCATGACATGAATTTTTTTTTTAGCTCTGGTAACCCGGATTGTTATGAACGAGTCACCGTAGGAGGCAAAAACAGAAATGCTAGCTAAGTCCAGAAAACCAGAGAAGTTGGCAGCTATCGGATTGCAGACTCCTGAACCTATCAACAACAACTAGCAGTAGCCGTGGGGGGTTTACTACGGTGCCCTAGACCCCTCGATCACAGCCGGAGAACTACATAGCCTAAAGATAGAAAGGGAAATCTAAACTGCCCCAGAGCAGACCCCAAAGCAATAGGCAGCCCCCAACATATAATGACGGTGAAGCAAGAAGAAAAAACACTAACACAGATAGAAAGATAGACTGAGCAAATGATGGGGCCCAAGCTAACTAGATAGGACAGGATAGAAAAGCTGCTGTCTGCAATCCGCCAAAAACCCTATCAAAACAAGAGCCAACAGACTGACAGGAAAAAAGGCCCTGAAGACGCTAGGCTTCAAAAAGACTATGTCAGTACTCAGGTATTTTCTAAAGACAGAGCAAAAAGACACAAAGGAATTCAGCTCACCCCAGAAGGGAATGGCAGAATCCAGAAAAGCAAGGCAAAATTAAACCAAACACAAATGCAAAAAGCAAGGCAGAAAACTTAGCTTTTGAGGAGCAGGAATCAGACTGGTCTCCTAGAATCCCTCAGAGAAATCACCAGCGAGGCAGAAGGGCGTCGGCTGCCTTATCCAGTCAGCAACTCCCATCACCCAGTCATCCTCTACCAGCTCAGGTGTTTGGTAATCAGCCTCGCTACCTTCCTTCACCAGAAGAGGGAGTTCATCAGACCTCAATGGTGAAGGGGAAAATGAACTCATAACAGTACCTCCCCCTTGAGGAGGGGTCACCGAACCCTCATCCACGCCACCAGGGCGATCAGGGTGAGCCCGATGAAAGGCACGCACCAATCTTTTGGCAGGAATATCAGAGGCAGAGACCCAGAAATTATCCTCCCGACCATAACCCTTCCACTTAACCAAATACTGGAGTCTCCGTCTAGCCAGACGGGAATCCAGTATCTTCTGTTATGATTGAGTCACCGTAGGAGGCAAAAACAGAAATGCTAGCTAAGTCCAGAAAACCAGAGAAGTTGGCAGCTATCGGATTGCAGACCCCTGAACCTATCAACACAACTAGCAGTAGCCGTGGAGGGTTCCTACGATGCCCTATACCCCTCGATCACAGCCGGAGAATTAAATAGGTCTAAAGAAAGAAAGGGGAAATCTAAACTGCCCCAGAGCAGACCCCAAAGCAATAGGCAGCCCCCAACATACAATGACGGTGAAGCAAGATGAAAATACTAACACAGACAGAAAGATAGACTGAGCAAAGACGGGGCCCAAGCTAACTAGATAGAAAAGGACAGGAAGGCTGCTGTCTGCAATCCGTGAAAAACCCTATGAAAATAAGAGCCAACAGACTGACAGTGAAAAAGGCCCTGAAGACGCTAGGCTTCAAAAAAGCTATGTCTGTACTCAGGAATATTCTGAAGACAGAGCTACAGGCAAAAGGAGATTCAGCTCACCCCAGCAGGGAATGGCAGAATACAAAAAAGCAAGGAAAACAAAAAACAAAACAAAAATGCTAACAGGCAAAACAGAAAACTTAGCTTTAGAGGAGCAGGAATCAGACTGGTGTCCTAGAAGTCCACAGAGAAATCACCCGCAGGGCAGAAGGGCATCGGCAGCCTTATATCCAGTCCCTGACTCCACTCAGCCAGTCATCCTCATTAGACTCAGGTGCCTGATAATCAGGCTCATTACCTTCCTTTACCAGAATAGGGAGTTCACCAGACCTCAGTGACGAAGGGGAAAATGAACTCACAACAATCTTCTCTACCTCATATTCCATGTTACCTTCAACCAATACAGGGTCCGGAGGTGCCACCCCAGGAACTACTGGTTCAACAAACATCTTCAACAAGGACTTATGAAACACATTATGGATTTTAAATGTGACAGGAAGAGCCAACCGAAAAGAGACCGGATTAATGATCTCCAAGATCTTGTAAGGTCCAATAAATCTAGGCTTAAACTTAGGAGAGGCTACCTTCATAGCGATATTTTTTGATGATAACCAAACCATATCACCCACCTTAAACCTCTGACCAATGGTCCTATGTCGGTTGGAAAACTGCTGGGCCTTTTCCTGGGAGAGAGATAACTTATCCACCACTTGGTCCCAGATCTGGTGCATTCTCTCCACCACAGTGTCAACACCTGGGCAGGCAGAAGGCTCCACCTGCCCTGAAGAAAATCGAGGATGAAACTCAAAGTTACAAAAAAAAGGTGACATCAAAGTGGCAGAACTAGCTCCATTATTTAAAGCAAATTTGGCCAAGGGCAAAAATGAAACCCAATTATCCTGATCAGCGGAAATAAAACATCTCAAATACGACTCCAAGGTCTGGTTTGTTCTCTCCGTCTGCCCATTGGTCTGAGGGTGAAACGCAGAGGAGAAGGACAACTGAATTCCCAGCTTGGAACAGAAAGTCCTCCAAAATCTAGACACAAACTGAACTCCTCTGTCAGATACAATGTTCTCAGGAATCCCGTGCAAGCGAACCACCTGTTGCAAAAACAGGGGCACCAACTCAGAAGAAGATGGCAACTTAGGGAGTGGTACAAGATGAACCATCTTAGAGAACCTATCACAAATCACCCAAATAACAGTCATTCTCTGAGAGACAGGCATATCAGAGATGAAATCCATTGAAATATGGGTCCATGGCCTCCTGGGGACCGGCAAAGGCATCAACAACCCACTAGAGCGAGAACAAAGTTTAGACCGGGAGCAAGTCCCACAGGACTGCACAAAATTCCTGACATCACGAGACAAGGCGGGCCACCAAAAAGACCGACTTACCAGATCTCGAGTACCAAAAATACCTGGATGACCAGCCAATGCAGAGCAATGAACTTCAGACATCACTCTCTTCTTCCACTGGTCAGGAACATACAACTTTCCACTGGGACAATGCTCAGGTTTGTCCTCCTGGAACTCTTCCAGAGCACGTCTCAAATCGGGCGAGATGGCAGAAAGAACTACCCCTTCGCCTAAGATGGTAGCAGGCTTGGTCAGCACAGGAGAATCAGCCAAGAAGCTCCTAGAAAGAGCGTCAGCCTTGACATTCTTAGTGCCAGGAAGAAAAGAGACCACAAAATCAAAATGTGTAAAAAACAAGGCCCATCTAGCCTGTCTAGGGTTCAAGCGTCTGGCCGACTCCAGGTAAATCAAATTCTTGTGGTCAGTGAGGACCACGACTTGATGTTTAGCTCCCTCCAACCAATGTCTCCACTCCTCAAATGCCCAATTCATGGCTAACAGTTCCTGATTCCCCACATCATAGTTACTTTCAGATGGAGAGAACTTTCGAGAAAAGAAAGCACAGGGATTCATTTTAGATGTCACAGGGTCCTTTTGGGACAAAACAGCTCCTGCACCAATCTCAGAAGCGTCCACCTCTACCTGGAACGGTAGTGAGAAATTAGGTTGCCGCAAAACCGGGGCAGAAGTGAATCTTTGCTTCACCTCCTGAAAGGAAGAAACAGCCTCCGGAGACCAATTCAACACATCAGCACCCTTTTTAGTCAGATAAGACAATGGCTTGGCAATACTAGAAAATTTTGCTATAAATTTCCGATAAAAATTAGCAAAACCCAAAAACTTCTGAAGGGCCTTCAAAGAAGTGGGCTGAACCCAATCATAAATGGCGTGTACCTTGGCTGGGTCCATTTCAATAATTGACGGAGACAAAATATATCCCAAAAATGATATCCTCTGTACCCCAAAAAGGCATTTTGATCCCTTGACATACAGGGAATTCTCCCTCAAGATCCGGAACATAGTCCGAACATGTTCCACATGAAAATCCCAATCCTTGGAGAAGATCAAAATATCATCCAGGTAGATAATCAAAAATTTATCCACAAAGTCTCGGAAAATGTCGTTCATGAAGCACTGGAAGACAGAAGGGGCATTAGTGAGCCCAAAAGGCATCACCAGGTACTCAAAATGTCCCTCTGGAGTATTAAACGCCGTCTTCCATTCATCCCCATGCTTAATGCGGATAAGATTATACGCCCCCCCTGAGGTCAAGCTTGGTAAACCAGCAAGCACCTTTTACTCTGGAGAATAGATCCGAAATCAGGGGTAATGGATACTGCTATGTAATTGTAATTTTGTTGAGGGCACAATAATCAATACAAGGCCTTAATGAACCATCCTTTTTGGCCACGAAAAAAACCCAGCACCTAATGGTGAAGAGGATGGTCTAATATGACCCTTCTCCAACGCCTCCTTAATATAGGATCGCATAGCCTCATGCTCGGGTACAGATAAATTGAAGAGCCGACCCTTGGGAAATTTACACCCCGGGCTCAGTTCAATTGCACAGTCATAACTCCTATGAGGAGGCAAAGACGCAGACTCATTCTCACTAAATACATCATAAAAGTCCGCCAAATAGTCAGGAACATCATGTGACTGAGGAGAGGTGGAAAAAACCGTAGCCTCACTAAGGTCACACCGACAACCTCAACTCACCACAGACACAGATTTCCAATCCAAAACTGGATTATGAATTTGCAACCAGGGAAACCCCAGAACAATGGTATCATGCAAATTATGCAACACCAAAAGTCTGCAATTTTCTTGATGGTCTGGAGCGACCCGCATTACCACCTGGGTCCAAAACTGAGGTTTATTTTTCGCCAAAGGAGTAGCATCAATCCCCCTCAAAGGGATAGGCGTCCGCAGAGGTGTCATAGGAAATCCACAACGTTTAGCAAAATCCAAGTCCATTAGGTTCAGGGCTGCTCCCGAATCCACAAACGCCTTGGCGGAAAATGTGGACAGGGAGCAGATCAGAGTAATTGCCAGAAGAAACTTAGGTTGAACACCACCCACAGAAAATGTGTGTACAAAACGTTTCTCTCGTTTAGGACAGACAGAAATAATATGCGAGGCATCTCCACAAAAAAAAACACAGCTTATTACGCCTTCTGAACTCCTGACGTTGCTCCCTGGACAAAACTCTATCACATTGCAAAGGTTCAGACACTTGTTCAACAGCTGGCAACACCTCTCGTGCAGTCCTGCGTTCACGTAAACGCCGATCAACCTGAATGGCTAATGACATAGAATCGTCAAGACCAGAGGGAACAGGAAATCCCACCATAGTATCTTTTACGGCTTCTTACAAACCCTTCCGAAAGAGAGCTGCCAAAGCATTATCATTCCAGGTAGTAAAGACCGCCCACTTTCGGAATTTTTGACAGTACAATTCTGCAGAATCTCGACCCTGGCTCAATGCCAACAGGGTCTTTTCAGCCTGATCAATAGCATTAGGTTCATCATACAACAACCCCAAGGCTTGAAAAAATGCGTTCACATTAGTCAGAATAGGATCATCTGGTTTCAAAGAAAATGCCCAATCCTGGGGATCGCCACGCAGCAAAGAGATGACAATTTTAACCTGCTGCGTGGAGCTCGCTGACGAGTTAGGCTTCAAGGCAAAAAATAATTTACAATTATTTTTGAAGTTCAAAAATTTTGACCGATCCCCAAAAAACACATCAGGAGTAGGGATCTTTGGTTCAGCAGCATGTGAATGAGCAAGGTAGGCGGAAATTCCCTGCAATTCCGCAGCGAGCTGCTCCACACGATCAGACAATTGCTTTATCTCCATTGAGAGAAAAAAAAATTCCCCCTACGGCCTCAGAGATATAGAGGAAAAAATATACACACTTTTTTTTTTTTTTTACAATTCTTTCCTGCTATTGAGTACCCTAGGATCTGCGGTATGGCTGGTGATTCTGTTATGAACGAGTTACCGTAGGAGGCAAAAAAAGAAATGCTAGCTAACTCCAGAAAACCAGAGAAGTTGGCAGCTATCGGATTGCAGACCCCTAAACCTATCAACAACAACTAGCAGTAGCCGTGGGGGGTTCCTACGGTGGCCTAGACCCCTCGATCACAGCCGGAGAACTACATAGCCTAAAGACAGAAAGGGAAATCTAAACTGCCCCAGAGCAGACCCCAAAGCAATAGGCAGCCCCCAACATATAATGACGGTGAAGCAAGAAGAAAAAACACTAACACAGATAGAAAGATAGACTGAGCAAATGATGGGGCCCAAGCTAACTAGATAGGACAGGATAGAAAAGCTGCTGTCTGCAATCCGCCAAAAACCCTATCAAAACAAGAGCCAACAGACTGACAGGAAAAAAGGCCCTGAAGACGCTAGGCTTCAAAAAGACTATGTCAGTACTCAGGTATTTTCTAAAGACAGAGCAAAAAGACACAAAGGAATTCAGCTCACCCCAGAAGGGAATGGCAGAATCCAGAAAAGCAAGGCAAAATTAAACCAAACACAAATGCAAAAAGCAAGGCAGAAAACTTAGCTTTTGAGGAGCAGGAATCAGACTGGTCTCCTAGAATCCCTCAGAGAAATCACCAGCGAGGCAGAAGGGCGTCGGCTGCCTTATATCCAGTCAGCAACTCCCGTCACCCAGTCATCCTCTACCAGCTCAGGTGTTTGGTAATCAGCCTCGCTACCTTCCTTCACCAGAAGAGGGAGTTCATCAGACCTCAATGGTGAATGGGAAAATGAACTCATAACACCGGATGTTATCATGACGACATTGGGTTACCATGACAGCGATCAGGACCCCACGTCATGCTGAGGGGTCTCCTATCCAAAGGCAGAGGGGCTTTCAGCCCTCTGCTTGCTCCCAGAATGCTGCAACCGTGTTCGATCGCAGCATTTCAGGGGCTAAAGTGCCAGGAACTGTCTCTGACTGCTCTTGACACTTAGTGCTGGGTGTTAGCTATGAGAATCAACTGACACCCTGCTGCGATCAGCTGCACACCACCCATATGCTGAGGCGCACTATCTTGTCCATGGTCAAATTGGCCCAGGGCACATGGACGGAATAGTACGTCTGATGTCAGAAAGGGGTTAAACCCTTTCCACTTGAATTTACCCAGGCTGAGTCCAGGACCTCTTGAGATCCCTCCCCTTCAATCCACTATTCCCCAATTCCACCAACTTCGAGGACCTCCCCTCCATGGCGCACTGCCATGACAATTTTAAGAATAAAAGAACCACACCGATAGTCAATCCAAATCAAAGTAATCCCCACTATAGTGCAATGAACAAAATAAACATGCCCGTGAACCTCATCTCCAAATTAAGGGAGGGTGAGTGGGAGCTTCTTGCCCTAACAAGAGGGTATTTAAAATGGTTCCCCACACCAAAATGGTTGACCCTTATATATTGGCCCCTTAACCCCACATCGGATCCCTCCTACCCTATGACCTAACCCCTGCTCCTCCTTTAGCAAACTTTTATCCCCCAATCTATTCAATAGCCCTTCAGCTCACTACATTCCCACGTTACCCTGTCATGTCGGCCTCCTGTCAAGACCTGGGGCCCAGTATGGCCTCTCTTGACTAATTGAAAAAGTTTTGTCAAAGTCAAATACTAGGAAGCATCAATTATAAAGAAGGTTTATTTAAAACATGTCACATCTAGAAGAAACAAAAAAATGCAGAGTAAAAAAATGTAATAAAAACACATGTAAAAAACACTCAAAAATGTAATTAAAAAAACTCAAGTAACCTAATTTATTTAGAAATGGAGCAGAATATCTGAAACATCAAAAGCTCACATTTTTTTTTATTTGTCAGCCATATGCAAAGCATTTTTTTTCAGCAGCAGCTATCAATCACTTACAAGTCCTTTTAAAGTTTCCTAAGTTACAGAACTGCAATGTATCCATAAAAATAGGATGCTATGTATGGTATCCGATTTTTTTCTGTTTGTGCATCCATAGACTTGAATGAGATAGATTCATCCAATTCACTAAAGCATGCTACATTTTTTTTCACAAGCCGATTTGGTCTGTTAGGCCGGGGTCACACTAGCGAGGAATACGGACGAGTGAGAGGCGCTAAAAGCACGCATTACACACGGACCAATGATTCTCTATGGGTTTGCTCCCAACAGCCGTATATTTCTCGTCCGTATTCTATGGTCCGTGCCAATCGCAGCATGCTGCGATTGTCAGTGTACTACACCCATAATACGCCAATGCAAGTCTATGGGTGCGCAAAAAATACGGATTACACACTGACCACACGTGTGACTTGCGAGAAATACGCCAGTCTTTTGGCTGGTGACAGGAAATGGGCCAATCCATCATCAGGAAGCCTAGACTTGCAAATGAGGTCAAAAAGCGCTCCAGACATCCAGGAAGTCAGCCTCCACGGAGTACAGCAGCATCATGGCGCCATATTTCCTTAATGTGGAGATGCTTATAGTATTAGTGCAGGAGCGGCCAGAACTTTGGGACCAAAGGGATGCCAATTATGCCAACCGCGCAAGAAAGGAGGCGTCATGGAGGCACATATGTCGCCAGATGTTCCATGACTTTGGTGATCGGCCACGTGAGGAGCAGCAGAAACTGAGTAAGTACAAGTCCCAAAAATGATTTAAATTACCTCACAAACAAAAATGATTACAGATTCTGCCCCCCTCCCCTTCCTGTCCTTCTCCTTTTTGCCTCATGAGGCGGGTAGATTTTGATGTGACACATAGTTTCTCACTGCCATAATTTTCCCCAGGCCACAAGCTCCTCTTCCTCTTAGCCAACCTATTCTGACCCTGTGTATTTGGCCTGGATGGCCCAATTAGATATGCCACCCTGGGTAGAAAGCACACCCCAGAAGGTCACATGCCTAGACTACTGGTAGCAAATGTGACCGATCAAATATGTGAAACTGACAATATTTCCTGTCACATTGCAGTGGAAGATGTGATGAAACGCTGGCGAAGCATCCGGGACCAATACCGCCGGGAACGTCAGCAGCGGTCCAGGAGTGGGGATGTGGGTACGTTAAACGCAAATAAGAGTATGTGTATTGTGACCGCCTCTCCTTCCTTGCCCCAATTCTGGATCTGAGATCGTAAGTACATACCTCACACCACATTACACCGATACTTTACAGGGCCAAAAATATTGATGTATTTTTGCCTCTGCTCTATTTCATAATAGAACTCAATCCAACCTTACGGATCAAGGAACGGGATCAGAGACAAAGCCCATAATTGATCCTGTAGGGGATGAGGTGGCTGGCCCATCTTCTCCCCCTACAAGAAGCATGGGTGAAGATGAGTCATTACAAGAGAACCCATTGGCTGCCCAACAAACCACACCACCAGGACAGTCTGCTGCTGCCCCATCACCCATCTTGGAGGAGCAGGGCAACTTGAGCAGCAGCCCAACTGCCCAGATCCGGGGCTCCCCACAGGCTGCTGTTACATCCCGGCGAGGCCGAAGAAGGCGCCAGGTCGCTGTTCAAGAGAGCAGGACCAATGTGGACACAGGGGTCCTAAATTATTTATCTAGAGTCTCTACAGATGATGGGGAGGAGGCCTACTCACGTAGCCTGACCCTTTATCTCCGTGCCCTTTTCCGTGAGGTCAGGCTCCGTATTAGGGGATGTTTTCAGATCCTGCTTGATGCAAGCACCCCCGCAATACCCCATATGAGCTTTTCGAATATCTGGAGAGGTGGCAGCTTTCCCCCAGAAATCTAATGCACATGAGACCACCCACACAGATGCTTGCTCAAGCAGGGTCTGAACATCCTCTAATACGTGGGCCTACACCTCACTCCCTTCCTCCCCCTACCCAACCTTCCCAACAGCAGCAACAGATTTCTGGCTCTAGCCAACCCCACCAATATGGCCACTTTTTCCCACCCAGTGTTGGAGGCTGGTCCCAACCTGGTTGGGGATGACATGGCTATATTGGTGGGTATGAGACACGGGCCTACCCGCCACAATAAGATGCCCCTCAGCAGTATTACTATGGCCACTACCCCCAACAAGCACAGGAGGAAGGTCAGTACCAACAGCATGGGCAACAGTATGCACCCACACAGGGCGATGTTGCTCAAAGTAGTCAGCAGCAACCACAGGCTGCTCCTCCGCCTTCTCCTTCCCCAACATTCCACAATTTATAAGTGGCTAAAAACATGGAATTTGTAAACACATACTGTACATGAGTGTTCTTAAGCAGTCTGATGGGAGGAGATGTCCAGTGTGTTTGAACTGGTGGTCAAAATCCCAATCCAAAGTAAAAAAGAGGTTTTCTCCATCATCAAAATGATCTAAAACAGATAATACTAACATTTCTTATGACGGTTTTCAAATCATATGATTAAGACACCATGACAGGCAAGGCTACCTTATGCGTTTCTGAGACATATTACATGTCTGTAAAAAATACAGTATTTCACGGCGCTATAATGGCAAAGTCAAAGGATCAAAATAGAGTACTCACTTGATAATGCATAGAAAAGGCGTGCTGTCCATATTCACTTTAGGTCAGCTAACTATATTCCAAAATCAAGGCAAACAGCCTCAAGACCATCACGCTCTCTCTATGTATTATCAAGTCAGTCTTCTAATTTGATCCTTTGACTTTCCCAGTATAGTGCGGTGAAATATTGTGTTTATTACAGACATGTAATATGTGTCAGAAACACGTAAGGTAGCCTTGCCTGTCATGGTGGCTTATTAATATGATTGAAATGCTTCAGAATAAATGTTAGTATTCTCTTTTGTAGCTCATTTTGATGATGGATAACGCCTCTTTTTTACTTTGGATTACAAATGTGTACAGTTGCAATGTTGTTATTGCACTATGTATGTTGTAGGATATGTTTGTAATTTTGTTTGTACAACAATGTTGAAATATGCCAAAAGGCCAATTTGGGCCATTGCCCAAGTTTTTCATAGGGCAAGAATATGTTTGCCTTACAAACTAAAAAAAAAAACAAAAAAAAGGCAAAAGTAAAAATTTGGCAACTACACTTTACGTCTCTGTCTTAATTGTCCAAACCCCTATCAAAATACGCTTACCAAATCAATTCAACAGTCATAGATTCAGAAGGTGTAGAAATATATATATTTTCACACACATCAAACCAACATTGCCAACATAAATCCAGCATGCTCTTGCCAAGAAGGTTCCCCCTGAGGTGCCATAAAGTAATTAGTGAAAATACCATGCACTTTGAGGCCAGAGATCGGTCTACGTTGATGGTTGATAGGTGGTCTCACCCTACGCACATTGTCCAGCCTTCGCTCAACACCAGCAGAGGAGGAACATTCATGTATCCTGGTGAAGTTATGAAGAACCACACAGGCTTTCACTACTTCATTAACATTTTGTTCACTCAGCTGAATGGCAGACTGGAGTACACGCCATTTGGCACAAAGAATGCCAAAGGAACACTCCACCAGTCGCCGAGCACGTGATAGGCGCAAGTTAAATATCCTGCGCCTGTGGTGAAGGTTGCGCCGGGGATATGGCCTCATGACATTGCGTGTTAACTGAAAGGCCTCATCTGCCACAAGGACATAAGGGACACATTCTTGAGTGGAGCCTGGTAGCTGGCGTGGTGGTGGTAGATCCAACTGGTTGGTGCGTAGCCGCCGAGCCATAATGGAAGTATTGAAGTCTCTAGAGTCTCCCGTCCTTCCATAGGCCCCAATGTCAACAATTATAAACTTGTATTGAGGGTCGGCCAGAGCCAACAATACAACAGAAATGTATTGTTTATAATTGAAGAATTGGGAGCTAGAGTTCGGCGGCTTACGCACCCGGATATGTTTGCCATCAAGGGCCCCAATACAATTAGGAAACTGACATTCCGCCTCAAAGTCCCTTGATATCCTCAACCAGTCTTCCATCCTAGCCTCGGGCATGACGACTTGATATAGTCTTGTCCATATTTCACTACATGTTGACCTGACTATGCCAGATATGGTTGATCTTCCAATCAGAAACTCATGGTGGAGGGCAGCATAAGACTGGCCAGTGGCCAGGAAGCTGAAGAACAATAGAAAAGGATGATTGTCGAATGCACACATTTACAAAACAAACAGGTCCATACATACCAAACTTGGTAAGATTTCAGAGCAAATAACCCACACATCTTGCTTTGCACAATGAGTGATATTCAGTACATATTCCACATAACATTCGGGTCTGTAAGTTGAAACATATGTGGACTAAGATGAGGGCCTAAAACTTACTCCAAGAAGGCAAAAATTCAAACTTTGCCCAGCACATCATGAACATAGAGAATATGGTTGTGTAGTACATACCGCAATGTGAGTAGAAGTCGCTTCTCTGCAGATATAGCTTTGTGCATCCTTGTATCCTGAAAGGTTATCCCAGGGCGCACTGTCTCCAAGAGTCGATGAAATGTTGCAAGGCTCATGCGACAGTATTGGTAGAATTTGACAGGATGCTCCCACAGAGAATAATAGAGGCGGTGAAAATGACCTCTTGTGAGTCGTTGCCTCAAAAGTGGATGTACCCACATGCGTCTCCTCCTCCGCGGATCCACTATCACTGGGTATGGTTGGCCAAAGCAGCGTGACAAAAGCCAGTTGAAGAGAACCTGCTCAGTTGTGTTGAAAGTCAGAGTGTTTGCCATGTTGCACATACAACACCAACACACCTAGTGAAGGCAAGGTCACAAATGGACAGAATGGAGGCAGCCACCTGTTCCTGAGCCAATAAATAGGGTGCAGGCTAATGATTTAAATAGTTTGCAGGCCTCAAAACCGTTAAATGTCCATTTTGCAAGGCTGCGAGAAAATCTCGCCATACGGATTGCATACGGATGCCATTTTAAGCGTGTCCTGAAAACGCATTTATTCAGACTGGCCTACCGCCTCAACACATTAACCTAATCTATCCCTGTGTGGCAGAGCCAAAAGTTTTACCATAACCAGGTTCCCCGCATCATTCTCCCACATGCTTTATGCATCCATTAGCCCTCTGTGTCCGTACTGTCACACACCTAACATTATGGCTGGTCCTTACAATCAGGGCAACTGTTACCACCCACCTTTCGTGTCTACCTCTTTCCTCATAGACTGTAAGCTTGCGAGCAGGGCCCTCTTTCCTCTTGGTATTTGTTATAATCTACTGTATGTGATTATTGTTATGCTGTAATGTCTATTGTCTGTACAAATCCCCTCTGAAATGTAAAGTGCTGCGGAATATGTCGGCGCTATAAAAATAAAATTTATTATTATTATTATTTTACGGATTACATACGGATGCTCACATGCGCAAAATACGCGACCGCACCTTGCTTACGGATGACCTACGGAGCACTATTTAGAGGTCATTCATCCGCCGGTTAGTGTGACCCCGGCCTTAAAAGAAAAACAACACTCATCTGCGATGCCCCATTGAATAACATTGGTCTGTGTGCTATTCACTCTTTTCACGGACAGCACTGTGACTGAAAATACAGTTGTGTGAACGAGCATTTCCAACAATGGATTATTCTGTCTGGCTTGCTTGGTAACAGTGGTAAATTAAAGTTGTATATCGCCCTGTGCATTATTCTAAAATGCATATCTTGCAATGCTTTCATTAGTGTTCACGAAAAACTCCTTCCAGTCATGTATTTTTTAAAGTCATTAAAGGAAATCTGTCACCTATTTTTTCGTATATAAGATGCGGCCACTGCCATCAGGGGCTTATCTACAGCATTCTGTAATGAAAAACGAGTTATATTATACTCACCCAGGGGAGGTCCGGGTCCGATGGGTGTTGCGGTCTGGTCCGGCGCCTCACATCTTCTAGTGATGATGTACTCTGCTTTGCTTCCCGTCGCGGCGCAGGCGCACTGATCTGCCCTGTTGAGGGCAGAGCAGAGTACTGCAGTGCACAGGGGCTGGCCCAGGTCAGAGAAGTCTGGCGCATTACATTGCTTGTAATGGTAAGTAATTTTGAGAAACTCATCGTTTTGAGCAAATCATTCTTGCGAAAGACGGACACTGGCAGATGTTGACCGTTCAAACAAAATTCTTAGATAGTTTTGTTTATCAAAGTTGGGAAGTTTAGGTAATATTTTTTCAGTGGATAAAACTCAGGAACTCCAACATGGAACAGCAAGACAATACTGAATAATATATATTCATCTTTGCAATAGCTATATCTATGAAATATATATCTAGCTTTCACTGTATAGACATTTTTGTTGTGCGTTGTGTTTATATCTCATAGAGGTCACCTAAGGTAAACTGCTAAACATTTGAGAAGTTTTGCATCAAAAACAGTGTCATCAAACAGCAAAGGAGGCTGGCATTCTTTAGAGCATGAAAAATTCAGAACATTCTTGAGAAAGAAGTCATAAGGAATAAAGATTGCACACAAATGCAATATTCATCTTTTTATTTTGTGACCTGGATTCCCAATACTGTACAGTATTCACACACCCCCTGTTATGTTTCTATTTCTTTTTAGATTCTGATTGTGTGTTGAAGAAAAGCACAGCTGCTACTTGACTGAACTTCCCAATCCAAAGAATCTTGAAGACTGACTTATAAGGCAAACCAGAAGGGATTTCCAGCAAATTGCAATCTCTCATTTGGAGAGTCTGTGTCACAATAAGTCGTACTGTAACTTTTCAAGTGCAATTTTAATGCTTGGGTCACATTTGCGAGTGCAATGTGAGAAACTTGCGCTAGTCTCTCGCCTCAATTCCCGGCACTGCCGCTGGCACTCAGGATCGTAGTTTGTGGCTGCATGTATTTCTATGCAACTGAAAGCTCCGGTCCCAAGTGCTGGCGGCAGTGCCGGGTATTGAGGTAAGAGACTAGCGCAAGTTTCTCGCATTGCACTCACAAGTGTGATCCCGGCCTAAGGCTCGTTCTTCAAGCCCACATGAAATTTTGTGCACCATGTGATCCTGCCTGTACATAGGACGCGTCACGGATTGCGCCGCCATTCTGTCCTTCATGCACTGTCAATGTGGTTCTCTGTGCCATGTATGCCTTATGTTATGTTATAACAGTCTCAGGCTCTGTGCCCGAAAAGACTGGTCCTGTGTGCTATAGCAGCATTTGTGCAGACTGCCCTAAAAGCCTTTTCCTGTGTGTCATATAAGCGTTGGGTAGACTGCCATAACAGCCCCTTTCTGTGTTCCATACAAGCGTTGTGTACTGTAGACTGCCTTAACAGCCTATTGCTCTATGCCATATAAACCTTGTACTCTGAGGCAAAAAAAATTGTGTTGCTTTGTTGCATAAAAACCTTGTTCTTTGTGGCCAAAAATTCTATAGTTCTGTGCCATATAACCCTTATACTCTGAGGTAAAATATCCTATTGCTCTGTTGCATAAAAATCTTGTTTTCTGTGGCAAAAAATCCTGATGCTCTGTGTCATATAAACCTTGTACTCTGAGGCAAAAAGTCCCATTGCTCTGCTGCATAAAAACCTTGTTCTCTGTAGCAAAAAAATCATATTGATCTGTTGCATAAAAAGCTTGTACTCTTTGAAAAAACTGATACTCTGCCACAAAAATTACTGTTGCTCTGTGGCATCCCTATTTTTTTAAGTGAGAAAAACATGACAGAGCAGCAAATAGGGGATGTGGATGTGGTCATGGTGCTGATGGTGATGGTGTAGCTGCTGCAGGGAGAGTATGTGGTTAATCTGCGCCTGTTACTGCAACTGAATCAACTTCTTCAGGTATACGCAGGCAAAAGGACTTTTGGCATTATTTAGTAAGTCTCAGTACAGCAGAACGAATGGTGAGGCCAGAACATGTGGAGGCCATGTTAGATTGGATGGCTGAGAGGGCCTCCAGTTCCTTCACATTATCTTCTACCCAGTCCCCTCCATAAAGCATTCAGTTGGCACGTGAGGATCTTCGTCATCATTCTTCCAACCTTACCCCCTTGCAAATCATCCAAGCAGTCTGAGCCCCAAGTCATGCAGCAGTCTCTTCTGCTGTGTGATGAGTCTGCTGGCTGGGGTTCTGTGGCTCATCCATCTGACTCTGCCCAAGAAATGTAAAACAGAAGAGAGAGGGAGGAGCGCACATGAGCAGAATCTGTTTGCTCCATAAAACCAATTAGACAAAGGTCACGGGGCCACTATCATAACAGGGTTATGCACCCCTGCATAACCTTGGTGTGAGCATGGCAGTGAGCAGCGATGTCCTACCTGTGGACTCCTGTAGCTGGAGACGTGGAGGTCACCACGTGGAGGCTGATGGACACCGCCGAAGCTGAGCTGTGTGCACGTGACTGCAGGTCCTCGATTCACGTGATCACAGGTCCTCAAAACCCCGGTCAGCAGTACGTTTGCCGGATGGAAAAGAATGTGATGCCTAGAGCAGCTCCTGCTGTGTACCCTCAATTAGGGAAGAGTAAAGAAAAAGGAAAACGCAGTCTTTGCGCAGTGCTGAGGCAGATAAAGCAGGCAAACGGTAAAATGGAAAGACGCAAACCTTTATTATTCAAATTAATCTGCAACGCGTTTCAACAGCGGATTGCTGTCTACACAACATGGGAAGCTTTCTGACTGAAAGTCAGTGAGCCAGTCGCAGATTCGTTGCACTGTCCGTGGAGCGCCCTGCAGGGCCGGGGGTTACTTGGTACTGGGCCGGTCAGGCTCTTTTAAAGGGGAAGTGTGTCACGGTAGTGACAGTGACTCGGTCCGTGGCCCCGGGCATCCAGTGTAGATGGAAGTTCAATGAGGGGGAAGATGGTAGGAGCATCATAGGGAAAGGGGAATCGTGATGCCACCCGTGGTATTCGGCAATGATAGCCGACGCTGCAATGCAGTTCTTCTGGGACGGTGTTAGGGCAGCAGAGATGGTGAAACTCTCCATGGGCAGAGCTGTGTCCCAGGGAAGTTGAGCCGGTGACGGTGATGGTGAATGTTGTGTAAACAGGCGAGATGTTAATAACACAAAGGACACAGTTGGGTGCAGTTTCTGGGTTTTTACTCACAAGTCTTGGGCACACGATGACACGCTTGGCACTGTATCCTCCAGGGGAGAGGTCCAGCAAACTCTCAGTTAAATTGGTGACACCGTTTCAGGACTTCTCTTTATGTCTTCTCTCTAGGCCATGTCTCTGCGCTAATCTCTCCCTTCTTTCCTGCCCTGCGCCTTCATAAGCAGTGTCCCCAATCCAGCAGCCTCGGACCTTGCCGAGCGGTGTGGGTCAGGCTCCGGGGTCCTTTATCTCTACGGCTACCTTTTTGAGGAATGCTTGTGGATTTGGCTGAGGCACTTAAAGTTACCTCAGCCTCCGGCTTTCTAGCTGAGCCTTGTAGTTCTCCACTAGCCCCATGGGCCGGCTCCCTTACTGTGGCCTTGTCCTCCCTTTCCAGGATACGGGCCCCATGGTTGGCTTTCGCACTACCCGTGCCCCAAGGACCCCTTATTTTTTCCTAGGAGCTTCTTCTAGATGTTTCTCGCTTCTCTGACCCTCACTTCTCTCTTGTCAGTCCTGCTCTTCTGCTGTCCTTCCACCGAAAGACTGACTGGATCTTTCCAGAACAATCTTCCATTTGCCTCACACTAACTCCTCCCACTAACTGTCACCTCACTGTCACTGATTGGATGTCCTCAATCACTCCACTTCCTAAGCTCCTCCCCTTCTACCTACCTTCCCTACTAACTCCCCAACACCCTTTCCTAGCCAGCCTGGGATGAGGCCATCCTCCCGAAGGGTACACCCAGATGCCCTGACTAAACTAGTGTGTGTTGGGTGCGAGTGTTAGGAGTCCTGGGTGGTGCTCCCTCTTTACCTGAGGGTGGGATACCACACCTCTGGATGAGGTGCAGTACCTCTATGCGCCTGGACCCTCAGGGGCGCCACATATCCCCCCATTAAACACAGCAGGTCCATGGGCTGGAACTGAGCAAAACAGGTGTTACCAAAACATACAAAATTTTTCTCTAATGCAGCATTACAAAGGGTATAACAGTCAAACATGTAACTTTCTTCCCTTTACGGGAGGCACTTCCCTTAAACGTTACAAATAACTATTCTCTCTTAAATACATACCTTATTAAATTGAATTAATAAAATACAGTACCATCTTTTCAATATAAACACTCGTATCAAACGTCAAAGATTCAACGTTAAAATAAAAACATTTATACAATTCATTTGGATAAAACATTTTTCTATCAAAGCTCAGTTCATCTCTGACCGGGGTATTTTCCTTCCTTTTGTGTTAGATGGGGGACTGTCTCAAACCCCCAACGTAGGCCTTGGGCGGGCTACAAGTCTTGGTTGGTCTGTACGTTGTACCACATTTTCGGCCACGCCAAACTGGTTTTTGTTCTGTAGCCTATTAAGGCACTTTCTATGGACTGATGTAAAACCAATAGGGAGCACCTTAAGAAGTGCTAACTATTTACAATTAAAGTTTTGATCACCCATAGTTCAGTGACCCAATCGTCTCTTTAAAATTTTCAAAGGAATGTCATTGAATACACCTAACCAGGTAAACTTGCAAACCTATATATATATCAAGACATATTAAAAACCATACCCAAGTAACATTAACTATCTACAGTAATATAGATTTAAGCTTTTAACTATTTACAGTTATACCTTTTTTTTTAATTTGTCTTACTTTTGCTTCCAGGGTACCCTCTCCTACTCTATCCTCACCCATCCCTGTAGACTGTGAGCCCTCGCGGGCAGGGTCCCCTCGCCTTATGTACTTGTGTGTCCCTTCTCTTACACATGTTTATTATACTTGTCTATATTTCCCCTTTTCACATGTAAAGCGCCATGGAATAAATGGTGCTATATAAATGCATAATAATAATAAAAATGCCTGGGACTGGCTACTCGCTGGCTGGGACAGTTCTGTTTGGAGAACTACACCAGTGATCACTAGCTGTTCCGGGTGTACCACCAAGGTTTGGGTTGCCCGATCACAAACTATATTATAATGTGCCCATCCAGGTGTAGGGGCTGTGGGGACAGGAAGGGGACCTATCAGGGTATCCTCAGACTCGATAACTGGGTCAGCCGCAGCTGCGGTATTTGGTGGTTTGACCTGCTCTGACTCCCATCCTCCTACCGCAGTCAGAGACAGATCCTGGAGCTGGCTACTCAGCTCCTCTGCATAGATCATTTTATTCTCTGCACTCAGGCCATAGCCTCCTTCTGCATACCTTGCTGCTGCCATATTTATTGTTCTGCCTCCTCCGTTCTTCCTGTTCACCCCTGACTAGAGTTGAGCGAAACGGGTCAGTCAAATTCATAAGTCGCCGACTTTCGCTAAAGTCGGGTTTCGCTGATCGAAACCCGACCATAGCGTGAGGTCGGCCATAAGATCACCGACCCGCACGCCAAAGTCGCGTTTCCCATAATGCTTCCAGCGCCTTTTCTCAGCCAATCATCAAGGACGGACACTGTGGGCAACGCGATAACATCGGCAGCGGCCACCACCATCTTAGAGAAGGGCATTCGTGTGATTGGCTTACTTTGTGTGGCGTCACAGTGGCTATAAAAGCCCTGACCACCGACCGCCATTTTACTTCTGCCGATCTTAGCATAGGGAGAGGTTGCTGCAGCTGATTCTCAATAGGGAGAGCGTTAGGCTACAAAGAAAAAAAAACTGTGCTTCTTCCGATAGCAATTTCAACTGTACAGTTAGTGTGCAGTGACGATGGAGGATTTTTGTGTGTGCAGCAGCGCTGGTGGATATTAGGCTGCCTTATTAGGCTACCTGATAGCTGCATTGCTGTGTGCACACTGCTGTACAGACTGCTTTTTTAAAAGCAAAAAAAATTTTATTCTGATTTTCTGCACAGTTACAGAGGGTTCATTTTTTCACACACCGCATAGACGTGTACGCTCCTCACACACTACCGTGTAGCGGCTGGTATCACGGACATATACATGCTATCTGTGTGTGACTCCATAAAAAAATAGACGGAGATTTTAAATTTTCCGTACATACACCGTATAGAGCTGTCCGCTTCTCAAACAGTATCGTATATCTGCTGTATGTATTGCGGTCAAATCTGTACAGAGACAGCGTGTGTGTGTGTGTGTGAGACTCCGCAAATGCATATACGGACATTTCAATTTTTCCATACACCATGTAGAGCTGTCCACTTCTCAAACAGTATCGTATATCTGCTGTTTGATTACAGTCAAATCTATACAGAGACAGTGTGTGTGTGACTCCGTAAAAAAATAGACGGAGATTTAAAAATTTCCATACATACACCGTATAGAGCTGTACGCTCTTCACATGCTACTGTGTACCGGCTGGTATCATGGACAAATACATGCTATCTGTGTGTGACTCCGTAAAAAGATAGATGGAGATTTTCATTTTTCCATACATACACCGTATAGAGCTGTCCGCTTCTGATAGAGTACCGTATATCTGCTGTTTAGATTACGGTAAAATTCATACCGAGACAGCGTCTATGTGTGACTACGGAAAAAAATAGATGTAAATTTTCATTTTTCCATACGTATAGAGTTGTAAGCTCCTCACACACTACCGCGTACTGGCTGGTCTCACTGATAAATACATGCGATTTGTGTTTAACTCCGTAAAAAAAACAGACGGAGATTTAAAATTTCCCATACATACACCATATACAGCTGTCCGTTTCTCAAACAGTATCGTATATCTGCTGTTTGGATTACGGTCCAATCTATACAGAGAACAGCGCGTGTGTGTGTGAGTCTGTAAAAAATAGACAGAGATTTTCATTTTTCCATAAATACACCGTTTAGAGCTGTCCGCTTCTGATACAGTACTGTTTATCTGCTGGTTGGATTATGGTCAAATACATACTGGGTGAGAGTCTATGACTAAGGAAATATATACGGAGATTTAAATTTTTACCTACACCTTATACAGCTGTATGCTCCTCATACAGTACAATATATCTACTGGTATTTTTGTTACATTTTCACAAACATGAGGAAGTATGATGGAAGAGGCCGCGAACGTGGGCAGGGGGCAGCTGGTACTGATGGTGGAGGTGGTGCATCTGCTGGTTATGCCAAAAGCACAATAACAGCTAAGGCAGGAGGTGTTGAGCCTGCATCATCATCTGGCACAAGAAGGCCTGTAAGGTTCCCATTTCTGGGAGTAGGAAAACCACTTTTAACCCCTTTCCTACAATGAAAGTACTATTCTGTCCATGTGACCTGGGATCTAAGTCCCAAGGGCGGAATAGTACGTCTAGTGCGATCAGTGGTGCTCACGTGGTGAGCGCCGCTGATCGAGGCCGGGTGTCAGCTCATTATCACAGCTGACACCCGGCACTATGTGTCAGGGGCAGTCATGGACCGCACCCGACACGTTAACCCCTTGCACACCGCGATCAAACACGATCGCGGTGTACCGGGGGTTAAAGGGAAGCATCGGTAGGGAGGGGGCTCCCTCCGTGCTTCCATGAGCCCCCCACAGCAGCGCAATGTGCAGCGCTGCTGCGGGGGGGGGCTCTTTCCCTGCAGGTCCCCGGATCCAAGATGGCGACGGGGACCTTCGGGGGCCTGCAGGGAGCAAAGCGCAGGCATGAGGAAGTCTGCGTCTATGCCTGTGACAGATCGCTGATCTGTCACAGTGATCTGTGATGTGACAGATCAGCGATCTGTCACAGGACAGTGATGTCCCCCCTGGGACAACCTAACAAAGTAAAAAAACAAAAAAAAAGTGTAAAAATAATTTTAAAAAAATCGCTAAATAAATTAACAAAAAAAAAATATTCCCTAATAAATTCATTTTTGGAAATAAAAAAAAACAATAAAAGTGCACATATTTGCTATCACTGCGTCCGTAACGACCCACCCAATAAAACTGTCTCATTAGTTAACCCCTTTAGCAAACCCCTTAAAAAATAAAAATAAAAAACGAAGCACAAAATAATGATTTATCATCATACTGCCGAACAAAAAGTGCAATAACGCGCGATCATAAAGACGGATATAAACAACCATGGTACCGCTGAAAACGTCATCTTGTTCCGCAAAAAACGAGCCACAGCACAGTATCATCAGCAAAAAAATTAAAAAGTTATAGCTCGCAGAATAAAGCGATGCAAAAATAAGTATTTTTTATATAAAATTGTTTTCATTGCATAAAAGCGCTAAAACACAAAAAAAGACATAAATGAGGTATCACTGTAACCGTACTGACCTGAAGAATAAAACAGCTTTATCAATTTAACCGCAAGCAGAACGGTGTAAACGCACCCCCCAAAAGAAATTCATAAAACTCTGGTTTTTGTTCATTCTGCGTCCCAAAAATCAGAATAAAAAGCGATCAAAAGATGTCACATGCCCAAAAATGATACCTATAAAAACGTCAACTTGTCCCGCAAAAAATAAGACCTCACATGACTCGGTGGGTCAAAATATGGAAAAATTATAGCTCTCAATATGTGGTGATGCAAAAACTATTTTTACAATAAAAAGCGTCTTTTAGCGTATGACAGCTGCCAAAAATAAAAACCCGCTATAAATAGTAAATCAAACCCCTCGTTATCACCCATTTAGTTAGGGAAAAATAATAAAATAAAAAAAGTATTTATTTCCATTTTCCCATTAGGGTTAGGGCTAGGGTTAGGTTTAGGGCTAGGGTAGGGTTAGGGCTAGGGTTAGGGTTAGGGCTAGGGCTGAGATTAGGGTTAGGGGTGTGTTGGGGTTCGGGTTGGAGTTAGAATTGGGGGTTTTCCACTGTTTGGGCACATCAGGTGCCCTCCAAATGCAACATGGCATCTGATCTCAATTCCAGCCAATTCTGCGTTGAAAAAGTCAAATGGTGCTCCTTCCCTTCAAAGCTCTGCCATGTGCCCAAACAGTGTTTTACCCCCACATATGGGGTATCAGCCTACTCAGGACAAATTGCAAAACAACTTTTGTGGTCCAATTTCTCCTGTTGCCCTTAGGAAAATAAAAAAATTGAGGGCAAAAATATCATTTTTGTGGAAAAAAATATGATTTTTTTATTTTCACGCCCGGGCGTTATAAACTTCTGTGAAGCACTTGGGGGTTCAAAGTGCTCACCACACATCTAGATAAGTTCTGTGGGGGGGTTTAGTTTCAAAAATGGGGTCACTTGTGGGGAGTTTGAATAGTTTAGGCACATCAGAGGCTCTCCAAACGCACATGACACCCGCAGACCATTCCATCAAAGTCTGCATTCCAAAACATCACTCCTTCCCTTCCGAGCCCCGACGTGTGCCCATACAGTAGTTTTAACCCACATATGAGGTATCAGCGTACTCAGGACAAATTGGACAACAATGTTTGGGGTCCAATTTCTCCTGGTACCCTTGGGAAAATAAAAAAATTGGGGACTAAATGATCATGTTTGTGGAAAAAATACGATTTTTTTATTTTCACGCCCGGGCATTATAAACTTCTGTGAAGCCCTTGGGTGTTCAAAGTGCTCACCACACATCTAGATAAGTTCCTTGGGGGGATCTAGTTTCCAAAGTGGTGTCATTTGTAGGGGGTTTCCACTGTTTAGGTACATCAGGGGCTCTCCAAAGGCAACATGACACACGCAGACCATTCCATCAAAGTCTGCATTCCAAAACATCACTACTTCCCTTCCGAGCACCGACGTGTGCCCATACAGTAGTTTTCTCCCACATATGAGGTATCAGCAAACTCAGGACAAATTATACAACAACTTTTGGGGTCCAATTTCTCCTGGTACCCTTGGGAAAATAAAAAAATTGGGGACTAAATGATCATGTTTGTGGAAAAAATACGATTATTTTATTTTTAGGCCCGGGCATTATAAATTTCTGTGAAGCCCTTGGGGGTTCAAAGTGCTCACCACACATCTAGATAAGTTCCTTAGAGGGTCTAGTTTCCAAAATAGTGTCATTTGTGGGGGATTTCCACTGTTTAGGTACATCAGGGGCTCTCCAAATGCAACATGACACCCGCAGACCATTCCATCAAAGTCTGCATTCCAAAAGTCACTACTTCCATTCCGAGCCCGACGTGTGTCCATACAGTAGTTTTTTTTCCCACATATGAGGTATCGACGTACTCAGGACAAATTGGACAACAACTTTTTGGGTCCAATTTCTCCTGGTACCCTTGGGAAAATAAAAAAATTGGGGACTAAATGATCATGTTTGTGGAAAAAATACGATTTTTTTTATTTTCACGCCCGGGCATTATAAACTTCTGTGAAGCACTGGGGGGTTCAAAGTGCTCACCACACATCTAGATAAGTTCCTTGGGGGGTCTAGTTTCCAAAATAGTGTCATTTGTGGGGGGTTTCCACTGTTTTGGTACATCAGGGGCTTTCCAAACGTGACATGGTGTCCTATCTCAATTCCAGCCAAAAACATCAAATGGCGCTGCTTCCCTTCTGAGCTCTGCCATGCGCCCAAATGGTGGTTTACCCCCACATATGGGGTATCAGCGTACTCAGGACAAATTGCACAATAACTTTAAGGGTCCTGTTACCCTTGGAAAAATAAGAATTGTGGGTGAAAAGATCATTTTTGTGGAAAAAATATAATTTTTTAATTGTAGGGCTGTACGTTATAAACTTCTGTGAAGCCCTTGGGGGTTCAAAGTTCTCACCACACATCTAGATAAGTTCCTTGGGGGGGTCTAGTTTCCAAAATGGTGTCATTTGTGGGTGGTTTCCACTGTTTTGGTACATCAGGTGCTTTCCAAACGCGACATGGTGTCCGATCTCAATTCCAGCCAAAAACGTCAAATGGCGCTGCTTCCCTTCCGAGCTCTGCCATGCGCCCAAATATTCGTTTACCCCCACATGTGGGGCATCAGCGTACTCAGGACAAATTGCTCAATAACTTTTAGTGTCCTGTTACCCTTGGAAAAATAAGAATTGAGGGTGAAAAGATCATGCTTGTGGAAAAAATATGATTTTTTAATTGTACGGCTGTACGTTATAAACTTCTGTGAAGCCCTTGGGGTTCAAAGTTCTCACCACACATCTAGATAAGTTCCTTGGGGGGGTCTAGTTTCCAAATTGGGGTCACTTGTGGGGGGTTTCCACTGTTTAGGTACATCAGGGGCTCTCCAAACGTGACATGGCGTCCGATCTGAATTCCAGCCAATTTTGCATTGAAAAAGTCAAACGGCGCTCCTGCCCTTCTGAGCTCTGCCATGCACCGAAACAGTGGTTCCCCCCACATATCAGGTATCAGCATACTCAGGACAAATTGCACAATAACTTTTGCAGTCCAATTTCTCCTGTTACCCTTGGTAAAATGAAAAAAATTGAACCTGAAGTATTTTTTTTAGTGAAAAAAAGTTAAATGTTCATTTTTTTTTAAATAGTCAAAAAATTCCTGTGAAGCACCTGAAGGGTTAATAAACTTCTTGAATGTGGTTTTGAGCACCTTGAGGGGAGCAATTTTTAGAATGGTGTCACTTTTTGGGATTTTCTATCATATAGACCCCTCAAAGTGACTTCAAATGTGATGTGGTCCGTAAAAATAAAATGGTGTTGCAAAAATGAGAAATCGCTGGTCAACTTTTAACCCTTATAACTTCCTAACAAAAAAAATATTTTGGTTCCAAAATTGTGCTGATGTAAATTAAATATGTAGGAAATGTTATGTATTAAGTTTTTTGTGTGCCGTATCTCTGTGATTTAAGAGCATAAAAATTCAAAGTTGGAAAATTGCAAAATTTTCAAAATTTTCGCCAAATTTCTGTTTTTTTCACAAATAAGCACAAGTTATTTGAATGAAATTTTATGACTAACATGAAGTACAATATGTCACAAGAAAATAATGTCAGAATCACCGAGATCCATGGAAGCGTTTCAGAGTTATTACCTCATAAAGGGACAGTGGTCGGAATTGTAAAAATTGGCTCGTGAGTTAACGTGCAAACCACCTGTCCGTTACCTGTGTTGGCCCCACAGGTCCTCGGATTCCTCTTCTCCACAGAGGCATCCTATGAATCACCAGTCTCTTTCTCACTGACCCCGGTCAGTACAACACGTTTTTCACGACCGTCACCTGCTGGCCGCGCAGGTTCTCGGACCCCTCTACCGCAGAGGTATCCTATAAGTCTCTTTCTCCTGGGGAAACGGACGCACTGGGCTCACCGATCCAGACAGTGCCTTACTCACTAGGCCGCCCCCACCGTTCCAGAACCATAGCCGGGCAGTGGCTTCCCCAACCGTCAGCCTTCCTGGCTCAGCGTTGCCCTTAGCAACTGACTTTGCAGTCCTCTTCTGTTGCTCCCAGCAACAAGGCTACAACAATGCCCATAGCTTTCTCCACCAATTGTGAGGTAGCACTGTTATTCGGGTAGGGGATACTCGCTCAGCAGCCACAAAATCAGGTCCGGCACAGATTTTCCATAAAGCAACCATAGTCCATGCGGTTTATTCAACATCATAAACCCACAGCAGCAACAAAACTTCATATAAACAGCAGAGCATCCATGGCAGAGTTTCACTCTGTAAACCATGTGTTCACACAGGTTGTACAATGTCCAGCATACAGGCTCTCTTAGCCTCACTTATCTCACCCACGTCCAAGTTTCCTCATGGCTGCTTCAGCTTACTGCAGATGTTCATTCCCTCCCCTGGGAACTCTCAGACACGTGCAGCCATTCACCGCAGCCTCTTCACAGGCTGTTAGCCAGGAAGCTCCATCTCAGCGGGACCATCCACACTGGACCAATCGGGTCCCAGTATTCACCACATGTGATGTACCCTGGCCACATTATATGGTTCATAGCCACGCCCACCGGGTCACATGACTCTGACCTCATCACAGGTCCTTCAAGCACTTACACACTCTTTACAACAGTGTTCTTTAAACACACCCCTTGGGTGGGTTTGTAGGTAACCAGGCCTGCCCATCTCTCTAGTTACCTGGAGACTTCTCCCTGACACATTGAAGCAACACCTCAGCAATGTCATACACATACATAAGTCTCCATCTCAAGGCCACCCACCTTGAGAGACATAACCGTCCCTCAGGATTCTGCCACTCATCCTCTCTCTTGGGACATCCACACAGAACCCCCTAGTGGACACAGTGGTTACTGCACCACATAATATATATATATATATATATATATATATATGTACACAGTATAGTATGAAGCGAGCATAGTATATCTGTCTCTAAAGTGTGTGTCATGTATAATGTTTAAAATTCCACATATACCCCATACATGACACACATGACACAAAAAGATTACACATATTACATTAAAAATAACACACACAACACATTATATACAGCACATTATACTCACCTATGTAAAAGCCTTTTTTTCTTCCCGGGGCTCCAAGAGATCACAGCTTCTCTAGCCAGAGCAGTGCAGGCACTCCTCCCCCTCTCTCTGGTGTAAATGGCAGGGACCACAGAGAGGAGAGCATGGAGAGGGGAAGTCACCTCCTGCAATCTGCCTGCCAAAGCTTGGAGAAGCAAATAAAGATGACTTGATGTCTCCCTGCAGCACCCCCTCTGATGTCTGGATGTTGTACTGGTGTCATACTGGTAAGGCCGACCATGCTCTTCAGTTCTTCTGACTCCCGCAGAGTGCAGGACATGTGGAAACATCTCAATCACTTGACTAGTTACACGAACATGATGTCACCAAAGTTCCTAAATTAGTCGCAACATCGGAAGTTTCACTGACAATGCTTTTATTAGTGAAGCTACTGCTGTGGACGCTGGTGCCCCCTAAGGGAGTGGGGAGCCCTGGGCAATTGTCCAAATCCCCCTAACACTGGCCCTGGTTCTTTCCAACTCTTATAACTATAAAGAGCAGTTTAATATTTTGAAACCAAAATAAAATCATGTACTTTTTTCTGACTGGTGAATGCTGCAGTTACCTTCTTTCCAGTGGCGTAACTACAATGTTATGGGCCCGGGTGCAAATTTTCAAATGGGGACCCCCATGCCAAAATATTTTCCACCCAAATTCACATTTTCCCTATTCATTTTGCACACTATAGTTTTGTTGCAATAAAAAACATGATTGTCAATGTAGACGCACCCGAATCAGTATGCCTGCATCCAATCTGCTTGTGGATTTCATACTGCTCATGCTCGGAGCCCCATTTCTTTTTTCCTTTCAATTTCACCAGTCTCTCTCCCCTCTCCTCTGCCCCAGAAGTCAGAATTTAACATTTCCAGCCAAATCCTGATCAGGATGCAGTTCCATGTGTTTGCATCCATTTGCAGAAAAAATCCGGATGCAAATAAATCACTAACACTGGCTAACCTTAAGGCCCCTTTACATTTAGCGATGCACCAGTGATCCCGACCACGATACGACCCGGTCAGGATTGCTGGTGCATCACTAAATGGTCGCTAGTGAGCTGCCACACAGGCAGATCTCACAGCATTGCAGCAGCGATACAACGGTCGTTACTTACCTTTCAGATGCGGCGATCCTGACGTCCTCCCATCCGTGTTCACGCGTCGCTCGTCGGCGCCAGCAGGAAGCCCAGCAGGAAGTGCCCGACGAGAAATGGAGCTGCGCGATCTCGCTCGATCAGCGACAGACATCGGGGGAGCTGGTCGGAGGTAAGTATCACACATAGCGATATCGTTAGCAATATCGCTGCTGCGTCACAAAATCATTGACGCTTTAGCGATATTGCTAGCGATATCGCTATGTGTAAAGCCCCCTTTAGAATAAGTCAGCAATGTCTGACCAGTGGGGGTGCGACGCCTAGCACCCCTGCCAGTCAGCTGTTCTTGGTGCCAGCTGGAACTGCTGCCTTACAGAGCTGCTCTGTCTACTATTTAGTGGCCATGGCCAGCTACTGCACATTTTCCCCCTAGTCAAATCAAATGCACTATAGAGCCTCATCATGTATCATCAGTGTGCACTTCACTTTGCACTATAGAGCCTCAGCATGTATCATCAGCGTGCACTTCACTGTGCACTATAGAGCCTCATCTCTCTCCCTCTCGAGTGCAGATCTGAGGGACCCTTGGCCACCAGCAGGAGGACGCAGCTTGAAGTACTCAGCCACACACACACATCCAAGGAGCGGTGCAGATCTGAGAGACCCTTGGCCAGCAGCAGGAGGACACAGCAACAGCTTGCAGCACTCAGCCACTCACACACTCAAGCAGCGGAGTGGCTGAAGGACCTGTGGAAATGCCTCTCTCTGGATCACATGACCTGGTGACCGCATTCAATCCGTCTTCCCCCATGTAACTAGAGGACCTGCGGTGACGCCTCCCTGCTGCGGGTCACATGGTTGGGTCCTCCTTCTCCTTCACTATTGGTGGACGGACGGGCCCATAAGCAGTTCGGGCCCCGTCTCAGCTGCGACTGCTAAGACCGTATAGCAAAGTATATAGAGTGCATTAGATGTTTTATAAGCTGCAATAAATCTTTTATCAGGTGTACCATCTTGACTGGAAGCTCCCTGCAGTCTCCCAGGTATCTGTAATTAGGAGAAGTAATCTCTCTACCACTAATCATATGTTCTTCAACAAATCCACCAAACCTTTACCTGATCTTTACCATGGGAGCAGTTATCTGTAATGTGTGTCTAGTCACCACTGGGCTCCCGAGGAGCTGTATTCTATATGCCTGTACACATCTGATCTGGATGCTGATACTAGTTTTCATCTCAAATCCATTAGTTTAACATCATTTATAGATTTCATAAAACCTGCAGTCACTTTTAGGGTATGTGCACAGGTTGCAGATTAGTCTGCAGAATTTTCTGCGCAAAATCCACATCTCTTGGCAGAAAAGGCATGGGAAAAAGCTTCCGGATTTTATGCGGAATTGATGCAGATTGCAATGCGTTTTTGGTGTACGGATTTGGTAGGTGGTATTGGATCTGTGAATTTTCTCCCTTGTACTTCTGGAGCACCCTCTAGGGCCGTGGGAATACTTGGTACCAGGCTGCTTCTTAAAGGGGCAGTGTCACGGCAGCAGTGACTCGGTCCATGGCCCTGGGCGTCCAATAAAAGGGGATATTTACAAGGGATGAAGTTTATAATATATAATATAATTTGTGATAAAGTGTTCGTGACATCACCTGTGGTTTCTGGTCAGAGGTGACCAGCGCTGCAGTGCAGATCCTCTGGGGCTGATGGTGTGAAGCAGCAGAGCTGGAATAGCTCTCCACAGGCAGAGCTTTTGTCCCAGGGCAGTGGTGATAGGAAAGATGTTGTGTTTGATGATGATAAATGTAGCAGTGCAGAGTAGGTGTTGGAGAAAGAATTCAGAGTACACAGCTGGGTGCAGTTCCAAAGCTTGACTCACAGTTCGTGTGTGCACGAATGCCCGCTTGGCGCTGCGTCCTCCAGGTGAGGGGTCCAGCAAACTTCCAGGCAGATGGAGAGCACCTTTCTAGAACTCCCTTCAGTGTGTTCCTTTCCTGGCCGTCTCCAAGTGCTGATTTCCTCCCTCCTTCCAGCACCTTCACAAACAGTGTCCCAAGCCAGCAGACTCAGATCTTGGCGGAAATAACCTCTAGGTCCCTGGATCCTATGTGCCTTTTCAGCGAATAATTGTGGATGTGGCTGCAGCACTTGCAATGCTCGGAGCCTCTGGTATATCTAGCTGAGTCCGTTGTCCACTCCACTAGTTTTAGGGCCAGTCTCTATAGTGCGACCTGATCCCTCCACCCGATGTCAGCCGACGTGGAACGAGCCCCACAGACACTATGGTCGCTGTACCATGCCTCTAGGATCCCTTCCCTCTTTAGGGAGCTTCCTTCAGTCTTTTCCTTCCCAGCAGTTCCTCTCAGCAGGAGCTGCTTCACCCACGTCCTTCCACTTCCTCCCCTCAGGGTGGACTCCCACCTCCCAACACCCTTTAACACCCAGGCAGGGTTGAGATCATCCACCTGTAGGGTACATCCAGATGCCTTGCTGCTATAGGGTGTATGTTGGGTGCATGTGTTAGAGTACTGTCAAGTGCCTACACCTTACCTTGGAAGTGGGATACCACCTCTGGGTGAGGTGCAGTACCTCTGTCGTGTCTGAACCCTCAGGGGCGCCACACTTCTGGAGGGGAGAGAGAGAGAGAGAGAGAGAGAGAAAGAGAAAAAGAAAGAGAGAGAGAGAGAGAAAGAGAGGGAGATTTTTATGTGCCAGACTGGAAAACGCTGCTGCGGATCTGCAAAAATAATTGACATGCTGTGGAAAAAAAAACGCTGCAAATCTGTACGGATTTTTGCGCAGCTTGTGCAGAACAATTCTTAATTTACCATAGACTTACATTGCCTGTGCACTACACTGCAGATTTGATGCAAATCCACGCGTCAAAAACCACTGCGGGTCCGCATCAAAATCCGCAACTTGTACACATACCCATAAAGAGAATCTGTCACCCTATTTTTTGCCTATCAGCTGCCGACACCGACATCAGGGGCTTATCTACAGCATTCTGTGATGACATAAGTATTTGATGCAATAGAAAAGTAAAACTTAATATTTGGTACAGAAACCTTTGTTTACAGAGGTCAGATGTTTCCTGTAGTTCTTGATCATGTTTGCACACTCTGCAGCAGGGATTTTGGCCCACTCCTCCATACAGATCTTCTCCAGATCTTTTAGGTTATGGGGCTGTCACTGGGCAGCATTAAATCTCACCTCCCTCCAAAGATTTTCTATTGGGTTGAGGTCTGGAGATTTGCTAGGCCTCTTCAGGACCTTGAAATGCCTCTTATGGAGATAATCCTTAGTTTCCCTGGCTGTGTGTTCAGGTCATTATCATGCTGGAAGACTCATCCATGACCCATCTCCAGTGCTCTTACAGAGGGAAGGAGGTTATTGGCCAAAATCTCGCAACACATGACCCCATCTATTCTCCCTTCAATACAGTGCAGACGTTCTGTTCCCTTTGCAGATAAACACCCTCAAAGAATGATGTTTTACCCACCATGCTTCACTTTTGGGACTGTGTTCTTGGAGGAAACCCACACAAACACAGGGAGAACATATAAACTCCTTGCAGATGTTGTCCTTGGTGAGATTTTAATCCTAGACTCCAGCGCTACAGTATGACAGGTTCCCTTCAAAGAGAGAATCATCTCCTCTTCCTCCCTTTCCCCTCTTCCAGCCATTTTAGGGTGACTTCTGATTCTCTGACCCTAGCAAGGAGGCCAGTGTTGGCTTTACATCTGAAAGAATGGCTGCCAGTAAAATGTCTGCGGTGCCTATGCCACTTTACATATGAGTGTCACAAAGACTTAGTTGTTATCGCTGCCGCTTTGTAGTACTAAGGTCCTGAGTTCAAATTTGAGCACGTTCTTGGAGGCTGTTAACAAAAATGTGTTTGTTCATTGACAGCAATCAGAGGTCTTAAAAATACAGAGCCACGAAAACAAAAAGTATATTAAGATGCTTCAGAAGGTTTATTGTTTATCTCCTATTAGACTGTAAATGCTATGGGGTGCTATTACAGAAATATCTCCGATCTATTATCAGACAGTATCATTGTGAGACCTTTATACCATGAACATGTGGACAGATAGGTCACGCTCCTAAAATAAGCCCTTTCCAGGGGTCTTTCAGCTTATTAAACATGGGAAGGTTAGGTTATAGGCCTCTGCTGTAGTCACATTCACCTTTATTCTAACAAGCCGGGTTATTGTTCAAAAATCCAATAACTACAAGTATTTCGCCAATCCCTCCTTTAGAACAGACAGAAAATGTGAGATTTCTTGATAGATTTTCTGACCTTTTACCCTCTGATTTTCATTGCATACTAAATTAAATCAGTTAGCGTTACGGATTTGTCAGGACATAATAACAGTCCATCTCTTCCACTGCTTTATTGCCATAACATCCTTGTATTACATTTTAATGAATCTATAAATGCCAAGGATCACCGCGGTTTTAATATTTTACAATTCTATACACTTCCCAAGAGCAGATCAGACGTTTATGTCCGCAGCTCAGGCTAGTCTTGCTCAGACGTCAATGGGCAACAAAGTCTAGGACAACATTGCCATCTAGTGGTAGATTTAGGATATTGTCCTTAATAGTTTAGAAACAGACAATTGGCTCCGTTACTCCCTATTCATAGCATAGGTAATAATTTTCTGATTCTGACCCTCACAGTAATTCCGAAAACAGCGCTATGGATTTTGGGAACTGGACTCTGAGGAATCCCATCTTCATTGGAGCGGAGATGCGCAAGCTGAAAGTCCACGGGCTTGCCAGAGAAAGCTGAGTAGGGCATCTGGCTATTTCTGGCAATCCCTTAGACAAAGAATGGTATGGACCTCAAGCATGCGCCTCTCCACTCCAGTCAAAATGGGGCTCTGCAACCAGTAAACTATCCCTTACCCTATGGATAGGGCATTATTTTTCATTCTGAGAATAACCCTTTAAAACCAATTTGCATTGGTTAACCTGGTAAACTTAAAATAAAGGGGTGGTCTGAAACACAAATTGATTTTCATCCTAAATGCCTTTTCAATGCCCTAATCTAATCTATTTTCTAATATAATTTGATTAAAAGTTTCCTATCCTTCCCTCACTTTGCTATCCAACTGCTTTATCTATTTTTACTACTTCCTGTGAGACGTCGAGTTCCTGCCTTTGCACAGGAGGAATCCCGAGCCTTGCCTTCTGCGGTCTCCCATTCAGTCCCAGCCACAGAGGAGCCTGCTCACCAAAGATGTCGTTCCCACGTCTTGCTCAGGCTAGCACTGTTGGTTTGGTTGCTGCTGCCACCTCTGGTCCAGCTATAGCAATCCACGCTAGCCAGCAACAAGCATCTCCAGGGACTAAGTCTTTTTCGGACTACTGAGCATGCTGGTTGTTCAACCTCGCATTGGAGCTCAGGGGTCACATGTCCAGGTTCCATTCCTGCTCTGATTGGACAACAGGGAAGGTCCCGGAAGGACGCTACTATAAAAAAGTAGCATGGCCGCTCGGCCGTGCGCTAGTATACACTCTTATGGTTAGTTGTGTGTGTGATGGATGCATGTATCTGGTGACTGATGCATTATAACTCCCCTCCCTTGGATACGTATGTTTTAGGGATTTAGAGTTAGAGTCAACACCTACTAGTGGCATAGTCTGGAGCCACTGTGCTATCACATCACAGTACCACACTTAGCGCCATATAGTGCCATCCAGCATAAGGTGCGATTGTACTGCGTCTACAGCAACGTCCATCAGAGCGACACCGTCCGCAGAATAGTGCGCCTTCTTACCCCAAGCTTAGGGTGGTTGGTGGCGTCCGCCTGGACCGCGCTGTATGCACACCCAGTGCTTATCTTTAGTTGGGTCTCCTAGGCACCACTGTTGCAGTGCCGAACGCTAGGGGGTCTAGACAGACTCTAACCCTGTGTTTTTGGGGTAGGCTCCTGTGACCAAACCCTAGCATTCATTTTGCTGTAATGCGGCCCTGTAAAGTAACAGGGTTCGCCTTCTAGTTCACCGGGTGAAGTTAACCAGTGTAGATTTGCCATACCTCCAGCCTATGTCCGCCATTACCGAGCTGCAGGTTAACATCTCTGCATGGTGGACCCCAGGCTGCGAGCGCATCTCATTATCATTTTATTATTTGGTGCGTTCTGCCAGCCTAACACTTTCTTTTTGATGATGCTTTACTTTGGAATCACAGGACATACTGGGATAGCCAAACGAGTCTTCATCAGGGGGTAGAGGTTGCGGTCACTGTCACAGCTACTGCCCCCTCCCTGAAACAAAGCACCAGTGACACCCGCTCCAGGGGCAATATGCATAGTGTGCTCTCTGGCTGGGTCCAATCAGAAGTAACGAGACTGCAGGAGAGTGCACTGCCAGTGCCCTACTATAAGAAAAACCAGTATGCAGAGACCAGTGTTTTCCCCCGCAAGTGCTGATATCTGTACGTCAGGTATTCTTACATCGCATCCCTTCTCTAAACTGGAATCCAGAACAGAACTGCTTTATACAAACCATGCCGTGCCAATGTGGAGGATAAGTGATAGTATTATGTCCCTGCCTTGCAGGTCCATGCCTCCTATAATACATGACAAGATCCTGCCGGATCTGCAAGGATAGCCAGACTCTTCGCTACATGTGACTCTCCTACTTTTAAAGAGATTTTCTATGGAAACAATATAACTTTATTTTTACTGAAATTAATCTATTTAGGGCTAAAAAAAAATTTTGCATTTGGGTTTCATTGAAAATTTTGCACCGTTTGGCTTTTACACGCTCTCTGTGTTCCAGCACATTGGTCACAAAGCTGAGAAGAATGCGGAAAAAGACATAACAATATTACATTTTCTCTGTAGGACTGTGAAAAAGAGGTGATTGACGTATTCTCAGCTAATACATTCTGCAGCCAGCTATAGACACTGCAACACAAAGGCTGCATAAAGCAAAGAGTGGAACATTTTAAGGCTGTGTGCCCACGTATGCAGAAAATTTCTGCATGAAAACCGGACTCCTTCCCAGAAAAAGCGTGATTTTTTTTCCGCCCGTTTTCCGCACGTTTTTGATGCATTTTTTTCCGCGCGTCCCCAGTCACATAGAAAATAGCTAAAAATGCGGACTTTTCCGCAAAATTAATGAGCATGCTGCGTTTTTTCGTGGAAAAAATGCATCAATATGCACAAAAAGTGCAGTATTCATTAAAATGAATGGGAATCTTCTTTTAAGTGATTTTAAGCGTTTTTGCCTTTAAAAACGCTTAACCTGAAAAAACGCTTACGTGGGCACACAGCCTTAATGAGATCAAATTACAAAAATGATTTTAAAAAGGGGCATTTCCATCTCCAAGATCCTATTTCGATATGTAGTAGGTGTATTAATAGTATAAGCAAACACTTGATTACCATGGATATCTAAGCTACTGCAATGCCTGCACATGGAGTAAGCGACACAGAGAATCAGAAGAACTATATTACATTTTTTATTGGAGGTGTTTTCTATAATTATTATTATTACACCTACTACATATTGGAATAGGATTTTGCAGATGGGAATACACCCTTAAAGCCCCATTTACATTTAGCGATGCACCAGCGATCCGACCACGATACGACCCGGTCAGGATCGCTGGTGCATCACTAAATGGTCGCTAGTGAGCTGCCACACAGGCAGATCTCACAGCGATGTAGTGATGCAGCAGCGGTCGTTACTTACCTTTCACATGCAGCGATGCTGACGTCCTCCCGCCGGCGTCCACACATCGCTCGTCGGCGCCAGCAGGAAGCGACCGACGAGAAATGGACCTGGCCGATCTCGCGCGATCAGCGACAGACAGCGGGGGAGCCAGTCGGAGGTAAGTATCACACATAGCGATATTGCTAGCAATATCGCTGCTGCGTCACAAAATCGGTGACGCTTTAGTGATATTGCTAGCAATATCGCTATGTGTAAAACCCCCTTAATTCCCAATTAAATGCACTTAAAGGGGTTACCCCCTATTAAACATCCCAACTTTAATCAATTTAGGACCCGAATTAAAATACTAAAAAAAGTGTTTACTCACCTCCTGGAGACATGGGGTTAAGAATTTAAAGTGATGAATAATTACACCTTTGGGGACATTTTTTTTATACTGAAATGTGTTGTCCACTACCTAAAAACCCCAGCTTAATCAGTTAGGACCTGATTTTAGAGAAAAACAATCTATACTTCAATACTAATCTCCTGCAGATGGCGCCATTCCAGCTATGTTGGTACTGCTGTTCCCAGCGGTAACATGACATTGTTGTGTCCCGTGTCAGCAGCAGCCAATCAGCAGCTGCTTATTCTGCCCTGATGACACAGTCAAGTGGCCGTTCATTGGCTACAGCTTGCACATGACACAACAATAAACCTATACCCTGCTGCAAGTAAATAAGTAAAAGCAATAGTACATATAAATAAGATTGGATACTTAGCGAACACTGTTTTTGATTAAAAAAACGTAAAAGCCATCTCACCAGCGCCAAATTCAGGATGGTACTAACATTGAAATAACATTAGATACAAACATTGAAATACAGCAAATGGAAGCTACTTAAATGTAATGTCCAGCTTAAAGGAATGTCAAGTCACTGCTGGAAAAAGCGGCTCCAACATAGCTGTAACAGGACGCTGCAGGAGGTGAGTAGAGAAGTAAAGATTGTTTTTATTTTAATTCAGGTCCTGAAAAGACTAAGCTGGGGTCATCACGTAATGAACAACACCTTTAATTAAAGAAAAGTCCCCAAGAGGGACAACCCCTTTGATGATACATGATTCAACCTTCATAACTTCTTAGCACCCTGTTTCCATTTTTTTCTTGTTCATTCCTGCTCCTTGTACCATAGATTTTCTTCTTCTGTGGGCGCTACGAAGTTATGACAACTCTTACCCAGCAGGAGATGGTGTGAAAGACATCATCACATTGCATGCTTCTTGGTGCAATTAACTGGGACGATATCCTGAGACATAAAAATACACAAAGAAAATGGGAGACGTTTATTAGCATCCTGAATAGGACCTGTGCACATTATATACCGTATGGGAATAAACATGCTAGAAATAGCAGGAAACCACTATGGCTAAGTAGAGTTGTAAGGGGTGCAATAAGTGACAAAAATAAAGCATTTAGAGAATTAAAGCAAGTAGGTAGTGATGAGGCATTAAATAAATACAGAAGATTAAATAAATTCTGTAAAAAGAAAATCAAGATAGCAAAGATAGAGACAGAGAGACTCATTGCAAGAGAAAGTAAAAATAATCCCAAAATATTCTTTAACTACATAAATTGTAAGAAACTAAAAAACGATAGTGTTGGTCCCCTTAGAAATAGTCTGGGTGAAATGGTGGATGAGGATGAGGAAAAAGCCAATATGCTAAATGACTTTTTTTCAACAGTATTTACGCAAGAAAATCCCATGACAGACAAAATGATCAGTGATAACAAAAATTCTCCTTTAAATGTCACCTGCTTAACCCAGCAGAAAGTACGTCGGCATCTAAAAATCACTAAAAGTGACAAATCCCCGGGCCTGGATGGGATACACCCCTTAGTACTGCAGGAATTAAGTACAGTCGAAGATAGACCATTATTTTTAATCTTTAACGATTCCATAATAACAGGATCTGTACCACAGGACTGGTGTATAGCAAATGTGGTGCCAATATTCAAAAAGGGGGCAAAAACTGAACTTTGAAATTATAGGCCAGTGATCTTAGCCTCTATTTTGGGTAAAATCCTGGAAGGTTTTCTAAGAGATGCTCTGGAGTATCTGAAGAAGAATAATCTCATGACCCAATATCAACATGGGTTTACGAGGGACCGTTCCTGTCAGACAAATCTGATAAGCCTTTGTGAAGAGGTGAGTTCTGGACTGGACCAAGGGAATGCAGTGGTCGTGGTGTACATAGACTTTTCAAAAGCTTTTGATACACTGCCACACAAAAGGTTGATACATAAAATGAGAACAATGGGGATAGGGGAAAATATGTGTAGGTGGGTTAAGAGCTGGCTCAGGGATAGGAAACAAAGGATGGTTATTAATGGAGCACACTCGGACTGGGTCACGGTTAGCAGTGGGGTACCATAGGGGTCAGTATTGGGCCGCTTCTTTTTAACATATTTATTAATGACCTTGTAGGGGGCATAGAGAGTAGAATTTCAATATTTGCAGGTGACACTAAACTGCAGAGTAATCAATACAGAGGAGGACAATTTTATATTACAGGAGGATTTATGTAAACTAAAATCTTGGGCTGATGAACGGCAAATGAGCTTTAATGGGGATAAATGTAAGGTCATGCACTTGGGTAGAACAAACAAGATGTTTAATTATGTGCTTAATTGTAAAACACTGGGCAAAACTGTCACTGAAAAAGACCTGGGTGTATGGGTGGACGACAAACTCACATTTAGTGGCCAGTGTCAGGCAGCTGCTGCAAAGGCAAATAAAATAATGGGATGCATTAAAAGAGGCATAGATGCTCATGAGGAGAACATAATTTTACCTCTATATAAGTAACTAGTGCGACCACACTTAGAATACTGTGTACAGTTCTGGTCTCCGGTGTATAAGAAAGACAAAGCTGAACTGGAGTGGGTGCAGAGAAGAACGACTAAGGTTATCAGAGAACTGTGGGGTCTGCAATACCAAGACAGGTTATTACATTTGGGGTTATTTAGTTTTAAAAAAATGAAGGCTTCGGGGTGATCTTATTACAATGTATAAATATATGAGGGGACAGTACAAAGACCTTTCTAATGATCTTTTTACTCTTAGACCTGTGACGGGGACAAGGGGGCATCCTCTACGTCTGGAGGAAAGAAGGTTTAAGCATACTCACAGACGCGGATTCTTTACTGTAAGAGCAGTGAGACTATGGAACTCTGCCATATGATGTTGTAATAAGTGATTCCCTACTAAAATTTAAGAAGGGACTGGATACCATTCTTGAAAAGTATAATATTACAAGGTATATACACTAGTTTCCTTGATACTGCGTTGATCCAGGGAGCTAGTCTGATTGCCGTATGTGGAGTCGGGAAGGAATTTTTTTCCCCAATGTGAAGCTTACTGTTTGCCACATGGGTTTTTTTTTTGCCTTCCTCTGGATCAACATGTTAGGGCAAGCTAGGGTAGGATATGGGTTGAACTAGATGGACTTAAAGTCTTCCTTCAACCTTAATAACTATGTTACTATGTTCTTCAGGCTTATTTAACATGTCCCCTGGGCATATGAGTGACTTTTATAGGTTTGTCACTGGAACAGGAGACTATTCCTAAGTAAACTTGAGTGATCCTCACAGCCTGCAGCCACATACTCTAAGTGTGGAGCCATGATGTTGCAAATGAGGTGCTGTAAATACTGTTTCAAATTTGTAAAGTAGACTAATTAGAAGAACACCGCCACTCTAATACCTCTGCCTGAGGAACATCACCCACCCTCCCTCTTTTATCTATTTGATGGTATGGTTTGCGATGAGGTTATGAGGTTTAGTTATGTCACAGCTGGCATGAGCTTTTGGCTCTGAAAATTAAATAATCACTGTTTTGCGCACTGTCTTGACATAATGGAATGTTTTAGAAGCACGACCAAAAGTTTTGTATGCCTTCTCCTGGTGACAGGTTCTCTTTAAGAACAAGTAGTAGAACAATACTAGAATTAAGCCAAAGTATACCTGGTAATCGGGAAGAAAGTAATGGATGATGCTACGGAAATGCACACTATTTATTAAAAAGACTACTGTTGTTGCCAAAACTATGAATTACACTTTATCAATGTTACTTCTTGAAGAGCTGAATACTTCTAAAAATACTACATTTCCATGAGCCTAGTAAGAATTATGTTGGCATTTACCCATGGTTTGGTTGTGACTAGAGATGAGCAAAGCTGTTCGGAAAACATTCGGCAATTTCAAATTGGCCTTGAACGTAGCACGAACGTGCTACGTTCATGGCCACTTTGAAATTGCCGAATGTTGATTCATGCACGGCTTCACGAGCATTTTTACTAAAAAATGGGAAAAAAATCAGTCACAGTTTGGTAAATCATCATGTTTCCACTAATGCTTTTGTTATCAGGGCACAGAAGCCATCCACAACGTCATTGCACAAGGTTTTCTGTGATTGGCTGCCATAGTCACATGTCTCTGTCCATATAAAAAGTGGACATCTTGTTTTGCAGGCGCCATTTGCTCAGTGTCAAAGTACAGATAGACCGTTCCTGTTACTGCTGCTGCTTCTGAAAGTGAACTTGTCAGATAGGATCCTGTCCTGTGTGAAATCAATCTTCCAGATTCTAACTAGATTGTGAAATAACGGTGTGGCAGTCTCAGGAGGCCACATTTGCTAATACACATTGTTTGCGATAAAACAATGTTTCTTCTTCCATCTTAATATCACACACAATTCAATTCTCATAGGTGTCACCCAAATCACCCTTGTTCCCCCCCCCCGAGTTACAAATTTATGCTCTGAAGAATCACAGAATCCAGAGGAATAAAACATCTACACCAATGCCCAAAATGTTGTCATGTTGGATCTGGGGCCAGACGAAGGTGTGATCACAATCTAGACCCTCGTCACCAGACGTTAACAGCTGGGGGTGGAGAAGATCCTGATGAGACTCAGAAACCAGAGGCGCATGTAGACTGTACGGTGGTGTCTGGGCAGGAAGAAGAGGAGAGTGACTCTCAGGGTGAGGCATGTGAGAACAAAGAGAATGACAATAAGGTTGTAGATCCCACTTGGTGTGAGCCCAGAGGAACACAGCTGAGTAGCTAAGCAGTGGAGATGTAAAAGGAGCAAAACGAGGAGGTTATGTTGCGGCTTCCCCAGCAGACACAAAGTGATGCATCCATGACAAGCATTGCATCCTCAGCCCTAACTCTGACTGTGGCTAGCACGAGTTGCGAGTGTGACGTTCGCAGGGGTAGCAAGGGTTGCCTAGTCTGTGCCTTTTATAAGACTGCAAAGGAAGACTCATCACATGTTATCTGTCAAATTTGCAAAGCCAACTCAGTAGAGGTAAAAATTACAATAATTTGACAACTACATGCATAAACCGACACATTGCATGATCAACATGCCTTAGTGTGGGAATCTCTAGCCATGTCAGAGTATGTAAAGGACAACCTTTGCCAATATCCATTGCCTTTGATTCCAGAATTATTCATCGCCTCAGAGGTGCCAGGATTTTTACCAAGCGGGATCTGATAGGAGCATACAATCTAATGCGTATACACTGAGGTGATGTAATGGAAGACTGCTTTCAACACCTGGGACAGTTATCATGAATACAGAGTTATGCAGTTTGAGCTCAGCAATGCTCCCGCTGTCTTCCAAAAAATTGTGAACGACATCTTCCAAGACTTCCTCTATACTTGTGTCACGGTTTATCTGGACATCCTGGTCTTCTCTCCAGATCTGCCCTCACATAGACGGAAGGTTCGCCAAGTTCTGCAGCGACTTGGAGAGAATCGCCTGTACGCTAAATTTGAAGAATGCGTTTTTGAGAAATTTTCTCTACCTTTTCCTAGGTTATATAATCTTGAACACCAGCTTGAAGATGGATACAGAGAAAGTGGTTTCTATCTTCAAGTGGTCGCGCTCTGCTGGCATTAAGCCCCTCTACAGATTCCTAGGATTCACCAATTACTGAAATTAATTTTGAATTTCTCATCGCGAACTGCCATCATCCCGGCTATGATCAGTAAGGGTGTGATCCAGAGGTATGGCCTCCAGAGGCTAAGAACATCTTTCTCCCCTTGAAACAGGCCTTCTTCTCCACTCCAGTACTACATCGACAAGAAATGAGCAAACAATTCTTTCTGGAGGTAGGTGCTTCCGGGACAGGGGTAGTTTGCACCCAAAAGCCTCCCTTGGGCCAAATGGTCATCTGTTGTTTTTTTTCTCAAAGGACTTCTCTGTTACTAAGTGCAACTACTCGATTGGCAACCGAGAATTGATGGCGATTAAGATGGCTCTAGAGAAATGGCGGTTCCTTCTGGAAGGAGCAGTCCATCCAGTCATCATTTATACAGGCCATAAGAACCTTGCTTGTCTTCAATCCTCACAAAAGGCTGAATCCACTCCAAGCTAGGTGGTCACCACTAATTTTTGTTCATTTTGACTTTGTTCTACATTTTCAGCCAGGTGATAAGAACATTAAGGCTGATGCACTTTCTAGGTCCTTTCTGTCCACCGACAAAAAAGAGGAATCCCAACTTAGAATCATAGAATCATAGAATCGTAGAGTTGGAAGGGACCTCCTGGGCCATCTGGTCCAACCCCCTGCTCAAAGCAGGATTCGCTAAATCATCCCAGTCAGATGTCTGTCCAGCCTCTGTTTGAACACTTCCATTGAAGGAGAACTCACCACTTCTCGTGGCAGCCTGTTCCACTCATTGATCACTCTAACTGTCAAAAAGTTTTTTCTAATATCTAATCTGTGTCTCCTCCCATTCAGTTTCATCCCATTGCTTCTAGTCTTTCCTTGTGCAAATGAGAATAAAGTTGATCCTTCTACAATGTGACAGCCCTTTAGATATTTGTAGACAGCTATTAAGTCTCCTCTCAGTCTTCTCTTTTGCAAACTAAACATTCCCAAATCCTGCAACCTTTCCTCATAAGACAGGGTTTGCAGACCGGTCACCATTCTGGTCGCTCTTTTCTGAACTTGCTCCAGTTTGTTGATGTCTTTTTTAAAATGTGGTGCCCAAAACTGGACACAATATTCCAGATGAGGTCTGACCAAAGAGGAGTAGAGGGAAATAATGACTTCACGTGATCTCAATCAATCAATCAATCAATCAAATTTATTATCGCCAAGTACATATTACATATATACAAGGAATTCTTTGTGGCAAAGAGGCAACATAATATATAACAACAGATACAACAAGTAACATCTAACAAGACAGATACAGTATATAGTCTACACATGACGATTTAATTGTTGAACAGAGAGTGGATAGAAGCTGTTCATATGGCGGTTGGTACTGCATTTGGGGACTCTGAAGCGACGTCCTGAAGGGAGTAGTTGGAATGAGGAGTGTCCCGGGTGAGAGGGATCGGATGAAATTTTCAATGCGTGGGATCGAATACTCTTATCATAAAGATCCTGGATTTTAGGCAGGGGGAGCCTATAATTCTCTCTGCTGTTCTGAAAGTCCTTTGTAAGCGGAGTTTGTCATGCGCAGTGGCTCCCCCATACCAGACTATCAGAGAGGAACAAGTCACAGATCTGATGACAGCATTAAAGAATAAGATCAGCAGATTCTTAGACAAACCATATCTTTTCAGCTGACGCAGGAAGAACATCCTCTATTGTGCTTTTCTTATAACAGCATCCACGTTTTTCCCCCATTTAAGATCATGAGAGATGATAACACCAAGGAATTTGGTCTCTGTGACCCTAAGAACCACTTCGTCATGGATGTAGATTGGAAGTATCTCATGTTGATCTTTCCTAAAATCCACAACCATCTCAGCAGTTTTTTTAGTGTTGAGTACAAGATTATTGGCTTTACACCAGTCACATATTCTTTCCACCTCACTCCGATACAAGTCTTCAGCATTTCCTCTGATGAGACCAATCAGTGTCATATCATCGGCAAATTTCAAGATTTTTACTGAGTCTGCTGAAGAGATGCAATCATTCGTATAGAGAGAAAACAGTAACGGGGACAAAACACACCCCTGAGGTGCCCCGATGTTTGTGACCAAGGTGTCCGAAGTGAATGGTCCAACTTTTACACTCTGTATCCTGGCTGTCAGGAAGTTATAGATCCACAAGCATAAGTTGAGAGGGACTCCAAGAGCTACCATTTTCTTATGAAGTAAATTCGGATCAATGGTATTGAACGCTGAGCTAAAGTCCATGAAAAGAATCCGGACATATGAGTGCCGTTCATCTGTATGATCCAAAATATACTTCAGTGCCAGATTGACAGTGTCGTTTGCCGAACGATTCTCCTTATAGGCAAACTGAAGCGGGTCCCATAGCTTCTGCGTGAATTTTATCAGGTGGGACATCATAATTCTTTCAAAGACTTTCATAGCTACACATGTGAGTGCTACTGGTCTATAGTCGTTCAACTCAGAGGATCCCACTTTCTTGGGGACAGGGATAATTGTGGAATTTTTCCAACACTGAGGTACAACGCACTCTTTCAGTGACACATTGTATATATTTGTCAGTATAGGGGCAAGCTGGGTAGCACATACTTTCAGACACATTGGAGATACACCATCAGGGCCAGGTGCCTTTTTGACCTTAAGTCCCTTCAGGATGCGTATCACCTCTGCCTCGGAGATCACTACTTGGGTGTTGCACGATGAATGATCTTTATATGAACAGACTGAGGAGCTTAGAGATGAATAGCCACTGTGTGTAGAGCTTGCCTCAAATCTGCAGTAGAATTCATTTAACTCTGCTGCCAGACTTCTGCTGGGGTTCACTATAGTGGGGTGGCTTTTATAATTGGTGACCTCTCTTAATCCTCTCCATGCAGATCTAGTATCTTTTGATGAGAACCTTTCCTCCAGAATCTAGACTGTATGCTTCTGTTAATACATCCTAGAATTGCATTTGCCTTTTTTGCTGCTGCATCACACTGTTGACTCATATTCAGTCTGTGATCTATTAGTATACCCAAGTCTTTTTCACATGTGCTGTCACTTAGCCCTATTCCTCCCATTCTATATATGCTTTTTTCATTTTTATTGCCCAGATGTAGTACTTTGCATTTCTCCCTGTTAAAAACCATTCTGTTAGTTGCTGCCCACCTCTCCAGTTTATTTAAATCTTTTTGAATCCTCTCTCTCTCTTCTCTAGTATTAGCTATCCCTCCTAGCTTTGTGTCATCAGCAAATTTAATCAGTTTACCCTCAATTCCTTCATCTAAATCGTTGATAAAGATGTTGAACAATACAGGGCCCAGGACAGAGCCCTGTGGTACCCCACTTGAGACATTCTTCCAACTGGATGTGCAGCCATTTACGACCACTCTTTGGGTCCGATCACTAAGCCAGTTAAGAATCCACCTAACAGTTGCCTTGTCCATTCCATACTTAGTCATTTTTTCAATAAGGATTGTATGAGAGACTTTGTCAAATGCTTTGCTGAAGTCAAGATATACTATATCTACAGCATTTCCTTGATCCACCCAATCAGTGATACCGTCATAGAAGGAAATTAAGTTAGTCTGACATGACTTATTAGTTACAAACCCATGCTGACTCTGTTTAATCACTTCATTCTTATCCAGGTATTGACATACATGTTGTTTAATAATTTGTTCAAAGATCTTTCCTGGCATAGAAGTCAGACTCACTGGCCTATAGTTGCCTGGGTCCACCTTCTTCCCCTTTTTGAAGATAGGAAAAACATTTGCTCTTCTCCAGTCTTCTGGCACTTCTCCTGTTCTCCAAGAATTTTCAAAGATTATGGAGAGGGGTTCAAAAATTTCTTCTGCTATCTCCTTCAGTACTCTGGGGTGTAATTCATCTGGACCTGGAGACTTGAATTCACTTAGGTTAGCTAAGTGTTTCTTCACTATCTTTCTGTTTATAGATATCCTGGGTTCTTCTATTCCCTTAATAGGACAGTGAATAACAGTTGATGTTACATTTCCTAACTTATCAATGAGTCATCCAAGATGGTAAATGTGGCTCCAGTTAACTGGCCCTGAATTCCTCCAGGAAAGACATTGGTGTCGGAATCTGATATGATGCAAGTCCTGCTATGGGGCACTCCTCCAAGATGGCAGGTTATGCTGGACAGAGAAAGATATTTCAGCTCATCTCAGGTCATGCGAAAGGATATCAAAGAGTTTGTTTCCTCCTGTCCTTCCTGTGCCCACAACAAAACTCCCAGGCAACTCCCGTCCAGGCGACTCCTGCCACTCGCTGTGCCCTCGGCGCTTTGGCAGCTCAATGCCATGGACTTTATTAAGGACTTCCCTATGTTCTCTGGATGTTCTGTCATCTGGGTAATGGTGGATCACTTCTCGAAAATGGCTCATTTAACTCCACTGCCGGACCTTGCATCTGCTCCCGAGCTTTTGGAGAGGTTCATCAACCACATCTTCCATCTTTACAACCAGATTCTTGAGAGCTATGTGCAAACGTCTGAACACAGTGCTAGACTTCTCTTCTGAATACCACCCTCAATCCAACGGGCAGGTAGAGAGAGTAAACAAAGTTCTGGCAAACTTCTTACGGCATTTTACAAACACACATCATGAAAATTAGGTCAATCTTTTACCCTGGCCAGAATTTTTCTATAATAATCATTTAAGTGAGTCTTCTATAAGATCTCCATTCTTCTTTGTCTTCGGTCAAAAGCCAGGAATCCCTCTTCCAACGTCAGCCGCTTCTGTCGTATCAGCAGTCGATGTTATCACTAAAGATTTTTCTAAGATATGGGAAGAAACCAAAGCCAAAGAGAAATCATTGTAATGTATTGTATTAAGAGGCACACTGACAAAAGATGCTTGGATCCACCTTGTTATTATCCAGGTGATAAAGTGTGGCTATTTTCTAAGTACATCCGTCTGAAGATCCCATCCTACAAGTTGGATCCTCGCTTCATCGGTCCCTTAGAAGTCATTGAGCAAATGAATACCGTATCATAAGCTGAAGCTGCCAGCCTCATTACAAGGCCCAATTCCTTCTACGTGTCCCTTCTAATGATGGTAATTTTGAGTGCCTTCTTAAAGGATCCTGGTGCTACGCCTGCTCCCATCAGCTCCGAGGATATCTTTGAGGTGAAAAATATCTTAGTCTTGAAGAAGGTGAGAGGAAAAACTTTTTTCTTAGTGGATTGAAGGAGATTTGGATCTTAGGAGCTGAAAGAAAATATTCATGTCCCACTTCTACAGAAATTTCTTGCAGGCTTGAAGAAGAAGGGGTATAAAGGGGGAGTACTGTTAGGACAGCGCCGCTGACCTTGCATGAGTCCCACTCCTCCTCTCGGCAGGGACACCGACATCTTCACATACCCTCCCGCGCTGCTCTGCTCCTGGTAGCATCTGCCTCCTCCCAGGATCTGCATGCAGCACACAGGTCTCCTGGGAGTTTCTTTATGGTGTGCGCTTCTGAACATGTCCCCAGCCAGTAGTTGTGAGACACCAGCTATTTAACAACTTTAGCAACTCTAGTTCATTAGTTATATATATATATATATATATATATATATATATACACACTGCCCTCCTTTGGCCCCCTCCACATCTCCTGGTGTACTGGCCTGTCTCCTGGTAGCGCCTCCAGCCTCTGGACACTACGCTGACAGACACAGCAAACCCTCTTGCCACAGCTTGCATTGATGTGCCATCCTGGATGAGCTGTACTACCAGAGTCCATCTCATGCTACCACGAGTGTGAAAGCACAACCAACATTGAAAAGTGACCAAAACATCAGCTAGAAAGCATTGGTACTGAGATGTGGTCTGTGGTCCCCACCAGCAGAACCACTCCTTTATTGAGGGTGTCTTGATAATTGCCAATAATTTCCATCTGTTGTCTATTCCATTTGCACAATAGCGTGTGAAATTGCTTCCTAAGTGGACAGTTTGATTTCACTGTAGTACTTAATTATTAAAAGAATTTGTTTCTTTTACACATGTATGGATATGTTAAAATAGTGATCCACAAGAATGACAAAAGACTAGCAGCCGCCGCAGACTAGGGCCAGGACAGCATAACAGAACACAGTTAACAAACACTGCCAATCATGTACATAAGTAGCCACATGAGAGGGAAATGAGATAGATCCAAACAGCCTAACCGCATGAAGTGAGAGGGACAGGACAAATCCACACAGATCAGAACATGTTGCTGTGAAAACCTTACAATGTAGTCATACCAATAATCAGTGTTCGCTATGCGGTAATGTAGTCTCCCAATTGTCACTCCCATTGACAATTGGGAGAATTTAGGGATCTCTCTAGAGTTGAGTGATACCGTCCGATACTTCAAAGTATCGGATCGGAATGGATCGGCCGATCTTAAAAAAAAGTATCGGTATCGCCGATTCCGATACCGGAAGTCCCATTCAAGTCTATGGGACTTCCGGTATCGGAATAAGAAAAATCCTGTTTTTCCCTTGTACAGCCTCTCTGGGGTCTGTATGGGCCTTTCGGGGGGCTGTGCTGGCCTGCCAGGGGGTCTGTGCAGGCTCCGGTGGTCTGTGCCGGCCTGCCGGGGGGCTGTGCCGGCCTGCCAGGGGGGCTGTGCAGGCTCCGGTGGGCTGTGCCGGCCTGCCGGGGGGCTGTGCCGGCCTGCCGGGGGGCTGTGCAGGCTCTGGGGGGCTGTGCCGGCCTGCCGGGGGGCTGTGCAGGCTTCGGGGGTCTGTGCAGGCATCGTCCGATGGGACTACAAGTCCCATCGGGCGATGCCTGCTACCATGACAGTGATTGACACATTAGCCAATGATGGGACAGTAGTAGTCCCATCATCCGGCTAATGTGTTGAATGTAAAAAAAAAAAAAATTACATGCTACATACATACAACATGCATACTACATACATGCTACATTCATACTACATACTACATACATGCTACATTCATACTACATATACACTACATGCAACATACATACTACATATATACTACATGCATGCAACATGCATACTACGTATATACTACATGCTACATACATACTACATATATGCTACATACATACTACATATATACTACATGCATGCTACATACATACTACATACATTCTACATATATGCTACATACATACTACATGCTACATACATACTACATATATACTACATGCATGCTACATACATACTACATGCTACATACATACTACATATATACTACATACATACCACATACATACTACATACATACTACATGCATACTACATGCTACATACATACTACATATATACTACATGCATGCTACATACATACTACATGCTACATACATACTACATATATACTACATACTACATACATACTACATGCATGCTACATACATACTACATGCTACATACATACTACATATATACTACATGCATGCTACATACATACTACATGCTACATACATACTACATATATACTACATACATACTACATACATACTACATGCATGCTACATACATACTACATGCTACATACATACTACATATATACTACATGCATGCTACATACATACTACATGCTACATACATACTACATATATACTACATGCATGCTACATACATACTACATGCTACATACATACTACATATATACTACATACATACTACATACATACTACATGCATGCTACATACATACTACATGCTACATACATACTACATATATACTACATGCATGCTACATACATACTACATGCTACATACATACTACATATATACTACATGCATGCTACATACATACTACATGCTACATACATACTACATATATACTACATGCATGCTACATACATACTACATGCTACATACATACTACATATATACTACATGCATGCTACATACTGCATGCTACATGCATGCTACATACATACTACATACATACTACATGCTACATACATACCACATATATACTTCATACATACTACATACAATACATTCATACAATACATACATAGACATACAGTACATATAACATAGAGTAACATACTTACCAATACTTGTCACATTGTTCCCCGAAGCCATTGTCTTTTACGGAATAAATATTAACATAACCACAAAAATACTCACCCACGATCCGAAGCAGTCCACGAGTGTGTCCCACGACGATCTTGGGTAGAGAACTGCAGCATCAGCTGTTGCTGCCGTTCTCTACGGGCTGCAGGAATCCAATGACGGAAGGTAGGTATCCTTCCGCACTGTATTCCTCCGCCACTTAAAAAAAAAAAAAGTCCCTAGTCTCACTTTATGCCATTGCTGTGTGGGAAATTCCCACGCAGCAATGGCATAAAGTGAGACTAGGGACTTTTTTTTTTTTTAAGTGGCGGAGGAATACAGTGCGGAAGGATACCTACCTTCCGTCATTGGATTCCTGCAGCCCGTAGAGAACGGCAGCAACAGCTGATGCTGCAGTTCTCTACCCAAGATCGTCGTGGGACACACTCGTGGACTGCTTCGGATCGTGGGTGAGTATTTTTGTGGTTTGTTATGTTAATATTTATTCCGTAAAAGACAATGGCTTCGGGGAACAATGTGACAAGTATTGGTAAGTATGTTACTCTATGTTATATGTACTGTATGTCTATGTAAAATAATGCATATCCTGTAAAATACTCAGGACTAGTTACCAGATAAAAATATAGTGGTTTATTTGGTTTCTTCCATCAAAGAAAGGTTATTACAGAAAAACAGGTGAATAAAAATAGGTGAAAGAGAAATTGTCCATTGTTCTAGCAGCATGTATTCTTCTTACTCTCCGGGAACCCACATGGCAAATGGCGTCTGTCTCTCTGTTCGACTTCTTCGTACTAAAGTAACATACCAGCTGTTGAGTTATGTCATCTTGCGTCTGTCTCTCATGATGGTGAGGGAAGAAGAGAGCGACCTCTACAGTTAGCCATGAATTATATACGTCTCCTAAAGCACGTGGTCTCTACATATATGGAGCTGTCTTTCTACCATGAGCCAAGCTTAAAAATAGCCTATGTCGTGTAAGCTAAAGCAATGTACAGAACTGGGTCTTATAAGAAATTAACGGATTATTAATATTTAACAATTCCCCCTTTTGAGGGAGACAGACATTAATTGGAACCCTCAAATATAACAAGATCTTCTTTCTTCTTTTCTTCTTCTTTGACAAAATAATTTAATATCAATAATAATAATAATAATAATAATAATAATAATATAAGATTACCGTTATAAGTACTCAATGACATAATTGATGTGAATTCATGTTATGGTAAGCCATGAACAATATTCATATAAAATATGTATAATTATACTTCCCTAAGTCTAAATTGAAGCATCTCAGGTCCAGTCATCATCATCTGATGTCATCTGGTCTTCATTTTGATGTCTTCTGTCTTCTTCTTGGTTCTTTTAAAAATACAGTTTTCTTATAGCATATAGATGTGTTGTGTATCAAATCAAAGTCCATAATTTCAAATGTTAATACGAAAACAAAGTCTATGCAGCTTTAATATCTGTGCAGTGTTATCTTTAAAAACCTGGGCTTACATTGGCTCGCCTTGGATATTCTGGAATCCTCCATCGGTACTGGTCTTTGAACAGGTGTGACGTCTTTGGTCAGCAAAGCAAGGGTTAAAATGACTCTTCCTTGCTAAACATAGCACCATAACCAGTCCTTGCACAGGACATATGTCAGGGTTGTAGCTTCCTGATAATTACCTTCATTGTTCACCAGCTTTCATCGAAGCTTTTCAGGTGATTGAAAACCTCTGGAACTTGATAAGAACGTGATAACACCGTTCATCTCAGCATCATAGGATCATCGTCCTCTGGTTGTCAGGTTAGACACTTTAATTGTGACTGTCGGTGGTGGATACTGCACTTGTGACTGTCGGTGGTGGATACTGCACTTGTGACTGTCAGTGGTGGATACTGCACTTGTAATTAACACAGTCTATTACTCAGTAATCATAGCTTTGTTACCTTCTGGGACTTCTGGATCGCGGCATTCTTCTTCTTGCAACTGATAAAAATCAATGAAGTTTAGAAATGTGAAAAGTCTTTATTAACATAATTTCAGTATCTTGCTTGAAGTCTTCATTCCCTATTCTATACCAAATCTGGTAATTTCCCTATCCCATAATATCACAGCGTACCATAGCAATCAGTAATATCCATATAATTATTATCAGAATTTGTACTGTATATGGATTTCAATATTTGAAATAATAAACCAATAATAAGTGATAATACATTATTATCCATTTTTTTTTCATGTGATAGAACATTTTTATGTCATAGGTGTAATTACCTTTTTCAACCCATAGGTGTCACTGTGTTTTATGTAACCAGTGTTTTCATCTTTATTAATAAGGAATATATTTATTATACTAATAATATGTAGGAATGTATAGCCATGAACCAAAATAAGAATATATGAGTGAGCGAATGAATGAATAAAAGAATTGTTGCATATAACTCAGAAGTGAAACATTTTCCTTAGTAATAGAACCATATAATTGCTATATTTAATGAAGCAATATTCTCAGTAGATATTACTTTACTAAATATTGGTGAAAGAATTAAAAATAATGAAAAATAAGAATAAAAAATAAGAATAAGAATAAGGCCTTTATGTTGATGCAGAGTAGTTATGTCTTCAGTAACATACACCCTTAATATTTCCATGATCTGGATTATTTCATAATTGTCATACACTTGTGTTATCAAAATATTCAAATCATGCAACTTTGCATATAATTCCTCTTAGTGTAAAGAAATGACTCTTTATAATACTTGTTATTATACCCAATACTTATACCATTGTACCTTATTAATATTTTTTCCTATTAAAATGTGTGAAGAAGTATTAATCAAATGTGATTATGTAGTCAGGATAAAAAACATATTTCTCCCTTAATACCAAAAAATATTGTTTCATGAAATAATTCATTTATCAAAACCAAAATTAAAAATAATTAATGTATAAATTATGTGAATTTATACCTGCTTATACCATTATTTGTCTGAAGATGTGTAACCATCAAAATTAATTTGAATATCATAAAATTATCCTTTGGAAAAATTAATTCAAATGTAGTTTAAGATTAACACACTTGGACAGAGAAGGAAGATCCACTATTCCCAGATGCAGCTGGTGAATACCAGGCTCTGTGCTGGTGCCTGTTTAAAAGAGCTAAAGCTGATAAGGAAAGAATAGATTTTCTTCCTAAACTATTTTCTATTTTGTTGTGCGATTGCACTTATCCACAATTAACTAAATCAAGAAATAATTACTATAGAAATACAGAAATATATGTTGTGTAGATAATATTTCATTATGTATCTTAATATTCTAATAATTTATCTGATCTGCATATTTCTCCTAAAGATAAAAGCTTTGGGTTTTTTTTTTTTTTTTTTCTTTCTCTCATGCATTCAGGATCCTGAGGTCTCACAAACGTATCACATTACTCGCTCAGCAGCTGCTCATACACTCAGTCACTATCACTCAGACTGTGTCACATATTAAGTTTAATACACGTATTTTAACCCAAATTATCCTAATTATCAATGCATTGTAAACTATTTCAATTTAGTCTCTTAATATTTCTTTGAATATTCCCCAAATACACATGACATAAATATATATGTATAGCTATACTTGACATTTAGGCCTGGAAAAAATTCCATTGCTTTGCAAAAGACCCCCTTTAAAATTCTTTTCCTAAGGAACAGGGACATAGTATACTGGTATGGTATACTTATTATTAGAACAAGGTTGAAATTTTCACCTGTTGTGGTAGTCATTCAAACCATGCAGTAAAAAAACACACACCCAGAACATTTTAAAAAGAAATTGGTTATTTCCTTTTAAGGGTTAGATATATAAAATCATGCAATTATTGCAACATCCTGTGTAAATAAAGGCATAAATCCTTGGAAGAGAATTTTTCTCGATTAAGTCCTGCTTTGAAATGAAAATTCTAAGGAAACATAAAAAATAAGGTTAATATCATATTCATATTCTAAATATTATTACTGATGTAGATTTTAATTTTCATTAAAAAATACAGTTCTACTATTTCTACTTCTACAAACACTCTATATATATACTGTATGACTATGTATATATCCACAAACCATAAAACTACAGGATTATACTCTATAAAATAATTACATATAACTCACTAATTGTATAACACTGTTACACAATATATATATATAATTACTTTTTCTAGCCAATTCCTACACCCATACTTATTTCTCTGCAAAAAATATCCTGAAAGGTTCTTGCCATTTTAAAGCTAATAGATTCTTGGAGCAGAGTATTCAGTTTACAGGCCATGATGTCACTCACCACCTGTTTCTGTCTGTTAAATTTGGCCATCTTTGTTACAGAAAGAAAATCAGAACTCATCATTTTTCTTAATTCCATTTGTGTCTTTTCGGTGTTCTTTTGCATCATTCCATATGGTTTATAACAAACATGTGATTTTCTTTTTCTTTCTTCGTAGATTTGATTTTGGGGAAAACTCATTTTAGAAGGTTTTGCTAATACAGGCTTCTGATAAGATTTTACTCTGCCTGTCTTTCCAAAATTAGCACGATTTATTTTCCTTTCACGATTCTCGTGTTTTCTGGCAAAATCGAGGGATTGCGCACATTCAAACAAAGAATCTTTTTGTGACGCAATAACACGAGATGCAGGATTTAGAAACCAAAATTTGCTTACAAAACTCCTTATGAGGGACTGTGTTTTGACATTCTCACTCAGCATTCTATACAAACGTTCATATATGGACATGAACGTAAAAATACATTCCTTCCGACCAATCCTTAATTTTTGAAGAATATCAATATCTGGATGATTTTCATTTGATGAACAAAAAATGAGAATTTTTAGTCTGTCTTTATCAGTTAAATTCTCATGTGTTTCACCAGATAACTTTAAAGACAATCTCCTTGCAAAATTTACAGGGATCCACATTTTGAACAACTGATTCTTCTCCTCGTTAGATAAATCAAAGTTATCAGTACAACTTTCAAAGATCTCAGAGTTTCTATAAACATCTATTTTGTTGTCATAAGCAGGAATTATTTGGCATATCTTTATCAAATTCTTCCTCACGCTATTTCGGATTTGGGCCTGTGAGTCTTCTATTTTTAGTGGTACGTCTTTCCCTTGTACGTCCTCTACGTCAGTTCTGAAGTCTCCTCCTACGTCTCCATCTTGTTCCACGTCTGCAAGGTCACCTTCAATGACTGCTACTTGTAACTGTTTCTCCACATTACAGTGAATCTCGGGAATATCACTATCCTCTACACAATCATTTTTAGATTTCTCTGACACAGATCTATGAAATATATCTACCATCTGTAGAATATTTTTTAATCTCTCTCTTTCTCTATTGAAAAACTTAGAATCTAACCTCTGATTCTCGAGTTCACACTCGGCATATAAACTTAACCATAAAACTTCTTTATCAGAATTGTCTACAGACTTAAATTTCAATTTACTCTGCTTAGCAAGACAATTAATGACATCCATTTTATCTTACCTTGAAATGTCTCAGCTCCTTTGATGGACAACGCTGGGTTCCTGTCTTCACACGTCTGGCTTACGTCTGGTACTTTTGGCACTTGTAGTACTTCTCAATCTATCTGGTACTTCTTACTTCTAGGTTCTATGTGATTCTTGTAAGTAGTGGAATTCGCGATAACTTGCACATATGATTTGACGTTAGCAAAGTCCAATCCCCCGTGTGTGCAAGTTGAGGGAAATCCGCAAAAAAGTACAAAAATTCAGATCTGGCTGGCTCTCCAATGTAAAATAATGCATATCCTGTAAAATACTCAGGACTAGTTACCAGATAAAAATATAGTGGTTTATTTGGTTTCTTCCATCAAAGAAAGGTTATTACAGAAAAACAGGTGAATAAAAATAGGTGAAAGAGAAATTGTCCATTGTTCTAGCAGCATGTATTCTTCTTACTCTCCGGGAACCCACATGGCAAATGGCGTCTGTCTCTCTGTTCGACTTCTTCGTACTAAAGTAACATACCAGCTGTTGAGTTATGTCATCTTGCGTCTGTCTCTCATGATGGTGAGGGAAGAAGAGAGCGACCTCTACAGTTAGCCATGAATTATATACGTCTCCTAAAGCACGTGGTCTCTACATATATGGAGCTGTCTTTCTACCATGAGCCAAGCTTAAAAATAGCCTATGTCGTGTAAGCTAAAGCAATGTACAGAACTGGGTCTTATAAGAAATTAACGGATTATTAATATTTAACAGTCTATGTATGTATTGTATGAATGTATTGTATGTAGTATGTATGTAGTATATATGTGGTATGTATGTAGCATGTAGTATGTATGTAGCATGCATGTAGCATGTAGTATGTATGTAGCATGCATGTAGTATATATGTAGTATGTATGTAGCATGCATGTAGTATGTATGTAGTATATATGTAGTATGTATGTAGCATGTAGTATGTATGTAGCATGCATGTAGTATATATGTAGTATGTATGTAGCATGTAGTATGTATGTAGCATGCATGTAGTATGTATGTAGTATGTATGTAGCATGTAGTATGTATGTAGCATGCATGTAGTATGTATGTAGTATGTATGTAGTATGTATGTAGTATGTATGTAGTATATATGTGTTATGTATGTGGTATGTATGTAGTATATATGTGGTATGTATGTAGTATGTATGTAGTATGTATGTAGTATGTATGTAGCATGTAGTATGTATGTAGCATGTATGTAGTATGTATGTAGCATGTATGTAGTATTTTTTTTTTTTTTTTTTTTTAACATTTAACACATTAGCCGGATGATGGGACTACTACTGTCCCATCATTGGCTAATGTGTCAATCACTGTCATGGTAGCAGGCATCGCCAGATGGGACTTGTAGTCCCATCGGACGATGCTTGCACAGACCCCCGGACATCAGCACAGCCCCCCGGCAGGCCGGCACAGCCCCCCGGCAGGCCGGTACAGACCCCCACAGGGTGCACAGACCACCGGCAGGCCGGCACAGCCCCCCGGCAGGCCGGTACAGACCCTGGGCAGTCCACACAGCCCCCCGGCAGGCCGGCACAGCCCCCCGGCAGGCCGGCAGAGACCCCCGGAAGGCCCGAAATGACGGCGCATCATGATGCGCACACACCGCGCATCATGATGACGTCAGGCTGTCAATCAACTTTGAACTTCCGATTCCGATGCCGACTTCCGATATTGAAAAAATATCGGAAGTCGGTATCGGAATTCCGATACAGCAAGTATCGGCCGATACCCGATACTTGCGGTATCAGAATGCTCAACACTAGATCTCTCACTTTCTCCAGATGTCAGTTTTGTGTGAAGAACGTGAAAGTGAAGATACCACTGATTGGATTCAGTGCTCTTGTGACGTAGCAACCTAGAGCCAACGTTGCTGAATCGGTGCTGGCACTGGAGGTGAGTATAAAGTGTTTTTATTCTATGTGGGGAAATATTGTGATTGAAAACAGGTTCTCCAAATAGTGGACAAGCCCTTTAAGACCCCCATGGCTGTCATATTGGTATTGCTGTTACGTCCAGGTTTCATAGGAGACCATCATCTTATCTATATCCCTATATAGTATTGCAATTTATAGTACAAGTATAGTACAAGTAATAGATCGCAGGTTGAATACGCATCAGTAAATAGCCATAAAAGATATTCAAAAAATGTCTACTACTAATGAAACGCCACCAAAAAATATTCTATATAATAAAATATTTATTTCATGACAAAAATATTCAGTGAACAAGAATTTTTATTCAAATTTTACAATTAATTTTCCACAAATGCAATAAATTTAAGCATGAAAAAACATACATGATATGCATGCGTGCAGGGGTACATCAAGAAACCAAAAAAGGCTGGGAAGGAGACACCAAAATTGAAAATAAAAATCAAATATATATATATATATATATTCAAACAATGTGAAAAACATATAGCCAGCTCACCATAAAGGAGTTCCTCTTGATGCAATAATCGGTGTTCACCCTATACTTTGCACGGATCCAGGCAGGGAGTATGCCCCAACAAATAGAAATGTGAGGAAATTGGGATCCAGCAAAAGGATGAAAGTTCACCAGATTTGTAAAAACTTCTTCTTTATTAATCCATTATGTCATAAAAAGTATGAGGAACTCCAATCAATTAGTAGCATTCCAGCAAGGGACTACATGTTTCAGCACTATGTGCCTTCCTCACGGTCCTATTTGAACTGAGCTCCAACACTAGCAATATATCCTCCTTTGTGGAACATATTCAAATGACCCTTAATTAAAAACAGTGGAACAAACCAATTAAAAACATCTGAGTAGATGGTTGAAACTCAGTTCAAAAATGTTGCCAGAAAAATACCTATATTGAACATGTTTTATACATAGACAAATGATATAAACATTTAGTAATGAATCAGCAATGATATGCAATAACTGCCACAAAAAACTACAATATATAAACATACATGAAAAGATGCATCATATAGTAGGCATGATCTAAACATCAGAAACAATCACAAAAATAACTCTCAGAAGGTATAATATCATAGAGTAGGTTTAAGATAAAGATATAATCTTTTGTAAATTCATACATGAACTCTATCCCTTTTCTTATCCTCTCCCTTACTCTCCCATACTTTTTATGACATAATGGATTAATAAAGAAGAAGTTTTTACAAATCGAGTGAACTTTCATCCTTTTGCTGGATCCCAATTTCCTCATATTTCTCTCTCTCTCTCTCTCTCTCTCTCTCTCTCTCTATATATATAAAAAGAATAAAAAGTGCACCATAAAGTCATCAAAATGTGAAAATCTATTACTATAAAATTAGTGCATAAATAATAGTGTCATATAATTCATGTATAATTCAAATATAAAGTGCTTAGTGCATAATAGATCCCTATAATTCATGAATGGGCAACCGTACCTAATTAATTATATGTTCACAGACTGTGCAAAATTAATATATAAAAGTGCTTAGTGCATATATGAATTTTTCTGACCCTATAATTCATATAAGAACAGCCATAACAAAGTCCATTATTAACTGTGCATATAACCATATAAAGTGCTAAATGCCTTTGAGGTTTCCCACACCTCCCCAATACCTACTTACAGTGACTCTAATAGTAAACGGCAACGCTGAATAGCAATAAAAATAGAGATCATACCGACCCAGGATTCTTAAGGTTCCCTGCACACATCACTCCAACGCACGTTTCGCTATTGCTTCATCAGGGAGTGATGTGAGTTGGGGCTGTGGTGCTTATATAGTATGCTGACAGTTGTGTCTGATAATTAGGAATGCCATAATTACATGGCGCCGCTTCCTACTCACACACGCGCCTCCACCACAGGCTAGCATCCCGGAAATACATCACCGAGTGCGACTACAGTAACAGTCAGCGATGCAGCTCCAGGCAGCCAATTGCGCGATAGGGTGCGCGTATGCGCAGAACGGCGCATGACGGTCCCGCAGCCATCTTGGTTAAGGGAGAATATTGATAATTGGAGACATGTAGTGTGGGCAAATGATAAAATAATGGTAATATCCACATAAAGCAACTAGAAGATAATAATATGGACAGATATAAACAAAATATTATTAATAATAGAAGTGAAAAAAACTATTGAAAAAATAATAACGAATGTTGTCCCAAATATAAAAAAAAAATTTGTGCAAGACAAAAATTATTTATTTTTTCTCTTCGTGATAATACCAATTTAAGTCTCCCCTTAAAATTTATCCAATTTTTGTTATATATATATATATATATATAAAAAATAATATATAGAATCTATACATATTATAACTGTGGTTAGATCATTCCACTTTATAAAGTCTACCAGATATTTCTTGCCAAGAATTTCCACTGCTCAAAAAATTAAATAAATATGGAAAAGTAAATAATAGAAAAATATATATACAAAAGCCAAAAAAAGAAAAAATGTTAAAAATAAAATAAAAAAATATTTTTTATTAATATATAAAAATAAATAAAAAATAAAAAATAATAAATAATGAATTTTAAAAAAAATATTATAAAAATAAATATGAAAAAATATAAAAAATATGAAAAAAAATAAAAAATAAAATATATAATAAAAGACTGCAAGAAATCAAACTCTTGAAAAGATTAGATTTGTATTAATATTTTATAGGAAGCTAGAGAAGCCCCACTGCTCACTGAGACCCCTAGGGGTCATACTTTGCAAAGTAGTAATCCACTTGCACTCTTTTTGTGCCAGTTTTCTGGTTAAATCACCTCTCCTATTACCTGGATGGAGACGATCAATTCCTCTAACTTGAAGCAAGTAGGATTGACCTGAATGGAACCGAAAAAAATGCCTTACCAGCGGTTTTAGTTTAGATATACTTTCATTATCATTCAGATTCATTTTTTTCCGCAGCGCGGATATCTTTAATGTGTTCCAAAACCCTGACTCGCAGTTCACGAGTAGTCATGCCAATATAAATGGCATCACATGGACATGTTGCCAGATATATGACCATTGATGAACGACAATTAATAAAATGTAGGATTTTAAATTTTCCTTTTCCAGATGAATCACAAAAAGTGTTAGTTTTAATCATATACTGACAGGCTTTACATGTGCCGCACTTATAAGACCCTCATTTGGGCCTTTAGATTCAAAAGTAAATTTAGGAATTGGAGGTACATAATGACTATGAACCAAGGTATCGCGTATGGTCTTATTCCGTTTTGCAACAATGGATGGTCGTTCTGGCAATATTTTACCCAAAGTTGCATCCTGTGAAAGAATTGGCCAGAATTTTGTAACAACATTACTCATTTCCCTCCATCTTGAATGACAATTTGTAATAAACCGAACTTGACCATCTCTCTCTTTTGACCTAATTCTAGGTCTTAAAAGAGATTGGCGATCCATTTCTTTAGCCTCTCTATATGCCTTATTGACATCATTGGCATGATATCCTCTTTGTATGAATCTGGAAGTAAGTTACTTTGCTTGTAACTCAAATGTTTCATCTTGATCACATATCCTTCAAGTCCTAAAAAATTGACCCTTTGGTATGGCTCGAATGACATGGGGCGGGTGTGACGATTAAGCATGAAGCAATGAATTCACACTTGTTTTTTTTCTATATATTCTTGTATGAAGTTGACCCAATTCATCCACCGAGATTTTTAGGTCCAAAAAATTAATTGAGTCCTGTGCAACAGTCCAGGTGAGTTTAATATTAGCAGTATTTTTGTTCAGATGTTTCAAATATTCTTCCAATCCAGTTCTTGATCCCTGCCTTATAAATAAAATATTGTCAATGAATCTCATCCATGACGTAACTGTTCCCATAAAATCCGAATCAATATTTAAAACATAATCATGTTCCCATGACCCCAAAAAAAGGTTTGCATAGAGGGTGCAAAAGCTACACCCATTGCAACACCTCTCTTTTGGAGGTAAAATTTATCTTTAAAAACAAAATATTTGTGGGACAAAGCAAATTCTTAAAGTTTGATTAGAAAATTAACTAGGGAATCACCCAGATTACGAATATGCAGATATCTCCTGACTGCATTAAGGCCTAATTCGTGAGGTATCGACGTGCATAGCGATTCCACATCGCAAGTGATAATGAACATATCCTCACTCATGCATATCCCGTCTAATCTCTGTAAGGCTGTGTGCACACGCTGCGGATTGTGGTGCGGATTCATCCGCGCGGATTTTGTAAAATCCGCAGGTGAAACCGCAGGTCAAAAGACCTGCGGTTTTACCTGCGGATTGCTCTGCGGTTTTGCCCTGCGGTTTTTCATCTCCTCAATGGAGGAGATGGCAAACCGCAGCAGAATCCGCAGAAAGAATTGACATGTCAATTCTTTCTGCGGATTGAAAACCGCACATAATCCGCGCGGAAAATTCCGCACCGTCTGCACAGCGGTTTTTGATTCCCATAGGGAATCATGGTACTGTACACCGCAGCAAAAACTGCTGCGCGTCCGCAGTGGGCAAAAACTGCTGCGCGTCCGCAGCGGCCAAATCCGCTGCGGAACCGCAGCAAAATCCGCAGCGTGGAGGATCAGTCATACTCTTATGCACTTTAGGTAGTGCGTAAGATATCGGAACAGAAAGGGAAGTGATCCGCAACCCTTCCCAAACTTTTTTTTGTTAAAGTACCCTCTTCTAATGCTGAGTCCAAAATATCAAATAACTCCTTCTGATAAACAGGAGTTTGATCCTGTGATAATTGTTGATAACAAATTGGATCATGTAATTGTCTGAATATCTCTTCCTCATATTGCACGCATGGCCATACAACGACATTACCACCCTTGTCGGATGGTTTAAAAACAATTCCTCTCATCCTGTTCAACTCATTCAAAGCAGTTGTTTGTTCATGTCTGAGACTATCAAAAGGTCTGTATGCTGGTATATCCTGTAATTCTTTACATACCATTCTCACAAATACCTCTATTGAAGAGTTCAATGTCAATGGAGGAAAGGTTTTTATTTTTTCTTTATAAAATTTGGGAACTTACCCAAAGTTTCCTCTTGTTTCATCAAAAGGTCTTCTAATGCCTGTATCGCCACCAGTTCTTCTTGTTAGGCGTCGGATTTCTTCGTTTACTCTGCAGGGATCCAGACCCTCACATTCTGCAGTCTCCTGCTGTTTATCTACTGCAGAGGAGATTGCAGAGAAGATTGCCTTGCAGCAAATCTCTCCTGAGTAGTGTTGAGCATTCCGATACCGCAAGTATCGGGTATCGGCCGATATTAGCGGTATCGGAATTCCGATACTTAATTCCGATACTTTTGTCATATCGGATTCCGGAATCGGAATCGGAATAGGAAGTTCCCATCATGCTATGAGCCTGCTTGCTTTGATTAAGCCAATGGGAATCCTCCGAAGTGTGGGCACATCCTGTTAGGCATGTAGGCATGTTAACTATTGGCATGGCTGTGATTGGCTGCCGAAATGATGTCATGATGCACTATAAAAGCCACCGCAGCCGCCATTTCTGGTCACTCTGCTGTGAATTCAGTTAGGGACAGGCTGCTGTAGAAGACTGTGAGGGACAGTTAGAAATAGCGATTCCACCAAACATCTAGTGCTTTACCCAGGCTACATAAACCACCACTGTAGCCTTCTTTGCCCTAGCAGCAGTGTTCACAGCTGTCTGCAAGGGCTGTGTGAGTGCAGCTCACGCTGTGGAGTGGGTCCTGCAGCCACGTCAGGCTGTAGGCCACCCAGTGTGATCACTGCTGCCTCATACATCTTTTATTTTTTGAGCTGCATTTTTTACATAATTTCAATCTAGTGTGCTTCCATCCGTATCCATATACGTTGGTTGCAAACACTAGTAGTAGACAGCGGAGCCTTTCTGCAGCCTTTCAGTGCTAGTGTCCACTTTGCTGCACTGTTCACGGCTGTCTGAGAGGTCTCTGACTGTGTGTGAGTGCAGCTCACGCTGAGTAGTGTGTCCTGCAGCTACGTCTGGCTGTAGGACGCTCAGCGTGCGTCAGTGCCTCACACATATTTTTATTTGAGTGCAGCTCATTTTTTCTTCTATTAGTGTGCATCCATCCGTCTCCATCTACGGTGGTTGCAAACACTATAAAGGAGTACACAGCGGAGCCTTTCTGCAGCCTGTCAGTGCCAGTGCCCACTTAGCTGCACTGTTGACGGCTGTCTGAGAGGCCTCTGACTGTGTGTGAGTGCAGCTCACGCTGAGTAGAGTGTCCTGCAGCTACGTCTGGTTGTAGGACGCTCAACGTGCGTCACTGCCTCACACATATTTGTCTTTGAGTGCAGCTCATTTTTTCTTCTCCTATTAGTGTGCATCCATCCGTATCCATCAACATTGGTTGGTTGCAAACACTATATAGGAGTAGATAGAGGAGCCTTTTTTTCTGGCTTGTGCCCTGCCGGCGCAGCCAGATTAGTATTACCCAATTTTTTTGGAGCCTCATCTTTTGCATTGTAGGTTACCTGCCTGCATTGTAATAGCTCCAAAAAGTTGGTGATACTATCAGTTTCAATTCTTTGTTCACATACTTTGAGTTTGTTTCCAACAAAGAAACCACAAAAAAAGTTCACCAAACACTACATTTTGAACTTGTGTAGGCCACATCAGCTCCTATTAAAGTCTAGTCCACACACACACACACTTCATAAAATTAGTGTTTCTTGTACCTGTAACCAGCTGTTCAGGAATAAGCACACTAAGGCCCCCCTTTGTACTTTTTTGCCTATCTTAAGCAGTCTTGCAAGATGAAGAAGGCAGGGAGTAAGGCGCGTGGGCGTGGGCGTGGGCGTGGAGTTTCAGCAGGGAGAGGACGTGGGGATTCTGCAGGGAGAGGACGTGGGGATTCTACAGGTAGAGGACGTGGGGATTCTGGGCCTGCTGCGGGCACCAGTGGATCAGCATCCCCCAGTTTTAGCAGGCAACAGTCCTTTATGCGCAGCTTTGTAGGACCTCAACGTACCCCACTGCTGCGGGAGGAACAAATTGAAGCCGTTGTCGGATGGATGGCAGCTAACGCATCGACTTCAATTACTTCCGCATCCTCTCAGGGTCAGAGCACCGAAGAGCAACCATCTGTCTCTTCACCACCTGCCAAAGTGCCCAGGCAGTCAGAGAGACATGGACAGGAGCCATCACAGTCTCTACTTCTGTTCTCGGAATCTGTTGGCTTGGAAAGAGGGGGCCAGCCAAGCAGCATTCCTGAATGTGAAGAAGAGGGAGTATGCAGTGATGCGCAACTTCTTTGTCCCTCTGAATCTGAAGAGGCGAGTGGGCCAGTGCCTATGGTCAGCACACCTCAGTACGCATCAGATGATGACGAGACTCAGTTGCCACTTTCTGGTGCGTACGGTGCTGGCGAGACAACCCCGGAGAAGCAGCTGTTTGAAGAGGGGAGGGAAGATGATGAGGTCCTTGACCCATCATGGCGTGAGCAACAGGAAGGTGGTGGGAGCAGCTCGGAGGAAGAGATTCCCCTACCGGCCAAAACAGGAGGCAGAGGGAGGGGGAAGACTTGGTTGCCTGTACCCTCCACTTCGGCACCCGTTAGGAGCATTCCACCTTCCAAAGGCAAACCGGGCGCTCACAAGAGTTGCAGTGCGTGGTCCTTTTTTGACACAGTTGCAGATGACATTTGCTTTGTCAAATGCAAGCTGTGTCATCAGAGAGTCAAAAGAGGGAGAAATGTCAGCAACCTCAATACCACAAATATGTGGAAACATGTGCGCACCAAGCACGAGTTGGAGTTGCAGAGACACCCTGAAGACGTAGGCCAACGTACAGCACCACCTACCACCTCTTCAGTTCGTGTTGGGCCCTCTTCCTCCAGCTCACACACTGCTGGTTCGGCTTCCTCACAGGATCGCCAAGGAAGAACCTCTGCCACTGTTGTCCGGAGACCCTGTCAGATTCCACCCATAGCAGCACGTTCCCATCCATCACAGCCATCGGTAGCACAGGCATGGGATAAAAGGCGCCCTTACTCGGCAAACCATCCCCGAGCACAGTCTCTGAATGCTGGCATTGCCAAACTTCTGGCAGTTGAAATGCTGTCATTCAGGCTGGTGGACACTGACACCTTCCGGGACTTAATGGCATTGGCAGTCCCCCAATACAACGTGCCCAGCCGCTTTTATTTCAGCAGGCGAGCCGTCCCTGCCCTGCAGAAACATGTTGAGGGCAAAATAAAACATGCGCTACTAAACGCCGTTAGTAGCAAGGTCCACCTGACCACCGATGCGTGGACCAGTAACCATGGACAGGGACGATACCTTTCCCTCACTGCCCACTGGGTCAATGTTGTGGAGCCGGGTACGGATCTGGAGAGTGGAGCTGTACGTGTTCTTCCAACGCCACGGATTGCAGGACTCCAGTCTGTACACATAGACTCCTCCTCCTACTCAAGTTCCTCAGAAACAGCAGAGCAGGAGCCTGTTACGACCAATATGAGCACAGCCGTGGCCAAACGTCAACAGGCTGTACTCAAATTAATTTCTTTGGGGAATCGAAGCCACACAGCGCAGGAGCTCTGGAATGCTATCAAGCTGGAGAGCGATGTGTGGTTTGGGCCAGCGAATCTCCAGCCGGGCTTGGTAGTGTGTGACAATGGCCGAAATCTGGTGGCAGCTCTTGGCCTAGGCAACCTCACACACATCCCATGTCTGGCACATGTTCTTAACTTGGTCGTGCAGAGCTTTCTGAGGGACTATCCGGATCTTGCTGCACTGTTGCACAAGGTCCGCATAGAGTGCGCTCACTTGCGACGTTCCAGCACGGCAAGATCGCGCCTCGCTGCTCTGCAGCGACGATTTGGCATTCCGGAACATCGCATCATATGTGACCTACCCACCCGGTGGAATTCAACGTTACATATGTTGGAGCGGTTGTGTGAGCAGCAGGCAGCAGTCATGGAGTACCAGCTGCATCAGGCGCAAACAAGTCGCACTGTGCGCCGTTCACACTTCAGCACCATTGAGTGGGCCTCTATGAAGGACATCTGCCTCGTTTTGCGTGCCTTCGATGAATCCACGCGGATGGCGAGTGCAGATGATGCACTAGTCAGCATGACTGTCCCCCTTATCTGCCTGCTTCAACAAACACTGCAAGCACTAAGGGATGAGGTTTCAGAAGAGGTGGAGGATGAGGAGTCCCAAATGCCATCTGCTTCTGGACAGTCTGCGCTACGTGTTTCCTCACAAAGGCCTAGGCAGGGGACACTTTGTGAGGAGGATGAGGAGGAGTCGATGGAGGAGGAAGACATCTCTCCAGAGGAGGGAGGTACACAAACCTCTACTCAGTATGTACAGCGAGGGTGGGGTGATGCAGAGCAGGCCGAGGTCACGCCTCAAACAGGGGACAGCGGTTCTTTGGCAGTTGGGAGTCTGCAGCACATGGTTGATTTCATGCTGCAGTGCCTGAGAAACGACCGCCGCATCGCCCACATTCTCGTCTCGGCTGATTATTGGGTGTACACCCTCCTAGATCCTCGCTACTGGGACAGCGTACAAAGGCTCATACCAACGTTGAACCGGGAGCGTAAAATGCGGGAGTACGAAGAGTCACTGGTGCAGTCCATAATGTTTTCCATTCCACCCGACAGCATTGTTGCTAGTGCTTTACAAAGCAGCTCTGTGCGTCGAGGCAGTGGAGGAAACTCTGCACAAAGAGGGAGCAGAGGCAGCGCCGCAGCACAAGGCAAGACCACTATGGCCCAAATGTGGCAAAGTTTTGTGTGTCCACCACAATTGTCTACACCATCAGCGACGCCTCGAGTCAGTAGGAGGCAACGCTTCCGTCAGATGGTGTCAGACTACATGTCTTGCCCTGTCGCTGTACTCCCAGATGGCTCTTCCCCCTTCAAGTTTTGGGTCTCTAAGCTGGATACATGGCCAGAGCTTAGCCAGTATGCATTGGAGGTGCTGGCTTGCCCTGCTGCCAGTGTATTATCGGAACGTGTCTTTAGTGCCGCAGGTGGTGTACTAACAGACCGTCGCACGCGACTATCTTCCGATAATGTTGACCGGCTGACTTTTCTGAAAATGAACAAGGCCTGGATCTCCAAAGACTTTGCCATTCCTCTTACAGACTAAATTAGTGGTTGGCAACTGTATCCAGGTCTGCTGGTGTGTTCATTTTTCTACCACCTGAACTATAATCCCTTTGCTTCAACACAGCCAGTTGTCGCTCAGATGTGTCGTCTGCACAGAGAAACACACTAGCTCCTGTGTTAGTGGGGTTCAGTAATGCCAGCTGATCCCCTGCTGTGTGGACGGCAAAGTCACCAGCTCCATCAACATTCAAACCACTACTGATTTTTAACCGTGCCCAACTTAGGTCTCTGGCTCCACTGTCTCTACTATTTCCCCTGACCTCCAACCCCGCCATCTACATCTCTGAAGTGGCGTCAGCACAATCTACACTTGTTCCTGTGTTCCTGTGGCTCAGTCCCATCAGTTTATCCCCTGATGTGTGTCCGGCAAGGTCTCCTGCTCTGTCCACATTCCCATAACCAGTAGTGGGAATGAGGACAGAGCTGGCGAACTTGCCGGACAAACATCAGGGGATCAACTGACGGGACTGAGCACCAGTAACACAGGAACAAGTGTAGATTGTGCTGACGCCACTTCAGAGATGTAGCTGGCGGGGTTGGAGGCCAGGGTAAATAGTAGAGACAGTGGAGCCAGAGGCCTAAGTGGAGCATGGTTAGAATCAGTAGTAGTCCACAACCTCCATAAAAACCGCTGCCCATTGGCCTCTGCATGCGGCATGCGTAATCCTGGGCTCCAACAGCTTCAGTTGGTGTTCAGAAGTGTCGTCTCCACAGAGCCAAACACATTCGTTAGAGTGTTAGTGGGGTTCAGCACTGCCAGCTGTTCCCCTGCTGTGGAGATGGCAAGTCTCCTGCTGCCTTCACCTGCCAAAATCCAGTAGGCCACAGCCTGCTCCTCGCCTAATCCTGGGCTCCAACAGCGTCAGTTGGTGTTCAGAAGTGTCGTCTCCACAGAGCCAAACACATTCGTTAGAGTGTTAGTGGGGTTCAGCACTGCCAGCTGTTCCCCTGCTGTGGAGATGGCAAGTCTCCTGCTGCCTTCACCTGCCAAAATCCAGTAGGCCCCAGCCTGCTCCTCGCCTAATCCTGGGCTCCAACAGCGTCAGTTGGTGTTCAGAAGTGTCGTCTCCACAGAGCCAAACACCTTCGTTCGAGTGTTAGTGGGGTTCAGCACTGCCAGCTGTTCCCCTGCTGTGGAGATGGCAAGTCTCCTGCTGCCTTCACCTGCCAAAATCCAGTAGGCCCCAGCCTGCTCCTCGCCTAATCCTGGGCTCCAACAGCGTCAGTTGGTGTTCAGAAGTGTTGTCTCCACAGAGCCAAACACCTTCGTTAGAGTGTTAGTGGGGTTCAGCACTGCCAGCTGTTCCCCTGCTGTGGAGATGGCAAGTCTCCTGCTGCCTTCACCTGCCAAAATCCAGTAGGACCCAGCCTGCTCCTTGCCTAATCCTGGGCTCCAACAGCGTCAGTTGGTGTTCAGAAGTGTCGTCTCCACAGAGCCAAACACCTTCGTTAGAGTGTTAGTGGGGTTCAGCACTGCCAGCTGTTCCCCTGCTGTGGAGATGGCAAGTCTCCTGCTGCCTTCACCTGCCAAAATCCAGTAGGCCACAGCCTGCTCCTCGCCTAATCCTGGGCTCCAACAACGTCAGTTGGTGTTCAGAAGTGTCGTCTCCACAGAGCCAAACACCTTCGTTAGAGTGTTAGTGGGGTTCAGCACTGCCAGCTGTTCCCCTGCTGTGGAGATGGCAAGTCTCCTGCTGCCTTCACCTGCCAAAATCCAATAGGCCACAGCCTGCTCCTCCCCTAATCCTGGGCTCCAACAGCGTCAGTTGGTGTTCAGAAGTGTCGTCTCCACAGAGCCAAACACCTTCGTTAGAGTGTTAGTGGGGTTCAGCACTGCCAGCTGTTCCCCTGCTGTGGAGATGGCAAGTCTCCTGCTGCCTTCACGTGCCAAAATCCAGTAGGCCACAGCCTGCTCCTCGCCTAATCCTGGGCTCCAACAGCGTCAGTTGGTGTTCAGAAGTGTCGTCTCCACAGAGCCAAACACATTCGTTCAAGTGTTAGTGGGGTTCATCATTGCCAGCTGATCCCCTGCTGTGGAGATGGCAGTCTCTCCTGCTGTCTCCGCATTACAAAGACAGTAGGCCTCTGCCTACACCCTCCTATTTCCTGGGCTTCAACACAGCCAGTTGTAGTTCGGAAGTGCCGTCCACACAGAAAGAGATACTTGCTCCCGTGTCTCAGTGGGGTTCAGTAACGTCAGCTGATCCCCTGCTGTGTGGATGGCAGTCTCTCCTGCTGTCACCTCAATCAAAAGACAGTAGGCCTCTGCCTACACCCTCCTATTTCCTGGGCTTCAACACAGCCAGTTGTAGTTCGGAAGTGCCGTCCACACGGAAAGAGATACTTGCTCCCGTGTCTCAGTGGGGTTCAGTAACGTCAGCTGATCCCCTGCTGTGTGGATGGCAGTCTCTCCTGCTGTCACCTCAATCAAAAGACAGTAGGCCTCTGCCTACACCCTCCTATTTCCTGGGCTTCAACACAGCCAGTTGTAGTTCGGAAGTGCCGTCCACACGGAAAGAGATACTTGCTCCCTTGTCTCAGTGGGGTTCAGTAACGTCAGCTGATCCCCTGCTGTGTGGATGGCAGTCTCTCCTGCTGTAAACTCATTCAAAATACAGTAGGCCTCTGCCTACACCCTCCTATTTCCTGGGCTTCAACACAGCCAGTTGTAGTTCGGAAGTGCCGTCCACACGGAAAGAGATACTTGCTCCCGTGTCTCAGTGGGGTTCAGTAACGTCAGCTGATCCCCTGCTGTGTGGATGGCAGTCTCTCCTGCTGTAAACTCATTCAAAATACAGTAGGCCTCTGCCTACACCCTCCTATTTCCTGGGCTTCAACACAGCCAGTTGTAGTTCGGAAGTGCCGTCCACACGGAAAGAGATACTTGCTCCCGTGTCTCAGTGGGGTTCAGTAACGTCAGCTGATCCCCTGCTGTGTGGATGGCAGTCTCTCCTGCTGTAAACTCATTCAAAATACAGTAGGCCTCTGCCTACACCCTCCTATTTCCTGGGCTTCAACACAGCCAGTTGTAGTTCGGAAGTGCCGTCCACACGGAAAGAGATACTTGCTCCCGTGTCTCAGTGGGGTTCAGTAACGTCAGCTGATCCCCTGCTGTGTGGATGGCAGTCTCTCCTGCTGTCACCTCAATCAAAATACAGTAGGCCTCTGCCTACACCCTCCTATTTCCTGGGCTTCAACACAGCCAGTTGTAGTTCGGAAGTGCCGTCCACACGGAAAGAGATACTTGCTCCCGTGTCTCAGTGGGGTTCAGTAACGTCAGCTGATCCCCTGCTGTGTGGATGGCAGTCTCTCCTGCTGTCACCTCAATCAAAAGACAGTAGGCCTCTGCCTACACCCTCCTATTTCCTGGGCTTCAACACAGCCAGTTGTAGTTCGGAAGTGCCGTCCACACGGAAAGAGATACTTGCTCCCGTGTCTCAGTGGGGTTCAGTAACGTCAGCTGATCCCCTGCTGTGTGGATGGCAGTCTCTCCTGCTGTAAACTCATTCAAAATACAGTAGGCCTCTGCCTACACCCTCCTATTTCCTGGGCTTCAACACAGCCAGTTGTAGTTCGGAAGTGCCGTCCACACGGAAAGAGATACTTGCTCCCGTGTCTCAGTGGGGTTCAGTAACGTCAGCTGATCCCCTGCTGTGTGGATGGCAGTCTCTCCTGCTGTAAACTCCTTCAAAATACAGTAGGCCTCTGCCTACACCCTCCTATTTCCTGGGCTTCTACACAGCCAGTTGTAGTTCGGAAGTGCCGTCCACACGAAAAGAGATACTTGCTCCCGTGTCTCAGTGGGGTTCAGTAACATCAGCTTATCCCCTGCTGTGTGGATGGCAGTCTCTCCTGCTGTAAACTCATTCAAAATACAGTAGGCCTCTGCCTACACCCTCCTATTTCCTGGGCTTCAACACAGCCAGTTGTAGTTCGGAAGTGCCGTCCACACGGAAAGAGATACTTGCTCCCGTGTCTCAGTGGGGTTCAGTAACGTCAGCTGATCCCCTGCTGTGTGGATGGCAGTCTCTCCTGCTGTCACCTCAATCAAAATACAGTAGGCCTCTGCCTACACCCTCCTATTTCCTGGGCTTCAACACAGCCAGTTGTAGTTCGGAAGTGCCGTCCACACGGAAAGAGATACTTGCTCCCGTGTCTCAGTGGGGTTCAGTAACGTGAGCTGATCCCCTGCTGTGTGGATGGCAGTCTCTCCTGCTGTCACCTCAATCAAAAGACAGTAGGCCTCTGCCTACACCCTCCTATTTCCTGGGCTTCAACACAGCCAGTTGTAGTTCGGAAGTGCCGTCCACACGGAAAGAGATACTTGCTCCCGTGTCTCAGTGGGGTTCAGTAACGTCAGCTGATCCCCTGCTGTGTGGATGGCAGTCTCTCCTGCTGTAAACTCCTGCAAAATACAGTAGGCCTCTGCCTACACCCTCCTATTTCCTGGGCTACAACACAGCCAGTTGTAGTTCGGAAGTGCCGTCCACACGGAAAGAGATACTTGCTCCCGTGTCTCAGTGGGGTTCAGTAACGTCAGCTGATCCCCTGCTGTGTGGATGGCAGTCTCTCCTGCTGTCACCTCAATCAAAATACAGTAGGCCTCTGCCTACACCCTCCTATTTCCTGGGCTTCAACACAGCCAGTTGTAGTTCGGAAGTGCCGTCCACACGGAAAGAGATACTTGCTCCCGTGTCTCAGTGGGGTTCAGTAACATCAGCTGATCCCCTGCTGTGTGGATGGCAGTCTCTCCTGCTGTCACCTCAATCAAAAGACAGTAGGCCTCTGCCTACACCCTCCTATTTCCTGGGCTTCAACACAGCCAGTTGTAGTTCGGAAGTGCCGTCCACACGGAAAGAGATACTTGCTCCCGTGTCTCAGTGGGGTTCAGTAACGTCAGCTGATCCCCTGCTGTGTGGATGGCAGTCTCTCCTGCTGTCACCTCAATCAAAAGACAGTAGGCCTCTGCCTACACCCTCCTATTTCCTGGGCTTCAACACAGCCAGTTGTAGTTCGGAAGTGCCGTCCACACGGAAAGAGATACTTGCTCCCGTGTCTCAGTGGGGTTCAGTAACGTCAGCTGATCCCCTGCTGTGTGGATGGCAGTCTCTCCTGCTGTAAACTCATTCAAAATACAGTAGGCCTCTGCCTACACCCTCCTATTTCCTGGGCTTCAACACAGCCAGTTGTAGTTCGGAAGTGCCGTCCACACGGAAAGAGATACTTGCTCCCGTGTCTCAGTGGGGTTCAGTAACGTCAGCTGATCCCCTGCTGTGTGGATGGCAGTCTCTCCTGCTGTCACCTCAATCAAAATACAGTAGGCCTCTGCCTACACCCTCCTATTTCCTGGGCTTCAACACAGCCAGTTGTAGTTCGGAAGTGCCGTCCACACGGAAAGAGATACTTGCTCCCGTGTCTCAGTGGGGTTCAGTAATGTCAGCTGATCCCCTGCTGTGTGGATGGCAAAGTCTCCTGCTGCCTACACAGTCGTACCACTACTGATTTTTAACCGTGCTCCAATTAGGCCTGTGGCTCCACTGTCTCTCGTATTTCCCCTGTCCTCCAACCCTGCCAGTTACAGCTCCGAAGTGGCGTCTGCACAATCCACACTTGTTCCTGTGTTACAGGTGTTCAGTCCGGTCAGTTAATCCCCTGATGTGTGTCCGGCAATGTCGCCTGCTCTGTCCACATTCCCATTATGGGAATGTGGACAGAGCAGGCGACATTGCCGGACACACATCAGGGGATTAACTGACCGGACTGAACACCTGTAACACAGGAACAAGTGTGGATTGTGCAGACGCCACTTCGGAGCTGTAACTGGCGGGGTTGGAGGACAGGGGAAATACCAAAATCAGTGAAGCCACAGGCCTAAGTGGAGCTTGGTTCAAATTAGTAGTCTACAACCGATCTTAAAATTTCTTCAATGCAGCCTAAGCCTGCTCCGTGCTTGTCCCTGGGCTTCAACACAGCCAGTTGTTGCTCGGAAGTGCCGTCTTCACAGAGTAAAACACTAGCTCCTGTGTTTGTGGGGTTCAGTAACGTCAGCTGTTCCCCTGCTGTTTTGATGGCAATCTGTCCTGCTGCCTCCCAATTGACAGCACATCAGGCCTCAGCCTGCTAAGTGCTTGTCCTGGGCTCCAACATCGCCAGTTGCTGCTCATAACTGACTTTGGCACGGGTACTCCCTCCTGCCCAGCTTGGTTCCAGCCCTGCCTGCTGTTTCCGGGAAGTGTCAATGTCAGTTTGCCACCCCAAGTTGCCATGTCGTGTTGCGGTTGGGTTAGCCGAGGCTAGGGTGCCAGCAGTTTAGGTGCTTCCTATGTGGACTGCGGGTTCTGGTAAGAAAGGTTTGTTCCATAGTGCCAGTAGGACAAGCACCCCCTGTAGGACTGTGTGATTCGGTAACTGCGGCCAGCTTGCGGCATGCCAACTTTGCTTTTCAGGGGTAACTTCTGATACCCCTCCGGGTTCCAGCACCGTCAGCTGGTTCTCATCAGAGCCTTTGGCCTAGGTGCCTCCATCTCGGTATCCGAGTTCCGGCAACGTCTGCTGGTCCTTGGTAGTGCTTTGTAGCACAGGTACCTCCTGCTTAGTAACCGGGTTCCAGCACCGTCAGCTGGTCCTCGGTTGTGCCATTGGCTCTTATTCCTTCTGCTGCCCCTCCGGGTGCCAGCACTGTCAGCTGGTCCTCGCTATTTCCATTTGCTCTTGCAGCTTATGCTACCCCTCCGGGTTCCAGCACCGTCAGCTGGTTCTCGTCAGAGCCTTTGGCCTAGGTGCCTCCATCTCGGTATCCGAGTTCCGGCAACGTCTGCTGGTCCTTGGTAGTGCTTTGTAGCACAGGTACCTCCTGCTTAGTAACCGGGTTCCAGCACCGTCAGCTGGTCCTCGGTAGTGCCATTGGCTCTTGTTCCTTCTGCTGCCCCTCCGGGTGCCAGTACCGTCAGCTGGTTCAAGAGGACAAAGAACAGGAAGACAACCACCAAGATGCAGAACAACAAGAGAGAGAAGACAAAGAAGCATAAAAAAAACAAAGCAGAAGAACATTAAGCATAAGACTAATACTCTGAGCAAATGATATTATCTTATTTATAAGCAGAAGAAGACTAAGCAGTGTATGGGGGTGAGTCCGTTCCTCCTCGTGGTGCCCCTGGAAAAGGCCTGCTGCTGCAGGCCAAACTGAACGCGGACAAATCCTGTTGTAAATCTTTTGTGACAGGCAGAACGGAAGGTGTAAACTTCTAACTTTTCTAGATAACAACTACAGGAATGCCTGACACAAACAAGAATATGATGAAGAAGAATAGGAAGAAGATGAATAAGCTGAATATGTAGAATAATAATTGTTGAATAAGAAGAATATGAAGAATGTAAGAAAAGGAAGAAGAAGAAGAAGAAGAAGAAGAAGAAGAAGAAGAATGTAAAAAAAGGAAGTAGAAGAAGAAGAAGAAGAATGTAAAAAAAGGAATAAGAAGAATAATGTAAAAAAAGGAAGTAGAAGAAGAAGAAGAAGAAGAATGTAAAAAAAGGAAGAAGAAGAAGAATGTAACAAAAGGAAGTAGAAGAAGAAGAAGAAGAATGTAAAAAAAGGAAGTAGAAGAAGAAGACATACATGTCTGGCAAAATATAAATGAGGCTAACATAGTCAATATCTTTGTAACTCCTAACATCTTTAAAAAAAAAGTTTAATTCCTGCTATTCCATTTGATTGGGCTAAACCTCTATGGCTTTAATGTCTCCTCCACCTCCCACAATACATTCTACATTATTCTTAGTTGTTTTTCTTCATGTAGAATTAACCTACAAGGAAAGAAAGGGTTTTTTTTAATTCCGATATTTTGGCCCCATTGACTTGCATTGGTTCCCGGTATCGGAATCGGCGATATCGATACTTTTTTTAAAGATCGGCCGATCCATTCCGATCCGATATTTTCAAGTATCGGCTGGTATCGCTCAACTCTACTCCTGAGGCTATAGGTACTGTCACACTTAGCGATGTACCAGCGATCCCGACCAGCGATATGACGCGGTCAGGATCGCTGGTGCATCGCTAAGTGGTCGCTAGTGAGCTGCCACACAGGCAGATCTCACCAGCGACATCGCTGGGGATGGGGGTCGCTACTTACCTGTCACACTAGGCGATCCTGCATCCTCCCGCCCGGCTCCACGCTCGTCGCTCATCTCTCCACAGGAAGCGCCGCAGGAAGCTGACGACGAGAAACAGTCCAGCCTGTTCTCGCGCGATCAGCGATAACCAGCGGGGGAGCGGGTCGTAGGTAAGTATCACACACAGCGATATCGCTAGCAATATCGCTATAACGTCACAAGTTATAGCGATATTGCTAGCGATATTGCTTAGTGTGACAGGCCATTAAGTCCTTCTGTCCTACTGAGCATGCTCATGGGACGATCTCCCATTGGAGTCATGTACTCAGGTCCTGCTCCAGATCTCATTGGTCCATCTCAGAGATCTGGAGGCTTACAGAAGGTCCCGGCTGCTATAAAAGGCGCGCATGGCTGTTCCGCCATGCGCTAGTATAGTCTTACTTGCTGCTGTGTGTATGAGGACGGATGTATGATTCTGGTGAATGACTTATTAAGAATCCCCTTCCCTCTGATATTACGTATGTGGTTAGGGACTGAGTTTAGAATCAGTGCCAGCGCTCCTCTGCTGCAACATCCACAGCTGCTAGCGTCTGACATTGCGCTTGCATCTTAGCTTTGTCGTTTAGCGGCAGTGTCCACGCTGCGCTGCAGTAGCAGCCTCCTTAGCATCCGCATCTGCGATGCCGCACACACGGTAGGTCTAGACAGACGTAGTGCCACCGTCTTGGGCTACTCCTGTGACCTGATACCGTGTGTGTATTTATACTGAGTACTGTGACCTCAGCAGGCTCAGTCTTTTGTATTTGTATTTATTTGGCATCTCTGTGACTTAACAGAGATTGCTCTGCGCACTTGGGTGACGTTTAACCCTGTGCGCATTACCGCCATATTGCTCCTGCCACCACTTAGCAGAGGTTATATCACCTACTGCACGGTGGACCCCGAGCGGAGAATGCACTTTATTATTATTTTTATTTAGTGCGTTCCGCCATTCCTAACACTTCTATGGAAAAAATGCCATTAGATGAATGTTTATCACTATGATATTTCTTCAGCAGAAGTTTGCGCGCAAAGAGAAATACATACATAATCACAGTAAATTGATCCATTCTAGCTGTAGGACAAACACCCAATCCTAGAGAAAGAGCTGATATTTGGGCAGGAGTTAATGCAATATCAGAGAGATTAATTACCTTTAGTGCACCATCATAATTAGATCCTTGTTCTTTGTTGTTAAATTTCCATTTAATCGCACCAAATCTTGTGTTGTATTGCACTGAAGTTCCAGCGGAAGTACTGGTGAGGTTAATAGATGAGCCAACAGAGCTCATACTCACAACCAAGCTTAGGGATTCTGATCTTTTCAGTCCTGATTTATTACACCATTTATATACTTTGCTATTCATGTAATCTTGTAAATCCCTTTGAAATTTAGTCAATTTATGTTTCTGGATTTCTGATTCCCATTTAGAAAAAGATAAATTAAGATCTTCATCTAATTTTTTCAATTGTTCAGTAGAAAGATTTTTCCGAAGTTTCTCTTGCAGTATCTTAATAGTATTCTCTATGGCTCCCAAATTTTTCTTATCCACTTCAATTAAAATTTCAAGAAAAGAACGAGAACATGCATTGCAAGTATCCTCCCATTTTTTAACAAGTGTTTCATCTTCCATGGGAAAGAATGGGAATACTTGAATGTGTAAACCACGCGGTATTAAGCCATGTTGCAAATATTGTTCTAGTGAACTCTTATTCCACCATGTTCTAGTTCTTTTTATATAAAAGGTCATTCAAAGTCGTTCTATCATCTTGATAGCTCTCATTAGACACTTCTGTACAATTACGTCCAGTATCTTTAAAAATAGATGATAGTTGTGATAACCAATTAAAGTCACAATTTTTATAATCCATTTCTGATGGTCTTTTTCAAAACACCAAGCTAGACACCTATATGAAAAAGAAATTCCAATATTGCTTCAAAATGATCACCAGGATAATGAATATCAAACAAAAACTAAATACTCATAAAAGATATTCAAAAAATGTCTACTACTAATGAAACGCCACCAAAAAATATTCTATATAATAAAATATTTATTTCATGATCCAAATATTTAGTGAACAAGACTTTTTATTCAAATTTTACAATTAATTTTCCACAAATGCAATAAATTTAAGCATTAAAAAACACACATGATATGAATGTGTGCACATCAAGAAACCTAAAAAGGCTGGGAAGGAGACACCAAAATTGAAAATAAAAATCAAATATATATATATATATATATATATGAATAAAAAGTGCACCACAAATTCATCAAAATGTGAAAGTCTAATTATTATAAAATTAGTGCATAAATAATAGTGTCATATAATTCATATGTAAATTTTATAATTAGTGCAATAAAATATAAAGTGCTTAGTGCATAATAGATCCTTACAATTCCTGAATGGGCAACCATACCAAATTAATTATATGTTCACAGACTGTGTAAAATTAATATATAAAAGCGCTTAGTGCATATATGAGTTTTGCTAACCCTATAATTCATATAAGAACAGCCATAACAAAGTCCATTATTAAATGTGAGACTGTGCATATAACCATATAAAGTGCTAAATGCCTTTGAGGTTTCCCACACCTCACCAATACCTACTTACAGTGACCCTAATAGTAAATGCTGAATAGCAGTAAAAATAGAGATCATACCAACCCTGGTTTCCTAAGGTTCCCCTGCACACATCACTCCAACGCACGTTTCGCTATTGCTTCATCAGGGAGTGATGTGAGTAGGGGCTGCGGTGCTTATATAGTATGCTGACAGCTGTGTCTGATAATTAGGAACGCCATAATTACATGGCGCCGCTTCAACAGTGGACAAGCCCTTTAAAACATCATGGCTGTCATATTGGTATTGCTGTTAAGCCCAGGTTTCATAGGAGACCATCATCTTATCTATATACCTATATAGTATTGCAATTTATAGAACAAGTATAGTACAAGTAATGGATCGCAGGTTGAATGCGCATCAGAGCTGAAGAGAAGATTTCTTATCATCTCCATCCTTTATCCCTCATCTTTGTCCCTTCAGCTCATCTTCTCTGACATCTTTACCTAATTATTGCTCAAGGTGCAGTCAATAAACTACCTTACATTTTTCCACTGCATTTTCCTTCTAGGATTGTCTATGTGCAGCTGGTCAGGCTAATGAAGACAGGATGGCGAATAACTTATCCACCATTGCTTGTACAGAGATCCCTGCTTACATCCTTCAGACACATCTGACATTGGTGGCAGAATAAACTTGGCCAAATTGCATCTTTTTCTAGGTCATTTCTACCACACAATGAGCACTGTAAAAAAAAAAAAAAATAATGGTAGAACTGCTTTATTTCATCCCTCTATCCAAAATAGTTAATAAAAATTAGTCAACGAGGTACATGAACTCCATAATGATGTTTTTAAAAATTACAAATCTACCTGCAAAATAAAAATCCCTAAGATAGCGAAACCGATGCAAAATAAAAGAAAAGTTATGGCTCTAGGAGTGCAATGGTGAAAAAACTAAAAAGACTGTTTGGTCTTGCGAGAAAACATAGGCCGGGACATTTAGAGTATTATTCAATTTAATTTTCATTTCATAAATCAAGAGTACACATGAAAATAAGAAACTTTGTAATATATTTTATCAGGTAGATCTGTTTCTTTATCCTACTGAACTAATCTTTCATTCTATATGCCTGGGTAAAATCTTTCTTCAGTGAATACAGATTGTCCCGTTACTGAGATAGGAGATGAGAGTTGGTGCTGGTAAATTTCTATGGAGGAGGGAGAAGTTAGAGAAGCTAGAGACAGGAATAGATATTCTGCTGCATGTTCTCCTGAAACTACAGCTGCAGTTTTACATAGAACTTAATAAGCACCACCTGTCATCTCCAATCACAGTAATGGGAAAGTCAATATTCACTGTAGACAGATTTTTCTTCTGAATTGAACATTTTGTGAATGAATGATGAGTGCAGGAGTAGAAAGAAGTGGGTTTGTCTACTAATATTTATTACAAAGTTTCTTTTTTCATGTGCATTATTTATTTATGAAATTAAAATAGCAGTTACTCTCTAAAGTTCTATCATCATATGTAGCTGTCCCCTTTCACCTACTTTATGCTGCCATTTTTCTTCCTATGCACAGTGAGAAAGCGGTCAATCAATGGCTGATTGGGGCAGGAGGAGCCTGCATGTCATGAATACATTGGACTCTTCCTTCATAGGGCTGAACCAAAGTTTGGCCAAACACCATTATAACCATTAATTTCAAACATACATTTTGCGACTGTGTGTTAGGCATCAGGTTCCTGCCTCTGCACAGGAGGGAACTCGAGCCTTGTCTTCTGCGGTCTCCCATTCCTCTCTGGCCAGAAACGCCGGTCCCAGCACCTTGCCCAGGCTAATGCTAGGTGTCTGGTTGCTCCTTCTGGCTCTGCTATTGTATCACGCATGAGTCAGCAGCAAGAAGACACTCCTGGGACTAAGTCCTGCTTTTCCCCTACTGAGCATGCCCATAGGACGACCTCTCATTGAAGGTCGGAGGTCACATGCACAGGTCCCGTTCCTGCTCAGATTGGTCCACTGGGAAGGTCCCGGAAGGACGCCGCTATAAAGGAGTCACATTGCTGTTCAGCCATGCGCTATTATAGACAGTAATTTGTAGAGGTGTGTGTGATGATGGATGCTTGTGAACCGCTGACTGACTCATTATGAAATCCCTTCCCTTTGATGCGCATGTTAGTAGGGTTTAGAGTTTAGAGTCAACACCGAGTAGTGGCACTGCTTAGCGCCGCAGTGCTCCCAGCTCCTCTCACATGTTAGCGCCAGTGTGCACCAAGCTATAAGGCACAACTGTACTGCATCTGCTGCAGTGCCTGTCAGAGCAGCGCCGTGCGCACTCCTGTTCTATTAGAGTGCACTTTCCAGTCCTGAGTCTAGGCTGGCTAGTGGCGTCCGCCAGTACAGCACTGTATGCACTTTAGTGCGGTTTCTGTTTGGTTCAGTTTCTTCCTGGCACCGCAGTTGCGGTGCTGAGTGCTAGTGGTCTAGAAGGACTCTAACCCAGCGTCTTTGGGGCTGAGTCCTGAGACTGTACACTAGCGCTCGCTCCGCCCAGTCCTGTGACGTTAACAGGCTCCGGCATTTGTTACAGCGGCTCTGTGAAGTAACAGAGTTCACCCCCATACACTCCGGGTCAGCGGTTAACCCGCTGGTGCTTTGTTAGTACTACACCATTACCGAGCAGCAGTTCTACATCTCTGCATGGTGGACCCCAGGCTGCAAACGCACCTCATTATCATCTTTATTATTTGGTGCGTTCTGCCAGCCTAACAGTGTGTCTCTCTTTAGGCTACTTTCACACATCAGGTTTTCGGCGTCAAGCGCGATCCGGCGTCGTGCCGGAGCGCCGGATCCGGCAAATATTTCGTAAAACCGGATGTGACGGATCCGTTTTTCTGCCGGATCCGTCTTGTTCTTCACAGACAAAACCGGATCCGTCTCATCCGGTTCATCCGGTTTTTGTTCCGTTTTTCGACGGATTATGTCGGATCCGGTTTTTAAAATCGCCCCTTGTGGCCTTCCGAACGGGATTGGCTACTGAAAAACTATATATAGCATGTTCCTACAGCCCTTCTTTGACAGGTTGGAGAGGAGAAAGTGCAGGTTGGAGAGAAGAGCAAGTTACTGGCGAAGATGGATGTTGTGATTGGAAATATTTTGAAGAATTTGGCGGATTTTACAGCGGAGGCCAATCGTTTGAGGGTGATTGTTCTGGAGAAGGAGAGAGCGAGACAGCAGCGCATCAGGCATCGTAGACGACGTTTGTGGATCCACCCCATCACAGCCAAGAGAATGACGCGTGGGGTCTATTCTACACTCTGCATGGACCTTAGACGAAACCCGGATAAATTTTTTGGATATGTTAGAATGAAAATGGAGAATTTTGATTACTTGGTGGAGCGCATTGCACACCTCATAAGAAAAGCGGACACCTATTGCCGCTTCTCCGTTTCACCCGCAGAGCGTCTGATGGTGACTTTAAGGTAAGCCACATTTATTGGATGTGCTCGCATCAGAGCACACTTTCACTGCAATCTTGTTGGTGGTAGTTTGTATCTCCAAGTGTTATAGGTGAGTTTTGGTATGTAATGCTGTGATTTTAAACTAATTGATTGTTTTTTAATTCCCCACAGATTTCTTGCAACTGGAGAATCCCTTTCGTCACTGCATTTCCCGTACAGACTCGGGATTTCCACCATATCTGGAATAGTGAAGTACACATGCCGTGCACTGTGGCACTCCTTAGCTGAAGAGTTTTTACCAGAGCCCACAACAGAGAGGTGGATTGAAATTTCAGAAAAGTTTCAACAGATATGTCAGTTTCCCAACTGCTTGGGCGCTGTGGACGGGAAACATATCCGCATTGTAAAGCCAGCCGGATCGGGATCGGAATATTTCAATTACATGAAATATTTTTCCATTGTCCTCATGGCCATCGCTGACGCAGAATACAAATTTATTGCTGTTGATATTGGGGCCTATGGCCGCTCCAATGACTCTCAAGTTTTCAAACTGTCTGCCATGGGACGTAAACTGTATGGAAACACCTTCCAGTTCCCACCCCCTAGACCGCTGCCGCAAACATCTGGTCCACCTATGCCATTTGTCTGTGTAGGGGATGAAGCCTTCCAGCTGTCAGAACACCTTTTGAAACCGTACTCTAGCAGAGGATTGTCAAGAACAAAACGCATTTTTAATTACCGCCTCACAAGAGCAAGAAGAATGGTTGAATCCTTTGGTATTCTGACAGCCAAATGGCGGGTCCTATTGACTGCGATCAACCTCAAGACAGAAACTGTGGATGATGTGATCAAAGCTTGTGTGGTACTCCACAATTTTGTTATCTGCACGGAACCCATTTCCATTGAGGACACCTCTGAAGAAACCACCTTGCAAGATTACCATGACATTACCACTAGAAGTTCTGTGTCTGTTTCAGTAATGAGGGACAATTTTGCACTATACTTTATGTCACCTCAAGGCAGAGTACACTGGCAGGATGACAGAGTGTGAAAGATTTGTGCCCTTAACCAAACTTGTGTACCAACAGTATATACCTTTGCCAACCAAAGTTGGCTATCTTGTCATGGTCTTACTATTTTTACCTTTAGGCCACAGGTGTGTACCTGGTTGTGTTTTATGCAAAGTATTTCACATTTTAACAAAAGTTGTGTACATTGTTAGGAAATCACCAACAATAAACACAACTTTTTAGGTGAAATAATTTGCTTCAAACACAACCAGGAACACAACTGTGGCAAAAAGGTCAAATTTACCCACAGTTATATACCTGGTTTTGAATACCTTTTGACCTTTGAAATTATTTAACCTTTTTTTGTAAACATATTTCGCCACAGAAAGAAATGACAACCATTGTAAAAGTAATTTAACTTTTATTTAAATTTTTTTTTTTTTTGTAAAATGTTTTTAAAGTTAAAAAAACTTTTTGAATAAATGTTTGAAAACAAACAAATGGGCATTTTTATTAAAAAAACCCATTACAACTCGGTGTAGTGTGGGGTGGAAATACTGCTGGAGGGGCTGCGGGACACTTCGACACTGGGAGTGTGGAGAGAGGACTGGGATCGTGGTGGGGAAGGAAAAGTTAGAGGTGAAGGTATGGAAAAAGCTACAGAATGGGTGGACATGTGGGAGGCAGAAGAGGTGGTGGGCGGTGGAGTGGAGGGTTGGGCAGGGACTGTAGGAGCAGATGATGTTGATGGCAAGTTGTATGGGGAAGGAGTTTGGTACGGGGAAGGAGTTTGGTACGGGGCAGGTTGCTGGAAGTGGGGAGATGTCTGGTACTGGGGAGGTTGCTGGTACTGGGGAGTTTGCTGGTACTGGGGAGTTTGCTGGTACTGGGGAGGTTGCTGGTACTGGGGAGGTGGCTGGTGCTGGGGAGGTGGATGGTATGTAATAGGAGGGGGAGGATGGAAAGTGGCTGGAGGGGGTGCAGGTGGAGGAACTACTGTGGTGGGAGGAGGAGGTTGGGAGGTAACGTGCTGGAGAGCACTGTGGCATGAATGCATTACATGCATCTGCTGGGTAGGAGAGAGCGTTTCCATGTGCTCCACAACAGACCTGAAAAAGGTGTGGTTTGGCGAAGATCTTGCTTCTGAATGCATGGTTTGCAGAAGTGTCTTCACCTCCAGAATGCTGGAGTTGATCTGCTGAAAGCCTGCGGAGATTTGCTCTGACAAGACTTTTAGACAGTTCTGGAAAGATGCATTCAGATGCAAGAACTCTGGCGCATAAGTCTTTTCCTGACCCCTCTGCCGCTGCCGCCCAGTACCCGCAGGTGTACTAGAGGTGGCAGGGGCAGAAGGGTGGGGTAAAGGGAAAGCGATCTCCTCACCAGCAGCTTCATGTAATGTAGGCGGCCACGATGCTCCTGTGCTGGTGGATGGGACAGATGGGTCGAATGTGTGGGAAGGCTGGGAAGGTGCAGATGTACCGGGGCGGTCGAAGTGTCCCTCGGTGCCGGTCTCCTCAGGGATCGCCTCAGAAGGGTCCAATCGTGCAGGCTCCCGAGTGCTGCTCACCGTGCTGTGGAATAAAGAGAAAAAAAAACAATTAAAATAGTGACATGGTATGGCCCTGGCTGAAAAAAAAAAGTTACATCTAAACATTTTTTTGTCACATGTGGTGTGTAATATTTACCTTCTGGTGACCATTGTATCCCGGAGGAACGACAGGGCTCGTGCGTACATGTACTTTCTCCTGCGTCCTCCAGATCCACTCGGGGCCCGCATCTCTTTATTGAACTCCTTCTTGAAACGATCCCTCACAGACCGCCACCGCTTCACAATTCTCTCCCCTGAAACGAGAAAGGTCAAAGTGGTTAGCATACAACATCAGTGTTTCCCAAACTCCAGTCCTCATGGTCCTCAGGGGTCATGTTTTCAGGATTTCCAAAGTAAATAGAAATCCTGAATACATGATCCGTGGGGAGCACGAGGACTGGAGTTCGGGAAACACTGGTTTAAATCAAGCAACCGGTACTGTATATACTTACGCTCTTTAATCTGGGCCTGAGCATCGAGGTCCTCCCAGCGGTCCACAAGGAGCGAACAGATTTCCTCCCAGAGTCGTCGGGTAACGATAAGGTCAGCATGGCGGCGGTCAGCCATATTCCATAGTGGCTCCCTTTCTCTGACGAGATCGATGAGGTGGTCCACATCAATACCTCCATCCTCACCGTCAGAGTCGGGAGCACGCTGTGAAGGCTGTTAAAGAAAAAGACAAAAATAACATAATTAGCCTCCACAAAAGAAATGAAATAAAAAGTGCAAAAAAACAAAGCAAAAATATTTATACTTACACGCTGGTGACCGCCGCGTTGCTGTCGCCGACGACCCTGGGAGGCACTGCGAGGACCTCTTGGCCGAGCACCAGATTGGGAAGACTAGAGAAGAAAACAAAAAATGTTATGTCTTTGGATGTAGGCATTTGTTTGCTGTGTGTGGTCTGCAGAACATTGTTTTCTATGTGTTGTGTGTAGTGTGATGTTGTGTTTCTGCGTTTGATGCAAAAATCTTACCAATTGTGAGCCCACTCCAGGTGTCTGTCCACCCCTTCCTTCTTCTTCTGGGAGCTCCTCTTCATCTTGTGATTCCTGTTTTGAAATAAAAGGCAATGAATAGACATATATTACAGAGATGATGGATTTTGGAAATAAAAACTTACCGTCAAACGCTGACGATGCGAGGGAGGGCTCCCAGAAGAAGATGTGCTGTCTTCCTGCTGGCCAGACTCCATGGCTGTGGGTGGTGTTACTGCTGCTGCCATTGCTGCTGCTGCTGCTGCTGCTGCATCTCTTGGGCGGCTGTTGAATAAAGAGAAACAAAGGGCCAATGAATATCTTGATATTCCATGGCCCTAGTTTGGAGGAATGGGGGATTTGATAATTACCATCTCTCATCTGCTGCTGGACTCCCCTCCCGTTGTTCAGCATGCTGCTCCAATTGGGGTGGTGGTGGTGCTGATGGTGCTGCTGCAGATGTCTCCTGCCTTCTCCTGCACCTGGTTCTTGTCTTGGGTGGCATGTTGGGTGTGGCTGAGGGTCCCACTGTCTTGCTTTTATATATGTGTCTTGTGGGCAGAGCTACTGAGCATGCTCAGACCAAAAAAACCGGATCCGGCCACCGGATCCGGCTGTCGCCGGATCAGGCGCATTGCGGCGCTCATAGGCTTTCATTGTGTGAAAAAGCCGGACACGCCGGATCCGGCGTGTCCGGCTTTTTCGCCGGAGACAAAAAACGTTACAGTAGCCGTTTTTTCCAGACGCCGGATCGCGACACATTGCCGGATCCGGCGAAAACCGGATGAAACGCATGGCCATCCGGCTCGATCCGGCTCTAATGCAAGTCAATGGGGGGGAAACCGGATCCGGCATTGCATTTCGCCGGATCCGGTTTTTGTCAAAAGCGCCGGATCGCGCCTGATGGCGAAAACCTGATGTGTGAAAGAGGCCTTAGAGAGAGGTCAGCATGAGAGGGCAGTATGAAGTAGTCGATAGGTTCCCTTTAAATGAATGGAGCTAAGCTGTAATACCAGACACACATTAGCTCATTTATAATTTTGCACTGTTTCAACCTCTTTTTTCTTCTCTCAGCAGAATGCAGATAAGTAATAAGTGTTTTGCCTAGCAAATCATTATAATTATTTTTTTCTTCTGCAGCCTCTGTGAGTACTACTCAATGTAATAAGATAGGTACATTCATAAGACTCATACTTTAAAATACACTGCATTTCCTAGGAGGCTGGTTATACACCTACATATGTATATAATAAAGTAATACCTGCTGGGACTTTATAGAGTATTACAATTAAACATTAATATCCATATAAAAATTTTAATGGTTAATCAATAAGGCATTAGTGAAGTGAATTAATCATGTGGCTGAGCAGTACATTATATAGATCAGGAGCTAATGCCATATTAATGCAATGAAAAAGGTCATCAGTATGTATTACAGTGTGTGAACTGATCTGATATGACAGGCTTTAGTGATGAGCATATTACAAGAGTCCTGTTGGTTTAAACACTCAAGGAACTATGTGACATCTGTGTCCTCTTATGATTTAAGTTAGTCCTCCATTGCAAAATGAAAGCTTTCCTAGCAGTGGTTCAGAGATAGTGATAAAGAACCAAGGTGATCCATTCTACCTGAATATCGATTAGCAACCAGACCCAGCAGTTAACAATAGTCATTGTCTCTCAAAGGGACTTGCCACAGGAAGAGGCTTTGAAGAAGCATTTTATTAGAAACAAAAGACAACGTAAAGTGACTAGGGCAGCGTTTAAGGAGTGTTTCAATCTGTAGGAGATATTAATCACGTAATATTGGTGAGAGAATCTCTTTTGCACTCTGCCCCTAAGATGTTATGCATGACAGTGTATGAGTTTTAGTGAAATCGTCCTTTGGCATATCGCCAAAAATTATGAATTGTAAAATTAGATTTTCCATAAAAGGGATTTAACTCTCTCCAATTTTTTTTTTTTTACATGTGACCCACCCGTTTATATATGGCACACCCCCAATCTAAGTTGTTTGATCCACACACTAAATAAATGTGCACCTCAGAACACCTAAACAAATGAAGACCCCCAAATCATACCCATGGTCATGCATTCTGTAGAATTAATGGGGTCCCATAGCTAAAAAAAACAACAAAGAGGACATTTAGTACCTTGAAAAACTTTTAGGCTCTCTGACTGGCAGGGATAATGTCCCCGCCGATCAGAAGCGGTGTTTGCCACGCTGTCATGCACATTACAGCGCAGCAAACACTGGATGTTTGGGCCCCCCTCAATAGAATGAGGTCCGGGTTCGGGTACTGTTCTCGTACCCGAATGCAAACTTTTTGTAACTGTTTGGCCGAACCCGCTGGACCCGAACATCCAGGTGTCCACCCTTCTCTACCTGTGACATGAAACTGTCTTCCACAACCTCACCTTTGTAGATGTTTCTCACCTAGTTTTAAATCTCCTCCACAGCTGTTTCTATTTCACTTAATGACTTTGACTTTGTGCATATTTGCACACGGGGCAACACGGAGACTCAGTGGCTAGCACTGCAGTCTTATAACGCTAGGGTTCTGGGTTCAAATCCTACCAAGTACAACATCTGCAAGGAGTTTCTATGTTCTCCCTGTGTTTTTGTGGGTTTCCTCCCACACTCCAAAGACTGTGGAAATAATGGCGCTATAAGTGAGTAAAATAAATCATAGAATCATAGAATCATAGAATCGTAGAGTTGGAAGGGACCTCCTGGGCCATCTGGTCCAACCCCCTGCTCAAAGCAGGATTCGCTAAATCATCCCAGTCAGATGTCTGTCCAGCCTCTGTTTGAAGACTTCCATTGAAGGAGAACTCACCACTTCTCGTGGCAGCCTGTTCCACTCATTGATCACTCTAACTGTCAAAAAGTTTTTTCTAATATCTAATCTGTGCCTCATCCCATTCAGTTTCATCCCATTGCTTCTAGTCTTTCCTCGTGCAAATGAGAATAAAGTTGATCCTTCTAAAATGTGACAGCCCTTTAGATATTTGTAGACAGCTATTAAGTCTCCTCTCAGTCTTCTCTTTTGCAAACTAAACATTCCCAAATCCTGCAACCTTTCCTCATAAGACAGGGTTTGCAGACCGGTCACCATTCTGGTCGCTCTTTTCTGAACTTGCTCCAGTTTGTTGATGTCTTTTTTAAAATGTGGTGCCCAAAACTGGACACAATATTCCAGATGAGGTCTGACCAAAGAGGAGTAGAGGGAAATAATGACTTTACGTGATCTAGACTGTATGCTTCTGTTAATACATCCTAGAATTGCATTTGCCTTTTTTGCTGCTGCATCACACTGTTGACTCATATTCAGTCTGTGATCTATTAGTATACCCAAGTCTTTTTCACATGTGCTGTCACTTAGCCCTATTCCTCCCATTCTATATCTGCTTTTTTCATTTTTATTGCCCAGATGTAGTACTTTGCATTTCTCCCTGTTAAAAACCATTCTGTTAGTTGCTGCCCACTTCTCCAGTTTATTTAAATCTTTTTGAATCCTCGCTCTCTCTTCTCTAGTATTAGCTATCCCTCCTAGCTTTGTGTCATCAGCAAATTTAATCAGTTTACCCTCAATTCCTTCATCTAAATCGTTGATAAAGATGTTGAACAATACAGGGCCCAGGACAGAGCCCTGTGGTACCCCACTTGAGACATTCTTCCAACTGGATGTGCAGCCATTTACGACCACTCTTTGGGTCCGATCACTAAGCCAGTTATGAATCCACCTAACAATTGCCTTGTCCATTCCATACTTAGTCATTTTTTCAATAAGGATTGTATGAGAGACTTTGTCAAATGCTTTGCTGAAGTCAAGATATACTATATCTACAGCATTTCCTTGATCCACCCAATCAGTGATACCATCATAGAAGGAAATTAAGTTAGTCTGACATGACTTATTAGTTACAAACCCATGCTGACTCTGTTTGATCACTTCATTCTTATCCAGGTATTGACATACATGTTGTTTAATAATTTGTTCAAAGATCTTTCCTGGTATAGAAGTCAGACTCACCGGCCTATAGTTGCCTGGGTCCACCTTCTTCCCCTTTTTGAAGATAGGAACAACATTTGCTCTTCTCCAGTCTTCTGGCACTTCTCCTGTTCTCCAAGAATTTTCAAAGATTATGGAGAGGGGTTCAAAAATTTCTTCTGCTATCTCCTTCAGTACTCTTGGGTGTAATTCATCTGGACCTGGAGACTTGAATTCATTTAGGTTAGCTAAGTGTTTCCTCACTATCTTGCTGTTTATAGATATCCTGGATTCTTCTATTCCCTTAATAGGACAGTGAATAACAGTTGATGTTACATTTCCTTTCTGAGAGAAAACAGATGCAAAATAGGAATTTAAAAGTTCAGCCTTCTCAACATCCTGTCTTACCATTTCATCATTTTCATCCTGTAAAAATCCTATAGCATCTTTGACTTTTCTTTTACTTTTGACATATCCCCAAAATCCTTTAATATTGCTTTTGACATCTCTTGCAAGCCTCAATTCATTTTCAGCTTTAGATAATCTGATTTGTGCCCTGCAGGTTCTGCAGACAGCATTATATTCTTCTTTAGATATGCCTCCCTCTTTCCATTTTATAAACATTTTTTTCTTCCTTTTTAGCATGTGCTTAAGTTCTGTGTTCATCCATCCTGGTTTCCTTAAATGCTTCCTATTCTTCCCTCTTTTCGGAATTGTTAACAACTGTGCTTTGAGAATTTCATTTTTCAAGATTTCCCATCCTTCCTGGACATTTTTGTCTTTAAGGATATCCAGCCATTGGATCCCTCCAATTCTCTTTCTGAATCCCTTAAAATCTGCCTTTCTGAAATCTAACCTTGACGTCTGAGTCTTCACAGGTCTTTCGCCTCTAGTTATCGAAAAAACTAAAATAGCATGGTCGCTACCTCCTAGGGTCCCAGCCACTTTTACCTCCTCAACCATTTCCTCCCTGTTTATAAGGATTAGATCCAAGGTAGCAGTTCCCCTTGTTTTCTCCCTTACCTTTTGGAAGATAAAGTTGTCAGCAAGAGAGGATAAGAATTTCCTTGACCTGTTAGTTTTGCCTGAGAGAGATTCCCAACAAATGTCTGGATAGTTGAAATCTCCCATGACAACTATGTCATATTTTTTGGAGAACTTGGCCATTTGATGCATAAAGAGTTCATCCATATCTTCATTTTGCACAGGCGGCCTGTAGTAAATGCCTACAATGGTGTCCTTTCCATTGTTCTGTCCTTGTATTCTTACGCAAACTGTTTCCACAGAACTCCCAGTCTCTGAAGCTTCAATCTCTGTGCAGATATACGCGTTTCTAACATACAATGCGACACCCCCTCCTCGTTTATCAAGTCTGTTTCTTGCAAATAAGTTGTATCCTTCTAGTCTTGTATTCCAATCATGTGTATTGTCCCACCAAGTTTCAGTGATTCCAATGACATCATATTTCTTTTCCTGTGTTAGTAGTTCCAGTTCTCCTTGTTTGTTGCCCATGCTTTGTGCATTAGTACAGAAACATTTTAGTTTGTGATTGGTTTCTCTTTCTCCAATATTTTTATTAATTAGATTCTTTCGTCTTTGTTCTTCCTTTCCACTTCTAATAGCAGAGTTCTCAATAGCATTTGTCAGGTGTATGGCTTTTTCTGGTCTTTTGCTTCCCTTCCCATGTTTTTCTAGTTTAAAGCTCTCCTTACAAGTGTAGCAAGGCGACTTCCAAATACATGCTTTCCAGTCTTCGTAAGGTGCACCCCATCTCTAGCAAGTAGTCCATCGTATAAGTAGTTCACTCCGTGATCCAGAAATCCAAATCGTTGCTGACGGCACCATCGACGTAGCCAGTTGTTCACCTGCAGAATCTTATTCCACCTCCTTGTTCCTTGGCCATCCACTGGGAGGATGGAAGAGAAGACCACCTGCGCTCCCAGTTCTTTCACTTTCTTGCCTAAGTCTTCAAAGTCTCTGCAGATGGTTTCCAGGTCGTTTCTTGCGGTGTCATTTGTCCCCACATGTAGTAGCAGGAATGGGTAGTCATCTGTGGGTCTGAAGAGTCCTGATATCCTGTCAGACACATCTTTAATTTTTGCACCTGGAAGACAGCACATTTCTCTTGAAGTTATATCCGGTCTGCAGATAGCGGCCTCTGTTCCTCTCAACAGGGAATCCCCCATGACCACCACTCTCCGTTTCTTCTTCACAACATTTTTCTTTCTCCATCCAGGAGGACTCTGAAGGCGTACAAGGTTGCTGTTTGTTGGCAAAGTCTTATCCTGATGTATTTCTTCATCGTTTTCCTGCGTGAGAGCCTGGTACTGGTTTCTGAGCAGTATGGGTGCTGACTGCCTCCTGATCCTCCTGCTTCTCTGGGTCACATGTCTCCATTCCTCTGTTTCTTCAGGTGCACTTCGAATTTCTTCTCTTTCTGTAACATGAAGAGATAATTCTGCTCTGTCCAAGAACTCTTCACCTTCCTTAATGATCTTCAACGTAGCTAACCTCTCTTCGAGATTTTGCAACTTTTCCTCCAACAGGGACACAAGCTTGCATTTGTGGCATGTGAAGTTTGACTTTTCCACTGGTAAATCTGTGAACATGTAGCAAGAAATGCAGCTCACCAAATGGCTCCTGGCCTCTTCCATCTTGAGATTTCTTAAAAACGATGAAAGATGAGCCAATTTCCGCTTTTCAGCTGCAACGGCCAAAACCCAGTGATCGTTGAGCTCGCGGAGACTCTTCACTTATCCCAGAAGGCACTGGGAATATGCAAATGATCTCCTCAAGACTCTTCCCCTGTAAATATGTGCATAGAATAACTAATGCTGTTTTGAAGACAAAGGGAGGTCAAACAAAATATTGATTCAATTTAGATTTCTTTTGTTCATTCATTTTTGTTAGTTGATTAAATTAAACTATTAACGCCTTTATTTTTTAAAGCATTCTTCACTTGCTACATATTTCCCACATATTTTTAAAACTTTTCCACAGAACTATATGCAAACATTGAACAGGACTGAAATGTACAGCTCTGGGAAATGTGTCACAGCATCTTAAAAGGAGCAGCTGATCTGTCGGAATTAAAAACAGATGGGAGTATGTGACGCACCACAACTGATCTATTGATGACCTATCCTGAGGTAGGTAATCAATATTATTTGCTGTGACAACCCTTTAATACTCCCCAAAAAACTCCATAGCTACTGTTAGCCACAGACTATATTTCTGCCAACCTCCTTTATGAGGGTAGGACAAGCTGAACTGGGACTGTGTGTGTCTTCTACAGCTACAGCAGCACACTACAATTCTCAGGAGCTGCGTATTAGGCAGCAGGAATCTCCCGCTGTGCGGGATGGATCCTAAGCCTTGTCTGCCTCGGCAGTCCCCCATTCAGGCTCAGCTGCTGCGAGTCCTGCCTCACATAAACATCAGTCCCTGCGTCTTGCTCAGGCTCGTGGTGTACATTTGGTTACTGCTGGTTCTCCAGCCAAGTCCATAGTAACCAATGATACTCAGTTGCAGTCTGGCACACTGAAGTCTAAGTTAGGAGATCATCGTACTGAGCATGTCCGTGAGGTGGTATATTCTCATTGGTGGTCAGACGTCAGCTGCTCTGGTGATGTGGCAGCTCCAGATTGGTCCACGGGCAAGGTCCTGTCCGACTGGACATTAGCCTAGTGTATAAAAGACTCTCAGAGGTGCACGCTGGTGTGCTAGTGTCATATTTGTTATGGTCTGAATGTGGATACGCTACCACTCTGTTTGCACGTGTGTGTATGCATCGCTCTTTACCCGAAGTCTGTGTGTCTAGACAGGTAGTGTAGGGTGAGAAACCCTGCTTGGCTTATCTGTTTCCATCTTGTGTGCAATTGGCACAGCTGAGTTACAGAGCAAGACCAACCTTTAGCCTAAACTTCCCTGGAAGAGCGATAGGGTGCACACATAGCGTCATATTTGCTACTTTCCCTGTGACATTTAACAGGGTTTAGTATCTTGCTTATTTTCCTCATTTCTGCTCTGTGCAGTAACAGAGCTTGTAACTCAGTGCCCTGTGCACATGTGGCGCCCCTGAGGCTTCAATCTCCACAGAGGTACTGCACCTTCTCCTAAGGTGTGGTGCCCCACCATCCAGGTAAAGTGGGAACTCCTGGCCACGCTCCACACCTGCATTCCACACACAGGATAGTTCAGTGGGGCCACCTAACAGCTTCATGCTGGGGGTCAGCAGAGCACCCCTCATGGAACCCTGCTTCGTAACACGAGATGTGCTGGGAGGCGGGTGGAGAGAGATGATACAAAAGAGTGGGAAGAGTGAAAGTTAGTAGTTAGTTGGTTGGAGGAGAGAGAAGAGAGAAAATGGGTGTCTGAGGGACATGCTGCAGCAGGTCCCAGTGATCTGGGCTGCTGGCACGAGAAAGACCAGAGAAAGAGGCTGATAAGATTGATAACCTAACCTTCCATAAGAGAGAGAACAGATCGGAACGAAGGAGAATAGAAGGACAGTGGGAAGCAGGTTGAGAAAGAGAGAGAGAATCCTTCCAGTCCAGAGAGCGCAAAGGCCGGGGCCCGTTCCCCGAGGTTGATTGGATCTTTATGTCCGGCAACAGACACCGGAGGAGTAGTGAGCCGCAAACGCCTTGCTCCCGTCATAGACTTGGGACACAACAGCAACTGAATAGAGAGCCGGGACGCAGAGTGGAGTCCCCGAAGCAGGCTACAGCTGTCTGTCATACAAGTAAAGACTAGGAACACCTAGAGAGAGGCATTCCAGGGTAACTAAGTACTGGAGTGCTTCACACCTAAAGGCGCATTGGAGGAGTCGTTCAGTAAGGTACATGTTGGCGGAGTGTGGAAGGGAGAATCCTACCCTGCCTAGAGGTTGGCTGGAGCCCTGACCTGGAGAACACAGTACGGAGACAGGCAGTTGTGTGAACTGCAAAGAGTGAGTAAAGCTTTGGAACCGCATACTCTGGTGTCCTCCAGTCATTCCAGCACCACTACACCTGGGTACCAGCCTCCATACCATTCTGCGCCTCTCCTCATCCATTGCACCTACACTGCCCTGGGACTACAGCTCCACCTGTGGGGAGCTATACCATCTCTGCTACACCACATCATCAGTCCCAGCGGATCTGTATGCAGCGTTGGCTTGCCATCTTACTTGCCAAACACCATGTGTGGCGTCACGAACTATTCATATAAACTATAACACCATTAACATCACCGCCATTGATATTGGGCGCCTAGGGCCACGGACCGGGTCACCGCTGCTGTGACACATTCCCGCCTTGACACCGGCCCGGTACCGAGTACCCTGCTGCCCTGGGTGTGCGAGGGCGACCCACACACAGTGTGGAGTTAACTCTGTGTGTACCAGCAATTGATCACTGTGTGTTCCGTCATTACTTACTAGCAGCAGTTTAACATCTCTGCACGGTGGACCCCGAGTTGCGATTGTATTTTATTGTTTATTTTAATTTAGTGCAATCCACCAACCCTAACACTGTGGGACCATTAGAAAATTTACAGCATGTTAGCAGTATCAGATTGTGGTCATGGTATAGTGAGATTGGATGGAAATATTTAAAGACTTATGTGACCAATATGCAAAACTTCGTCTGCTTTAGGAATGCCGGGAGACATACAGTGGGGCAAAAAAGTATTTAGTCAGTCAGCAATAGTGCAAGTTCCACCACTTAAAAAGATGAGAGGCGTCTGTAATTTACATCATAGGTAGACCTCAACTATGGGAGACAAACTGAGAAAAAAAATCCAGAAAATCACATTGTCTGTTTTTTTTTCATTTTAATTGCATATTATGGTGGAAAATAAGTATTTGGTCAGAAACAAGCAATCAAGATTTCTGGCTCTCACAGACCTGTAACTTCTTCTTTAAGAGTCTCCTCTTTCCTCCACTCATTACCTGTAGTAATGGCACCTGTTTAAACTTGTTATCAGTATAAAAAGACACCTGTGCACACCCTCAAACAGTCTGACTCCAAACTCCACTATGGTGAAGACCAAAGAGCTGTCAAAGGACACCAGAAACAAAATTGTAGCCCTGCACCAGGCTGGGAAGACTGAATCTGCAATAGCCAACCAGCTTGGAGTGAAGAAATCAACTGTGGGAGCAATAATTAGAAAATGGAAGACATACAAGACCACTGATAATCTCCCTCGATCTGGTACTCCACGCAAAATCCCACCCCGTGGGGTCAGAATGATCACAAGAACGGTGAGCAAAAATCCCAGAACCACGCGGGGGGACCTAGTGAATGAACTGCAGAGAGCTGGGACCAATGTAACAAGGCCTACCATAAGTAACACACTACGCCACCATGGACTCAGATCCTGCAGTGCCAGACGTGTCCCACTGCTTAAGCCTGTACATGTCCGGGCCCGTCTGAAGTTTGCTAGAGAGCATTTGGATGATCCAGAGGAGTTTTGGGAGAATGTCCTATGGTCTGATGAAACCAAACTGGAACTGTTTGGTAGAAACACAACTTGTCGTGTTTGGAGGAAAAAGAATACTGAGTTGCATCCATCAAACACCATACCTACTGTAAAGCATGGTGGTGGAAACATCATGCTTTGGGGCTGTTTCTCTGTAAAGGGGCCAGGACGACTGATCCGGGTACATGAAAGAATGAATGGGGCCATGTATCGTGAGATTTTGAGTGCAAACCTCCTTCCATCAGCAAGGGCATTGAAGATGAAACATGGCTGGGTCTTTCAACATGACAATGATCCAAAGCACACCGCCAGGGCAACAAAGGAGTGGCTTCGTAAGAAGCATTTCAAGGTCCTGGAGTGGCCTAGCCAGTCTCCAGATCTCAACCCTATAGAAAACCTTTGGAGGGAGTTGAAAGTCCGTGTTGCCAAGCGAAAAGCCAAAAACATCACTGCTCTAGAGGAGATCTGCATGGAGGAATGGGCCAACATACCAACAACAGTGTGTGACAACCTTGTGAAGACTTACAGAAAACGTTTGACCTCTGTCATTGCCAACAAAGGATATATCACAAAGTATTGAGATGAAATTTTGTTTCTGACCAAATACTTATTTTCCACCATAATATGCAAATAAAATGAAAAAAAAACAGACAATGTGATTTTCTGGATTTTTTTTTCTCAGTTTGTCTCCCATAGTTGAGGTCTACCTATGACGTAAATTACAGACGCCTCTCATCTTTTTAAGTGGTGGAACTTGCACTATTGCTGACTGACTAAATACTTTTTTGCCCCACTGTAGGTTGGGATGAGGCTTACAAGGTGACAGACACCAGGCAGGGTGCTGGGCCAATTGACTCAAAGACTCCCAACCTACATGGTCTAAAACAGATGAATAGTCTGCCTTCATTGGAGGTAGGCCATTGATCCAACCTCAATAACAATAGCAAATACTAGACCCCAGACAAGACCACCAAATAAATAAACACCACAAGCTATAAGCAAATATAGACCCCAGACCAAGCCAACTAATACAGTCCCCAGATACTCACCTCTCCTAATTCATGCAGACAACATTCTAATGTTGGCTCCTTTGTCAGAATGTTATATTCTGCAGCGTTAATCTTCTCGGGAGATAATAGGACTGCAGAATGGAAGAGAGGTGAACAGCTAGAATATGACAACCTGGAAACATGACAGCTTGTGAGAGCTCCACTTTTTCAAGGAGCTTCCTATGGTTTGAGAACCAGTTCTTCTTTTTGCGCCGGTACACGACGGTAGGGCGTACCGGAAATCTGAAGGGCTTGCCGCACACCTTAAAATAATAAAGCATTCATTATTACCCTCCGTCGCTCTTTCACCGCTGCCATCCTCCAGTCCCTGCTTCTTCCTGCTTGTACCCGGCTATGACCGGTGCAGCAGCAATGACGTCATCGCTGCTGCGCCTGTTACATGACACCGGCCAAAGCAGGAAGAAGCAGGGACTGGCAGCAGTGGCAGAGGGTAAGAATGAATGGTTCATTATTTTAAGGTGTGCGGTAACATGGGGGGCTGTAACCTGTGATGGGGCGCTATATACCACTGATGGGGGGCTGTATACCACTGATGGGGGGCCGGTCTGTTTTGGTTTGATTCATTTAAATCGTCGTTTATATTAATGTTTTATGAAGTTTTGTACGAGTTCATTGAGATTTGTTTCTTGAAGCTTGTCTTAGATGGATAAAATAACGCACTATTTCTCTGGTGGTGCGGCTCTGGCACGCAAAAGACCCCGAGGAGACATGGAGACAGAAACAAATCAGATGATAGAGCAGAATGTGGCCACCGGTTCCTCAACTATCGAACCTGCATCAGCTAGTGTTAATGATCCAGATGATGTAAAGCTGCTGTTGTCTGTTGATTCAAAGGCTCCAGACTGGCCAACATGCTGGACTCTAGACCAGAAGAATAGTTACTGCAGTAAGTACAATTGGCTGTACGTTTGTGAATAGAAGCTTGGTTGTTCATCGTGCAAGAAAGTTGGATATCTGGGTGTGGAGTCAAACATTGGGATAAAAATTTTAAAGGCTTGGGCCAACTGTAACATAACATTCTTCGGCGAAAGTCAGCAACAGCAGCTAACATCTCTGCGAAAGAAAATATTTGATCACAAAGACACCACCAGCCACAAAGCTGCAGTTAGGCTGTTTGCAGAGGCGGACAGAGAATCACTCCAGATGGTGATTTTGCGTGCGCAAACTCAAGAAAAGAAACAACAGCTAAAGTTTTCCTTACAGCGTATAAAGTAGCAAAAGAAAATCAAAGTTTTCATAATTTCAAAACTGAAATTGATTTGCAAGAACTTAATGGTGTTGATATGTGTCGCATTCTTCACTCAACTAACACGTGCATCAAAATTATGAATCATATCAGCGATGAAATGAGAAAAAATTTGGTTAAGGAAATCGTACATTCATATCGTAAACTGTCATTAATAATTGACGAGTCCACTACTACAAGCAATATTTCTGCCCTGATTGTTTATGTTCGTACATGTGTCACTGACGACATTGCAATGAACTCTGCAGTTAACTTGTTTATAGACATAATTGAACTTCCTTCAGTGAATGCAACAGGAATTCTTGATTCTTTGTTGGGTTGTCTTCATTCACACGGCATGACAGATGAATATTTGAGGAGTAAACTCCTTTGTGTTGCATGTGATGGTGCTGCTGTCATGATAGGGCGCAACAGTTGTTTGTAGAAGCTACTATCAGACAGGTTTCCATCCGTAATGTTTTGGCACTGCGCCAACCACCGACTTGAGCTAGCTGTTGGTGACACCGTCAAAGAAGTATCCGGAATCATCAGATTTAAGGCTTTCCTCGATAAGTTATATGTATTGTATCATGCATCACTGAGCAGAGAGCTACAATAGTGTGAGAAATTATTAGATGTTCAGCTGCTTAAGATTGGCCGAATACTCAGCACCAGATGGGTGGCATCGAGTTTCCGTTCCGTTTCCGCAGTATGGGAAAATTTCGACACGTTTGTTGAACATTTTCAACAAGCGAAACTGTGTCCGTCGAGGAACCAAAAGAAAAATGCACTTGTGAGGGTTTGTGGCGAAAGATAACCTCCAGAGAATTCGTTCTGGATCTCGCTTTGATGTGCGATGCAGGAACTATCAGAATTAAGTCTGGATCTTCAAGATCGTAAGCTGGACTTGTACACTGCCAAACAAAAGATAAAATCAACTGTTCAGGTGTTTAAAGAAAGGCAAATGAGACCAGGTTCATATTATGAAATGGCCGAGAAAGCTGTTGAAAATTTGCAGTTTGGGAACGCTGTCCTCCACCAGAAAGGGTCTGCAACTGATCCTCCAATTAATCCGTCAGTGTTTTACACGAAGCTTCACGAATCGATGGAAAATCATCTGCTTGATTGCGAGGACGCAAATTTGGCACAATGGGCACGTGTGCTTGACCAGACACAGTGGCCAGATGATGTCCAGGAACAATTAACATTCGGCGAGCAGGAAGTTAGAAACTTGTGTAGAAAATTTCAGCTTGCGAAAAGAGACGCTGTTCGCGGATTTCGTGAATACCTGATCGAGAGAAAGTGCTCGGAGAAAATGGTGCCACTACAACACGCACTCTGTACCATTCCTATTTCCTCCAGCGAATGCAAACGGGGATTTTCGCAAATGAACCTGATCGCGACACCATCCCATGCATCGTTGCTGACAAAGACTATTTCTTCGCTGCTTTTTGTCAGGCTAGTTGGGCCACCTCTGAAGCTGTTTGATCCAACAAAGTACATTGACTCTTGGATACTTCGAGGTCGGCGACCAGCCATTGACAGAAACAGTAAAGAACGAAATCAAGACGCCGTGGCTGATAAAAATTTGGTTGCAATTTGGCATTTCTTATAGAATACAGCCTAGGTAAATCGGTTAAGGAATAAGAAAACCATATTTTGCAAGTGAAAAAAAACGTTTATACAGTATTAGTTATTTTTTATTTTTATTTTGCAATCTGAATTACATAGTTTTTGATTGAAATTAGCGTACAGACTACAGTACTGAATAATGAGAAATTAATCAGAAATGCGTACCGGCAAATATTTTTTTTTTTACAAAAAATGCCCTTTTGAGAAGTATGCTGCGTAATCTGCATTGTTGCATTTACGAAACTAGCCAGTAGATGTCCCCATACAGCATTGTATCTTACCTTGTAAGACCGCCAATAAATATTACTCAGAATGTAGAAGAAAAATCAGAAGTTAACTTTATTTGTCCTCTGGAGGTCAAGAAATCAGCCCAAACATTACTACATAGTAAAGAGTTCTTTTAAGTTTTCCTAGTCACAACAGTGTCTGTATGACAGGATGTATGGGGACTTCAGTAATTCATCCTCGCCTTCCCCGGATAAAATCTCATTTCTGCTTCTACTCTGTCATCTCCAATACATTGAAGTGTACACTGAAGTGTTTTGTATCACATTTAAACACACAGTCTTCAAGGGAATATTCAGCCTTTTCTAAGTCTGATCTAAGAAATACTCTAGAGCTGTTTTTAATTCTATTATGCTCTGTTTATATAGCACCATTTTATTTTGCAACACTTTACAGACATTACCATCACTATCACCATTCAGGCTCAAAATCTATATCCCTCACCTCACTATATTTGTGTTTTTGTATAAGCCTATCTACATGGCTTGATTGATTTGTTTGAATGTTCATGTGAGGGTTAACCCCTTTATAAAAAGATAGAGATCGTGTGCCCCTTTAAATATAATTAGCTATAGTGGTCCTTGCTGATGAAGTGTTGGGGTGAAATATGCAGTTGAAAAACTTTATCTACAAAGAGGCAACAAGCTTGATAGTTACAAAGTCTTATATGAATAACTAACTTGATGGTTTCTTCAGTTTTGCATGAGGAAACAGGTAGAATTAGGCCGGGATCACACATGCAAGAAACTCGGATGAGTCTCGCATCTTAATACTCGGCACTGCCACCGGCACTCGGGAGCGGAGTGCGCGGCTGCATAGAAATACATGGAGCCGGATGCTCCGCTCCCAAGTGCCGGCGGCAGTGTCGGGTATTGACGCACGAGACTTGTCAGAGTCTCTCGTATGTATGATCCTGGCCTTAAACAGAGGTAGACAGTTATCCGATGTGATAATTGGATTGTATATGTGTGTGGAGGAGGACTCCTGGACAGTGAAAGGACAGGTACCCAGGGGACCGCCATCAGGGTTCCTGGGGGAACGGTACTAGGAGGACAGTAGAGGGAAAGACTTGACTGAAGTTGTCAGGGAAACAGGGGGCGGGGCAAGCTTAAAAGGAGCAGGGGGCGCGCTGAAATGGCAGTTGACAGAGAGCAGGACAACAGACAGGAAGCTGTGTGAGACAGAGAGGACCGAGAGAGAGGACGGTGTGTTGTGGAGAGACCGACAGGGGCCTGTGGAAGGAAAGCTGCGGACTCACCGACTAGTGACACGTGAGAGACTTGCACCGGCGGCCGCTCCCCGCATACGGTCACATACAGCCACTCCCGTTGCTTTCCACCCTGTTGTGACAAGGCGGCTATCTCAGGTGATCGCTGCGACGACAGACCATTCCTTTACAGTGGTCAGGACACTGCCCCCTGCATTCTCCCACAGCTGCGGCCCTGCCATCACCGGTCCCGGGGGCGCCACCTCGCTACAGGCGGCAGTAGAGGCCCCCGTCCGGTTTGCTAAGGGACCCTGAGCAGAGGTTGGTGAATGGTTATATTTAGAGACTGCATCATAACTCTGCGTAGAGACGAGAGCCGCAAGGAGACGCCTGTTGCGCCCCATCGGCACCATTTCTTCAGGGTCTGTTGCGCCCCACCGGCATCGTTTCTTCAGGGCCTGTTGTGCCCCACCGGCATCATTCCTTCAGGGCCTGTTGCGCCCCACCAGCATTGTTTCTTCAGGGCCTGTTGCGCCCCACTGGCATCATTCCTTCAGGGCCTGTTGCGCCCCACCGGCATTGTTTATTCAGGGCCTGTTGCACCCCACCGGCATTGTTTCATCAGGGCCTGTTGGGCCCCATCGGCATTGTTTTTTCAGGGCCTGTTGCGCCCCACTGGCATCATCTCTTCAGGGCCTGTCGAGCTCAGTTCCTTCCCAGAATATCGAGGCGTCAAGGCAGCCGCATCAGCGACCTCTACGCGGCCACGCATGTGATCCTAACAGACCCCCTGGAAGGATAAGTACAATATAGGAGATAAGGACCCGTAGTTTGGTCATACGTGGCCTATAGCACCCGGGCAAACCGCGTTAGTCGCATTTATATTAGAAAGTGTTGTTAGGATTGTTGAGTCCCTGCGTGGACTGGTTATTGTTAACCCCTTTGGTTTGCTCAAGATAGCCCCAGCGGCTATAGTTTATAAAAGTTTATTCCACAAAACACACTCAGTCTCGTGTCTCGTCACTGCATCCTGCGAACCTGCGAACCTGCTAGAACCCTACATATGCAACATTTGCTGACACCTGCTGGTAGTTCCTGGGTAGAACCTTCACTCCACAAGAGTCTCTGTGTAACTATCACCGTAGCGCAGCCTAAACTGTCTCGATGCTGATCACAACCCCTCTCACCGTCACATTTATGGCATCAAGAACTACCAGTTTCCTGTCCGACACTTTGCAAACACTTGTGGCCTCCTCTTCTCAGTTCAAACATCACATTTCCTCAAACACAAGCATCCATCTCCTATCTTTCACTAGTATGTCATTCACCTTCACACTCATCATCATCAAGCATTAACTTCCAGATTTCGCTATCTCAGCGCATCCCCAGACAGTTATCTCCTCGCCCCTTATAGGAAGATGCACGCTTCACAAACAAGAATAACCCTCTATGTTTCCCTCTGAGCTCAAGAGTATTTTACATCCTTCTGCATACCAGAGTATGTTAAAGAGGCAATATTGTATATCGCAATAAGGCATACTGAAATGGTTAATTTAAAGAGTGACACTGGAGATTACACAACACATAAAAATTTGCCATATCTACCTTGTCTATATTTACTTTTGAGGGTCATTTTAGTGTAGCGTACCGTCAAAGCAAGGACAGGGTCCTCTCCCCTCTGTACCAGTCTGTCATTGTAAAATTGTTTACTGTTAACGATATCTATAACTTTGTATGTAATGATATCTATAACTTTGTATGTAACCCTCCTTCCCATGTACAGCACCATGGAATTAATGGCGCTATATAAATTATTAATAATAATAATAATAATAACATACAGCAGATATTTTTCTATGTGGTTGAATCACTAATTATATTGTATATTCTTAGGATTAACATTGTTTTCTACTTGCAAGGTAGGACTTTTCACTCAGACAGATGTTAAAGCTTCTTGATTAATCTCATGGGAACTTTATTATTGGTGATATATTGCTTCTAATTAAAGGGGTATTCTCATTATGTAATTGGTATACTTAATTAGATAGAATGATAATAAGCAGTTTGGCAATTGCCTTGCCTTCTCTATCTGCTTTCATTCTCTTGCTGTGAGCGCTTTTATCTCACATAGTGCACAGCTTGATGCAAAGGAAATCAATCACCAAAATTTTGGCCAATATGTGCAGTGGTTACTGTACTTGTCAGGCTGAGTTGTTAGTTCTTGAGATCCCAATCACTTCTCTCCATTCCATTAATTCCTATACAAAATTTAGCTGCTCACCTTTTACCTCCTTATCAGCTCCTGACTAGCTGCTGTTAGCAGTCCTGAAAAAGTGCTAGCCTCATAGACACCAGCACAGGCATTTTCCATAGCAGATGTCCTTATCGCTGCTCCTACTTTCCTGAACCATATACTTGTATAAAAAGCCCTGTTATCTCTACAGTGAATATAAAAAGCTTACACACCACTGTTTTTTTTAGGTATAAAAATCATACCAAGGGAATACCAAGAGAATAATGTCAGTCTGATAAAACCAAGGTTGAAATTTTTTGGCCATAACTAGAGATGGGCGAACTTGGGCAGTAAAATTCAGAGTCTAGTCCGAGCACATAGTGTTTGGGCACAGACTCCCAACACGGACTTCTCCAGGAAGTGCGTGTTAGGGTATGTGCTGACGTTCAGTATTATGCAGCAATTTGGACGCAGCACATGTCCACTGTGTCCAAAGCTACGCCAGCTTTTGAACGCAGGTGATTCCGCATGTGTTCATTGATCCATGCAGAATCACCGCATCCTATACATTGCACTGTCAAGATGAAATGATATGCTGTGGTCTGGATAGATGTGCCGCATGTGCATCTCCGCAGGTAAGCTGCGTGCGCCAGTGCACGCATAGTGGGCATGAGATTTCTTGAAATCCCATCCTCTATGCTGTAACATCTGGCCGCTGCAGGTTGTACGTTGCGGATGTAGCGCGAGAAACACCGGCAGCTCTAATCAGTGGTAGATCATTACTGCTGGTTAGAGAGCTGCGGTTCCCAAAGTTATTGACGGCTTCAGGCATCAGTTTATGGAAGAGTGCTATGTCCATCAGCCTATGCCTGCTGTCGCTGACAACAGAGAGAGCAGGTGTCATGATCCATTTTTTGGATCTGTCAGATATGGATCTCCTCATATTAAAACCTTTTTATTCCCTTTTTGGTCATCAGGGTTAATATGAGTTTTTGCCTACGGTAGCCACTGGGGTTACTGCATGGAAACTGCATGTGTTTAATTATTTATGCAGGTGGTGACTTCTCCCCCTCTTTCCTATAAAAGGAGTTCAGGTGCTGGTAATCACTGTTGGTTATACACTTGCACTTGGGAGACCGACCAAGCTGGAGCTCAGTCAGAGCTCTGGTGTATGGCTTCAGGTAAAGCTGAATTTGGGTGCCATAGTCTGTTGCTGGGAGCATAGCAACAGAGTAAAGCTAAGTTACTTTAGTAGTTGATTTAACCCTTTGGTGTTGGGTTATTTCCTTTCATGTGTTATTTGGTGCTGTATAGTTTTTTCCTTGTCACATCCCCTGGGGAGGGGGTTGGGGTTTAGCACAGGGCTAAACAGGAGACAGGGACAGGTTGGGGACTTGGGCCTCACTACCTTCAAGTGTACCCCCAAGTTAAGGAAAGTCAGGGCACCTCCTTAGCCAGAGAGGCAGTTCAGGGGCCCAGGTTCCAAGTCTCCCTTTATTTCCCTTCTGCCTCGTGACATTATAACCAGCCATCACAGTTTTTTCCTGGTTAGCCATGGCCCTAATGCAGACCTGTCTCCAATTGCTGCAGACCCTCACTGAGGAGCGTGAGGTGCTGCGTGGTGTAGTGGAGCAGCAGCTGCAGCAGTGGGAGGGATACGGGGCCTCAGCTCAGTTGCAGGCTCAACCAGAGCCCAAGTTATCTCTCCCAGACAGGTTTTCTGGAGGGAGAGATAATTTTTTGCTTTTTCAGGAGGCCTGCAAGCTCCACTTCAGGCTCCGCCCTCGTTCATTAGGGAGTGAGGTACAGTGGGTGGGATTCATTATAGCCCTCCTTGAAGGTGATCTCCTATCCTGGGCCTTCTCCCTGCCGGCCGATTCACCATCTCTACGGTCGGTGGACGAGTTTTTTGCGGCTTTGGCGAATATGCCCACTGGGGTCCTTGCTGAGGAGGAGGACTCACAGGTGCAGGTGGATGAGCCCAGGCAGGTGAGAGGAGTTGGTTCCCCAGCAGTGTTGCCTGCGGATCGTCGTGATGTGGGGGCATGTTTTAGCTGTGGGCAGACTGGTCATGTTTTCAGGGTCTGCCCAGCACGCGCCAAATCTTCTGTAGCTTCTAAGGAGCCGCGCCCCCCTGGTCGTGTGGAGGGAGGCGACCAGGGAGAGAATATTTCCTCCATTTTGCCCTCTCATGTACTATGTCAGTAGAGGTGGTGGTTAGCGGGGTACCTGAGGACATATTGGTGTTTGTGGACAGTGGAGCGGGAGTCAATCTGGTGGACACTCACGTTGTCCAGACACATGACCTGAAGTGTAGGACACTGGCCAAACCTCTAAGCGTCCAGGCCATTGACTCTGTCCCACTGAGCCAGGGGAGGTTGACCCAAGTCGTAGAAAATATACATCTACGCATAGGGACTCAGCATGAAGAGTCCCTGTCATGCTACGTCTTGGGGGGAATGCCATCACCCATCGTTTTAGGCCTCCCTTGGTTAGAAAGACACAACCCGGTTATAGATTGGCGGTCTAGGGAAGTAGTCAGCTGGGATCAGTCGTGTGAGGGCTGCTGTCTCTGCCGTCTTTCTACAACCATCCCATTCTTCTCCAGTGGGGGCAGCAGAGGTGCTGCCAGGGAGTAGGGGCAAGTCTCTACCCTCACCACATGCTAACCCTGGGTGTCGGAGTCCTCGTAGGAGGAGGGGTCGGAGGAGAATGGTGACTCCTTCTGAGCATTGTGGGGGTGTGAGTGTGACGACACAGGGGGATGCCTCTGTTGTCAGTCCTTTGACGAGTTCACCACTTTGTGGCAAACGCATGAATGGTAATAAACGTTCAGGTCCGGACCTGTGTGTGAACGAGTTTGTATGGGTGTCCACCAATCACATCCGGTGGAAGTGTGCTGCTGGATTTTGGAACTCTCGAGTTATCGGTCCTTATCGGGTGTCTGCCATTCTTAGCCCAGCGACCTACCAGCTAGAGTTACCCTCTGTCATGCCCATACACAATTCGTTCCACAGGTCGACGCTCTGGAGATGTGTGTCGCCTCCGGAACATCTACATAACCGCATTTGCCATAAACCTGTGAGTCAGGTGTTTACCTAGGTGAACTCAACTAGACTCAGGCGACCTCATCATAGGTGTTGTTTTTGATTAAACGCTTTTTTGAGGGTCCAGAAGCCCCTCTTTCAGAGAGGGGTACTGTCAATGTCCATTTTTTGGATCTGTCAGATATGGATCTCCTTATATTAAAACCTTTTTTTCCCTTTTTGGTCATCGGGGTTAATATGAGTTTTTGCCCCTGGTGGCCACCGGGGTTACTGCATGGAAACTGCATGTGTTTAATTATTTATACAGGTGGTGACTTCTCCCCCTCCCTCCTAAAAAGGAGTTCAGGTGCTGGTAATCACTGTTGGTTATACACTTGCTCTTGGGAGACCGACCAAGCTGGAGCTCAGTCAGAGCTCTGGTGTATGGCTTCAGGTGAAGCTGAATCCGGGTGCCGTAGTCTGTTGCTGGGAGCATAGCAACAGAGCAAAGCTAAGTTACTTTAGTAGTTGATTTAACCCTTTGGTGTCGGGTTATTTCCTTTCGTGCGTTATTTGATGTTGTATAGATTTTTCCTTGTCACATCCCCTGGGGAGGGGGTTGGGGTTTAGCACAGGGCTAAACAGGAGACAGGGACAGGTCGGGGACTTGGGCCTCACTACCTTCAAGTGTACCCCCAAGTTAAGGAAAGTCAGGGCACCTCCTTAGCCTGAGGGGCAGTTCAGGGGCCCAGGTTCCAAGTCTCCCATTATTTCACTTCTGCCCCGTGACAGCAGGCATCGCTGATGGGAACATTCATCAGCCAGGCAAAAGTAACAGCTGCGGGCTGCAACCCTCAGTGGTCAGCTTTGTCATGGCTGACAATCAAAAATAGAGGGATCCAACTTTTTTAAATTATTTAAATAATTAAAAAATGGTGTGAGGTCTCCCTCATTTTTGACAACCAGCCAAGCTAAAGCAAAAAGCAGAAGGCTGGTATTCTCAGACTGGTAAGGGGTCATGGATATTGGCCCTCCAGCCTAAAAATAGTAGCCATCAGCCGCCCTAGAAATGGCGCGTCAGTTAGATGTGCCAATTCTGGCACTTTGCCCAGCACTTCCCACTTGCTCTGGTGCAGTGGCAAGTGGGGTAATGGTTGTGGGTTTGATGTCAGCTGTTTTATGGAAGCTAACAACAGGACCACAGGTTAGTAATAGAGAGAAGTCTATAAGATGCCCCTATTACCCCATTACTAACCTCATAGTTGGATTGTTAAATAGACACAGCCAGAATAAAATCCTTTATTTGAAATAATGACAGAGACACCTTTTAATTGAAATAAAAAAGCACCGTTATACTCACCTTACACCTAATCCATTGAAGCTCTTGTCACCTGTGAAAAACATAAAATAATAAACAACCATAATACTCTCCTTTACTCCTAATTCACTGAAAATGGAAAATAATAACCAACCATATCCATCAAACCAAGGGAATAGTCTTGAGGAGATCATTTGCATATTCCCAGTGCCTTCTGGGATAAGTGAAGAGTCTCCGCGAGCTCAACGATCACTGTGTTTTGGCCGTTGCAGCTGAAAAGAGGAAATCGGAAAACCAGGGGAAGAGTCTTGAGGAGATCATTTGCATATTCCCAGTGCCTTCTGGGATAAGTGAAGAGTCTCCGCGAGCTCAACGATCACTGGGTTTTGGCCGTTGCAGCTGAAAAGAGAAAATCGGAAAACCAGGGGAAGAGTCTTGAGGAGATCATTTGCATATTCCCAGTGCCTTCTGGGATAAGTGAAGAGTCTCCGCGAGCTCAACGATCACTGGGTTTTGGCCGTTGCAGCTGAAAAGAGGAAATCGGAAAAACCGCGCGCCGATTTTGGCTCATCTTTCATCGTTTTTAAGAAATCTCAAGATGGAAGAGGCCAGGAGCTATTTGGTGAGTTGCATTTCTTGCTACATGTTCACAGATTTACCAGTGGAAAAGCCAAACTTCACATGCCACAAATGCAAGCTTGTGTCCCTGTTGGAGGAAAAGTTGCAAAATCTCGAAGAGAGGTTAGCTACGTTGAAGATCATTAAGGAAGGTGAAGAGTTCTTGGACAGAGCAGAATTATCTCTTCATGTTACAGAAAGAGCAGAAATTCGAAGTGCACCTGAAGAAACAGAGGAATGGAGACATGTGACCCATAGAAGCAGGAGGATCAGGAGGCAGTCAGCACCCATACTGCTCAGAAACCAGTACCAGGCTCTCACGCAGGAAAACGATGAAGTAATACATCAGGATAAAACTTTGCCAACAAACAGCAACCTTGTACGCCTTCAGAGTCCTCCTGGGTGGAGAAAGAAAAATGTTGTGAAGAAGAAACGGAGAGTGGTGGTCATGGGGGATTCCCTGTTGAGAGGAACAGAGGCCGCTATCTGCAGACCGGATATAACTTCAAGAGAAATGTGCTGTCTTCCAGGAGCAAAAATTAAAGATGTGTCTGACAGGATATCAGGACTCTTCAGACCTACAGATGAATACCCATTCCTGCTACTACATGTGGGGACAAATGACACCGCAAGAAACGACCTGGAAACCATCTGCAGAGACTTTGAAGACTTAGGCAAGAAAGTGAAAGAACTGGGAGCGCAGGTGGTCTTCTCTTCCATCCTCACAGTGGATGGCCATGGAACAAGGAGGTGGAATAAGATTCTGCAGGTGAACAACTGGCTACGTCGATGGTGCCGTCAGCAGCGATTTGGATTTCTGGATCATGGAGTGAACTACTTATACGATGGACTACTTGCTAGAGATGGGGTGCACCTTGCGAAGACTGGAAAGCATGTATTTGGAAGTCGCCTTGCTACACTTGTAAGGAGAGCTTTAAACTAGAACAACATGGGAAGGGAAGCAAAAGACCAGAAAAAGCCATACACCTGACAAATGCTATTGAGAACTCTGCTATTAGAAGTGGAAAGGAAGAACAAAGACGAAAGAATCTAATTAATAAAAATATTGGAGAAAGAGAAACCAATCACAAACTAAAATGTTTCTATACTAATGCACAAAGCATGGGCAACAAACAAGGAGAATTGGAACTACTAACACAGGAAAAGAAATATGATGTCATTGGAATCACTGAAACTTGGTGGGACAATACACATGATTGGAATACAAGACTAGAAGGATACAACTTATTTGCAAGAAACAGACTTGATAAACGAGGAGGGGGTGTCGCATTGTATGTTAGAAACACGTATATCTGCACAGAGATTGAAGCTTCAGAGACTGGGAGTTCTGTGGAAACTGTTTGGGTAAGAATCCAAGGACAGAACAATGGAAAGGACACCATTGTAGGCATTTACTACAGGCCGCCTGTGCAAGCTGAAGATATGGATGAACTCTTTATGCATCAAATGGCCAAGTTCTCCAAAAAATATGACATAGTTGTCATGGGAGATTTCAACTATCCAGACATTTGTTGGGAATCTCTCTCAGGCAAAACTAACAGGTCAAGGAAATTCTTATCCTCTCTTGCTGACAACTTTATCTTCCAAAAGGTAGGGGAGAAAACAAGGGGAACTGCTACCTTGGATCTAATCCTTATAAACAGGGAGGAAATGGTTGAGGAGGTAAAAGTGGCTGGAACCCTAGGAGGTAGCGACCATGCTATTTTAGAATTTTGGATAACTAGAGGTGGAAGACCTGTGAAGACTCAGACGTCAAGGTTAGATTTCAGAATGGCAGATTTTAAGGGATTCAGAAAGATAATTGGAGGGATCCAATGGCTGGATATCCTTAAAGACAAAAATGTCCAGGAAGGATGGGAAATCTTGAAAAATGAAATTCTCAAAGCACAGTTGTTAACAATTCCGAAAAGAGGGAAGAATAGGAAGCATTTAAGGAAACCAGGCTGGATGAATACAGAACTTAAGCACATGCTAAAAAGGAAGAAAAAAATGTTTATAAAATGGAAAGAGGGAGGCATATCTAATGAAGAATATAATGCTGTCTGCAGAACCTGCAGGGCACAAATCAGATTATCTAAAGCTGAAAATGAATTGAGGCTTGCAAGAGATGTCAAAAGCAATAATAAAGGATTTTGGGGATATGTCAAAAGTAAAAGAAAAGTCAAAGATGCTATAGGATTTTTACAGGATGAAAATGATGAAATGGTAAGACAGGATGTTGAGAAGGCTGAACTTTTAAATTCCTATTTTGCATCTGTTTTCTCTCAGAAAGGAAATGTAACATCAACTGTTATTCACTGTCCTATTAAGGGAATAGAAGAATCCAGGATATCTATAAACAGAAAGATAGTGAGGAAACACTTAGCTAACCTAAATGAATTCAAGTCTCCAGGTCCAGATGAATTACACCCCAGAGTACTGAAGGAAATAGCAGAAGAAATTTTTGAACCCCTCTCCATAATCTTTGAAAATTCTTGGAGAACAGGAGAAGTGCCAGAAGACTGGAGAAGAGCAAATGTTGTTCCTATCTTCAAAAAGGGGAAGAAGGTGGACCCAGGCAACTATAGGCCGGTGAGTCTGACTTCTATACCAGGAAAGATCTTTGAACAAATTATTAAACAACATGTATGTCAATACCTGGATAAGAATGAAGTGATCAAACAGAGTCAGCATGGGTTTGTAACTAATAAGTCATGTCAGACTAACTTAATTTCCTTCTATGATGGTATCACTGATTGGGTGGATCAAGGAAATGCTGTAGATATAGTATATCTTGACTTCAGCAAAGCATTTGACAAAGTCTCTCATACAATCCTTATTGAAAAAATGACTAAGTATGGAATGGACAAGGCAACTGTTAGGTGGATTCATAACTGGCTTAGTGATCGGACCCAAAGAGTGGTCGTAAATGGCTGCACATCCAGTTGGAAGAATGTCTCAAGTGGGGTACCACAGGGCTCTGTCCTGGGCCCTGTATTGTTCAACATCTTTATCAACGATTTAGATGAAGAAATTGAGGGTAAACTGATTAAATTTGCTGATGAGACAAAGCTAGGAGGGATAGCTAATACTAGAGAAGAGAGAGAGAGGATTCAAAAAGATTTAAATAAACTGGAGAAGTGGGCAGCAACTAACAGAATGGTTTTTAACAGGGAGAAATGCAAAGTACTACATCTGGGCAATAAAAATGAAAAAAGCATATATAGAATGGGAGGAATAGGGCTAAGTGACAGCACATGTGAAAAAGACTTGGGTATACTAATAGATCACAGACTGAATATGAGTCAACAGTGTGATGCAGCAGCAAAAAAGGCAAATGCAATTCTAGGATGTATTAACAGAAGCATACAGTCTAGATCACGTGAAGTCATTATTTCCCTCTACTCCTCTTTGGTCAGACCTCATCTGAAATATTGTGTCCAGTTTTGGGCACCACATTTTAAAAAAGACATCAACAAACTGGAGCAAGTTCAGAAAAGAGCGACCAGAATGGTGACCGGTCTGCAAACCCTGTCTTATGAGGAAAGGTTGCAGGATTTGGGAATGTTTAGTTTGCAAAAGAGAAGACTGAGAGGAGACTTAATAGCTGTCTACAAATATCTAAAGGGCTGTCACATTGTAGAAGGATCAACTTTATTCTCATTTGCACAAGGAAAGACTAGAAGCAATGGGATGAAACTGAATGGGAGGAGACACAGATTAGATATTAGAAAAAACTTTTTGACAGTTAGAGTGATCAATGAGTGGAACAGGCTGCCACGAGAAGTGGTGAGTTCTCCTTCAATGGAAGTCTTCAAACAGAGGCTGGACAGACATCTGACTGGGATGATTTAGCGAATCCTGCTTTGAGCAGGGGGTTGGACCAGATGGCCCAGGAGGTCCCTTCCAACTCTACGATTCTATGATTCTATGATCATCTGTCCGATGTGAAGATAATCCATATTGTTCCATGACAATCCAGATGATTTGGATAGTGATCACACCAGTGATGCAACCAATCTCCCCACTGGCAGCTCACACTGACAGGAGTGTAATCGCATTGATGGACATTTATTGGGTGGTTGAGAGCTGATGTTTTTTTTTCTGGGAGGGGTCCAATAACCATGGCCCTTTCCTAGGTTATTAATATCAGCTCGCAGCTCTCTGCATAGCCTTTGCTGGTTATTGAGTATAGGGGGACCCCACATAATTTTTGCGGGGCCTCCCCTATAATAACCAGTAAAGGCTAAGGCCTCTTTCACACATCAGGTTTTCGCCGTCAGGCGCGATCCGGCGCTTTTGACAGAAACCGGATCCGGCGAAATGCAATGCCGGATCCGGTTTCCCCCCCATTGACTTGCATTTGCGCCGGATCGCGCCGGATGGCCATGCGTTTCATCCGGTTTTCGCCGGATCCGGCAATGTGTCGCGATCCGTCGTCTGGAAAAAACGGCTACTGTAACGTTTTTTGTCTCCGGCGAAAAAGCCGGACACGCCGGATCCGGCGCGTCCGTCTTTTTCACACAATGAAAGCCTATGAGCGCCGCAATGCGCCTGATCCGGCGAAAGCCGGATCCGGTGGCCGGATCCGTTTTTTTTGGTCTGAGCATGCTCAGTAGCTCTGCCCACAAGACATATATAAAAGCAAGACAGTGGGACCCACAGCCACACCCAACATGCCACCCAAGAAAGCAACCAAGCGCAGCAGGAGAAGGCAGGAGACCACTGCAGCACCATCAGCACCACCACCACCCCAAATGGAGCAGCAAATGGAACATGCTGAGGAGGGGAGGCCAGCAGCAGATGAGAGACGGTAATTATCAAATCCCCCATTCCTCCAAACTAGGGCTATTGAATATCAAGATATTCATTGGCCCTTTGTTTCTCTTTATTCAACAGCCGCCCAATAGATGCAGCAGCAGCAGCAGCAATGGCAGCAGCTGGAACACCACCCACAGGCATGGAGTGTGGCCACCAGGAAGACAGCACATCATCTTCTGGGAGCCCTCCCTCACATCGTCAGCGTTTGACGGTAAGTTTTTATTTCCAAAATCCATCATCTCTGTAATATATGTCTATTCATTGCTTTTTATTTCAAAACAGGATTCACAAGATGAAGAGGAGCTCCCAGAAGAAGAAGGAAGGGGTGGACAGACACCTGGAGTGGGCTCACAATTGGTAAGTTTTTTGCATCAAACGCAGAAACACAACATCACACTACACACAACACATAGAAAACAATGTTCTGCAGACCACACACAGCAAACAAATGCCTACATCCAAAGACATAACATTTTTTGTTTTCTTCTCTAGTCTTCCCAATCTGGTGCTCGGCCAAGAGGTCCTCGCAGTGCCTCCCAGGGTCGTCGGCGACAGCAACGCGGCGGTCACCAGCGTGTAAGTATAAATATTTTTGCTTTGTTTTTTTGCACTTTTTATTTCATTTCTTTTGTGGAGGCTAATTATGTAATTTTTGTCTTTTTCTTTAACAGCCTTCACAGCGTGCTCCCGACTCTGACGGTGAGGATGGAGGACTCGATGTGGACCACCTCATCGATCTCGTCAGAGAAAGGGAGCCGCTCTGGAATATGGCTGACCGCCGCCACGCTGACCTTATCGTTACCCGACGACTCTGGGAGGAAATCTGTTCGCTCCTTGTGGGCCGCTGGGAGGACCTCGATGTTCGGGCCCAGATTAAAGAGCGTAAGTATATACAGTACCGGTTGCTTGATGTAAACCAGTGTTTCCCGAACTCCAGTCCTCGTGGTCCCCACGGATCATGTGTTCAGGATTTCTATTTACTATGGAAATCCTGAAAACATGACCCCTGGGGACCATGAGGACTGGAGTTTGTGAAACACTGATGTTGTATACTAACCACTCCTTTCTCGTTTCAGGGAACAGAATTGTGAATCGGTGGTGGTCTGTGAGGGATCGTTTCAAGAAGGAGTTCAATAAAGAGATGCAGGCCCCGAGTGGATCTGGAGGACGCAGGAGCAAGTACAAGTACGCACAAGCCCTGTCGTTCCTCCGGGAAACAATGGTCACTAGAAGGTAAATATTACACACCACATGTGAAAAAAAATGTTAGATGTAACTTTTTTTTTTCAGCCAGGGCCATACCATGTCAGTATTTTAATTGTTTTTTTTTCTCTTTATTCCACAGCACGGTGAGCAGCACTCGGGAGCCTGCACGATTGGACCCTTCTGAGGCGATCCCTGAGGAGACCGGCACCGAGGGACACTTCGACCGCCCCGGTACATCTGCACCTTCCCAGCCTTCCCACACATTCGACCCATCTGTCCCATCCACCAGCACAGGAGCATCGTGGCCGCCTACATTACATGAAGCTGCTGGTGAGGAGATCGCTTTCCCTTTACCCCACCCTTCTGCCCCTGCCACCTCTAGTACACCTGCGGGTACTGGGCGGCAGCGGCAGAGGGGTCAGGAAAAGACTTATGCGCCAGAGTTCTTGCATCTGAATGCATCTTTCCAGAACTGTCTAAAAGTCTTGTCAGAGCAAATCTCCGCAGGCTTTCAGCAGATCAACTCCAGCATTCTGGAGGTGAAGACACTTCTGCAAACCATGCATTCAGAAGCAAGATCTTCGCCAAACCACACCTTTTTCAGGTCTGTTGTGGAGCGCATGGCAACACTATCTCCTACCCAGCAGATGCATGTAATGCATTCATGCCACGGTGCTCTACAGCAGGTTACATCCCAACCTCCACCTCCCACCACTGTAGTTCCTCCACCTGCACCCCCTCCTGCCACTTTCCATCCTCCCCCTCCTATTACATCTGCACCCCCTGCAACCACTTTCCATCCTCCCCCTCCTATTACATACCAGCAACCTCACCAGTACCAGCAACCTTCCCAGTACCAGCAACCTCCCCAGTACCAGACATCTCCCCACTTCCAGCAACCTGCCCCGTACCAAACTCCTTCCCCGTACCAAACTTCTTCCCCGTACCAAACTCCTTCCCCATACAACTTTCCATCAACATCATCTGCTCCTACAGTCCCTGCCCAACCCTCCACTCCACCGCCCACCACCTCTTCTGCCTCCCACATGTCCACCCATTCTGTAGCTTTTTCCACACCATCACCTCTAACTGTTCCTTCCCCACCACGATCCCAGTCCTCTCTCCACACTCCCATTGTCGAAGTGTCCCGCAGCCCCTCCAGCAGTATTTCCACCCCACACTACACCGAGTTATAATGTTTTTTTTGTAATAAAAATGCCCATTTGGTTGGTTTCAAACCTTTATTAAAAAAGTTTTTTTAACTTTAAAAACAGTTTACACAAAAAAAAATATTTTAAATAAAAGTTAAATTATTGTTTACACTGGTTGTCTGTCATTTCTTTCTGCGGCGAAATATGTTTAAAAAAAAGGTTAAATACAGGGTATTTAAAAGGTAAAAAGGTATTCAAAACCAGGTATATAACTGTGGGTAAATTTTAGCTTTTTGCCACAGTTGTGTTCCTGGTTGTGTTTGAAGCAAAGTATTTCACCTGAAAAGTTGTGTTTATTGTTGGTGATTTCCTAACAATGTACACAACTTTTGTTAAAAGGTGAAATACTTTGCATAAAACACAACCAGGTACACACCTGTGGCCTAAAGCTAAAAATAGTAAGACCATGACAAGATAGCCAACTTTGGTTGGCAAAGGTATATACTGTTGGTCCAGAAGGTACACAAGTTTGGTTAGGGCACAAATCTTTCACACTCTGTCATCCTGCCAGTGTACTCTGCCTTGAGGTGACATAAAGTATAGTGCAAAATTGTCCCTCATTACTGAAACCGTCACAGAACTTCTAGTGGTAATATTTCCAATGACAACATCCATCTTCGCCAGTAACTTGCTCTTCTCTCCAACCTGCACTTTCTCCTCTACAACCTGTCAAAGAAGGGCTGTAGGAACATGCTATAAATAGTTTTCCAGTAGCCAATCCCGTTCGGAAGGCCACAAGGGTCAATTTTAAAAACCAGATCCGGCGTAATCCGTCGAAAAACGGATAGAAAAACGGATGAACCGGATGAGACGGATCCGGTTTTGTCTGTCAAGAACAAGACGGATCCGGCAGAAAACCGGATCCAGCACATCAGGTTTTACAAAACATTTGCCGGATCCGGCATTCCGGCACGACGCCGGATCGCGCCTGACGCCGAAAACCTGATGTGTGAAAGTAGCCTAAGCAAACAGCTGTGAGCTGATATTAATAGTCTGAGATCTTTTATGGCTATTGGCTACTTCCCAGAATCTTAACATTCGCCCTCAGCTTTCCCTCTGCTGCTTATGAAAATTACGGGGGACTCCACACCATTTTTTTAGCTATTTTTTTTATTCATTAACAAGTAATGTAAAATACACACCAAAGGTAATCTTAGTTCACAGCCTTAAGGTATTCTAGAAGCTAGAAACTCTAGTAACCTTAAAATGTCCTTCAAAGTTTCCCATGAGGTTTACGGACCTTGCAATTGCCAAGATACCCAGTGGCTGTGAACTCAACAGGTTGCCTGAGTTTAAGCCACTCATCACTATAGTTTAGTAATGACATACACTGGTACTGATGTGGGAAGCACATATTTATTTAAATTTAAGCACCACTGAGGACACAGTGAATATTATACCCATCATACTGGTACCAAAAGGCATTGACTATTATGAAATATAATAGTGTCATGGGTTACGACATTGTATAACTGACTGTTAAGTGCTAGAGTAGGAGTATAGATGGAAGAATAAATCAATTTTCCTTTCAATCTAATTACTCTGCCTTATTGCTTTTCCTACTGTTTTAGCCTGATAGGAATTAGACAGGGCATTTTTTATGGCTTATTAATTAAAAGCTTTTTTTTAAAGTTTCCTCAGGCAGTGACATATGTTTCTCTATCTTGCCCAGATCATTTCATACTGTGATGTACCTTCATCAGCTTAGCACTTGGAGTTTACTGTTGACAGACATTTATCTGGCTACAGTAAGAATAAAGGTCCGTTTATATGAGCTGACAGTCGGCGAACGAATGTTTGTTAGAAAGTACGTTATTATCGTCCCAACTAAAAATACTGATCTCCAGAAGAAAGAGCAAAATGTTCGTTGATTGTGTGATTAAATTGTTCTTGCCAGAGTAAAAATCGTTATCGGCAGTGATAACAGGAGATGTGCTGATAACATAGTGCTGTATGAAGATTAATGATCACTATGTTCTCATCAGTTTATGTTGGCACATAGAAACAGGCTAAGAAACAAGCACCGAACAGATTATTTTGTAATTGGTCGGAGCTCATTCACATCCGGAAAATGGCCCATCTAAATGTGCCATTAGATAATGTCTGTAATGTGCTATGGAATATGATGGCACAGTACAAGTACTATGTAAGTCATTAAAATAAATAAAAGATAAATAAACATAAATGTTATGTCCATCCAGATAAAAATTGTAATCTATCTAATGTATAAAAAAAAAATATGAAACCACTCTACGAATGGTCTTGAATAAAACTCTTGTATCTTATTATATGTTGGTCCTATGATGGCCTTAAAAGGTGATTCCCAGCATTGAAAGATATAATGCATTCACCAAATAGATAAGAATTTTATTATTAGGGGGCTCTGAATTACCCTGACAGAATGGAATGAAAACAGAATGGCCACGCATGCACGCTACACCTTCATTGTCCACAGGACTGCCAGAAAAAATAAAGTCACACAATCGGCTATTTCCAGAGTCATGTCTATGAGACGTCTAAATTTCACAGGATCTAGATAATCTTATGTCTTCCTCTTCAGGGATTGAAAGACTGCAAAAAAAAATCATATGATTCCCTCTTTATAAATTTATACAACATTAAATTCATGTTATTTACTTCTTTACATGTCTTTTATCAGCGTGCACCAAATTTATTTTATGGGGTACACCAAAGTTTCCCAACTTCGGTCCTCAAGAGCCACCAACAGGTCATCTTCTCAGAATTTCCTTAGTATTACCCAGGTGATAAGTACATCACCTTGTCAGGCAAGAATTCCGTCACTTGTACAAAAGTAAGGAAATCCTGAAAACATGATCTGATGGCGGCTCATGAGGACTGGATCTGGGGAACACTAAGGTACGCAACGTACAGAATTACTGTATACTTGAGATGACCCATAGCATAGAACCACTGCAAGGGATACTGTTGCTGCTATGAAACTCTTAATATGACTGGGCCAATACACTCAAACCTTTAGATGGGACCATAACATAATGTCATAATTAATTTCTTCTGAAGAAGCTGATACATGAAAAATGTGCAGATACCTAGATCTTCTGTGTGCCACAACAGTTAATCTCTAGTGGTTAGAGAAGTTGACGACACCTATCAAATAAGGGATCATCCACAATGGAATAACGTATTTGAAGAGGTCTTTTTTAAAAACAAAAGTGGAAAAAAAATCTGAGAGGGTGAAGTAATGAGTATGTATATGTTTGGGAACAAGTGACAGGTCTTGCTAATGATGATTTACTCGGAGGAACCGGTAGCTTAGTGCTCAGTTAGATGTCAATGATTTTTCTCGTTCACAAAAAAGTTTTATCAGAGTTTTCGATCCAATCTTCATCAGTTTTAGTTTTAGTTACCTTTACCATCAGGGTTTCCTAAATTATTTAGTATAAATAAAAGAAAAAGCAAAGGAGGTTTCTCTTTTCGAACAGTTCATGACAAACGGACAGCACATGCATGGCATCTAAGTGCTGTTCATTTTATTTCAATGACGTCCAGACTTGCATTGGCAAGTATGATCGATGACTTGAAAAAAAAAAATGGACATATCTCTGTGATTTTGTGCGGACCACTCGGTTTGCAAAAATACATGGACTTGTGAAGAGAGAACTCATGCATGAAAACCAGATGTCTGAATGAGGTCTAACATGATTTCAGAGTATTTTTCCAGGATTTTGATAATCCCCAAGCGGTTAAGAGCAATATGACTATTAAGTAGAGATGAAGAACCCAATTTAAAGAGCCAAGAATCATTTTTACTGATGGCTACTAGATACCTTTATTAGTGTTGATTATGTACTTTTGGGTCAACTTGAACTAGGTCCCAAGGAACTCCTAGGTAGAAGGTATAAGGAAGTGTTCCCAGATATTTGACAACACCCTCCACAAGAACTATTGGAGCTGCATGGAAGAGCAGTGAAATATTCTGACAATTTTGACTTATCACTTTTGTCTCCATTGGTGTTGAATGTCATAACGTCATATCTTAAAAATGTCCTAATGCATATATAAAAGTTTGTTAAAAAGATGGAATTTCATTTTCTTTAAAATCCTTTATCTCATGTCAAAATGAATAATTCTCCGAATGTTGTAACGAATATGATTCTATCAATCTTCTGTAATGTTGCAGTAAAATCAATTGCTATTTGACTTCTTACCTTAATATTGCTGACTTCCTTCAACTGCAATAAAACATCCATCTGCTTTTATTTTCATGGGCAATTAGTATGTCACCTCTTCAGATTTCTGCACTTTTTCACTCATGCCAATAGATAAAATTAAATGAAAGCGCTTTCTTTATGACATTGAAATGATGGAGAAAGGTAAAATATGGCTTCAATTTCTCCCTTGTCCTTTTTTTGTATTGATAATTGTATATTAGGTTTTTTTTTCTTTTGTCAAGTAACTTTCACTGCGTCCGGCCATTAAAAGCAACTTGAAAGTTTACTTGAATCTGTTAGAAAAGTAGAAAGGCCAATGCTATGTAATGGCAGTATGTGGTTTCCATTAGATCTGAGTGATTTTAATATGTCCATTGAGATATGTTGCAGTTAATTTATTAGCAATGTGCCCCCCACTTTTCTCCACAGCAGTCAAGTCACTGAGAATTATTTGTTCTAAATGCAAATGTAAAACTCAGGAAATATTGAATGGAAATTGGAAATTATTTGAAATAAAAAAAAGACACTAAAATGGAACCTGTCACTAGGTTTTCTCCTTATAAAGTTGTTGGAATATGTTTGGTGCAACAACTCCATTCCTGTCTATGAGTGTCTAGTTGCTAGATTTGTATGCTGTTCATAAAGTAATAAAAAAACTCCCAGAGGATCACACAGGGAGAGCATGTGACTGTATTTCCTGTTTTTCCTGTGTCTGTGTATGAGAGAAGCAGGCAGCTGTAGATGCTGCAGATAGAGACACACAAAAGATTTATTCCTGATCAATTAAACTTATCATATATTGCTCCTCATTGTTCCTGAATAAAGCTCCAATGTTTCACACTTGGAGAGTATCCTGAATAATCCATCTGCCAACAGGTTATGGGCCCAGAGTGACACAGAACACCAGAGTAACAACAGAAGCCCAGAGCAAAAGTAGCACAGAGCAACAGAGAAGATGTCAACTAGCAGCAATCCTGTCAAGTTCTCAGTGCCAAGCCTCACTAACCAGAACTACCAGTCCTGGAAATTGAAGTGAAGATGATGCTCATAAGAGAAGGTACGTGGAAATATACTCAGGAACAAGTGCCTCATCTATTCCCAGATGATTGGCTAGAGAAGGATTAGAAAGCACAAAACACGATCTCCCTCAGGGTAGATGATAATCAAATTGTGCATATATGCAAGTGTGCAACTGCAAAGGAGATGTGGGATGCATTACAGAAAGTGCATGAAAGAGCAAATCTCAGCAATAAGCTTTATCTTATGAGAAAGCTGTATCAGTCCTCAGCTAAAGTGATATCTAGTGTGTTTAAGACCTAAACCAGCATCAAATGTCTTTGAATCCATTATTTTGAGTCTAGGACAATTACAACTTTCTGATAATGTCATAGTCAATGTGATGATGTCATGTTCCTTATATTAGATAGTGGCTACATCTAGAGGCATAACTAGGAGCTATTTTATATTGTTTAAAGACACAAACTATGACAGAGACCTGATGGTGCGTATTATATCAATGGAGATTGCTAAAGTATCGTTGGTGCCCGTCATATGATGGTTCCAGCTCTGCCATTATTTTTACTCTTTTGGTCCTATTGTAAAACAGAACAATAGTCCTTACAATGCAGGTGTGAATAGAGCTGTGGAAGAGCTTTTGGCAGCAAGATGGCTCAGTGGTTAGTACTGTTGCTTTGCTGTGATTGATTCAAATGACACCAAGGACATCATCTGCAAGGAGTTTGTATGTTCTCCTTGGGTTTATGTGGGTTTCCTCTGTGTTCCCCGGTTTCCTCCCATAGTCCAAAGTCATACTGATAAGGAATTTCAATTGTGAGCCCCAATGGGGACAGTGATGATAATGTATGCAAAGTGCTGCAGAATATGATATATAAGTAATAGATTGAACCTAACATTGCATTTTTTTTACTTGAAAAAAATAGAATTTGTATCAAAGTATAATGTTATTTTCCTACAGCAGATAATTGGTGTAAATAATTATGTAGAAAACACTACATTATAAAGTATAAACTCTTCTGCTAGACACCATTGGAAAGAATAAAACATTATGTTCTGTATCCTCTCCTCAGGGATGATCTGGTTTCTGTTACTTTGATGCAAAAAGCAGACAATCATATGAAGATGAAGTTGCCAAAAGTTGAGCTTTTTCTTCTGTCAAAATTAACCCTTTAATTTCTCCAAAGTGTCTGAGAAGTATGAATATTGAAATTATAAATATACTTTCCTGGCTTATTCCATATGACTGCTTACTACATCCTCAACAACTGTACTGGCAACCACATCCTGAAATTCAGCTGCACCGAGGTTAGGTCTTTATAAATTTCAGATAGAGATAAATATCCCTTGCCTACAAAGGTCAATGAGGAAGGGCCATAAGAAAACTGTGATAGAACATGTCCATATCATATCTGATACACGAGCACGGCTCTTGTTTCAAAGCTCTCTTCTGTAGTACGCCATAAATCTTGCTGCGTTAGGTGTAAGCAAATATATTTCCATTAATTTGAAGCTGCAGAGAGAGGGGCATAACGATCTCAGTTTTTGGGAGTGAGCCCAGGTCCATGAAGTCAAGAGGTTCGCCAATGTGTGTGCCATTTTATGTCAAATGAACGTCCTCAGACGCACATTCAGCCGAAATGTATTGCAGCGCAAAGACCCGCCGGCTCTCTACATTGCAATTGCTGTACAGTATGCAGGTCAATCACAGGCTGGCAGCTGAAGTCGGTGTGCCCGTTGCGAGTGACATCCTTAGCTTGCGCTGCTCACCCCCTTTTGCCTGGTAGCCAATTATGAAGGAGAAAGAGGACACTACTCACTATAAGAGTTGCGGGAGATAATGTGTTTGAGAAGAGCAATAGCATGGGGGGCATTATTACAGGATGGGGGACATTATACAGGATAGGGGCTGGATGGTGAACATTATTACAGGATGGTGGACATTATTACAGGATAGAGGCCAGGAAAGGAAACATTACTACAGGATTGGCGGCCAGGATATGGGACAATATTACAGGATGGGAGACATTATTACTAGAGTTGAGCGACTTTTGGTTTTTTAGGGTCGAGTTTCGTTTTGTGAAACCCGACTTTTCCAAAAGTCGGGTCGAGCAAGATCGTCCGATTATAGGGAAAAGTCGGGGTCGTCCCGAAACACGAAACCCAATGTAAGTCAATGGGGAATAAAAGTCGGCAGTGAGAGGAGGACAGGAAACACACCTACATTGCCCATTTGAACGCCAAAAGCATCAATTCTTCTTACTTAAGCTTGTCAACCTTAATTAACTTCATAATACAAGTTACGCACTGAAAAATGGGGGTTATTTGGCTACAGACTGTGGGGGGGGAGGGCTGGCTCCACGTTTTCATGTGCCCTGGGCGAAAGAGTGCCCCTTTAACACATACCACAACTCATCATGCTCCGATACGGCAGAGAAATAGCGGTATAGTACAATGAAAAATACTTCACTTTTTACATCTCATGACGAGGCCCATCTATTTCTCCATACAGAATCATTGGTCCCATATAATGTTTGAAACAGTATATGATGAGCTCCACATAATGCTACAGTATATGTTGGTCCCCATGGATGAAGCTCCACTGTCTTATGGGCCCAAATAATGCTCCAAACATAATGTGCCCCATTTCTAATGCTCTAGTGTATAATGGGCCCTGTAAATGCTGCTCCAGTGTCTGATGTCCACCTTTGGAATGTTCCAGTGTATGGTGGGCCCCATCTATCATTCTCCAGAGTATAGTGCTCCCCAAAAATTGCTGTCCCAACATTGAAAACAATCAAATAAGTCTCCTCGCTAGGGAATCCCTGTACTTGTCTGGACTCCTCGTCGTCCCCATCTTCCATCTCACTGCACAGTATTTCAACTTTGCAAGTGCTGTGATCCTGAGCAAGCAGGGGGGGCCCACTCATTGGCGACGGCACTGGCACAGGGCCCCTAATAGTACGGTGGTGTGTCTGATGGCGGGTGGGCCGAACCTGCACTTTCATCTGCAGCTTCCTCTTTGTCACCGTGTAAGATGGAACTGTATATGGGAAGGGTAACCTGAGTTTCATCAGGGTCAGATTCAGGCCGTGTAGCGTGCGAGGGGAATGTAGTGGTCTGGGTCAATGTACCAGCAGATTCATCGAGCAGTGGCTGGGCATCAGTGCACTTGTGTCGCCCCCAGGAGTACGGTCGCCACAGTGGCATTACCTTCTTCCTAGGGAGTGTGATGTCATGCTTGGGAGCAACGAAGGATCTCTCTAGCAGGTTAACTGATTGGGCGGCGTTATTCCCACGAGTCATGACCCTCCAAACAGCGTTCATGAAGGCAAAGTGTTTGTTTTACGTGGGCAGTATGGTTGCAAAGCTGAACCTTAAAGGAATGTCCAGAAGGGCACCACCAGGAGTGGAGCCTACGGTTAAATTCGACTCCACCTGGGAAACCTCAACCATGCCAGCTACAGAACAGATGCACACATTGCAAGCTTAATTCCGTTAACGAACGAGACTACGTCATGCCCCGCGGTCAAAGTCCGGCTTACTAGAGGGACACGTGAGGCTCTGGCACATGAGATTGGCCAATAACTGGTGTGTCATGCCCTTACATGTCCGTGGCTGCATGTGCGCTACATTGAAAAGGCCAGCGTTTGTCGCTTACAGGTGCATATAACCCGCTGAAAAACGTTAGTGATGGGGATCACTGATTACAATTATTAACCGCGAACAATGATTTCCCAGTAAGTGCAGGTCAACCGCAGTTCCGGAATAAGGCCTAACCGTCATTCCTGAAAAAATGAAAAACTTACGTGTGCAAACCACAGGTGCTGTAGCTTGCTTAACAGCTCGCCAGCCGTTCTCACGCCCAGTATGGATTACACGTGATTGCACAAAGGTGAGAAAGGGTACCGTATCCCCAGATAACATGTATGGATAGCGTACACATTCAAAATATATGTCTATACATCAGGAGGCAGGCTCAGACGGTGTTAGGCCCAGTATGGATTGCACGTGATTGCACAAAGGTTAGAAAGGGTACCGTATCCCCAGATAACATGTATGGATAGCGTACACATTCAAAATATATGTCTATACATCAGGAGGCAGGCTCAGACGGTGTTAGGCCCAGTATGGATTGCACGTGATTGCACAAAGGTTAGAAAGGGAACCGTATCCCCAGATAACATGTATGGATAGCGTACACATTCAAAATATATGTCTATATACATCAGGAGGCAGGCTCAGACGGTGTTAGGCCCAGTATGGATTGCACGTGATTGCACAAAGGTTAGAAAGGGTACCGTATCCCCAGATAACATGTATGGATAGCGTACACATTCAAAATATATGTCTATACATCAGGAGGCAGGCTCAGACGGTGTTAGGCCCAGTATGGATTGCACGTGATTGCACAAAGGTTAGAAAGGGAACCGTATCCCCAGATAACATGTATGGATAGCGTACACATTCAAAATATATGTCTATACATCAGGAGGCAGGCTCAGACGGTGTTAGGCCCAGTATGGAGTGCACGTGATTGCACAAAGGTTAGAAAGGGTACCGTATCCCCAGATAACATGTATGGATAGCGTACACATTCAAAATATATGTCTATACATCAGGAGGCAGGCTCAGACAGTGTTAGGCCCAGTATGGATTGCACGTGATTGCACAAAGGTTAGAAAGGGAACCGTATCCCCAGATAACATGTATGGATAGCGTACACATTCAAAATATATGTCTATACATCAGGAGGCAGGCTCAGACGGTGTAAGGCCCAGTATGGATTGCACGTGATTGCACAAAGGTTAGAAAGGGTACCGTATCCCCAGATAACATGTATGGATAGCGTACACATTCAAAATATATGTCTATACATCAGGAGGCAGGCTCAGAAGGTGTTAGGCCCAGTATGGATTGCACGTGATTGCACAAAGGTTAGAAAGGGAACCGTATCCCCAGATAACATGTATGGATAGCGTACACATTCAAAATATATGTCTATACATCAGGAGGCAGGCTCAGACGGTGTTAGGCCCAGTATGGATTGCACGTGACTGCAAAAAGGTTAGAAAGGGTACCGCATCCCCAGATAACATGTATGGATAGCGTACACATTCAAAATATATGTCTATACATCAGGAGGCAGGCTCAGACGGTGTTAGGCCTAGTATGGATTGCACGTGATTGCACAAAGGTTAGAAAGGGTACCGTATCCCCAGATAACATGTATGGATAGCGTACACATTCAAAATATATGTTTATACATCAGGAGGCAGGCTCAAACGGTGTCAGGCACGGTATGGATTTGATGGCCCAGACTACACAGCGGAGGAGCAGGGAGAGGTAAAGATTGCAAATGCTGGGGCCCTGCCCAAGCAAGGGGGGCCCACTCGTGGGCATCGGTACTGGCACTGGGCCCCTCATAGTACGGCAGTGTGTCTGACGGCAGGTGTGCACCACCATCGTCAGAGACACTTGATTGCACCATGAGGGACCCTGTGCCAGTGCCCGCGCCCAAGAGTCGGCCTACCCACCTGTCCAGGGCAACGGCACCTGCACGGTGTCGTGCGCTAGGTGGTGACCCCGGCCATGGGGGGGGAGGCAGCACAGTTAGGGAGTTTTAGAAAGTGGCATATGTTGATGTTGGACATTCAGCTGATGCAAAAGGTGAAATAGGTCAAGTCCCAGGAAGAGGTGGACTAAAGCAAGCCATTTTTCTGTCACCCTATGTGTCATCAGGGGAAGGTGGGACAAAATCCTTGGAAACCCATGCGTGGTTCATTTTAATGAAGGTTAGATCATCCACATTTTGGGTTGACAGACGGGTCCTTTTTTCTGTCAGGATTGATCCAGCTGCACTGAAGACTCTTTCCGATAGCACACTTGCAGCTGGCAAGCGAGCTCCTGTAAGGCATATTGTGCCAATTCAGGCCAGGTGTCCAGTTTAGCGGCCCAATAGTCAAAGGGGAATGACCTGTGTGGGAGAACATCGATATGGGAGGAAAAGTAGTTTGTAACCATAGTTGACAACTGCTGTCTCCTGTCACTTTCCATCGATGCAGTATTACCAGTTGTGTGAGCGGTACTTGAAAAATCAGTCCACAACATTGTCATGAAATCCCTGTCTCCAACGCCACTTCTGCTGTGTGCACCACGAACACCTCTGCCAAGCTGACCCTGGCCCGTACGGCTCGTGTGAGAGCCATCACCGCTGCTGTGTGCTGGGAATGCCTCAAGCAACCGATTTACCAGAGTTGCTTGTTTATTAGCCAATATTAGGTCAAGGTTCTCCTGTGGCATGATGTTTTGTAATTTGCCTTTATAGCGTGGATCCAGGATGCTGGCCAACCAGTAGTCGTCATCGTTCATCATTTTGGCAATGCGGGGGTCCCTTTTTAGGATCCGCAAGGAATAATCTGACATGTGGGCCAATGTTCCCAGTGTCAATGATGCACTGCGAGTGCTGGGTGGAGGAGCACTTTCTGGCAAATCCACATCCCTCCAGTCACGCACAAACCCTGTACCAGACCTTGCCACGCCAACATTTTCACTTGCCCCACGAGATGCATCCTCCTCCCCTAAGTAATCATCCCCATCATCATCCTCCTCCTCCTCTTCTTCCTCCACCTCATCCAGGAGAGGTCCCTGAGCAGACAATGGCTGAATGTCATCAAGGATTCCCTCCTCCTCTTCCTCCTCATCAACATTGGCTGCAGACGCCTGCTCCTTAAGGTGCGTCAAAGTTTGCATGAGCAGACGCATAAGTGGGATGCTCATGCTTAGGATGGCGTCGTCTGCGCTTACCAGCCGTGTGCATTCCTCAAAACACTGAAGGACTTTACAAAGGTCTTTCAGCTTCGACCACTGCACACCTGTCAACTCCATGTCTGCTCTCAAAGTGCCTGGCCGTGTATCCTCCCACAAATGCATTATGGCCTGCCTCTGCTCGCACAGCCGCTCCACCATGTGCAGGGTGGAGTTCCACCTTGTTGCAATGTCGATAATGAGGCGGTGGTTGGGAAGGTGGAGCAATCGCTGCAGCTTCTGCATACAAACGGAGTGTACAGGCGACCGGCGGATGTGCGTGCACAGTCTTCGCACCTTCTGGAGCAGGGCTGTTAACTCTGGATAATTTTTGAGGAAGCACTGCACCACCAGGTTCAAGGTGTGAGCCAATCAAGGTATGTGGCTAAGTTTTGAAAGGGCTATGGCTGCCACAAAATTACGGCCGTTATCACTAACTACCTTGCCTGCCTCAAGATGTACACTGCCCAGCCATGACTCAGTTTGTCGCTTCAAGTACTCGGCCAGCACCTCGGCGGTGTGTCTGTCGCCCAAACACATCATCTGTAACACAGCCTGCTGACGCTTTCCACTAGCTGCTCGATAGGGGGACATCTCGTGTGCAACAGTGGCAGCTGCAGATGGAGTGCTCGTACGACTGCGCTCTGTGGACGAGCTTTCGCTTCTGGAGGAGGAGGAGGGTGGAACGCCTACAGCCAACTGTTTCCTATACCGTGGGCTAGGCAGCACTGTCCCACCACCGCTGTCCCCTGTGGACCCTGCATCCACCACATTAACCCAGTGCGCAGTGATGGACACGTAACGGCCCTGGCCATGCCGACTGGACCATGCATCAGTTGTGAGGTGCACCTTTCCGCTCACTGACTGCTTGAGTGCATGGACAATGCGGTCTTTCACATGATGGTGGAGGGCTGGGATGGCTTTGCGAGAGAAGAAGTGGTGACTGGGTAGGTCATAGCGTGGTACTGCATAGGCCATGAGTTCGCGGAAAGCTGCGCTTTCCACCAACCGAAAGGGCATCATCTCAAACGAGATTAGTTTGGCAATGTGGGAGTTCAAACCCAGTGTATGCGGATGAGAGACTGAGTACTTTCTTGACCTACTCATAGTGTCTGGGAGGGTGAGCTGGACTTGAGAGCTGCATATGGTGGAAGTAGCGGTGGACAGGGCGGACTGAGAGAGGGTTGATGATGGTGATGGAGTTGGTGTTCTTTCTGATGGCCTAGAATCAGTCTTTCGTTGATATAACAGTGGGATTCCCTGACTGCTGTGGCCTTGCAACGACACCTCAACATTTGCTGTTGTGCTAACCGGTGGGCTTACAGTGGGGGAAACAATGTAGCGTTGCTGACTACCTTCGTTGTGATCAGTTGCACATGTGGCACTTGAGGTTTAGTGTTGTGTCCACGCTTGCAAGTGTATGCTGGTTAAATGTCTAAGCATGCAACTGGTATTCAAATTTTTCAGATTTTTCCCTCGGCTAAAGGTCTTTGCGCACTTCTTACAGATAACCTTGGCCTGATCATGAGGATTTTGCTCAAAAAAGTGCCACACTGCACTCTTCCTACTTTGGCAGACATTTTGCGGCCTAGTACGCTGTGATGTTTTGACCCTCTGGACAAGCTGTCCAGCAACTCTTTTGATTTTTGGAACCTGTCTTTGGAGTGCTCCGGGCCTGCCAGATAACAGCTGTTGCGATGTCGATGTCTGCTGTGGATGCTCCTCATCTGAGCTATTGGAAGCAGCACCCTCTTCCCCCAATGGATGCCAATCTGGGTCAACAACTGGGTCATCCATCACCTCCTCTTCAATGTCATGTGCACCTTCCTCTGTGTCACCGTGTATCGTGGTATAGTGTGCGAGAAGGGGCACCTGAGTCTCATCAGGGTCAGAATCTGGCTCTGTACACTGCGAGGACAATGTAGTGCTCTGAGTGAATGTACCAGCAGAATCATCCATCAGCGGCTGTGCATCAGTGCACTCCATGTCAGATTCATCTTGGCCTGGGTAATTCACCATTTGACTTGATAATCCAGGCATGGTATGTGAAAACAGCTCCATGGAGTAATCAGTAGTATGGCCTGCGTCATCCTTCAATCTTGGTTGGGGTGAAGGACACAAGGAAAGGTGTGGTTCATGAACATGAGCCTCCAATGACGACTCAGTGCTTTTACTTTTTACAACTGAAGAAGAGGAGGCGATAGAGCTGGAGGCTGAGTCAGCAATGTAAGACAAAACTTTTTCCTGATGCTCTGGCTTTAAAAGCGGTTTGCCAACTCCTAGAAAACTAAGCCTTCGAAGCCTTATGGAGCCAGACGATGACGCAGGCTCAACACCTCCTGCATTCGGTCCTATTTTGCTCTTGCCACTACCATCAGATCCACCACCAACACCATCATTACCAGCTGCCAACCCCCGCCCAATTCCACGGTCTCTTCCACCAGCCTTCCTCATTTTTGGTAGAAATGTAGACAAAATCCAACAAACTATATAGTAATGTAAAACAAGGTACAAGGTGTCTATAGGACAGGGGAGATTTTGAATTTCTGCTCACACTAGTGGACACTGGACACTTTTGGATTGTGTGAGGCCAACTGAATATCTGAGAGCTATGTCACAGGCTCGATGGCACAGCTGTGACCAAAGTGACTAGAGGATAAGTGAGATTTTGAATTTCTGCTCACACTAGTGGACACTGGACACTTTTGGATTGTGTGAGGCCCACTGAATATCTGAGCGCTATGTCACAGGCTCGATGGCACAGCTGTGACCAAAGTGACTAGAGGATAAGGGAGATTTTGAATTTCTGCTCACACTAGTGGACACTGGACACTTTTGGATTGTGTGAGGCCCACTGAATATCTGAGCGCTATGTCACAGGCTCGATGGCACAGCTGTGACCAAAGTGACTAGAGGCTAAGGGAGATTTTGAATTTCTGCAGACACTTGTGGACACTGGACACTTTTGGATTGTGTGAGGCCCACTGAATATCTGAGCGCTATGTCACAGGCTCGATGGCACAGCTGTGACCAAAGTGACTAGAGGATAAGTGAGATTTTGAATTTCTGCAGACACTGGACACTTTTGGATTGTGTGAGGCCCACTGAATATCTGAGCGCTATGTCACAGGCTCGATGGCACAGCTGTGACCAAAGTGACTAGAGGATAAGGGAGATTTTGAATTTCTGCTCACACTAGTGGACACTGGACACTTTTGGATTGTGTGAGGCCCACTGAATATCTGAGCGCTATGTCACAGGCTCGATGGCACAGCTGTGACCAAAGTGACTAGAGGATAAGTGAGATTTTGAATTTCTGCAGACACTTGTGGACACTGAAACACTTTTGGATTGTGTGAGGCCCACTGAATATCTGAGCGCTATGTCACAGGCTCGATGGCACAGCTGTGACCAAAGTGACTAGAGGATAGGGGAGATTTTGAATTTCTGCAGACACTTGTGGACACTGAAACACTTTTGGATTGTGTGAGGCCCACTGAATATCTGAGCGCTATGTCACAGGCTCGATGGCACAGCTGTGACCAAAGTGACTAGAGGATAAGTGAGATTTTGAATTTCTGCTCACACTGGACACTTTTGGATTGTGTGAGGCCCACTGAATATCTGAGCGCTATGTCACAGGCTCGATGGCACAGCTGTGACCAAAGTGACTAGAGGATAAGTGAGATTTTGAATTTCTGCAGACACTTGTGGACACTGGACACTTTTGGATTGTGTGAGGCCCACTGAATATCACAGCGTTATGTCACAGGCAGAAATTGGCTAGTGTATCACAAACTACAAGGTGTATGTAGAATTGGGCAGAGTAGGAATCTCCCTAGAGTGCAGGTCTGTAAGAACGGAACATGTCCTCGACTTATTCTCACAGAGTGACACAGATAGATTCACTGTGGCTGTGATAACAGCCATTACACGGTACTGTGTGAGGAGCGTACACCGCTGTATGGTGTGAAAAAATGCACGCTCAGTACCTCAGCAGGACAAAAAAAAAGCAGTTTGCAGAGCAGTGGGTAAACAGCAATGCAGGAATGTCAGGAAGCCTTAGAAGGAAGCCCAACAACCAACACCACTGATACACCACTATATAGCCTCCCCTTGCACTGCACACACAGTGACTGGTGTGTTGTACAGGCAAAATCGCTAGCAGCAGAAGCAGTTTTTGGTGTCTTCTTCCCTGCCTAACGCTCTCCCTACAAAATCAGCAGCAGCAGCAGCTCTCTCTATTCTGAGATCAGCATGAGTAACATGGCGGTCGGCGTGCACGCACTTTTATACCCCCTGTGACGCCCCCCAAAGCAAGCCAATCACTTGCATGCCCTTCTGAAAGATGGTGGTGACCCGTGCCTATGTCATCACATTGCCCACAGTGTCCGTGGATCCTGATTGGCTGAAAAAGAGCGCAAAACAAACTTTTGAAACGTGGCCGACCTCATCCTAGGGTCGGGTTTCGTTTCATGAAACCCGACTTTGCCAAAAGTCGGCGACTTTTGAAATTTTTCGACCCGTTTCGCTCAACTCTAATTATTACAATATGAAAGACATTGTCATAGAATAGGGGCCAACATGGGGAACATTATTACAGGATGGGAGATACTATTACAGGATAGAGGCCAGGATGTTGGACAATATTACAGGGTGGGGGGGACATTAATACAGGATAGGACCCAGGATGTTGTACAATATTACAGGATGGGGGGACATTATTACAGGTTAGGGGCCAGGATGTGGGACAATATTACAGGATGGGGGGACATTATTACAGGATAGGGGCCAGGATGTGGGATAATATTACACGATGGGGGACAGTATTACAGTATAAAGGATATTATCATAGAATAGGGGCCAGCATGGGGAACATTATTAAAGGATGGGCAACATTGTTACAGGATAGGAGCCAGGATGTGGGACAATATTACAGGATGAGGGACATTATAACAGTATAAAGGACATTATCACAGAATAGGGGCCATGATGGCAGTGATATTAAAGAGATAAGCCAAGATGGGAGACATTATGACAGGTTAGTGGCCAGGATTGGGGATATTATTACCGAAAGGGTTCAGGATGAAGGACTTTATTATTGGTCTGTAGTCAAGATGGTAGGCATTTTTACAGTGCTGGATACCTTATTACAAGAAATTGGCTAGGACAGGGGACATTATTACAAGTTGGAGGCTAAGAAGACATTATTGCAGGATGTGGAATGATTTGACAATATAAGGGCAAGGACAGAGGACATTATTACAGGGGCCCGACCATATGTTGGTGAATGCTCCAAATTTTGCTTCAGGGTTTGTAGGACTCTAGCTTTGCCACTGTGCCGAGATCTCACAGATGAACTTAAATAAAACGGGAGACTTCTGAAATTTTTTTCTGATAAAAATGGTCTTTGTTCCCAAAAGAGCCAATCAAAGTACTCCTTTAGCCCCCTTGGGTTTTTCAGTTTTTTGTGTTTTCATTTTTTGCTACCCTTCTTCCCAGAGCCATAACTTGAAGGACAAGTTGTACTTTTGAACGACATCATTTGATTCACCCTATTGTTTACTGAAAAACAGGAAAGAAATTCAAAGTGCGGTGAAATTGAAAAAAAAAGTGTAATTCCACAATTGTCTTTTGTTTTTTAACATGTTCACTAAATACTAAAACTGATGAGCCTTTATGATTCTCCAGGTCATTATGGGTTTGTAGACACAAAGCATGTATAGTTTCTTTTTGATTTACCATATTTTTCGGATTATAAGACACACTTTTTTTCCCCCAAATTTGGGTTGAAATGGGGGTGCGTCTTATAATGTCTTATACCGCAGGCTGTGATGAGGGTGTGTTAGAATGTGCAGTGCGGCGCGCCACTGCGAGTGTTCGGTGCTGAGGGGGCTCTGCCAACATCTTGTGAAAGCCTAGAGTCCCCGCAGTTACATGGCTTCCTATGCGGTGGACTGGACTCTGGGAAAATGACTGCCGGGGGCGGCACATGCGCAGATAGAGATCTCAGCACTAAGATCTCGGGAGATGATAGCCAAATGCCACTGTTGGAACTTGACAGCGGCATTTAACATGTTAACAGCTGAGGGTGGAAAATTCTATTCCATCCGCGGCTGTTAGGAGCACATGTTAGCTAATTAGTCAGCAGACATGCTAGAAAAGTTGCGGGCTCATCGCCGGAGCCCGTTGTCAGGATTTTCCCGCTGCACGGTACAGATCCCAAGCCTTGTCTGGTGCAGTTGTCTCCCATTCAGGCTCGGCTGCTGGGATGACTGCTCAGCACAGACTCCGTAACTAGTGCCTTGCCCAAGCTCATGCTGCATGTGTAGTTGCTTCTGGCTCTCTATCTAAGCCTATGGTGACAACTGGTATACACGTGTAGCGTTATACTCTGGAGCTTAAGTCCAGATTTCACCCTACTGAGCATGTCCATGATGTGGCGCCTTCTCATTGGTGCTCAGACGTCAGCTGCTCTGGTGATGTGCCAGCTTCAGATTGGTCCACAGGCAAGGTCCTGTCTGTCTGAACTTGAGCTTAAGGCATAAATGACACACGCCTGTGTGCTAGTATCATGTGTTTTAATTGTGTTGGTGGCTACTTTACCACCCTGTGTGCTACCAATAGAACTGCGAGTGTTTGTCTAGACAAGCAGTGAAGGGTGGGAACTCCTGCTTGAATTTAGCATCTGCACAGGGAGTCCTCAGGCATGCGTGCTAAAGCACACCATGTGTCAGAGCAGGCTCAAACACCAGCTTTGTCTTCCCTAGTTGGTTAATTATAGGGACACCAATTAGTATTTTTCTATACGCCTGTTCAGTCTAACAGGGTATAGTCCTTTTTGTATCGCTTCATAGTACTGCTCTGTGGTGTAACAGAGCTTGGTACTTTGTGCTCTGTGCACACTGAGTGACATTTATCTAAGTGTGTTTAAAGTGTTTCCGCACAGCTTTGCTCTGCTATTGTGCTAGCTGCGGTTTCTCCATCACCGCATGGTGGACCCCGGGTTGTGAACGCACCTTATTATTTCATATTTGGTGCGTTCTGCCAATCCTAACAGTATACGAGCGCCAGGGTCTGGCTAGCAATGGCGGATGATGAGCGTCTTTAGCGGTACATCCAGCAGCTTGAGAACAGGTTGACCACTCTCGAGCAGACGTCTACAGCTGTGGATCTTGCCGCATTGGTAGCACAAGCAGCCGCCGAAGCCTCTACTAAGGTTACTGCTGCAGTTCCTGTTTCCTCTGTGTCACATTTTTCGCTGCCCGAAAAATTTTCTGGCGACAGCAAGGCTTGTAGAGGGTTTGTGAATCAGTCCTCAATCCACCCGGAGTTATTGGCTTCATGATTTCCAACAGAACATACCAGGTGGGATTTATTATTTCCTTTTTGTCAGGCAGGGTGTTGGTGTGGGCTATGCCAATATGGGAACAAGATGATCACCTGATCCATAGAGCCTATAGTTTTTTGGGGGCCCTGAAAGAGGTTTTTTTGGGGCCACAAGTAACCCATGATACCACTCTGCAGCTCCTGGCTTTAAATCAGGGTTCTGTTAGACAGTTTGTCATTCCGTTCCGTACCCTGGCTACCGAGTTGGAGTGGCCTGATAAGGTTTTAATACCTATCTTCTGGAGGGGATTAGTAGATCATATCAGGGAAGCTTTGGCCACTAGGGAGATTCCAACTACCCTGGAGGAATTAATATCTGTGGACACCCGCATAGATCTGCGGCATGTGGAGCGTGGTTTGGCGAGAGTCAATACTAAACTCTGGGTTCAGTTGGCTCCAAATTTCCCCAATCCTATGTGTCCTCCAACTCAGGTTGATGGCTCTGTAGAGCCCATGGATGTCTCTCGAACGGAGCCAATCTCCTGCTCTGAATATCCGCAGCCGACTTGTTTTGCCTGCGGGCAAGTCGGTCATTTTGTCAATAAATGTACCAAGCGTCAGAAAGAGTCACAGCTTCAAGTGGCCTTGGGGAGAGGTTCACTAGTTCCTGTTGAGGTGTCACCAAGTTGGCTTTTGGGGTTTCTCTGATGTTTGGGTTAGCTACTCTCACAGTGCAGGCTTGCGTGGACTCTGGGGCTGAGGGCAATTTCATGTCCGCTACCTTTGCCCAACGGCACGCTATCCAATTAGTAATGCTACCTAAGCCGATGTCTTTTCGGGTAGCTAATGGGTCAGTTTTGCCAACCCCAATTTCCCATCGGACTATATCCATTACTCTCACCGTGTCTCCGAGGCATCAGGAGATAATCTCCTTTCTAGTCATCACTGAGGGTATGGGTGAGGTACTTCTGGGCTTACCTTGGCTGCGTCTTCATTCCCCCAGATTGATTGGGCAACGGGGAGCATACAAAAATGGGTTAGCTTCTGTGAGAGTCTGTGACTGAAGGCCCAGGTACCCTCGGGCAAGTTCTATGTACCATCTAGAGCTTCAGTCGATCAGCAAAAACATATCCATGCCTTCCAGCGTATGGAGGCTTTTAAGCATGGCAAACGTTGCTGGGGAGGGGGTGTTAGATGGGCGGTAATGTTAGGCACTGGGACTCAGTGTGTTTAAATTGTTTTCTCGCAGCCTTGCTCCGCCATTGGGCTTGCTGTGGTTTCTCTATCACCACACGGTGGACCCCGGGTTAAGAAGGCACCTTATTATTATTTCATATTTGGTGCATTCCGCCAATCCTAACACCCGCATTAACCCCTTTCTGACATCTGACGTATTATCCCGGCAACAGTATTTGGGCCCATATGACCGGGGCTGGGATAGTACGTCAGCGCGATCAGCGGCTCCCCCGGGGGAGCGCCACTGATCGTGGCTGGGTGTCAGCTGATTATCACAGCTGACACCATGTGTCAGGGGTGGTCACGGACCACCCCCGGCACATTAATCAAACATGATTGCAGTGTATCGGGGGATTAGGGAAGCATCGGGCAGGGAGGGGACTCCCTGCATGCTTCCCTGAGACCCCCGGATCAGTGTGGTGTGCTGCGCTGCTCCAAGGGTCTCCTTCCCTGCAGGCCCCCAAATCCAAGATGGCCACAGGGGCCTTCGTGGGCCTGCAGGGAAGGCGACCCTTGGAGTGATGCCAATACAGTTGAAAGCAGTGATGGAGGAGAGAATGTCATGTGATGCTCCATCTCCCATAACTCCCTCTCTGCTTCTGACTCAGCCTGTGCCAGCAGTGGAGCTGATGAGATGCTGAGATGCTCTGGAGAAGCCAGAGCAGCAGGGGAATGAAGAGGAGAGGTAAGTATTGGTGGGTGGGTGTGTGTGTGTCTGCTGCACTATACTGTGTGTGGGGGGACTGCACTATACTGTGTATGTGGAGGGCTGCACTATACTGTGTGTTGGGGCTACACTATACTGTGTATTGAGGCTACACTATACTGTGTGTGGGGGCTACAATATACTGTGTGTGGGGACTGCACTATACTGTGTGTGGGGACTGCACTATATTGTGTGTGGGGACTGCACTATATTGTGTGTGGGGACTGCACTATACTGTGTGTGGGGGCTGCATTATACTGTGTGGGGCTACATTATACTGTGTAGGGGCTGCAGAATACTGTTTGTGGGGGCTTCAGTATACTGCGTGTGGGGACTGCACTATATTGTGTGTTGGGGTTGCACTATACGGTGTGTGTGGACTGCGCTATACTGTGTGGGGGCTGCATTATACTGTGTAGGGGCAGCACTATACTGTGTCTGGGGGGACTGCACTATACTGCTTGTGTGGGGGCTGCATTATACTGTGAGTTGGGGCTGCATTTTATTGTTTGTGTCGGGGCTGCACTATACTGCGTTTGTGGGGGGGCTGATTTATACTGTGTGGGGGCTGCTTTATACTCTGGGGGTCTACATTATACTGTGTGTGCGACTGCATTATATTTTGAGGGGACTGCATTATATTCTATGAGGGGACTACATTATACTCAATGAGGGGGGCTGCAGTATACTCTGAGGGGGGCTACATTATACTCTGAGGGGGCTGCAGTTTACAGGGCTACATTATACTCTGAATGGGGCTGCATTATACTCTCTCAAGGACCATGGGGAGTACAATTTACTATATGTACTATATGGGACCTGCATTATACTGTATCGAGAACTATCTGTACTAATCATTCTTCCTCATCTGGAGTAAGGGAATGTGCAGGCAATCAGTAATCACTGCGGTTGGACGCTGTGTACTTGTGCATTGTCCATCTCGCAGCGTCCAGATGTTACAGCATAGTGGATGGTATTTCATGCCCACTATGCGTGCACAGATGTTCGCAGCTCACCCATGGAGACAGACAAGCGACACGCCTCTCCAGACTGCCTTTTTATCTTGCAGAGACATGAGCCTCCGCAAGATAAATAGCACCCGTACAATGTATTGGATATGGTGATTCTGCACAGTTCAATGATCGCATTCAGAATCACCTGCAACCAAAGCGCTGCCAATTACTGAATGTGTGCACCTACCCTAAAGAGGTTGGGAAACAAGCATCGAATGACTTCATATTGTCGATCACGCTCAATTAATGGCCTGAACTCAGCACATGTAAATACAACCGAAATGTTTCTGTGTGATAGTGCACTATGTGAACATTTGGCACCCCACTTTAAACTTTTGCCAAGGGCCCCACTTTGTCCAAAACTGGCCCTTCATGGAAGCCCCTTAATGTTTGCATTGATGCATGATAGATTTGAGTGAGGACTTGCTTTTTTGTTTATTGAGTTGATCACATTTATCAAGCTCTCTATGCTGAGTTAAGGGTTTGAGTAACGTGATTCAGATAAAACCTCCAAGGGATACTTTCACTATCATGAGGCAGCAGCATCACTCTGGACACCGTTTAGTCTCTGTTTACTGGTGTCCTTCTTTTCAGAAGTGCACAAAAGCATTGTTGACTTTGCTTTTAATGCACACTTATAAAAGACAGACACCGTCAGATTATAGGCCAGACAACCTTTTGCAGTGACTCCATTTGCCTGATTATAGGGAATTTTTCATTGGGGGGTTCTGTCTCAATCACATATTTTAAAGATGTACACAAAAACTCCAGCTCAAGGGTGCAGGATAAATGTGAGCTGTACCTTACCTTACCTTACTGGGAGGCAGAATAAATAAAACAGCAGGTCAGGAATTGGTTTTATTTTTTAAGCCATTCCTCTAAAGGTATAAGTGATAACATGACTTTATTGTTCAGTTGAGTGCAATTACAGCAGGTTATAGGTTTTTAGTCATGTTCACCTTACACCTATTCCATTGAAGCCCTCGTCCCCTGCAAAAAGCAGAAAATAATAAACAACAATAACACCGTATTCCCACTCCATTGGAGTGGTATAAAAGTGTTTTGTGGAATGCCGAAGTATGCTTCCTATGTGTTGCCCTGATGGATGAGTCTGGGTTTGGCAAATTCCAGGAGAACATTAATTGCCAGACTGAATTGTGCCAATGGTGAAGTTTGGAAAATGAGTGACAATACTATGGGTTTGTTTTCTTCATCATGCCAAGACATTTTAGACAAATGCATGCCTCCAACTTTGTGGAAAGAGTTTGGGGAGGACCCTTTTATCTTCCATCAGGAGGACAGTGCCCCAGACCACAAAGCAATGCCCACAAATACTAGTTTGCTTAATTGGCATTAAAGAACTGAACTGGTGCACAGAGTCCTGACCTCAACTCCACTGAACACCTTCGGGATGAACTAGAACAGAGATTGTGAGACAGCCCCTTTTGTCTAACATCAGTATATGACCTCACAAAAGCTCTTCTGGATAAATGAACAAAAATTCCTACAGACACTTCAAAATCTAATAGAAAACTTCTCAGAAAAGTGGAAACTGTAATAGCTGCAAAGGGAAGGCCAGATCCTGATAATGTCTATAGATTAAGAAAGAGCTGTCATAGAAGCTCCTCTATGTGTAATGCTTTGGTGTCCTAGTACTTTTGTCTACATTGTGTAAGTTACGGTAAACATATTGAAAGCCATTGACATGAATTGGATCCATTGCCTTACTCCTTTATACGATAAAGACTCATGTATAATATTCAGATTTTACTATATTTTAGCTACATCTAGGTTGATCCAACTAAATAATTGTACAAAAGATGACTATCATACACTTATTATACAAGGTGGCTGCACATGTTTTCCTTTTTCACCAGGGTCTGATGAACTGTCACACAACATTATGACCTCATGAGTTGGAGCTAGGCCTAGTTAATAGAAATAGGATGATACCGCAATGTCATGTAAACATGATGACTTCACTTCCGGAGCCGTGGTTAGGCAGAGACGGATTATTGCAGGCTTCTTAGGGTTCCTTCCAGAATGAAATACTAGATGTTTGATTTTGTGTAAACTGTAATAACCTGTTCTAAAGCTGTCTCGACTGTACTAAATGCAGCCAAGTTTAAAAACAGATGCAAAATTGAATATATAGATATGCTGTAAAAGAAACAAAGGCAGAGCGAGGCTGGAAAATCACTCAGTATATATATTTCTATGAGCAATCACCTATCCTTAATATGCCAGATATTCACTTTTATATACTGGGTCTAGGGCAACTGACTTCAATTTTAAATATTACAGGGTGAACTCGGGATATTCATTGTAACAATATAATTTATTTGTCTCTCTAAATGTATATAGTGTGTGTATGCTCAAGAAACTAAGCACATAAGGTTTTTCAATATTGATAATTATTGTATTGCATCCTATATAAATATATATGACCTAATAGTAGTCAATGGGTCAATGAATTTGGCACTCACATTTGACTTGTTTGCTACTTTTACTCAAGCCCATGACAAACAAGTGTCCTAAATTCAGTCAATATATGATTAGTGCCTCTGTCCTTTACAACTACACTTCTACAACAGTCAGATTACTGGTGCCCGATGGACCACTCCAGTCTCTGACTGTACAGATTGGTAGAGGCAGAGATGACTACATTGGCGGGGCTGCTGACAGGCATTTTTGAAGCAAGTTTCTGCTACTGTATAAGGCCTCTTTCACACATCAGTTTTTTGCCTTCAGGCGCGATCCGGCTTTTTTTGGAAAAAACGGATCCGGCAAAATGCAATGCCGGATCCGGTTTTTCCCCATTGACTTGCATTAGCGCCGGATCGTGCCGGATGGCATTGCATTTCATCCGTTTTTTGCCGGATCCGGCAACTTGTCTCATTCCGGCGTCTTGAAAAAACGTCTACTGTAACGTTTTTTGTCTCCGGCGAAAAAGCCGGAAGCGCCGGATCCGGCGCTTCCAGCTTTTTGCTACAATGAAAGTCTATGGGCGCCGGAATGCGCCGGATACAGAAAAAGACGGATCCAGCAACCGGATCCGTTTTTTTTAAGTCTGCGCATGCTCAGATCCAATTGGCCAGCCGCCAGGAACAGAGACGGATCCAGCAAAAAAACGGATCCGTTTCTACAGTTCTCCAAAATTTATGCCGGATCCGTTTTTTCTAAAAAAAGCCGGATCATGCCTGACGGCAAAAAACTGATGTGTGAAAGTAGCCTAAGGAAGCCTTGCACATTTGTAAGAGCATTTTTGCAGTAAACTACTACAAGGTACTTTTAAGTGATTACTTTTTAATTACTTTGCCTGTTCGCTAGGGAATTCCCACATTTGTTGAGGCTGTCAAACAGCCCCAAATCATGCAGCTGCAGGGGCTTGAACATAATACATGAGCACGCCCAGATGCTCGAATAAGATGTTATCCAAGCACGTTCGCTCATCACTAATTAATATGCAATGCTTGCAATAATATTCCATGTATACTACTTAATGGACATTATAATCTACACTATCTACAAGATAGCATCATTATATAGGTGAGATTTGTCCTTTTGAAGTAGACAGTCCTGTGTTAGTGCTAAATTTTGGAACACTTTTTTTCTATATATTGAAACTGCAATCTGGGTTGGCTTGGTCGACATGAGGTTATGGGGCACACATCTAAAAACTTTGCTGTGACCCATGTGATAGCTGTCAGCCAAACAATCATTTCACCTGACTGTTCTATACATATGATCACTCGGCTGAGCATTAATGTGTTTTCAACAAGGAGAGAGGAGAAAGTAGCTTATGACATTTCCTAAGGTGGGTTCTCTCCAAGAATAAAATATGAGAACCTTTCAGCATAATTTTGTAATATAAAGAATAGGTTGTAATGACGCTAATAAACTGATTACATTGATACCTTTGGTGAAGAAATCAGCTTTGTTGTCTTTCATTGATCACTGTAGGAGGTTTTCTGCTAATTAAATTTTGTTGCACAGTGGCCGGACTGTAGGTGGGTCTTCTCCTCCCTGTTTGTGATTCCTGGCCACTCCGCTTTCCTCCGGTCTGTAAATGACCTGTCTCATTTGTTTGAAATGTCAGCAGTGACCTGTCATTCAAATATCTGAAGTAGAGGAGCGGGGGAATCACCGGCAGGGAGGAGAAGACCTACGGTACAGTTGGGCCGCTGTGCACCGAAATCTAATTAGTAGAAAACATCCAATGGTGATCAAAGAAGAACCTCAAATCAGATTTTTTCAACAAAGTTATCAACATAATGAATATTACAGCATCATTACAGCCAAGTCTCTACTTTTACATTACAGGTTTTCTTTAAGTAAAATCTTTGTGACCAACATCTCATACATCATCAACTGATAGGAGAAAAGTTGGAAGGCCCCCAAACACATTTAATGATCAGCCAATACAGCTTAAATTAGTGGGTCTGGGTGATTTAATCTAATATGTATTGGGAACTTTGGGCTCCTGAATATAAGACATATAATATAAGACATATAATATAATAGGGGTCCCGAATACAGTCAGGGCTGTGCAATTCTGCTTGTTGGTATCAATTAGCCTCCCAACAATTAAAAATTAAGCAATGGAGATCGATTCAAATCAATGGGACAAATTAACAAAATATCTCACTACATTTTTTTTGCAGAAAAGATATCAGTATACATAAAACCTTTTACACTTTGGCCTAATTTATCTGATTACCTGGGTTGAAAAGTTGAATAGCAGGTCACGTCTGCGTTATACGCAAATGTCAGGGAACTGTCAGTCATATTTCTTTACTCATTTTACTGCAGTACAAGTTGTACACTTAGTAAACGTATAGCTACCGTACATCCTACATTGATGCCAGACTACTCCATTAACAAAGCCTTTCAAGCCTGTCTGTGCAGCTGCAGCCTAAAGAAAGCTTTATGTATGACCTAACTTTACTTCTCGCAGACACCTGCTAATGTAATGTTAGCTGAAGCCGACTCTTCCGGCCAGGAAAGGATGCACATTTTATTAGAAATGTTTGGATTTAGAAGCAGAACTGGTACACTTAAATAGCATCTATTATACCAAGGAGCAAATATAAAGGATAGAACCCAAAGAACCTAAAGACTGTGTTAATGTTTCCTGATTCGGTGCCAGAAAGCTTAATGTTTTTTCCAGTATTGCAATTATTGAGTTTATTACTACATAGACTACATAGTACTTTACAGTTTAACTAGCAAAATGTAATCATACCTTAAACCAAGCTTAGTAAACAGAAAAGATTAAAATTCCGGTTATGCTGTCGAGTGCCGGCACTTCTAGGTCAGTTCAACTACATTAGAGAACCAGGATTGGCTGTAGAGTGTAAAAGTCTGAGATGACATATAGAAAAAATGGATCCTAGGCTGCATTGTCCAAAAAACAATCTGAAACACAGAGATAAGTTACACGTTGGCTTGGAGTCCTATGAGCAGATGTGTCACTTTCATCAGCACTGATTGTCATGGAGTCAAGTGGAGGAAGACCAAAAGTAGATACAGTGCTGTGCAAATTAATTGGGACAAAGCATTTTTTTAAGTAAAATCGTAAGTTGGTTACCAGTCAGTGATTCAAACTAGTTTTAACTGCTTTGAACAGGCACTCACACCTGTTCAAAGCAGTTAAAACTGGTTTGAATCACTGACTGGTAACCAACTTACGATTTTACTTAAAAAAATGCTTTCTCCCAATTAATTTGCACAGAACTGTACAGTGCAGCAAAAACTAGATGCCTCCTGTAGCAGGATTGTAAGAAGGTTGAAATTGACTGTCATAGAACCCTCTTACAAGAGACATTTGACACTGCAACTTTTGTATCCCACCATCCAACTAAATGTTTCACAAAATGTAGATTCACAAAATGGTATGGCACCCATCCCTGCGGTTCATGCAGAGCAAGCTGTCAATCAAATTCCCGACTCGATCATTCCTATGAGCGGTGACTATAGCCATTCCGGGCAAGCCCCTCAGACTGAAAGGTGATGTCTTCTGAGAGGAATAAAGTAAATTTTCTCCCAGAGGACGCTCTTTGAAGAAAATTGTCTAGACAGCATTATAATGGTATTAACCTGCAACTTAATAGTGTTTAAGGACATGACCGATTCTTCTTTACTGATGTCACCGCTCTGCAGACTGCTCCAGATCAAATGGCACTCTGAGTGACCCTTAACACTCTTTTACCATGAAAGTCTAAGGAGTGGGACAAAAATTTGTTGCCAAGATCTCAATCTGAGCATGCACCGCCCCCCCCCGGTGGCCATTTTCCCGGAGGCCGTCACATCGCAGGAATGGATGGGCTTTCACAAAATGCCAGTACACCACAGAGCACTGCTGAACCTGACACACCAGCCTGGAATGGGATTCCCTGGAGGCCACCGCACACAGCTATGGATGTGCGGGGGCACTGGACTTTCAGAAAATGTCGGCGGAGCCCCCCACTTTTAGCATCACTGAACCTGCCGCACCAGTCTGGGATGGGAGTCATATCGCTGTTTACATGTGCTTTTTGCACAGATGAAAAGTAGAAATACAAGTCTATGGGTCCATGAAAAACATGTACAACACATGGACACCATCTGCACCCTGTTTAAAGGGTGTCACGCTGGGTGAGGGAGAAGCTAGGTGCACAACAATGGTAAAAGGGAGCCCAAACACTAGGAAAGGGGGGAGTGGTGACCCCTAGGCAGATCTGGCAACACCTTGTCTGCCCTAAACGTCACAAAGTTCCAAACTTGTTGCTGAGCTGGAACCTAATCCCTGACTGCCCTAGCGATAACCTCTGGATACAAAACCCCCTAGGAAGAAGCTTACATGAAACGCGCGTCGGGGCTTTGGGCAGAAACCCCAGGTTATGTATTGCTTACTCTATTAAGCCTTTACCCTGTTTGCACCATTATTTGCACTGTCCAATAATACCTGTTCCTATTTATTATGTAGCACTAGGCACTTTATCTATCTATATTAAGTTAGTTTATGGACACTGCAGTATATACATATATATACATATATATTTATATATATATACATATATAATATACAGTATATATATAGTTGACCACTGCCTCCTACTACAGATGCTCTCCTCCTTTGGCATCAAAGACCTCTCCCTATCCTGGATCTCCTAATACCTTTCAAACCGCACATTCAGCGTCTCCCACTCCCAGACTACCTCCTCATCCTACCCTCTCTCTATTGGAGTCCCCCCAAGGCTCTTTTCTAGGACCCATACTCTTCTCAATTTATACAGTACCTTTGGCCTGGGTCAACTCATAAAGTCCCATGGATTCCAGTACCACCTTTATGTTGACGACACTCAGATCTACCTTTCTGGCCCAGACGCCACCTCTCTGCTGCCCAGAATCCCAGAGTGTCTATCAGCCATATCCTCCATCTTCTCCTCTCGCTTCCTCAAGCTCAATGTGGACAAATCGGAACTCATCATTAGTGTTGAGCGATACCTTCCAATATCGTGAAACATCAGATCGAATTGGATCGAACCGATACCCAAAAAGTATCGGATATCGCCGAATCCGATATCGGAAACCAATGCAAGTCAATGGGACAGAAATATCGGAATTAAAATAAACCCTTTTTTTCCTTGTAGGTTAATCCTACATGAAGAAAAACAACTAATAATAATGTAGAATGTATTGGGGGAGGAGGAGGAGACATTAAAGGCATAGAGGTTTAGCCCAATCAAATGGAATAGCAGGAATAAACTTTTCTTTTAAGATGTTCGGAGTTACAAAGATATTGACTATGTTAACTTTTTCTATATTTTGTCAGATATGTATGTTTCACTACTTTCTTTCATGCTCTTCACCTTCTTTTTTACTTCTCCCACACTTTTTCCTTCATGATCCTCAGCAGCAGCATCTATTTCATCAACTTCTTCACCTTATTCATCTTCTTCTTCTTCTCCTTCTTCCTATTATTCTTTTTTTTACATTTTTCATATTCTTCTTATTCAACTATTATTCTACTTCATATTCTACTTCTTCATCTTCTTCCTAGTCTTCTTCCTCATCATATTCTTATTTGTGACAGGCATTCCTGTAATTGTTATCTATAAAAGTTTGAAGATTACACCAGCCGTTCTGCCTGTCACAAAAGATTTACAACAGGATTTGTCCGCGTTCAGTTTGGCCTGCAGCAGCAGGCATTTTCCAGGGGCACCACGAGGAGGAACGGACTCACCCCCATACACTGCTTAGTCTTCTTCTGCTTATAATTTAGATAACATCTTTTGCTCTGATTTTTAGTCTTAATGCTTAATGTTCTTCTGCTTTTTGTTCTTCTGCTTTTTGCTCTTCTGCTTCTTGGTCTTCTGTCTCTTGTTGTTCTGTATCTTGGTGGTTGTCTTCATGTTCTTTGTCCTCTTGGTCATCTTCTTCAGGGTTATCTTTTTGGTCTTCTTTGGGGTGGTCTTCAGGGTCGTCATCAGGGAGATCCAGAGTGATTACTAAAAACCATTTAAAAAAGTTTGAACTTGTAAATGTAGCAGAAGGTACAAGAAGGCTGAGGAACTGCCGAGAACCAGCTGACGGTACTGGAACCCGGATGGGTAGCAGAAGGAACAAGAGCCAATGGCACTACCGAGGACCAGCTGACGTTACTGGAACCCGGTTACTAAGTAGGAGTTACCTGTGCTAGAAAGCAGTAACAAGGAACCAAGGACCAGCAGACGTTGCTGTAACTCAGATACTGAGATGGAGGCACCTAAGCCAAAGGCACTGCTGAGAACCAGCTGATGGTGCTGGAACCCGGAGGGGCAGCAGAAGGTACCCATGAAAAGCAAAGTTGCAAGGCCGCGAGCCGGCCGCAGTTACCGAAACCGACAGTCCTACAGGGGGTGCTTGTCCTATTGGCACTACGGAACTAGCCTTTATTGCCAGAACCCACAGCCCACATAGGAAGCACCTAAACTGCAGGCACCATAGAATCGGCTAACCCGACCGCAACACGACAGGCAATGTATTGGAGCCAAAGTGACGTTGACACTTCCCTGAAACAGCTGACGGCGCTGGAACCCGGAGGGGCAGCAGAAGGAACAAGAGCCAATGGCACTACCGAGGACCAGCTGACGTTACTGGAATCCGATGACTAAGCAGGAGGTACCTGTGCTAGAAAGCACTACCAAGGACCAGCAGACGTTGCTGGAACTCGGGTACTGAGATGGAGGCACCTAAGCCAAAGGCACTGCCGAGAAAAAGCTGACAGTGCTGGAACCCAGAGGGGCAGCAGAAGGAACAAGAGGCAATGGAACTACCGAGGACCAGCTGACGGTGCTGGAACCCGGAAGGGTAGCAGAAGCTACAAGAGCCAATGGCACTACTGAGGACCAGCTGACGGTACTGGAACCCGGTTACTAAGCAGGAGGTACCTGTGCTAGAAAGCACTACGAAGCACTGCCAAACACTAGAAAGCACTACCAAGGACCAGCAGACGTTGCTGGAACTCGGATACCGAGATGGAGGCACCTAAGCCAAAGGCACTGCCGAGAACCAGCTGACGGTGCTGGAACCCGGAGGGACAGCAGAAGGTACCCATGGAAAGCGAAGTTGCAAGGCCGCGAGCTTGCCGCAGTTACCAAAACCCACAGCCCTAAACGGGATGCTTGTCCTATTGGCACTACGGAACCAGCCTTTATTGCCAGAGCCCGCAGCCCACCTAGGAAGCGCCTAAACTGCAGGCACCATAGAGTCGGCTAACCCAACCGCAACACGACCGGACAATATATTGGTGATGAAGTGACGTTGACACCTCCCGTTGACACCTCCCGGAAACAGCTGGCATGCTGGAACCAGGCTGGCCAGGAAGGACTACCTGTGCCAAAGACACTTCTGAGCAGCAACTGGCGGTATTGGATCCCAGGGATTACAGTTCAAACAGAGTGGAGGAAGAGTCCTAATTGCAGCAAGTTTAAAATCTTTAGTTGTGTGAGTGTGGACAGAGCAGGAGACATTGCGGTACACACAGCTGGGGATCAGCTGACATTTCTGAACCCCAATAACACTGGAGCATATGTTGCCTGTGCAGACGGCACTTCTGAGCAACAACTGGTGGTGTTGGAGCCCAGGGTCAATCAAGGAGTAGGCTGAGGCCTAATTAGAGCAAGTTTAATATCTGATGCGGGGTGAATGTGGAGAGGGCAGGAGATACTGCCGCACACACAGCAGGGGAGCAGCTGGCGTTACTGAACCCCACTAACACAGGATCTAGTGTTTTTCTCTGTGCAGACGGCACTTCCGAAGCAGCAACTGGCAGTGTTGGAGCCCAGGGTCAATCATGGTGTAGGCTGAGGCCTACTTGGAGCAAGTTTAATATCTGATGTAGTTTGAATGTGGAGGGAGCAGGAGACATTGCCGGACACACAACTGGGGAGCAGCTGACGTTACTGAACCCCACTAACACAGGAGCTAGTATTTTTTTCTGTGAAGACGGCACTTCTGAGCAACATGGACAAACCTGCACCCCACGATGGCGTTAACCTCAAACTCGTCAGACGATAAGTCTGATGACCCGGTGGATGGCTCAGAAAACCGGACCATGTGAACTGGTTTGAGGAGGGACACATGAAACACGTCCGATATGGCCAAATGTGGAGGAAGAGCCAGGCGGTAGACCACTGAGCTAAGTCGCTCGAGGACCTTGAACGGTCCAATGTAACGTGGTGCGAATTAGGGAGACTCGACCCACAGTTTGATATTCCGGGTGGAGAGCCACACCATGTCGCCAGGGGAGAAGCTTGGTGCGGGTCGCCGATGCGTGTCGGCGGACGCCCTCATCCTTTCTTTAGATGCCCGGATAGCATCCTGCGTGTGATCCCAAATGTCCCGGGCCTCCACTGCCCAGTCTGCCACCCTGGAGTCAGTGGAGGACACCGGCATTGGGACAGGGACGTGAGGGTGTTGACCATAATTTAGGAGAAAAGGCGTCTGACCAGTGGAATTGGCCACAGCATTGTTTAGGGCAAACTCATCCCAAGGCAGCAAGGATGCCCAGTCATCCTGCCTGGCAGAGACAAAATGTCGTAGATAGGTGACCAAGGTCTGATTGGCCCTTTCGACCAAGCCATTCATCTCGGGATGGTAGGCGGAAGACAGATTTAGCTCGATGCTGAGTAAGCTGCAGAGCTCCCTCCAAAAACGAGAAGCAAACTGGGGACCTCGGTCACTTACGATTTTGTCCGGCATACCATGTAAACGGAATACATGCTTAATGAACAGGACGGCCAGACCTCGGGCGGAGGGTAGGCGTGCGAGTGGCACCAGATGTACCATTTTGGAAAAATGGTCAGTAACCAGCCAGATGACCGTACTGCCACTGGACTTGGGCAGGCCAACTATAAAGTCCATGCCCACCATTTCCCATGGTCTTTCCGCTACTGGCAGGGGAAACAAGAGCCCTGCCGGCCTCTGTCTAGAGGGCTTGTTCCGGGCACACGAGACGCATGCTTTCACGTATGCCTTGACATCTCGAGCCATATGTGGCCACCAATATGACCTTTCCCGGTTGTTCAGTGGTCCGTTTATTACCGAAATGGCCACCTAGCCTGGAGGCATGTGCCCAGGCAAGAACCTCCGGCCGTAGTCGAGGGGGCACCAAGGTCTTGCCTGGCGGTACTGACTCGAGATCGATAGGAGCCACGGTTGTAAAACTCTCCGGAGGGAGAATTAACCGAGGCTCCGCTTCTCCCTCCTCCACTGAGACCACCGAGCGTGAGAGGGCATCTGCTCGGACGTTCTTCTCCCCGGAGAGGTAGTGTAGGGTGAAGCGGAAGCGAGAAAAGAAGAGCAACCACCTGGCCTGACGGGAATTCAGGCGTTGGGTCGTCTGTAGATAGACCAGGTTTTTATGGTCCGTGAAGACCTGAAAGGGGAACCGGGCTCCCTCCAGGAGATGTCTCCATTCGGAAAAAGCCAATTTCATGGCCAGCAGCTCCCTGTCGCCGATGGAGTAATTTATCTCTGCCGGTGAGAAGGTCTTAGAATAGAAGCAGGGATGCTTCCGACCTTGAGCATCCTTTTGGTAAAGGACTGCTCCTGCACCGACAGAAGAAGCGTCTACCTCAAGGATAAACGGCTTATCCACATCGGGACGGTGTAAAATGGGAGCGCCTGCAAAGTGGGACTTTATGGAGGAAAAGGCCTTAGAAACATGTTCGGTCCACGCCTTAGGATTAGCTCCTTTTTTCGTGAGAGCAACCAAAGAAGCTACCAGGGTTGGAGGTGTGGGGTATAAACTGGCGGTAATAGTTAACGAACCCTAAAAAGCGCTGCACCGCTTTAAGAGAATGGGGTTCCTGCCAGTCCATAACTGCTTGCAGTTTGGCCGGATCCATAGCCAACCCCTGGGCCGAGATGACGTAGCCCAGAAACGGCAAGGACTCCTGCTCGAACTGACACTTCTCCAGCTTGGCGAACAGGGAATTCGCCCGTAGGCGGTCAAATACCCTGCAGACATCTTTCTGGTGGGTGGGCAAATCTGGCGAAAAGATGAGGATGTCATCCAGATAGACCACCAACGAAGTAGAAAGCATGTCACGGAAGACGTTGACGAAGTCCTGGAAGACAGCGGGCGCATTACAAATGCCGAAGGGCATGACCAGATATTCATAATGGCCATTCTGAGTATTAAAAGCTGTCTTCCACTCGTCTCCCTCGCGAATACGGATCAGGTTGTATGCCCCTCGTAGAACTAGCTTAGTAAAGACTCGTGCCCCACGGAACCTGTCGAACAACTCAGAGATCAACGGGAGAGGGTACTTATTCTTTACCGTGATGGCATTGAGACCCTGGTAGTCAATGCAAGGGCGTAACTCTCCGCTCTTCTTCTGAACGAAGAAGAAGCCTGCCCCGGCCGGTGACACCGACTTCCTGATAAAGCCCCGTGCCAGGTTCTCCCGGATGTATTGGGACATTGCCTCCGTCTCCGGGAGAGATAATGGGTAAACACAACCTCGAGGAGGTTCTGTGCCTGGCAGGAGGTCAATCGGGCAGTCATAGGGGCGGTGCGGCAGGAATGTCTCCTCGGACTTCTTAGAGAAGACGTCCGCATATTGATGGTAAGGTTCAGGGAGCGTGGAGAGATCTGTAGGCAGCTCCGTAGACGCTACCTGAAGACTGTCCCTGAGACACCTACCCTCGCAGTCCTTGCTCCAGCCCAATATTCTCCCCGAAGCCCAATCAATGTGAGGTGAGTGACAATGAAGCCAGGGAACCCCAAGGAGTACCTGATCAATGCCATGAGGCATAATAAGCAAGGACAGGGTCTCCTGATGTGAGGGGGACATGGCGAGACCGAGTGGGACTGTCTGATGGGTCACTTGAGATGGCAATGGTGCCCCATCCACCACTCTGATGGTCAGAGGTTGTGGGAGTGATACCAGAGGGATAGTGTGACTCTGGGCAAAACTCGAGGACATAAAGTTCCCCTCGGCCCCGGAATCCAGAGTGACCTCTGCCTCCCAGGTGGAGGAACCGTTATCTAAGGTACCTCGGAATACCGGCTTAGGCGAAAAGGACTCCATCTGGGACTGGCCACCACCTACAACCATGGAACGGGGTCGTCCCTTCGGCCGCTGAGGACATGTGCCAGCCGAGTGGCCAAAGTGTTGGCACTGATAACAGCGCACGAAGCCCCGCACCTGACGTGGCTTACTGCCGGTGCGAGATACCTCCATGGGCTCGGTGGAGGGAGACTCTAGTGCGGAATGGCTCAGCGGTTCGGTAAAGGTGGGAGCCAGGTTAATTTTACGTCTGGATTGAGTCCTCTCCAACCCGCGCTCCGTGAACCGGAGATCAATACGGGTGGAGACGGCGATCAATTCCTCCAGAGTTGTGGGAATATCTCGGGTAGCTAGAGCATCCATGACGTGCTCAGCTAGGCTTCTCCAGAACACTGGGACTAATACTTTGTCCGGCCACTCCAGATCGGAAGCCAATGTTCGAAACTGGACAGCATATTGGCTAACCAAGAGTGACCCTTGTGTTAACGACAACAGTTGGAGAGCCGTATCGTGCGTGACCCGAGGTCCTAAGAAGACCTGCTTCAGAGCCGCGAGGAACTGAGCAGGCCCCTGAACCACGGGATCATCACGTTCCCACAATGGCGTGGCCCACTGCAATGCCCGACCAGACAATAAGGAGACAATGAAGCCCACCTTAGCCCGCTCTGTAGGAAACCGTGCAGCCAGCAACTCCAGGTGAATGGAGCACTGACTGACGAATCCCCTACAGGTGGCGTTTTCACCCGAAAACTTATCGGGGAGCAGGAGGGAAGAGATTGTCGGTGAGGGCAAGAGTGTGGGCACACATGAGATGGCCTCAGCGACCGTCTGGGCGGCAGCTAGCGCAGCATTCGCAGCTGAGTTGGTGCTCTCGATAGCCGCCAACCTGCTCTCCTGCTGCCGAATGTAGCGCTGCAGCTGCTGCACATCTGCCATTGTCAGCCAGACCCTGGTGCTAGTGTAATGTTATAGTCGGCGGAACGCACCAGATATAAAATAATAAGAGGTGCGTTCGCCGCCCGGGGTCCACCGTGCGGTAGTTGGTAAGACCGCTGCTGGGTAATGGCAGATGCACCAGAAGGTGGCGTAGTGCGCACCGGTTAACTTCACCCGAGTGCTAGGAGCGGCTCTGTTCAGACACAGAGTCGCTTGCCAGAAATATATGCAAAGGCGCTGGCCCTGTTAATGTCACAGGAGTCAGCGTGTGGCGTCGCAGCCGCGAACACCAATAGCTGCAGTTAATGCAGCGCAGCGGCAACTATAGCCACATGCGTCGTCGCCGAGAACCGGGCACCGACGGACGCTAGAGTAGGCGAGGGAGCACTGTGGCGTAGCTTGCCACTACCTGGTGCTGACCTAAGAACACACTCTGTCACCAATCGTATTATCCGAGGGAAGGGGTTTCATAATGAGTCAGCCACCAGTCCATGCATCCGTCACCATTCACACACATAGCAAGAAAAGTCTACACTAGCGCATCGCCGAGCCGCCCTGCGGGCTTTTTATAGCGATGCGCTTCCGGGACCTTCCATTAGCTCGGGAAGGACCAATCACATCCGACGCAGGACCTGAGCATGTGACCCCTGCTCTCCAGTGAGAGGACAAGTTGCAGGCATGCCCAGTAGCCCGGCATGAGGACTTAGCCTCAGGAGCGGTTCCCTGCAAAGCAGGTTGCGCTGCCATTGCTGCACCAGAGGTGGCAGCAACATCCAGGCTGTCAGAGCGAGTCTGAGCAGCAAGCCTGGCTCGCCATGTTTGCTGAGCAACACCCGTAGCGGTTGAGGAAAAATGGGAGACCGCAGGATGTCTGGCTCTGGTTTCCTGCTGTGCAGTGCCAGGAATTCGACGCCTAACAGGAGCTAGTGTTTATTTCTGTGCAGATGGCACTTCAGAGCAACAACTGGTGGTGTTGGAGCCCAGGATCAATCATGGTGTAGGCTGAGGCCTACTTGGAGCAAGTTTAATATCTGATGTAGTTTGAATGTGGAGGGAGCAGAAGATATTGCCGTACACACAGCAGGGGAGCAGCTGACGTTACTGAACCCCACTTACACAGGAGCTAGTGTTTTTCTCTGTGCAGACGGCACTTCTGAGCAACAACTGGTGGTGTTGAAGCCCAGGGTCTATCAAGGAGTAGGCTGATGCCTAACTGGAGCAAGTTTAATATCTGATGAGGGGTGAATGAGGAGGGAGCAGGAGACATTGCCGGACACACAGCAGGGGAGCAGCTGGCGTTACTGAACCCCACTAACAAAGGAGCTAGCGTTTTTTTCTGTGCAGATGGCACTTCTGAGCAACAACTGGCGGTGTTGGAGCCCAGGATCAATCATGGTGTAGGCTGAGGCCTACTTGGAGCAAGTTTAATATCTGATGTAGCTTGAATGTGGAGGGAGCAGGAGATATTGCCGGACACACAGCAGGGGAGCAGCTGGCGTTACAGAACCCCAGTAACACAGGAGCTAGTGTTTTCCTCTGTGCACACAGCACTTCTGAGCTACAACTGGCGGTGTTGGAGTCCAGGGTCAATCAAGGAGTAGACTGAGGCCTAATTGGAGCAAGTTTAATATCTGATGCGGGGTGAATGTGGAGGGAGCAGGAGACATTGCCGGACACACAGAAGGGGAGCAGCTGGCGTTACTGTACCCCACTAACACAGGAGCTAGTGTTTTTTTCTGTGCAGATGGCACTTCAGAGCAACAACTGGTGGTGTTGGAGCCCAGGATCAATCATGGTGTAGGCTGAGGCCTACTTGGAGCAAGTTTAATATCTGATGTAGTTTGAATGTGGAGGGAGCAGAAGATATTGCCGTACACACAGCAGGGGAGCAGCTGACGTTACTGAACCCCACTTACACAGGAGATAGTGTTTTTCTCTGTGCAGACGGCACTTCTGAGCAACAACTGGCGGTGTTGGAGCCCAGGATCAATCATGGTGTAGGCTGAGCCTACTTGGAGCAAGTTTAATATCTGATGTAGTTTGAATGTGGAGGGAGCAGGAGACATTGCTGAACACACAGCAGGGGAGCAGCTGGCGTTACTGAACCCCACTAACACAGGAGCTAGTGTTTTTCTCTGTGCAGACGGCACTTCCGAGCAGCAACTGTCGGTGTTGGAGCCCAGGGCCAATCATGGAGTAGGCTGAGGCCTACTTGGAGCAAGTTTAAAATCTGATGTAGTTTGAATGTGGAGGGAGCAGGAGATATTGCCGTACACACAGCAGGGGAGCAGCTGACGTTACTGAACCCCACTTACACAGGAGCTAGTGTTTTTTTCTGTGCAGACAGCACTTCTGAGCAACAACTGGCAGTGTTGGAGCCCAGGATCAGTCATGGTGTAGGCTGAGGCCTACTTGGAGCAAGTTTAATATCTGATGTAGTTTGAATGTGGAGGGAGCAGGAGATATTGCCGGACACACAGCAGGGGAGCAGCTGACGTTACTGAACCCCTCTTACACAGGAGCTAGTGTTTTTCTCTGTGCAGACGGCACTTCTGAGCAACAACTGGCGGTGTTGGAGCCCAGGGTCAATCAAGGAGTAGGTTGAGGCCTACTTGGTGCAAGTTTAATATCTGATGCGGGGTGAATGTGGAGGGCGCAGGAGACATTGCCGTACACACTGCAGGGGAGCAGCTGACGTTACTGAACCCCACTAACACAGGAGCTAGTGTTTTTCTCTGTGCAGACGGCACTTCTGAGCAACAACTGGCGGTGTTGGAGCCCTGGGTCAATCAAGGAGTAGGTTGAGGCCTAATTGGAGCAAGTGTAATATCTGAAGCGGGGTGAATGTGGAGGGAGCAGGAAACATTGCCGTATACACAGCAGGGGAGCAGCTGGCATTACTGAACCCCACTAACACAGGAGCTAGTGTTTTTTTCTGTGCAGACGGCACTTCTGAGCAGCAACTGGTCGTGTTGGAGCCCAGGGATTACAGTTCAGGTGTTAGAAACATGAACACAACAGGAGACCTGGATACTGTTGCCAACCAATTATTTAATCTGGAAGAGGACTGGCAAATTCACGCGAGATCCAGGCCTTGTTCATTTACAGAAAAGTAAGCCGGTCAACTTTATCGGAGGATAGTCGCATGCGACGGTCTGTTAGTACACCACCTGCGGCACTAAAGATGCGTTTTGATAATACACTAGCAGCAGGGCAAGCCAGCACCTCCAATGCATACTGGCTAAGCTCTGGCCAGGTATCCAGCTTAGAGACCCAAAACTTGAAGGGGGAAGAGCCATCTGGGAGTACATTGAGAGGGCAAGACATGTAGTCTGTCACCATCTGACGGAATTGTTGCCTCCTGCTGAATGGAGCCGTCTGTGATGGTGTAGACACTTGTGGTGGGCACATAAAACTTTGCCACATTTTGGCCATACTGGCCTTGCCTTGTGCTGAGGCGCTGCTTCTGCTCCCTCTTTGTGCAGAGCTTCTTCCACTGCCTCGACGCACAGAGCTGCTTTGTAAAGCACTGGCAGCACTTCTCTCGGGTGCAATGGAGAACATGATGGAATGCACCAGTGTGTCTTGGTACTCTTGCATTTTACACTCCCGGTTCAACGGTGTTATGAGGCTTTGTAAGTTGTCCCGGTAGCAAGGATCTAGGAGGGTGTACACCCAATAATCAGCCGGGTTGAGAATGTGGGCGATGCGGCGTTCGTTTCTCAGGCACTGCAGCATGAAATCAGCCATGTGCTGCAGACTCTCAACTGGCCAAGAAACGCTGTCCCTTGCTTGAGGTGTCATCTCTGCCTGCTCTGCATCACCCCACCCTCGCTCTACATACTGACTACTAGAGCATTGTGTACCTCCCTCCTCTGGAGAGGTGTCTTCCTCCTCCATTGACTCCTCCTCATTCTCCTCACAAAGTGTTCCCTGCCTAGGCTTTTGTGAGGAACCACGTTGCGCAGACTGTCCAGAAGCAGATGGCATTTGTGACTCCTCATCCTCCACCTCTTCCAAAACCTCCTCCCTTAGTGCTTGCAGTGTTTTTTGAAGCAGGCAGATAAGGGGGACAGTCATGCTGACTAGTGCATCATCTGCACTCACCATCTGCGTGGAATCATCGAAGGCACGCAAAACGTGGCAGATGTCCTTCATAGAGGCCCACTCAGTGGTGGGGAAGTGTGACCGGCGCGCAGTGCGACTTGTTTGCGCCAGATGCAGCTGGTACTCCATTACTGCTGCCTGCTGCTCATACAACCACTCCAACATATGTAACGCTGAATTCCACCTGGTGGGTAGGTCACATATGATGCGATGTTCCGGAAGGCGGAATCGGCGCTGCAGAGCTGCAATGCGCGATCTTGCCATGCTGGAACGCCGCAAGTGAGCGCACTCTATGCGGACCTTGTGCAGCAGTGCATCAAGATCCGGATAGTCCCTCAGAAAGCTCTGCACGACCAAGTTGAGCACATGTGCCAGACATGGGATGTGAGTGAGGTTGCCTAGGCCCAGAGCTGCCACCAGATTTCGGCAATTGTCACACACTACCAAGCCTGGCTGGAGATTCGCTGGCACAAACCACACGTCACTCTCCTGCTTGATGGCATTCCAGAGCTCCTGCGCTGTGTGGCATCGATTCCCCAAAGAAATTAATTTCAGTACAGCCTGTTGACGTTTGGCCATGGCTGTGCTCATATCGGTCGTAAAAGGTAAGCGTTCACGGATCCATGTGGAAGTAGACTGTGACGGCTCCTGCAGTGCTGATTCTGAGGAACTGGAGTATGAGGAGGAGTCAATGTGTACACACTGGATTCCTGCAATCCTTGGAGTTGGCAGAACACGTACAGTGCCACTCTCAAGATCTAAACCCGGCTCCACAACATTGACTCAATGGGCAGTGAAGGAAAGGTATCGTCCCTGTCCATGGTTACTGGTCCACGCATCGGTGGTCAGGTGGACCTTGCTACTGACAGCGTTTATTAGCGCATGTTTAATTTTTCCCTCCACATGATTTTGCAGGGCAGGGACGGCTTGCCTGCTGAAATAAAAGCGGCTGGGCACGGTATATTGTGGGACTGCCAATGCCATGAAGATACGGAAGGTGTCAGTCTCCACCAGCCTGAATGAGAGCATTTCAAGGGCCAGTAGTTTTGCAATGCCAGCATTCAGAGCCTGTGCTCGGGGATGGTTTGCCGAGTATGGCTGCCTTTTCTCCCATGCCTGTGCTACCGATGGCTGTAGAGTGACCTGGGAGTGTGAGAATGACAGGGAACGTGGTGCTGTTGGTGGAATGTCACTGGGTCTCTGGACAACAGTGCCAGAGGTTCTTCCATGGTGATCCTGTGGGGAAGCCGAACCAGCTGTGTGTGAGCTGGAGAAAGAGGCTACAACACGAGCTGAAGAGGTGGTAGGTGGTGCTGTAGGTTGGCCTACGTCTTCAGTGTGTCTTTGTAACTTCCACCACGTGCTTGGTCCGCACATGTTTCCACATATTTGTGGTATTGAGGTTGCTGACACTTTTCCCTCTTTTGACTTTCTGATTACACAGCTTCCATTTGACAAAGCAAATATCATCTGCAACTGTGTCAAAAAAGGACCACGCACTGCAAGTCCTGGGAGCGCCCGTTTTGGGTTTTGGAGGAGGAATGCTCCTAATGAGTGCCAAAGTGGAGGCTACAGGCAACCAAGTCTGCCCCCTCCCTCTCCCTCCTGTTTTGGCCATTTGGGGAATCTCTTCCTCAGAGCTGCTCCCACCACCTTCCTGTTCCTCACGCCATGATGGGTCAAGGACCTCATCATCTACACTCCCCTCTTCAAACACCTGCTTCTCCTGGGTAGTCTCTCCAGCACAGTACGCACCAGAAAGTGGCACCTGAGTCTCATCATCTGATGTATACTGAGGCGTGCTGACCATAGGCACTGGCCCACCCACCTCTTCAGATTCAGAGGGACAAAGCAGTTGCGCATCACTGCATACTCCCTCTTCTTCACATTCTAGAATGCTGCTTGGCTGGCCCCCTGTTTCCAAGCCAAGAGATTCAGAGAACAGAAGTAGCGATGGCTCCTGTCCAAGGCTCTCTGACTGCCTGGGCAATTTGGCATGTGGTGAAGAGACAGATGGTTGCTCTTCAGTGCTCTGGCCCTGAGAGGATGTGGCAGTAATTGAAGTCGATGTGTTAGCTGCCATCCATCCGACAACGGCTTCAATTTGTTCGCCCTGCAGCAGTGGGGTATGGCGAGGTCCTACAAAGCTGCGCATAGAGGACTGTTCCCTGGTAAAACTGGGGGATGCTGAGTCACTGGTGCCCTCAGCAGGCACAGAATCCCCATGTCCTCTCCCTGCTGAAACTTCATGCCCACGACCACGTGCCTTACTCCCTGCTTTCTTCATCTTGGTAGACTGATAAAGATAGGCAGAAAAGTACAAAGGGGGGGGCTTAGTGTGCTTATTCCTGAACTGCTGCTAACAGGTATAAGAAACACTAATTTTATAAAGTGTGTGGACTACACTTTAATATGAGCTATTGTGGCCTACACAACTGTCAAGTGGAGTGTTTGGTGAACTTTATTTACGTGTTTTTTTATCAAAAAAACAAAAAGGATGTGACCAAAGATGTGAAAGCGATAGTATCACAAACTTTTTTGAGCTATTACAATGCAGGAAGGTAACCTACAATGCAATAGATGAGGCTCCAAAAAATAGGCTAATACTAATCTGGCTGGGGCTGCAGGGCACAAGCCAGAAAAAAGGCTCCTCTATCTACTCCTATATAGTGTTTGCAACCAATCTAGCTGGATACAGAAGGAAGCACACTAATAGGAGAAATTCAGGAAAAATAAGCAGCACTACAGCAAAAAAGAACAATGTATGAGGCAGTGACGCACGCTGAGCGGACTACAACCAGAGGTGGCTGCAGAACACACTACAGCGTGAGCTGCATTCACACACAGAGACCTCACAGACAGCTGTGAACAGTGCAGAGAACTGTGCACTAGCACTGTAAGGCTGCAGAAAGGCTCCGCTGTCTACTCCTATATAGTGTTTGCAACCAATGTAGATGGATATGGATGGATGCACACTAATAGGAGAAATCAGGAAAAATGAGCAGCAATAAAACAAAAATAAATATGTATGATGCAGTCATGCATGCTGAGCGGCCTACATCCAGAGGTGGCTGCAGGACACACTACAGCGTGAGCTGCACTCACACAGACCTTGCAGACAGCTGTGAACAGCGCTGCAAGGCAAAAGAAAGCTTCTCACAGGGGTTGCTAAACTAGCCTGGGTAAAGCACAATCTAGCAAATCGATATTTCTAATTGTCCCTCAGAGTCAGAAGAGCAGCGTCCTGTCCCTAACTGAATTCACAGCAGAATGAACCCAAAATGACGGCGGTGGCTTTTATAGTGCATCATGACATCATTTCAGCAGCCAATCACAGCCATGCCATTAGTTAACATGCCTACATGCCTAACATGATGTGCCCACACTTATTAGGATTTCTGATTGGCTGAATCAAATCAAACTGGCTCATAGCATTATGGGAACTTCCGATTCCGGTATTCGATATGCAAAAAGTATCGGAACTCAGTATCGGAATTCCGATACCGCGAATATCGGCCGATACCCGATATTTGCGGTATCGGAATGCTCAACACTACTCATCATCTTTCCTCCATCTCACAGATCTTCCTTACCAGACCTATCTATCACAATTAATGGCATCACACTTTCCCCAGTACCGGAAGTCCGCTGCCTCGGAGTAACCCTTGACTCTGCCCTGTCCTTCAAACCGCACATCCAAGCTCTTTCTACCTCCTGTCGCCTCCACCTCAAAAATATTTCCAGGATCCATCCTTTCCTCAACCCTCAATCTACTAAAATGCTTGTGCACGCGCTCATCATCTCCCGCCTCGACTACTGCAGCATCCTTTTCTGTGGTCTCCCTGCTTACACCCTCGCACCTCTCCAGTCCATCCTTCACTCTGCTGCCCAACTAATTTATCTCTCTCCTCGCTACTCCTTCGCTCCTCCCCTCTGCAAATCTCTTCACTGGCTTCCATTCCCTCAGCGTATCCAGTTCAAATTGCTAATACTGACCTACAAGGCCATCTATAACCTGTCTCCTCCATATGTCTCTGAAATAATCTCCCGATAGCTACCTTCACGTAATCTCCTGTCATCCCAAGACCTCCTTCTCTCCTCCACACTTATTCGTTCCTCACCCAACCGCTTCCAAGACTTCTCCCGAATAGCCCCCATCCTCTGGAATTCTTTGCCCTAACATGTCCGACTATCAACTACATTCGGATCCTTCAGGTGGAACCTGAAAACCCACCTCTTCAAGAAAGCCTACAGCCTGCAATGACCCCGCTGCCTCCTCACCACTAATGGAGATATCACCTCAACCAACATCGGAACTGCTGCAACTCATCAACCTACTGTCTTCTTCCCCACCATCCTGTAGCATGTAAGCTCAAAAGGACAGGGTCCTCTCCCCTCTGTATCAGTCTGTCATTGTAAGTTTGTTTACTGTAAGTGATATCTGTAATTTGTATGTAACCCCTTAGTACAGCACCATGGAATCAATGGTGCTACATAAGCTACATAAATAAATAATAATAATAATAATAATAATAACAATATATATATATATTTTCCATATTGTGGCATCTTGAAAATTTTTGAACAAACAAAAGTACCTATTACATATATTGTGAGGTAGTGCTGTCATTCAGATAGGGGATTCTCGCTTGGCAGCCAAATAATCACATCCAGCACAGGTTTTCCATAAAACCATAACAGTCCATGTGGTTTATTATGCAGCATAAACTGTGACCAATAACATAAAGTTCATATTACCAGCATAGTGTCCATTACAGAGCTTCCCTCTGTTAAGCCTGTGGTCACACAGGTTACTCAATGTCCAGTTCTCAGGCTCTTCAGCCTCAAAGTTATCTCACCTGTCAGGGTTCCCTCATGGCTGTTTCTCCATGCTGCAAACTTCCATTCCTTCCAGGGAATCCACACAGCCACTTCTTTGCTGTCAGGCAGACAGCCCCAACTCTCAGAGGGACCTTCCACAATGGACCAACCAGGTCCCTGCATTCACAACTTGTGACCAACCCTGGCCACCTTATATGGTCCGTAGCCACGCCTACCGGGTCACATGGCTATGACCTCATCACAGGTCCCTGAACCATTCACACACACTTTGCACTAGCATCCTTAAACACACCCCCTGGGTGGGTTTGTAGGTAACTGGGCCTGCCCATCTCCCAAGCTACCTGGAGACTTCTCCCTGACACATTGACACAGCTGACACAGTATCACTGCTGATCAACACACACATCAGTCTCCATCTCAAGGCCACCCACCTTGAGATACATAACGGTCCTTTCGTATTCTGCCACTCATCCTCTCTCTTGGGACATCCACACAGCACCCCATAGCGGACACAGTGGTAACTACACCACAATTTTGTGATATATATATATATATATAATATATAAAGCTCAAGTGTGTGTATGTATGTATTGATTTATGTATGTATGTCCGGGATTGGCATCCACATCGTCGCAGCTACAGCCACAAAATTTGGCACAGTCACACGTCTGGACCCCGAAAGTGTCCTAGGCTTTGTTGTGAGGTGAAATTTTAACCCCGCGCGTTCCAATTCACCAAACAATTTTGCCCCTATCTACATAATGGGGAAAAAGTGCGTGTGTATCAAGCCCTGCCCCTCATTATGATGTCATAATGGTTGCCATGGCGACACTGATGTCATCATAGGTTGCAAACTCCGCCGCTCATTATGATGTCATAATGGTTGACTATGGGATGGAGGATGTGTGATGGGTATATGGGCACTGGACTTTGGGATGGATGATATGTATGACGGGTATATGGGCACGGGACTATGGGATGGAGGATGTGTGATGGGTATATGGGCACTGGACTATGGGATGGATAATATGTATGATGGGTATATGGGCATGGGACTATGGGATGGCGGATAGTTATGATGGGTATATGGCCACGGGACTATGGGATGGAGGATATGTATGATGGGTATATGGGCATGGGACTATGAGATGAAGGATGTGTGATGGGTATATGGGCACTCAACTATGGGATGGCGAATATGTATGATGGGTATATGAGCATGGGACTATGGGATGGAGGATGTGTGATGGGTATATGGGCACGGGACTATGGGATGGAGGATGTGTGATGGGTATATGGGCACTCGACTATGGGATGGAGGATATGTATGATGTGTATATGGGCACGGGCCTATGGCATCGTGGATATGTATAATGGGTATATGGGCACTGGGACTATGGGATGGAGGATATGTATGATGGGTGTATGGGCATGGAACTATGAGATGAAGGATGTGTGATGGGTATATGGGCACTCAACTATGGGATGGCGAATATGTATGATGGGTATATGGGCATGGGACTATGGGATGGAGGATGTGTGATGGGTATATGGGCATGGGACTATGGGATGGCGGATATGTATATGGGCACGGGACTATGGGATGGAGGATGTGTGATGGGTATATGGGCACTTGACTATGGGATGGAGGATATGTTTGACGGGTATATGGGCACGGGACTATGGGATGGCAGATATGTATATGGGCACTGGACTATGGGATGGACGATGTGTGATGGGTATATGGGCACTCGACTATGGGATGGAGGATATGTATGATGGTTATATGGGCATGGGCCTATGAGATCGTGGATATGTATGATGGGTATATGGGCACGGGACTATGGTATGGAGGATATGTATGATGGGTATATGGGCATGGGACTATGAGATGAAGGATGTGTGATGGGTATATGGGCACTCGACTATGGGATGGTGAATATGTTTGATGGGTATATGGGCATGGGATTATGGGATGGAGAATAAATATGATGGGTATATGGGCACAGGACTATGGGATGGAGGATGTGTGATGGGTATATGGGCACGGGCCTATGGGATAGTGGATATGTATGATGGGTATTTGAGCACTGGACTATGGGATGGAGGATAATTATAATTTGTTATAACTATCCACAGTTAGTTACTATGCCTGGGCAGCGCCGGGCTCTTCAGCTAGTATATATATATTTCTTTACAGGATGGCTTTAGATTAGTTCAGGGTTTTCTATGGGATTAACCATTTAGATGTTGGCACTTGCTGATTTATCCCCCCCCTTTTTGATTACCCTATGTAAAAAAAATGTTTTCCTTTATCATTTATTTCTACATAGAGTTGAACTACTGCATTAATCTTGGATTATATTGCAATACCCCGTGCTTGCAGCTTTTCTATTTTGTATCTCCACCATTTTTAAATGGATTGTCTTTGAGATGTAATAAAATTTATTTGTTTTTTTGTAATTGCGTGGCAAATGCTTCCTTTGTTTTTTGGATTTTTTTTTTTTTATCTAACTTTAGTTTGACATTTTTATGTCCTGTATGTGGTCTCCTTGTATTGATTTCCTAATACATATGTGCATATGATAGGTACACATTGACACCTATTGGTGGCTGATTACAATGGCTCTTTATTATATTGTGACACTTTTTGCACTTTGTGATAGATAATTATGAATGAATTTTTTGAGTCATTTTGACTCCCCTTTATTACCTTTTATGTTACAATCTTTTGTTATTTTTCTATCTTATCATGGTGTTACTAATGTGTACCACTCATTAAAATATATATGCTTGATACGTTGTACTGGATGTAGCGTCCCTTTGTGCATTTGTATTTACTCCTGCATTGGTCTTTTTTCTCTGTTATATATTTTTACCTGATCAATTAATAAACTGTACATTTATAAGATTTGAGATCTTGGACTATATGGTCGGATTTTGTTTGCTTTGTTCTCTTGTGCAATTTTCTGACTGTCCATCATTTTTCACTAGGTCCATATGCATTGGCAGCAGTAACACTACTGCTACTTTCACTTTATTTCACTTTTCAGTGGATTCACTATTTCTGCCACCAATTAGCATTTCTTTAATTTTTGCTTGACCGTTGCTTGGCAGTATTAAAAAATGGAAATGTACAGAGCTCCTTGAAGTGTCCAACTGTGGCATCACTTATCCCATAAGGACTCGCCATGGTGGGGAGATAGGAGGATCAGGGTGAGGATTATGTTCTGCCTTCAAGTCATGTCTTGTACCACCCTGCAAAGTGGACCGGAAGCTAGGTCCCATGGATGACAGTGTTTGTCGTGATCTCACCCACAAGCTGTATGGTGTTATTTTTAAAATAAAACATGTATAGTAGCCCTGAAAAGGAATTTAGAGTGAGGGCTACCTGATGTTCCTTCCAAAATTTATTACTGAGGGCTAACTGATGGCCCTCAAAAAATTTGTAGTGAGGACCGCATGATAACCCTGTTTATATGTAGGAGAAGGACAAGAATAGTAAACAATGAACTGTATACACTTTTTGGGGTGTAAAGGGGTGCATTGGAATACACCAGAAAAAAAAATGAACATTTGATTTTGTCTCATGTTCCTCTGCTGGGGTTGAGAAGTCTTGGCCAATCCAGACCTTGTTCATTTTGAAAACAGTCAGGCAGTCAGCATTTTCAGATGACAGGTGTATGTGCCTATTACTATACCCAAGGAATCAACTTAAACAGGGAGGGAGCAGGGACTGCGGCCTGTGAGTCTCAGATTTGCCTGTACTCTGTGTAAGATAAAAGTAAAGATGCATTTATACAATGGGAGAAAAGCACACCTCTTGTGTGAATAAATGGACAAAGGACTTGTGGTGTTCTTTCTCCAGGAAGGGTTGGAGATGTTTTCTTCACAAGGTTCATGCATTTTCATTGGCAAAGGTCTCCAAGAATATTAGAAAAAATGTTTTGAAACCCATGCTTCAATCTATTTGAAGCTTTGGTGCTGCCTGATGCTCTGAGCCGGAATAGGAGGAACTACTGCTCACCTTACCTGGAGCAAAATCGGAGTTGAATGCAGTCCTTGATGTACCCTGAGTAGTAGCCTTGAATCCAGGATCTTGAATCCTTGTTCTTGGCCTCAGAAGTCCCACTCCTTCTAAATGTAAATGTTTTCTGAGAACCTACTCTATGTGTGCTCCAGGGTGCACTGGAATGATTCCTAATTTTTGGTAGCCGTTGCGCAAAATGCTTACTCATTACCAGGCTAGTAGTCCTACTTCTTCCAAATGGGGAAAAATGTTTTCTGAGGTCATCCTCTACGTATATTCCAGAGTGTATGGCAATCCATCCTTTTAATTTTTGATAGGCCTTGCACTTAGTGTATAGGCTTCACCAGTCTAGTAGTTGCACTTCATATAAATGGGGAAAAAAAATCAGAAATCTCATGCACATGATTCCTTATGTTTACTGACTGAAATGGAAAGAAGGAGCAGGTCAATTTTTTACAAGTTTTTGCAGCATTTATTCACCATTAGAGGCAATGAGAAGGTGCAAAGCGCTACGTGTGAACATAAGCCTAAGAAATGCATCCGGGTACATCTTCATGCTGTTCCCATTCCATTGTATCACTTTTTCCATCCAATTAAGCTATTTTACTGCCCTCAGGGACTCCTATGAGGGTCTGCCTGAAAACTGCTCAAGTTTCCCATTGACTTTCATCATACTTGGTACTCCAGTACCAAGCATCTTAGTGCTCGCTCATCACTATTATATTTAGAAATATCTAAATTCTTTTTATTTGTTATAATATAAAGAGTGATTTCTAGTGATCAGTACTCTTCAAATAGATCACCAAATGTTAAAGGGGCTTTACAATAACACATATATAAAAAAAATGTTTTAACCGACAGATTTGCAGGGGTTAAAAATATCAAATAGAGATTTACTTGGAAGTCAATCCTCTCACAATATGTATTGATGGAAACCTGTTTGATAAAAATGTTTAAAGACTACATTTTATGTACTTCAATTCCATTTTATTAATTAGTAACATTTTCATTCCGCGAATAGTTTCAGATTGAAAGGCGGTATATTATACTTCACATGACCACTAGATGTCAGAATACACCAAATGCAAACACTCAGACTAGGTAAGCGCAGATCTTGAAATTGGTTACACAGTAGAAATCTTCTATCACACATTTTTGCATATTTTGACAAAGTAGATTTTTCACTTTTTTTCTTTTCCTTTTCTGTGTGATAGATTAGACTGTCTTAAAGCACAATATAAAATGATATTTGTGCATAAAATCCTCCATTTATTCAGACATGTACAGTTGTGCTCTAAAGTTTACATTACCCGGGGAGAACTTTTGCTTTCTTGTCCTTTTTTCAGAGAATATGAATGATAACACCAAACCTTTTTCTCCACTCATGGTTAGTGGTTGGGTGAAGCCATTTATTGTCAAACTACTGTGTTTTCTCTTTTTAAATCATAATGACAACCCAAAACATCCAAATGACCCTGATCAAAAGTTCACATACCCTGGTGGATTTGACCTGATAACATGCACAGAAGTTGATATAAATGGGTTTGAATAGTTACTAAAGGTAAAATCGTCACCTGTGACAAATGCCAGGAAAATTGTTCGGGATGCAAAGAAAAACCCCCAAATAACATCAGCTGAATTACTGGAGACTCTGAGAAATAGCGCTGTGGCTGTTTCAAGAAGCACAATAAGGAGGCACTTGAAGAAAAATGGGCAGCATGGTCGAGACACCAGAAGAAAGCCAAAAAGAAGAAGGCTGACACCATCATTAGAAAGGCAAACTGGGCATCCTCAAGAGGGCCCCCAGCAGCAGTGGATCAGAGGAGCCAGTTGCCCCGGCCCATATATATGGAGGAGGCTACCCGCAGCACATCAATACAGTTAAATTCTATTGTAGAGCAGAGTCATAGTTTCCCTGCATTACCATTCTCCATTAGGTCACTTTACAGAACGCTGGGCGCATGCATAGGATGTCAGAGTCAGGGCAGAGGTGGTGTGATGACATCACCATGTTGCTTGGCTCGCGCTCTTCACTGACTGCCGGAGGACTCAAATTTTTGTGAGTATATAGTGTTTAGTTTTTACTGTATAAGACAGTACTTGTAGGGGTATGAGGAGACATTATACTATATATAAGGAGTTGTGAGGGATATCATACTGTATTTTGTGGGCTGTGTGGGCCTTATAGTAAAGATAGGGAGTTGTAGGAGCCGTCATACTGTATATAGGGGCTGTAAGGACTAGCATACTGTTTATAGTAGGCTGCTTGGGCCCCATAACATATATAAGGAACTATGGGGGCATTATACTGTGTATACATAGCTGTGCTGCCAATATACTGTGTATAGTGGCCTGTTGGGTCCATCAAACTGTATATGAGGGGCTGTGATGGCCCCATACTATTTATAGAGGGCTGCGGGGTGACATCATACTGTATATAGGGAGCTGTGCTGACATAATACTGTATATTGTGGGTTGTAAATAAGGAGCTGTGGAAGGGCTCATACTGTGTGTAAGAGGATGTGAGAGCCCCATACAGTATGTAGGGAACTGTTTTAGCATCATGTGCTGTATTGGGGGATGGGAAACAGTCATTATTTAGGTGAGCCCCATACTGTATGATAGGAAATTGTGGAGATTCCATATATAGGTAGTTACCGTATACAAGGACAGTGGGTGACATTATGATGCATATATCGTGGGCTGAGGGTGTCACTATACAGTATATAGTGGAGCTGTGAGGTTGCATACTGTGTATTGGCAGCTGCGGCAACATAATTCTGTATATAACAGATCTGTGGGGACATCATGCTAAGTTTAGGCAGCCTCATACTTGATATAGGGGGTCCCAAACTTAATGGAATAGGTTGTGGGGTTCCCATACTGTGTATTAAGTGAGTAGTGAGGAAACATCGTATTTAGGAGCCCCATACTGTATATGGGGTTGTGGGGACTTTGATACTGTTTATAGTGAGCAATGGGAGACATCTTACTGTGCATAGGGGTACTGGAATGTTGATGTATTAGTAGACATTGTTACTATTTAGGAGCATTCAGGAGAACACTGGTAGCTGTCAGGGGGGCACACAGGAGGTATTATTTTTGTAGCTGTAAAATGTAAACAATATTACTTTCTAGGGCACTCACAGAGGGCTTTAATTTTTTCAAGGGGGCAATTTTACCATCTAGAGTGCACAAAGGAGGCATTTTACTATGTAAGGGGCACAGTGGGGAGCATTATTGCTATGTGTGGCAGTAAGAGGAGCATTGTTACCATGTCAAACAGCAGGTACAGTAGCTAATCATTGGCTTATCAGTAGGATGATGAATTTGTGTTGGCTGGGAATAGACTGGGTTGGTGCTGGAAATGAGAAAAGAAAAATATCTTTATTGTAAACTCTACAATCGCTTCTGGAGAAGTCACGTTGCTCTGGGCCAGATGACTCCATGAGAAAAGGATATCACCGGCAAGTCACCATCTATATCTGCATTTTAATCTCTTAACATATTCTTCAGAACTTGAATCTACCACTATATGGTCACCTTTATGGCAGTAAAATATGGCTTTGATTTGGACAGGTTCCTCGAGGTCTAAACCTTCAAAAAGTAGTTTTGTTACATTATTAGTTACATTACATTCTTTATTGTTTTTATTTATTTTTCATTTTTTTTATAGGTAATTTTTTTTGGGTATTCTAATATGTCTCTCCCTTTTTTTTCCCTCTTTCCTGAATACTACACACCTGTTTTCTAATCAGCCTGATGGATATATAAGCTTCCTCTCATGGTTTAGTGTTCATTCACACCAAGTCTAAGGCTATGTGCACGCGCTGCGGATTCTGCTGCGGATCAGCAGCATTTCTGGCCCTGCGGGTCTGCAGCAGATTTAGCTGCGTTGTACAGTACCATTGTTTTCAATGGTAAAACCAAAAACGCAGTGCACATGCTGCAAATTTTTCCGCGCGGATTTGCTGCGGGTTACAATCGCAGGATGTCAATTCATTGTGCGGATTCCGCTGCGGTTTCACACCTTCACTATTGTGAGGTGTGAAACCGCAGGCTAATCCGCAGGTAAACCGCAGGTATTTTGACCAGCGGATTTTTCAAAATCTGCGCAGAAAAATCCGCAGCACTTCCAACTACGTGTGCACAGAGCCTAAAGGCCCCGACACACCAGCGATCGCTGTGTGTGACGGGGATCAGCGACCGACCCCCCGCCGGGTATTGCTGATCGTGCTCGATCGACCTGGGCCATTTTTTAATTGCTGGTCTCCCGCTGGCCAGCGCGACGCTGGACGCTGGTTTCTAATGTAAACATCAGGTATCCAGGAGCCGCGCAGCTCTTAGATGCCTGATGTATACCTTGGAAACCAGCGTGTACGCCGGTTTCCAAGGTAAACAGTGGGTATCCAAGAGCCGCGGCTCCTAGATACCCGATGTTTACATTAGATACCAGCTTGCTCTCTGGTCCTGATCGCTGGAGGGCTGCCTATGTGACAGCTCACCAGCGATCAGCCTAACAATGTCCCAGCGATCCCATCCATGTCAGATCGTTGGTGGGATCGCTGGGACATCGTTATGTGTACCAGAGCCTTTAGAACATGTCCTGTTCGAAACACGCCTGGTAAATATATGCCCTTTTCTTCCTCCCATGTTTCCGCCCAATTTTCCAAATATGGCAAATGTTTTTTGGATATTTTTTAAAATGAATAAGAATAAATCTTGGATTTTATCTGTAACGTATCAGGAGCTGGATCAAATTTTTTTCTTGCATCTAAAAGAGCGCTCACATCAGCTCTGATCGCGGACTCCTGAAACTGCAGCAGCTGGTGGAGGGTGAGCTGGTTTATTGCCTTGCATTCATACACTTAGAATTAATGAATAAAGTGTCTCTGAAGTCAGCGTGTGCGCATACTGCCGTATCCGGCACCATTTTTTTCGTAAGACACTGTCTGCGAATTCGCTGTGTCTGTGAAAATCATAATATTGAAATTAAGGTTTAGGTTTATGCATACATATTTTTTTAGCATTAATATATATTATTCTTATTTTTTTTTATTAGTATTATGTATGCATAAACTTAAACCTTAATTTCAATATTATGATATAGCCATTTAAAGGGGACATACCACTCTAGGAAAAGAATGAAGAAGCTTATTCCTCTAAATGACACATGTATAAAATATAAAATATATATATAAAAAAAAAATACAAACTCTGAAAAAATCTTTATTGAACCAAAAAAGTAATAAAAAAAAAAATGATGGGATGAGTCATTGTTCTGGATTAATTTGCACTGTTCAGATAATCTGCAAAAAAGATTAAATCTATCTGTAGTATTATTACTTTGATGAACTGAATGACCTATGCCCGTAACTGTAGTATATGCGATCATGATACAATGGCCAACAGGTGGCACTATAATATTTTACTTCAAATCAATCAATCATGACAATTTATTTATTATGCACTCCAATATAGCGCCATTATATTCCGCAGCGCTTTACAGGCATTATCACATCTGTCCTCTTTGGGGCTTAAAATTTAAATTCTCTTGGTATGTTTTTGGAGTTTTGTCCTTTTCTTACTTGATTTGAAAATGGGATCAATCTGATGAACAGAATATATAGTATTACATATTATTTACACACATTTCTTATTTATGTTTCTAAAATATGAAATTTATGGGAGCAATTGCAAATTACATGTAGTAGGTATCCAGCAGGGATTTTCTGCTTGGCTGCGGAGAGGCATCCAGCCGTGGTAAGTAGAGCCAGAGAAACCCAGTAAAACTCCTGAGAACTTCAATCTGTAGCTTGTCAAAAGTTGAGGTTGTTGCAGTAATTAAACCACAAGTGCACTGGACCTTCTGGGGACTTGGACAATACAACTTCCTACCACAGGATGTCCTCGCAGTAGCTGAGCTGGATCCTGATGTAATGTTTTCCCAGAGGCAGAAGTGCAGTCCTGCAAAATCACTTTAAAGTAAGCAAGCTGCTAAATAGCTCTTATACTGACACCACGTCCAGCTATTACTGCTGCTTTCATGAGCACGTCTGTGACCAGAGAGTCCTCAGACTGACACCGTGGTTTACAATAAACCCCCCATGGAACTGATTTAATGGAAGAATAATGATCGCGTATGGCCAATATGGGTTTTTCTTACCTGAAAACCTGTCTTATGCCCCACCCCTTACCGGTAGACAACGCAACTCTTTCTTTAAAATAACAACACTACACAATATATTCTTTGGATAATTTTGGCCACAGCGGCCAGTTTATTAACAAACAAAAACATAAACCTTGTTTAACAATAAATATTAAATATGTCATATTTAATGACATGAGGGGAGGGTTCTTGGAGCCCATAAAAGATCTGGCTTAATATTTGGCAAAATGTCCAACGAGAACTTCAACCGCCATATTACCCTCAGCCGTACACCACCAGCTCGAGGGCACCATAAATCCCGTACCGGGAAGGCCAACCACCAAACAGCTCCCGGGGTAAAAACCCCGTCCAGAGCCCGTAACCAAATGCCAGATCACCCACATAATTTAACTGTCCGAAATTTCACCTACAATTCCTTTTTACGCTGAGTCAGCATCAACTCCAAGAACCCCACCCCCCGCCACACACGAACAGCCCTGACCACCTCAGGCTCGTGAGTGCCCCAACACTGCAACCGCTCTCTCAATTCCTTCTTGCATCGCCAGTGCCCACAAATCAATCCCTATCTCATTCAAATGAACCCCATCATCTCTCCAAAAATTACCCACCCCAGCTTCCAGTTCGAAATGCCGCACACTGATACCCCCATTCCTTGAAACAAAACTCGACACGGCTCTATTCAACTTCACCCTAGCCCTATTAATTCCCTTTACAGATCGGGCCGCTCTCCAGTTTAGCCTGGGAACGATATCCGACCATACAGTCACTACCCCAGGAAAAGACGTCCACAACCTAAGGAAGTCAAATCGAATATCCCTGATCAATTCCCTGACAGGTCTAATGCCCAAATCGTTCCCTCCCAAATGCACCACCAAGATGTCGGGTGCTTTATCCAAATGGGCAAATTTAGAAAACTCAGGTACAGTTGTGGCCAAAAGTATTGACACCTCTGCAATTCTGTCAGATAATACTCAGTTTCTTCCTGAAAATGATTACAAACACAAATTCTTTGGTATTATTATCTTCATTTAATTTGTCTTAAATGAAAAAAACACAAAAAGAATTGTCCTAAAGCCAAATTGGATATAATTCCACACCAAACATAAAAAAGAGGGTGGACAAAAGTATTGGCACTGTTCGAAAAATCATGTGATGCTTCTCTAATTTGTGTAATTAACAGCACCTGTAACTTACCTGTGGCACCTAACAGGTGTTGGCAATAACTAAATCACACTTTCAGCCAGTTGACATGGATTAAAGTTGACTCAACCTCTGTCCTGTGTCCTTGTGTGTACCACATTGAGCATGGAGAACAGAAAGAAGACCAAAGAACTGTCTGAGGACTTGAGAAACCAAATTGTGAGGAAGCATGAGCAATCTCAAGGCTACAAGTCCATCTCCAAAGACCAGAATGTTCCTGTGTCTACCGTGCACAGTGTCATCAGGAAGTTTAAAGCCCATGGCACTGTGGCTAACCTCCCTAGATGTGGACAGAAAAGAAAAATTGACAAGAGATTTCGACGCAAGATTGTGTGGATGTTGGATAAAGAACCTCGACTAACATCCAAACAAGTTCAAGCTGCCCTGCAGTCCGAGGGTGCAACAGTGTCAACCCGTACTATCCGTCGGCGTCTGAATGAAAAGGGATTGTATGGTAGGAGACCCAGGAAGACCCCACTTCTTACCCCGAGACATAAAAAAGCCAGGCTGGAGTTTGCCAAAACTTACCTGAAAAAGCCTAAAACGTTTTGGAAGAATGTCCTCTGGTCAGATGAGACAAAAGTGGAGCTTTTTGGCCAAAGGCATTAACATAGAGTTTACAGGAGAACAAAAGAGGCATTCAAAGAAAAGAACACGGTCCCTACAGTCAAACATCGAGGAGGTTCCCTGATGTTTTGGGGTTGCTTTGCTGCCTCTGGCACTGGACTGCTTGACCGTGTGCATGGCATTATGAAGTCTGAAGACTATCAACAAATTTTGCAGCATAATGTAGGGCCCAGTGTGAGAAAGCTGGGTCTCCCTCAGAGGTCATGGGTCTTCCAGCAGGACAATGACCCAAAACACACTTCAAAAAGCCCTAGAAAATGGTTTGAGAGAAAGCACTGGAGACTTCTAAGGTGGCCAGCAATGAGTCCAGACCTGAATCCCATAGAACACCTGTGGAGAGATCTAAAAATGGCAGTTTGTAGAAGGCACCCTTCAAATATCAGGGACCTGGAGCAGTTTGCCAAAGAAGAATGGTCTAAAATTCCAGCAGAGCATTGTAAGAAACTCATTGATGGTTACCGGAAGTGGTTGGTCGCAGTTATTTTGGCTAAAGGTTGTGCAACCAAGTATTAGGCTGAGGGTGCGAATACTTTTGTCTGGCCCATTTTTGGAGTTTTGTTTGAAATGATCAATGTTTTGCTTTTTGCTTCATTCTCTTTTGTGTTTTTTCATTTAAGACAAATTAAATGAAGATAATAATACCAAAGAATTTGTGTTTGCAATCATTTTCAGGAAGAAACTGAGTATTATCTGACAGAATTGCAGGGGTGTCAATACTTTTGGCCACAACTGTAACACCCTACTCCATACCATCCCTCGAAAACCCAACCAGCGAACGACGACCAGCTCCCTGTTAAAACCCAGTTGCCTACCATCTGGCCTCACGTCCGCCCGAAATACCCCCCAATAGACGAACGAATGTCCGAAAATCCAAGCCAAGTAGGGCTGCCAACCTGAAATACATAACCACAACAAAAATCGTTAATTCCCCCGTCCGAGCTATGCCACTCCAATCAATGACGCACATATGTTCGATAGAAGCCCGAACTCCAGCGGCCAATCCGCTTGATCGCATCCGCCCCCATGCCCAGACTATCACCTTCAGATGCTGCCCCAATCCTAAAGGAATGCGACCCATACATGTCTGGCGGAAGGCCCAACTCTCCCAAACCCAATTTTAGCAGCACAATGAACTGGAAACGGGACTAGAATGCCCCGCCTTCACAGCACAACAATGGGCCGACCCGACCTGGCCACAAACGTCAATACAACTCCAAACACCTTTTTGGGCACATCAAAGCCCCTTCCTCGCTCCCCAACACCACACGCTTAACTCTTCCGAGCTGATCGGTTTTAGAACGCCGAATCCAAAATGCAATACCTCCCACCCCCAACTCCACATCCTCAGCCAGCAGGCCACCTGCCCTGCCCCTACTGAGCGACACTAGTTCACCTATACGCATAGCCCCAAAGAACGCTAAAGAAAAAGCTAACTTGAACAATGCCGCCTCAAAATTAGAACAGCAAATCGTCTCTAGGACTCTCCCTAACCGTTCCAAGATACTAAAAGAGATCAGTCTACGCCTGTCAAAATTCCGGTTACCCTTCCGAAAACCTTTTAGAGCCTGTTTTACCCGAAAATCCTTCGTCACATCAACCGAACCCTCCATCATAAAACCGAAGGCAAGACCAGCAATAAATTTGTTACCCTTCGAAATAGACCAACCTATTTCCGCTGCCCTGCCGACCAAAAACAAAACCCCTGACATTTTATCCTCCACAGACCCCAAACCTCCCCAACGGGACACCCAACTCCGCCATATTTGCCATGATGCCTTGTAGCCTTGTATGACCCCCAAGTCTGGCTTGTAACCGACTCACGAATCAACCTTCCTGCTCTTCCATAACAATCCGCCACAAGTGAGAAGGGCATTCCGTTCCGGAGATCTCCGCGCCTGGGGCCAGCTCCCGAAACCGCTCCCACTGTAAACGAGACAAAGCATCCACTATAGAATTTTGCACACCCAGCACATGCACAGCCGAAATCCACGCATTCAATTCCAGACACCGCAAAACAAGTTCTCTCACTAGCTTAATAACTGGGGGGGGAAGAGGACAAAGTGTTGATCACTGACACCACACCCATATTGTCACAGTGAAACCTAACTCTGCGGTTCTCGAACATTTCACCCCAAATTAATACTGCCACAACAATGGGGAACAACTCCAACAAAGCCAGATTTTTTGTGAAACCTCTCTGACGCCACCAATCCGGCCAGCTCCCAATGCTCCAACACCCCATACAATAAGCCCCGTAACCAACACCACCTGCTGCGTCCGTATAAATTTTGCAGTCGAAATCATTCAATATCTCCTGTTGAATCAGAGTTTTACCATTGTAATTCTCTAAAAACCACTGCCACACCGCCAGATCTTCCTGGTGTTCCCTAGTCAAACGAATAAAGTGGTGCGACAACCGTGCTCCCGCCATCGCACCCAACAACCTACGGCAGAAAATTCGGCTCATGGGCATGATCCTGTAGGCAAAATTCAACCTGCCTAAAAGCGACTGCAATTCTTTCAGTGTCACTTTTCGCAGTCTCCTAACTCGCTGCACTTCCAGCCTCAGCAACGACAACTTGTCCTCCAGTAACCGACCCTCCATTTTCTCTGAGTCAATCAGTATACCCAAAAAACTTAAGACCGTGCAAGGACCCTCGGTCTTATCTCTCACCAACGGCACCCCAAAAAGCTCTGACATCCATTCCATCGCAGCCAACATATTCTGACATAAAACTGAATCTGGTGGACCTATGAACAAGAAATCATCCAAATAATGAATCACGGACGGAACGCCGGCAACATCCCTAACCACCCATTCTAAAAAAGTACTGAACGACTCAAACAGTGAACACGAAATTGCACAACCCATCGGCAAACATCTATCCAAATAGTAACCTTAGTTTCAAAAACATCCCAACAAGGGGATGCTATCCGGGTGTACCGGTAGTAGTCTGAAGGCCGACTCAATGTCGGTTTTGGCCAACAAAGCCCCCTTGCTGTACCTGCAAACCCATTGTACCGCCGTGTCAAATGAGATAAATACTACCGAACACAACTCTTGATCAATGCCGTCATTGACCGACAACCCCTTTGGGTAAGATAGATGTTGAATCAACCTGAATTTATTCGGTTCCTTCTTAGGAACCACCCCCAATGGGGAAACAATCATCCCTTCTACTGGGACCAACGCAAATGGACCTGCCATTCTACCCAATTCAACTTCTTTTATTATTTTGGCACTCACCACCTCTGAATGCAGGTTAGCCGACCTCAAATTCTTAACTGAAAAGGGGACCGCGTGGCTGGGAGGAGGGATTCTAAAACCATCCGCAAAACCATTCCATATCACCCCAGCCTTTTCCTCATCAGGGTACCTACTTAGAAGCCTCACCGGCGTCTCCCCCTTGACCGGCCGCCACTGCTGGCTTACCCCTTGTTTTCCTAAAACATTTTGATGCCCCATGCGAGCTACCATTGCAATGGGAGCAAACATGCTCGAACTTGCAGGTACTGCTATACTTGCATTGACCCTCATTGAACTGCCAGCATGCTCCTGACACGCTCCTTGCCCGATACCCCCTGACTACCACTTCCGTGTCCTCCCCACTGATTGCCACTCCGTCCGCCGCCAAGAAATGACTGCCCATACCTAACTGGCGCCATCACCTTTAACCAAAGCCCGATGTCTTTTTGGTCCCACCGAATCTCCAGCCGCACCGCCTTCTGCTGCCTAAATTGCTCATCGTAGCGCAGCCATGCCTGACCTCCATACATACGGTGAGCCTCCCCAATCGCATCCAGATAACAAAAGAGGCCAGAACAATTGTCAGGAGACTTTTCCCCAATCACACTCACCAATATCGCAAACGCTTGCAGCCAATTAACGAATGTCTGCGGAATCAGCCGCCACCTCCGCTTTTCTTCTTCTTCTTCCTTCTTACTATCATCCTTCTTCCCCTTGTCCAAATTTAACTTTTCCAATGGAAGAAGGGAGAAAATCTCCACGTACTCATCCCACCAAATCTTCTCTTTCACTTCTTTTTTTAAATGTGCATCCAACGGCCCCTCAAAATACACATATACCTCCCCTTTTGCTCGGTCATCTAATTTCACCAAATCAGCTTTTTCGTTTTCCGTCTGAACCGACATGGATACACCTGCCACTGGTATTTGGTCCCCTCCAATCGGCCTCACTGCCTCGCTCGCCATGTGCATCCCTGACCCCATTCCCGGGATTCATGCCCCCGCCGGTGACACCCCGGACACGGGTAATCCTGCTGCAGGTACTTGCTCCCTTTCAGCCGGTCCCAATACCTCGCCCGCCGTGGCTGGCCCAGGCCCTGACCCCGAGGTCCATGCTCCTGCTGGTGACATCCCGGACCTGCTCGCCGCCCGACCTTCCATCCTCCTTAAAATTTGCAACATGCTGCCGCTCTCCATCCTGCTGCTTCTCACTGGTGGAGTCAGAATCTTCTGCGCCGCTCGTGCTGCCCCAGGCCCGCGCCTCTAGCCTCCTCAGCACTAGGGGGGACTGGAGCTCCCGCAGAGCAATGCACCTCCGACCTCAACCTAAATTGCGAAAGCGTCTGCCCAAGAGACCAGGCAGATTAGCCCAGTCCAACCCATGTCCCCTGCCAGGCAGCTCGTCCCTGCTGCCTGCCGCTCCCCCGGCCATCTGCTGAGTGCCAGGGCCCAGCAGCAGAGCGTCCCGCTGCTGCTGCCTGCCCACCGGAGTCCTCTGCCAAGTGTTCTTCACTGTCCCCCCACTACGGCCACCACCAGGGGTGCCTGCTGCGCCGCTGTTCCCGGCTTCCGCGACGACATCCGGCCTCCTCGCGGTCACTGCTGCTGCCTCGTACCTCCGGGAAGTCTCACCCCTCCCGGGTGTGCAGCGGGCCCTCGCCGCCGCCTGCTGAGCTGCAGCAGGCCGCACTTCCGTTGTGGCCCTCACTTCCTGTGCAGCCCGCACAGCGGTGACGCGTCGCCTTCCTGCACCTGCCGGCCGGCTGCTTGGATTCCTGCCAGAGGTGGTGTCGCGGGAGGGAGCCATGCTGCTGCACCCAGCCTCCGCAGGGTCCCCGGAGGGGCTCCGGAGCCTGCGCCTGCTGCGCACGGTTACCTACGGGGAAAGTCTCTCTGGAGGCCGCGATCTCCTGCTCCTGCCCACGTTCTCCCGGGTCCCGGCTTCACCCAACAGAGAAGAAAGCTGCTCCTCCAGCCATCCTTCCCTTCTGTGAAAAATGAGGATGAATGAACTCATGGAGATCAACATCCAACACTGCGGAGACACCATCACATGTTTCTCAATGCAAGCAATGACTAGCCAGGTCTTTCCCCGGGAAGGAACAACCACGGGAAGGGCAGTCTCCAATAAAGGAAACCACCTATGCCAAAACATGGGATCCATCCACAGACAGCTGTTTCGGGGTATTGCCCATCATCATTGTGGAGTAGGAAACTGGCCAGTAGGAGCAATGCCTAGTAGAAGACTGTGAAAAATGAAGATGAATGAACTCATGGAGATCAACATCCAACACTGCGGAGACACCATCACATGTTTCTCAGCGCAGTGATTCTAGAGCAATGCCCCCATCCCTTATGGGAAATATGTAAAAATATGCAAAACACAAGCCGCGGAGACACCATCACATGTTTCTCAACGCAAGCAATGACTAGCAAGGTCTTTCCCCGGGAAGGAAAAACCACGGGAAGGGCAGTCTCCAATGAAGGAAACCACCTATGGCAAAACATGGTATCCATCCACAGACAGCTGTTTCGGGGTATTGCCCCTCATCAGTGTGGAGTAGGAAACTGGCCAGTAGGAGCAATGCCTAGTAGAAGACTGTGAAAAATATAATTAGACTTACCGGTAATTCGGTTTCTAGAAACCTTCCACGACAGCATAGGAGGTTGTCTCCACGCCCTAATGAAGGACAGGAAGCACGAAAGGTTAAAAGGTCCCTCCCACCTCCCTCTCACCAGTGACTTATAACTGATCACCATAGCACCGGTTACCTTAAGATTCTCAGAGTTTCGTCCAAGAATACAGGGAGGGAAATAGTGGTGTCGTGAAAGGTTTCTAGAAACCGAATTACCGGTAAGTCTAATTCTATTTTCTCTAGCAACCTTCCACGACAGCATAGGAGGCATAACAACCTATACTGCATTAGGGGGGGACAACGGCCTGAAGAACTTTTCGGCCAAAGACTAGATCCCTGTTGGACACAAGGTCCAACCTGTAGTGCTTAGTGAAAGTATGTAAGGAGGACCAGGTTGCTGCCTTACAAATCTGCTCTGAAGATGCGCCTGCCCTCTCAGCTCATGAAGTAGAGGTAGATCGTGTTGAATGCGCTTTGATCCCCGTAGGGGGAGTGATGTTCTGCGCCAGGTATTCTTTGGAGATGGCCTTCTTAATCCAATTGGCAATAGTGTTCTTTGCTACCTTTTTTCCCTTGTTTGGACCAGAGGTATGGATAAATAGGTTGTGGTCAATTCTATAGGGTTTGGTACACTCTAAGTAGTAGAGAATTATGCGCCTCACGTCCAGCGTATGAAACACCTCTTCCTTAGGGTTTGCTGGGTTTTGACAAAATGAGGGAAGAATTATTTCCTGTGATCTATGGAAGTCAGACACAACTTTTGGTAAGAACGATGGATCAAGGGAAAGAACTATGGAATCGTCTCTAACTGTTAGGAAGGGTTCCCTGATTGAGAGAGCTTGGAGCTCTCCTATTCGCCTTGCCGAGGTTATTGCTATAAGGAAGGCCACTTTACAGGAGAGGAGCTGAGGAGCACAAGATGGCAGGGGCTCAAAGGGAGATTGAGTGAGTCCCGTAAGTACCACATTCAAGTCCCATGGTGGAATGGCAACTAGCCTTTTTGGATGTAGCCTAGTGGCTGATATAATGAATTTTTTTATCTACCTGTGGTTGGCCAAGTCACAGTCAAACATGGAGCTCAATGCTGATACCTGGACTTTAAGTGTGCTGGGCTTTAGACCTAGCTCAAGCCCCCTCTGTAAAAAATCCAGAATACGGGAAATGTTAGGGTTTTCTAGGTCAGGCAACTCTGGCAGACACCATGAGGAAAGCTTTTTCCATATTTTGTTGTAAATAGCAATGGTGACCGGTTTCCGAGATTTCTGGAGGGTTTTTATTACTGCTTCTGATAGCCCCCTGGCCTTCAAGATCTGGGTCTCAGTAACCAGGCCACTAACTTCATTCCCCGGAGGTTTGGGTGATGTAGAGGGCCCTGGAAGAGAAGGTCATCTTTCAGGGGTAGGTGGAATGGCCCGTCTACCTGTAGCTCTGTAATTAGAGAATACCAGCTCCTCTTTGGCCATAGCGGGGCTACTAGAGTGGTTTGGGTCTGATCCTCCTGGATTTTCCTCAGGGTTGCGGCAAGGATTGCAACTGGTGGGAAGGCATACGCCAGACGAAACCTCCACTTGTAGGCGAAGACATCTACCCCCAGGGATCTGTCCCTGGGGTTCAGGGAGAAGTAGTTTCTCACTCGGGCATTCTCTCTTGAGGCTAGTAGATTCACCTCCGGAAGACCCCACCTGTTGACCAGCCTCTGAAAGATTCTTTCGTTTAGGCTCCACTCGACAGGCTGGATGCATTTTCTGCTCAAGAAATCTGCTTGAAGATTGGAGGTACCCTTTACTTTAACTGCTGTTAGAGAACGGAGGTGTCTTTCAGCCCAGCAAAATATTTGGCCTGAAAGGCTCTGTAGGCTGCTGGATCTTGTGCCACCTTGGTGTCGGAGATCGCCACTGTTGTTATGTTGTCCGAGTAGACTCTGATATGATGGCCCTGGACTAGGTGTCTTGCTGCCAGGAGAGCTTCCTCCACAGCCTTCAGCTCCCTGAAGTTTGAGGATTTTGCACTCACTTTCTGGCTCCACAACCCCTGGAATGGTGGTCGGGATACCACAGCTCCCCAGCCTTTTTTGCTGGCGTCTGACGTTACCGTGACCAGGGGGATCTGGGACCAGTTGATTCCCTTGCACAGATTCTTGTGGTCCATCCACCATACTAGTGAAGCTTTCACCCTTCCTGGGGTCTGGACTCTTTTGTTCAGGCAGGTGTGATCTCCCTTCCAGTTTCCTAAGATGTGGGACTGGAGCATTCTGGAGTGGGCCTGCGCCCAAGGCACTGACTGGATGCAGGAGGTCATTGACCCTAGTATGGACATGGCTGACCTGAGGGTTGGGGACCTCTGTTCCCTGAAACTCGAGATCCTTGATATTATGGACCTCTGATGTTCCTCTGGGAGGAAGGTCATTTGTTTTCTTGAATCTAGGAGGATTCCCTAGAATTTTATCTCCTGGGAGGGTTGGATCTGCGACTTTTTTATATTTGGGATCCACCCCAGCGATTGAAGAATACCCAGGGTTTGAGTCACCTGGCTTTCCAGGACCTGGTAGGAGGCTCCTATAATCAGTAGGTCGTCCAGGTAGGGTACAATGCATATGCACTGGCTTCTGATGTGGGACACAGCTTCCGCCATGATCTTGGAAAATACTCGAGGGGCAGAGGATATTCCAAAGGGAAGCACGTTGTACTGATAGTGTCTGACTTCTGTACCCTGACGGATCGCAAACCTCAGATACTTCCTGTGAGAAGGATGTATGGGAATGTGAAAATAGGCATCCTTCAGGTCTATGGTTCCCATGAAGCAAGACGGCCCTATCAGAGGAATGGCGGTCTTTACCGACTCCATCTTGAATCTGCGATATGCGATGTGTCGGTTGAGGCCCTTCAGATTTGTTATTATTCTTGCCTCTCCTGTGGGTTTTTTCACTATGAAGAGTCTGGAATAATGCCCCCTTCCCTGTTCCTCCCCAGGGACCTGAGAGATGGCGTTTGATTGTAAAAGGAGCTTGAAGCCGGATTTCAGTGCTGGAGTCTCCCGAGGTGGTAGGGAGGTAACTCTTATACCCCGCGGGGGGAGGATTCGAGCTCTAGCAGTAGGCCCTCCTTGATCATGCTGAGGACCCAGGGGCTGTTGGAAATCAACTGCCAAGAGTGAATGAACCTCGAAAGTCTTCCCCCCACCGGGGTCGAGTCATTGTTTTTCTTGTGGCTGTTGCTGCTGCTGCTGCTGAGGGACCAGGATATTCCTGCCTCTCCCCTTAGCATAACTCCATCTTCCTGTCTTTCCCTTCCCTCTCAGCTGGGATGGCTGATTCTGGGGGGCTCGAAAAAGCCGCTTTTTTGTTGTCCTCTGCTCAGGAAGTACCTTCTTATCTGTGGCCTTTTCAAAAATTTCATCTAAGGCCGGGCCAAAGACATGTTCACCCTTGAAGGGTAAAGAGCAGAGTTTAACCATGGAGGTCACGTCCCCGCTCCACGTTTTAAGCCAAAGGGCCCGCCTTGCAGAATTGGACTGTACCATAGCCCTGGCAGAGGTGCGGATCATCTCCATTGATGCGTCCACCAAGAAACCTGTAGCTCTCTGTAGTATAGGAAGGGAGTTAAGGAGGTCACCTCTTGAGGTTCCCCGAGAAATATGACTCTCTAGTTCCTCTATCCATTGAAAGAGAGACATAGAGACACATGTGGATGCAAATCCTGACTTTAGGGAAAAGGCAGAGGTTTCCCAGGCTTTTCTTAGGAGGCTTTCTGCCTTACGGTCCATCGGGTCTCTAAGCTGGGACACGTCATCAAATGGAAGGACTGTTTTCTTTACCACCCTTGCCACCTGGACATTAACCTTCGGGATGTCCCATTTAAACTCCTCTCCCTCCAGGGGGAATCTATGCCTGAGTTCTGGAGGGGCTGAGTAGCGCTTCTCTGGGTACTCCCATTCCTGAGAGATCATATCCACTATGCTCCGATGTACTGGGAAACCTGTTTGTCTGGGTCCCTCAAATCCCCAGAACATGCGGTCCTGTGCTAACCGAGTAACTGGTTCGTCGTCTAGGCCCATGGTGGCCCGTACTACTCTGACCAGCTCCTCCACATATTCCGCAGAAAGGAGGTATTTTCTAGTTTCGGCTGATTTAGAAGTTCCTGGGTGCTCCCAATTCTCGGAGCCCGAATTGTATGACTTTTCTGATTCGGATTCTGAGTCCTGTAATTGTATTTTCCGTTTTTTTGGGGATGGTGAGCCTACAATCGGAGGAGGAGAAGGTGGTGGAGGGGGGGACAGGGCGGCTAAAGAAGTCTGAACCTGATGAGTGACCAGGCTGCGGATCTCGTCAATCAATGACGGGTGCTCAGCCCTGACCACCCTGTCTGTGCAAGCTTGATACAATTTCTTCACCCAATTTGAGGGAAGTTTTGCACTGCATATGGCACATTTGGCCGACTTGCTGGTGGTATTGGTGCTTTTGTGGGCAGACTTTTCTCCCTATAATAAAAGGGGGAGAAGCATTTTGAGGACCTCTATCCCAGGACCGCACCACTAGGACCCACCCCAGGTACACTTACTGTGGCTGGGGCAGCGCTGGACTCTGCAGACACAGGACAGGAAGAACCGTCCATGCTGACAGGGGATTTCGCTTTACCTGTCGGCGTCTTCCGGCGGGTTAATAAGGGGTTAACCCCGCCCTCAGCGCAGTTTTTTCATTTTTGCCCTTCTCCCTGGGTCCCAGAGCAGGCACAGCAGGTGCTGGTGAGCTCCTTCCGCCGGCAGCTGAATGGGGGCCGCAATGACAGGAAGTCGTCACACCCGGAAGTGACTGCGCGCGTGACGTCACTTCCGGGTCACCACACGGCGCGCAGCAGGAGGAGGAGAGACCAGAGAGCTGCGGGAGGCCTCCAGTCGGGGATCACTGGCCCGCTTTACTCCCCCTAGGGGAGCGCGGGTGGGCCAGAAAGGTCCCGTGTTCTTATGAAGACGGGAGCAGTCTGGAGGAGGGGAGGCAGTGCCGCCGACCACCACTGCCTGGCTTAAGGATTCCAGGTACGCTGCAGCAGCCGGCCACACAGCATACCGAACATCTCCATGCCCCATGGGGGACAGAAAAGACACTGGTGAGAGGGAGGTGGGAGGGACCTTTTAACCTCTCATGCTTCCTGTCCCCCATTAGGGCGTGGAGACAACCTCCTATGCTGTCGTGGAAGGTTGCTAGAGAAAATGAGGATGAATGAACTCATGGAGATCAACATCCAACACTGCAGAGACACCATCACATGTTTCTCAATGCAGTGATTCTAGAGCAATGCCCCCATCCCTTATGGGAAATATGTAAAAATATGCAAAGCACAAGCCACGGAGACACCATCACATGTTTCTCAACGCAAGCAATGACTAGCCAGGTCTTTCCCCGGGAAGGAACAACCACGGGTAGGGCAGTCTTCAATGAAGGAGACCACATATGCCAAAACATGGTATCCATCCACCATCACATGTTTCTCAACGCAAGCAATGACTAGCCAGGTCTTTCCCCATGTTTTGGCATAGGTAGTTTCCTACATTGGAGACTGCCCATCCCGTGGTTGTTCCTTCCCAGGGAAAGACCTAGCTAGTCATTGTTTGAGTTGAGAAACATGTGATGGTGTCTCCGCGGCTTGTGTTTTGCATATTTTTACATATTTCCCATAAGGTATGGGGGCATTGCTCTAGAATCACTGCTTTGAGAAATATGTGATGATGTCTCCGCAGTGTTGGATGTTGATCTCCATGAGTTCATTCATCCTCATTTTTCACAGTCTTCTACTAGGCATTGCTCCTACTGGCCAGTTTCCTACTCCACACTGATGAGGGGCAATACCCCGAAACAGCTGTCTGTGGATGGAACCCATGTTTTGGCATAGGTGGTTTCCTTCTTTGGAGACTGCCCTTCCCGTGGTTGTACCTTCCTGGGGAAAGACCTGGCTAGTCGTTGCTTGCGTTGAGAAACATGTGATGGTGTCTCTGCGGCTTGTGTTTTTCATATCCTCCCCTTCTGGACCTGGTGACGTCCCGCAGCCTCCCGATCAGCGCCTCCACCGACTCCATCCAGCCTGGTCAGGTATGTCTTCTCTTGGCATCCTCCTGTGCAAGAGTGCGGTTTTCCCGCACTTTTTCCCCCCTCCAGCATCATCCGCCCCTCCCAGTACTCCTCCCTTATCCTGCCTCCACCAATCCCCTTCAAAACCTTAACCTGTCCCAGCGCAGTCATGGGGGGGCCTCCATCCAGCTGCGCTTATTTCCAGCCCCCCGTCTATATAAAAATATACAATAAATTATATTTCTGTTCAGTGCCATGTAAAAGTATTTCTTCATTGATATTTTTGCATTCAAAGTTTTTCATGAGTTGAACTAGATGGACTTTTAAAGTATAAGTTCCCTTTATTAACACACAAGGGCCCATTGAGATAACAGAATATACCCTGCAAGCTATCATGTGCGAGAGCGGCAGCCAGAATGAAGAAGTCGGACATGGTAGGAGATGAGGAGGTGCATCGTGACAGACAGCAGAATGAATTAAAAGTACAATTATGGTACGTAAAGGCACCTTCCCCTTTCAGACATTTTTTCCTATGTGCCCTTTGCAGTGAAAAAATAGATAGTATATATAAATAATATATAATATATATATGAGTAGAGTTGAGCGATACCGTCCGATACTTCAAAATATCGGTTCGGAATGGATCGGCCGATCTTTAAAAAAAGTATCGGTATCGCCGATGCCGATACCGGAAGTCCCATTCAAGTCTATGAGACTTCCGGTATCGGAATTGGAAAAACCCTTTCCTGCCCTTGTACAGCCTCTCGGGGGTCTGTACGGGCCTTCCGGGGGTCTCTGCCGGCCTGCCGGGGGTCTGTGCCGGCCTGCCGGTGGGCTGTGCGGACTGCCCGGGGTCTGTGCACCCTGTGGGGGTCTGTACCGGCCTGCCGGGGGGCTGTGCTGGCCTGCCGGTGGGCTGTGCGGACTGCCCGGGGTTTGTGCACCCTGTGGGGGTCTGTACCGGCCTGCCGGGGGGGCTGTGCCGGCCTGCCGGGGGGCTGTGCTGATGTCCGGGGGTCTGTGCAGGCATCGTCCGATGGGACTACAAGTCCCATCGGGCGATGCCTGCTACCATGACAGTGATTGACACATTAGCCAATGATGGGACAGTAGTAGTCCCATCATCCGGCTAATGTGTTAAATGTAAAAAAAAATAAAAAATACTACATACATACATACTACATGCTACATACATACTACATACTACATATATACTACATGCATGCTACATACATGCTACATACATACTACATACTACATACATACTACATATATACTACATGCATGCTACATACATGCTACATGCTACATACATACTACATACATACTACATGCTACATACATACTACATACATGCATCATACATACTACATGCTACATACATACTACATACTACATATATGCATCATACATACTACATGCTACATACATACTACATACATACTACATATATACTACATGCATGCTACATACATACTGCATGCATGCTACATACAGTACATACTACATACATGCTACATACATACTACATGCATACTACATACATACTACATGCATGCTACATACATACCACATATATACTACATACATACTACATGCATGCTACATACTACATACATACCACATATATACTACATACATACTACATGCATGCTACATACATACTACATGCTACATACATACTACATACATACTACATGCATGCTACATACATACTACATGCTACATATATACTACATGCATGCTACATACATACTGCATGCATGCTACATACATACTACATACATGCTACATACATACTACATGCTACATACATACTACATACATACTACATGCATGCTACATACATACTACATGCTACATATATACTACATACTACATATATACTACATACATACTACATATATACTACATGCATGCTACATACATACTACATGCTACATGCATGCTACATACATACTACATGCATGCTACATACATACTACATGCTACATACAGTGGGGCAAAAAAGTATTTAGTCAGTCAGCAATAGTGCAAGTTCCACCACTTAAAAAGATGAGAGGCGTCTGTAATTTACATCATAGGTAGACCTCAACTACGGGAGACAAACTGAGAAAAAAAAATCCAGAAAATCACATTGTCTGTTTTTTTTTCATTTTATTTGCATATTATGGTGGAAAATAAGTATTTGGTCAGAAACAAAATTTCATCTCAATACTTTGTGATATATCCTTTGTTGGCAATGACAGAGGTCAAACGGTTTCTGTAAGTCTTCACAAGGTTGCCACACACTGTTGTTGGTATGTTGGCCCATTCCTCCATGCAGATCTCCTCTAGAGCAGTGATGTTTTCGGCTTTTCGCTTGGCAACACGGACTTTCAACTCCCTCCAAAGGTTTTCTATAGGGTTGAGATCTGGAGACTGGCTAGGCCACTCCAGGACCTTGAAATGCTTCTTACGAAGCCACTCCTTCGTTGCCCTGGTGGTGTGCTTTGGATCATTGTCATGTTGAAGGACCCAGCCACGTTTCATCTTCAATGCCCTTGCTGATGGAAGGAGGTTTGCACTCAAAATCTCACGATACATGGCCCCATTCATTCTTTCATGTACCCGGATCAGTCGTCCTGGCCCCTTTGCAGAGAAACAGCCCCAAAGCATGATGTTTCCACCACCATGCTTTAAAGTAGGTATGGTGTTTGATGGATGCAACTCAGTATTCTTTTTCCTCCAAACACGACAAGTTGTGTTTCTACCAAACAGTTCCAGTTTGCTTTCATCAGACCATAGGACATTCTCCCAAAACTCCTCTGGATCATCCAAATGCTCTCTGGCAAACTTCAGACAGGCCCGGACATGTACAGGCTTAAGCAGTGGGACACGTCTGGCACTGCAGGATCTGAGTCCATGGTGGCGTAGTGTTTTACTTATGGTAGGCCTTGTTACATTGGTCCCAGCTCTCTGCAGTTCATTCACTAGGTCCCCCCACGTGGTTCTGGGATTTTTGCTCACCGTTCTTGTGATCATTCTGACCCCACGGGGTGGGATTTTGCGTGGAGCACCAGATCGAGGGAGATTATCAGTGGTCTTGTATGTCTTCCATTTTCTAATTATTGCTCCCACAGTTGATTTCTTCACTCCAAGCTGGTTGGCTATTGCAGATTCCGTCTTCCCAGCCTGGTGCAGGGCTACAATTTTGTTTCTGGTGTCCTTTGACAGCTCTTTGGTCTTCACCATAGTGGAGTTTGGAGTCAGACTGTTTGAGGGTGTGCACAGGTGTCTTTTTATACTGATAACAAGTTTAAACAGGTGCCATTACTACAGGTAATGAGTGGAGGAAAGAGGAGACTCTTAAAGAAGAAGTTACAGGTCTGTGAGAGCCAGAAATCTTGATTGCTTGTTTCTGACCAAATACTTATTTTCCACCATAATATGCAAATAAAATGAAAAAAAAACAGACAATGTGATTTTCTGGATTTTTTTTTCTCAGTTTGTCTCCTATAGTTGAGGTCTACCTATGATGTAAATTACAGACGCCTCTCATCTTTTTAAGTGGTGGAACTTGCACTATTGCTGACTGACTAAATACTTTTTTGCCCCACTGTACATACTACATACATACTACATGCATGCTACATACAATACATTCATACAATACATACATAGACATACAGTACATATAACATAGAATAACATACTTACCAATACTTGTCACATTGTTCCCCGAAGCCATTGTCGTCTACGGAATAAATATTAACATAACAAACCACAAAAATACTCACCCATGATCCGAAGCAGTCCACGAGTGTGTCCCACGACGATCTTGGGTAGAGAACTGCAGCATCAGCTGATGCTGCCGCTCTCTACGGGCTGCAGGAATCCAATGACGGAAGGTAGGTATCCTTCCGCACTGTATTCCTCCGCCACTTAAAAAAAAAAATCCCTAGTCTCACTTTATGGTAAAAGCTGTCTGGGTCAATGTACTGTACCAGCAGAATCATCTAGCAGTGGCTGGGCATCAGTGCACTCGTGGTGCCCCCAGGAGTACGGTCGCCACAGTGGCATTACCTTCCTCCTAGGGAGTGTGATGTCATGCTTGGGAGCAACAAAGGATCTCTCTAGCAGTTAAACCAACACACAACACAGTTCCCACTCTAGGCCAGCAGGGAGAGCTCTGAACCTGACTGCTGAGGAGCTGCTCTCTGTGGTCAGGAGGAGGGAAGTTAGGGCAGTCTGTGAAGGGAAGGGGAAGTGTGTGGACGTGAGAAGGGGAGCTGGAGGATGAGCAGAGTTAAGGCTCACTCCTAGCTGGAGCGCATAGTCGGGATTCCGGTCTCCGAGTTAGTAGGGACACTGACGGTCCTGCAGCAGAAACCGGAGGAAGTAGCAGCTGTAAATGCTCTGTTCCCAACTAAGGCTTGGAGGCCCCAGCAGAGACGTGTGTCAGCAAGAAGGAAAAGGCTATGGCTGCCTGCCATACGAGAAAGTTCCAAAAGAGAGTCAAGAGGGGGAACTTCAGTGAACTCAGTACTGCGAGTACCTCAGATAAGCGCTAGAATGGAGGCCACACTACCTATCTGCAGAGAGAGAATTCCAAATTTGCTTCAGGCTGACCAACTCCTCCATCTGTACTCTGGGTCCTGGATGGCACTTACCAAGTACAGGTAAAGGAACTGCACGACTGTGTCTGTCATCTTTCTCCTGCACCTGGCGCACGGCTCTGCTACATCCTGCACTGCACACCATCTACCAACTCTTTCATCTGCCCTGCGACTACGGCCGTACCTGTGCAGGGCTTCTACTTCTTAGCTGGACCACAACATCTGTCCCAGAGAAGCGACACTGCAGCGCGAGTCAATCTGATCAGAAACCACAGGTGGCGTCATGTATCATTCACCTATAAACATTATTCACCCCTTTGCATGGACGCCTAGGGCCACGGAATGGGTCATCACCACCAACGTTACACATCCCTGTGAGACACCGGCCCAATACCGATTAACCCCACTGCCCTGGCTGGCCACCCACACTCCATGTCAGATTCATCTTGGACTGGGGAATTCGCGATTTGACTTGATAACCCAGGCATGGTATGATAGAAAGAGCTACATGGACTAATGTGAAGTGTGGCCTGCTGCATCATTCACCTTTGGTGGGGGCGAAGGACACAAGGAAAGGGGTTCTTCCTGACCAGGAGCCAGCACTTGATGACTCAGTGCTTGCATTTTTTGAAACTTCAGAAGAGGAGGGCATATTAGCTGGAGTCTGTTTCGACAATGTAAGCCAAAACCAGTTCCTGATGCTCCGGCTTTAAAAGTGGTTAACCTACTCCCGGAAAAGGTAGCCTTCCAGGCGTTCCAAAGCCAGACCATGACGCAGGCTCAACACCTCCTGCCTTAGCTGCTATTGTGCTTTTGCCACTACCAGCAGATGCACCACCACCATCAGCACCAGCTGGGCCCCCCATGCCCACGTCCGCGGCCTCTTCCACCAAACTTCAAAATGTTGCAGAAAATGAACTCAAAATAACATCAGATATATGGTACTGTATCAGAAGCGTACAGCTCTATACAGTCAAAGGATGATTGTCAATCTCCCTATATATACCATCAGTCACACAGAGACGCTCACAGGCTCAGTATGGATTAGACAAGAATATGAAAAGTAGAAAAAGTTTACAGTATCATCAGATAGCAGGTATAAATAGTATAGTTTAAACATTCTAAATCTCCGTAGATATTTCAGGAGGCAGACACAGACGTTCTCAGGCTCAGTATGGATTACAACACAATATAACAAGCCGTAAAACGGTAATTGATCTGAAGAGTACAGCTGTACACAGTGTAGGGGTCATTGTTGTCAATCTCAGTATTTATTTCCACAGTCAGAAAATAACTCTCACTTGGTAAGTTTGGATTAGACCAGAATATAAAAAGCAGTTAATGGGTAATGTATCACAAGCGTAGAGCTGTATACACTAGTGTTGGGGTAATTTTTAAATGTACATCTAAATTGCAGGAGTAACCCACGGACTGTTACACGCTCAGGATGGATTACACCACAATATAACAAGAAGATCCGCAAGAAATAATCACACATTTGGGGACAATGTTCCAGGTATCAATGACACACTTAGAGTGGTGGGTGGAGGAGGACTTCCTGGCAGAAAGGGTACAGTATCACCAGATACCAGGTATATATAGCATAGTTTAAACATTGAAAATGTACGTCTATACATTCAGGAGTAGTGTTGAGCCACCCCGCTAGTGTTCAAGTTCGTTTTGGTTCGTCGAACACGAGGCAAGTTCGTCGAATGTTTGTCGAACGCTCGACGAACAACGTCGAACACCATTGAAAACAATGGCAGGCAAACACAAACACATGCAAACACATAGAAAACAATTACAAAACACCTTAAAAGATGTCCCAAAGCAGACAAAATGCTCAGAATACAAAAATAACATATGAAAAATGGCAACTACATATAGAAAAGAGGTGGAGGAGTAAAAGGAGGAGGAGGAGACACAGATATAGGCATGTCATGCCCTTATGAAGTCAAGAAAGGCTGGTATAAAAATGTAAAATACCAAAAACCAGTAAAATTCTGAAATTGAAGACGATCATATACAGTCGGACTTCCCACCATAAATTACGTAGGTCAACTGCTGATCGGGCGGCGTTATTCCCATCAACCTCCGAACAGCGTCCATGAAGGACGTGTTTGGTTTCCGGGGGCAGTATCGTTGCAAAGCTGAACCTTAAAGGAATTTCCAGAAGGGACCACCAGGAGTGGAACCTGCGGCTTAATCCGACTCCACCCGGGAAGCCACAACCATGCCAGCTACAAAAAAGATTGACAGATTGCAAGCTTTGTTGATTCTGTGGGTGGTGGTGGATGTCCATTTTTAGTTGTGCTAGCGATTTGTCAGCTTAATTCTGTTAACGAACGAACTCCGGCATGCCCCCGCGGTTGGCGTCAAGCTTACTAGAGGGACACGCGAGGCTCTGGCACGTGAGATCGAGCAATAACAGGTTTATTATGCACTTACATGTCCGGGGCTGCATGCGCGCTACACTGAAAGGTCCAGCGTGTGTCGCTCACAGGTGCAGATAACGCGCAGAACCCCGTTAGTGATGGGGATCTGGGATTACAATTCTTCCCCGCGAACGAGGATTTCCCAGTAAGTGCAGGTCAACCAGAATTCCGGAATTAGGCCTAACTGGCATTCCAGAAAAAATGAAAAAATTAAGTGTCCAAACCACAGGTGCTGTAGCTTGCTTAACAGCTGGGTTCCTATGCTGAGTAGCACGCAGTTCTTACATAAACAGGCGGCATAGCTTGGTTCACTGGTGGGCTCCTCTGCTGAGTAGCAGACAGTGCTGCAAGGCCCAAAAGGATTTTCTGGCCAAGATGCAGTAAAAAATAAATAGAAACACACACGTTGTAGCTCCTTGACAGGTGTACTACACCACTTGCTGCCACACACCGCTATTATGCCATGAAACAGTCTATTAACATTGAAAACCATTATGTGAAAATGAAGTTACGCTTTTGGTGAACGAACCATTCTCAAACGGAACCTCGAACAGCCTAATTTTAAGCAAAGTGTTCGAGTTCGACGAACGGCTCGAACACCGCCCAAAACAGCTGGAATTTTAACTTGGCGAACAGGTCGACTCGAACACCGCTCATCTCTAATCAGGAAGCAGACTCAGACGTTCTCAGGCCCAATATGGATTCGACAAGATTGTAGAAAGTTGAGAAAGGGTACAGTATCACCGGATAACAGGTATATATAGCATAATTTAAACATTAAAAACCTACAGTTGTGGCCAAAAGTATTGACACCCCTGCAATTCTGTCAGATAATACTCAGTTTCTTCCTGAAAATGATTGCAAACACAAATTCTTTGGTATTATTATCTTCATTTAATTTGTCTTAAATGAAAAAACACAAAAGAGAATGAAGCAAAAAGCATAACATTTATCATTTCACACAAAACTCCAAAAATGGGCCAGACAAAAGTATTGGCACACTCAGCCTAATACTTGGTTGCACAACCTTTAGCCAAAATTACTGCAACCAACCACTTCCGGTAACCATCAATGAGTTTCTTACAATGCTCTGCTGGAATTTTAGACCATTCTTCTTTGGCAAACTGCTCCAGGACCGTGATATTTGAAGGGTGCCTTCTCCAAATTGCCATTTTTAGATCTCTCCACAGGTGTTCTATGGAATTCAGGTCTGGACTCATTGCTGGCCACCTTAGAAGTCTCCAGTGCTTTCTCTCAAACCATTTTTTAGTGCTTTTTGAAGTGTGTTTTGGGTCATTGTCCTGCTGGAAGACCCATGACCTCTGAGGGAGACCCAGCTTTCTCACACTGGGCCCTATATTATGCTGCAAAATTTGTTAGTAGTCTTCTGACTTCATAATGCCATGCACACGGTCAAGCAGTCCAGTGCCAGAGGAAGCAAAGCAACCCCAAAACATCAGGGAACCTCCGCCATGTTTGACTGTAGGGACCGTGTTCTTTTCTTTGAATGCCTCTTTTTTCTCCTGTAAACTCTATGTTGATGCCTTTGACCAAAAAGCTCTACTTTTGTCTCATCTGACCAGAGAACATTGTTCCAAAACATTTTAGGCTTTTTCAGGTAAGTTTTGGCAAACTCCAGCATGTCTTTTTTATGTCTCGGGGTAAGAAGTGGGGTCTTCCTGGGTCTCCTACCATACAGTCCCTTTTCATTCACTACGCCGACGGATAGTACGGGTTGACACTGTTGTAACCTCGGACTTCAGGGCAGCTTGAACTTGCTTGGATGTTAGTCGAGGTTCTTTATCCAACATCTGCACAATCTTGTGTTGAAATCTCTTGTCAATTTTTCTTTTCCGTCCACATCTAGGGAGGTTGGCCACAGTGCCATGGGCTTTAAGCTTCTTGATGACACTGCGCACGGTAGACACAGGAACATTCAGGTCTTTGGAGATGGACTTGTAGCCTTGAGATTGCTCATGCTTCCTCACAATTTGGTTTCTCAAGTCCTCAGACAGTTCTTTGGTCTTCTTTCTTTTCTCCATGCTCAATATGGTACACACAAGGACACAGGACAGAGATTGAGTCAACTTTAATCCATGTCAATTGGCTGCAAGTGTGATTTAGTTATTGCCAACACCTGTTAGGTGCCACAGGAAAGTTACAGGTGCTGTTAATTACACAAATTAGAGAAGCATCACATGATTTTTTGAACAGTGCCAATACTTTTGTCCACCCTCTTTTTTTATGTTTGGTGTGAAATTATATCCAATTTGGCTTTAGGACAATACTTTTTGTGTTTTTTCATAATTAAATGAAGATAATAATACCAAAGAATTTGTGTTTGCAATCAGTTTCAGGAAGAAACTGAGTATTATCTGACAGAATTGCAGGGCTGTCAATATTTTTGGCCGCAACTGTATGTCTATATATCAGGAGGCAGACTCAGAGGGTCTCAGGTCCAGTATGGATTTGACATGATTGTGCAAATTTGAGAAAGGGTACAGTATCACTGGATAGCAGGTATATATAGCATAGTTTAAACATTAAAAATCTGCGTGTATATTTCCAGAGTCCGACAAAGACACTCACAGCCTCAGTATGGATTAGACAAGAATCTAAAAAGTAGAAAAAGGGTAATGTATTCGAAGCGTACACCAGTATGCACTGTTGGGGTATTTTTCAATATTCATATATATTTCAGTCTCAGTAAGACAGTAAGGACTCTCCGCAAGAGGAAACAAGATGGTTACAAGTACAGATGGAAAGTCGAGTGATTGCAGAAATTTTGGAATGACTAATCATGGTAAAAACTCCTTGTAGAATTCTCAGAGGCGATGCTGACCCTCAATTACTTTGTCTGTGGAGACAGCGAAAACAGTTCTTGTGAAGAAAGGTTTGCTGTATCGCAGTACCTTGGAACCCATCACCGTTACTCATCTCCATCAAATTGTGATCACATGGACAGATGTAGACATTGTCCTCACTGCCTATCATGATTTGTCAGGTAACTTTGGAGTGCAAAAGACACAAGCCACAGGCCTTAGGCGATTCTATTGGATTGGCATGAGAGGACACATTTAAAAATGTGGGCAGGAATGTCACACGTCTGTGAGTCGGAAAACCGTGAAAGCTGATGATAAACCACCACTGCCTCTCATAACATACAGTCATGGCCAAAAGTATTGACACCCCTGCAATTCTGTCAGATAATACTCAGTTTCTTCCTGAAAATGATTGCAAACACAAATTCTTTGGTATTATTATCTTCATTTAATTTGTCTTAAATGAAAAAACACAAAAGAGAATGAAGCAAAAAGCAAAACATTGATCATTTCACACAAAACTCCAAAAATGGGCCGGACAAAAGTATTGGCACCATCAGCCTAATACTTGGTTGCACAACCTTTAGCCAAAATAACTGCGACCAACTGCTTCCGGTAACCATCAATGAGTTTCTTACAATGCTCTGCTGGAATTTTAGACCATTCTTCTTTGGCAAACTACTCCAGGTCCCTGATATTTGAAGGGTGCCTTCTCCAAACTGCCATTTTTAGATCTCTCCACAGGTGTTCTATGGGATTCAGGTCTGGACTCATTGCTGGCCACCTTAGAAGTCTCCAGTGCTTTCTCTCAAACCATTTTCTAGTGCTTTTTGAAGTGTGTTTTGGGTTATTGTCCTGCTGGAAGACCTATGACCTCTGAGGTAGACCCAGCTTTCTCACACTGGGCCCTATATTATGCTGCAAAATTTGTTGGTAGTCTTCTGACTTCATAATGCCAAGCACACAGTCAAGCAGTCCAGTGCCAGAGGCAGCAAAGCAACCCCAAAACATCAGGGAACCTCCGCCATGTTTGACTGTAGGGACCGTGTACTTTTCTTTGAATGCCTCTTTTTTCTCCTGTAAACTCTATGTTGAAGCTTTTGCCCTAAAAGCTCTACTTTTGTCTCATCTGACCAGAGAACATTCTTCCAAAATGTTTTAGGCTTTTTCAGGTAAGTTTTGGCAAACTCCAGCCTGGCTTTTTTATGTCTCGGGGTAAGAAGTGGAGTCTTCCTGGGTCTCCTACCATACAGTCCCTTTTCATTCAGATGCCGACGGATAGTACGGGTTGACACCGTTGTACCCTCGGACTGCAGGGCAGCTTGAACTTGTTTGGATGTTAGTGGAGGTTCTTTATCCAACATCCGCACAATCTTGCATTGAAATCTCTTATCAATTTTTCTTTTCCGGCCACATCTAGAGAGGTTAGCCACAGTGCCATGGGCTTTAAACTTCTTGATGACACTGCGCACGGTAGACACAGGAACATTCAGGTCTTTGGAGATGGACTTGTAGCCTTGATATTGCTCATGCTTCCTCACAATTTGGTTTCTCAAGTCCTCAGACAGTTCTTTGGTCTTCTTTCTTTTCTCCATGCTCAATGTGGTACACACAAGGACACAGGACAGAGGTTGAGTCAACTTTAATCCATGTCAACTGGCTGCAAGTGTAATTTAGTTATTGCCAACACCTGTTAGGTGCCACAGGTAAGCTATAGGTGCTGTTAATTACACAAATTAGAGAAGCATCACATGATTTTTCGAACAGTGCCAATACTTTTGTCCACCCTCTTTGTTATGTTTGGTGTGGAATTATATCCAATTTGGCTTTAGGACAATTCTTTTTGTGTTTTTTCATTTAAGACAAATTAAATGAAGATAATAATACCAAAGAATTTGTGTTTGCAATCATTTTCAGGAAGAAACTGAGTATTATCTAACAGAATTGCAGGGGTGTCAATACTTTTGGCCATGACTGTATGGACTTCGAGGCCTTGTGGAGCCAGACGATGACGTAGGCTCAACACCTCCTGCCTTAGGTGCTATTGTGCTTTTGCCACTACCAACAGATGCAACACCACCACCACCACCATTGGGACCAGCTGGCAACCCCCGCCCACTTCTATGGCGTCTTCCACCATACTTGCTTATTTTTGTGAAAATGTACCCAAAATACCACCAGCTATATGGTACTGTAAAACAAGGTAGAAGGTGTATCTACTATTGGTGAGATTTTTAATCTCACTATAGATTTGAGGACGCTGAACTATTGTCTCAGGCCCAGGAGAGATTACACCTCAATGTAACAGACTGAAATTGGTTGGTGTATGACAAGGTGTAGGGTGTCTATAGGATTGGTGCAAGAAAGATGTATATCTTTGTACCGTGTTAGTCAGTAGATAGAAAAATATTCAAAATTGAGAGTCCTCAGTGGTTGATACCTTTTAATGGCTAACTGAAAAGATGGTAACACATTGCAAGCTTTCGAGACTACTCAGGTCTCTTCTTCAGGCTAGACTAATACAAAATCTGAAGAGTCACATATTTAGGCACAATACAACACAGAAAAAATGCAATGGATAAGACAAGTGACGTGAAGCAGAACTATTGTGCATAAATATGTGACTCTTCAGATTTTGTATTAGTCTAGCCTGAAGAAGAGACCTGAGTAGTCTCGAAAGCTTGCAATGTGTTACCATCTTTTCAGTTAGCCATTAAAAAGGTATCAACCACTGAGGACTCTCAATTCTGATTATTTTTCTATCTACTGACTAACACGGTACAAAGATATACAACTTTCCTGTATCAAAATGGAGGATACCAGAATGTACCGCATCTTTATGGAACTAAAACCACTTCTGAAGAAACGTGCACAAATGGACAGCGACATTTTTTTCTTATCTAAATGCAAAAAGGAGAATCTAATTCCCAAAGGACTCTGGATTACAAACCCAATTCTTCATACCTACAATACCCATTATGCACAAAACCTTTGTCACAGGACTTCTGAGAGACTAAGGAGCCACCTTTTACATGTCTGCTACAGCATAAGGAGTAAAGTCCAGGGGCAATTTGAAACTCTGAGGAAAACACTTACAGAAAGCACAGAGCAAAAATTACAACAATACTACAACAAACTACGGACCTTTCTGGTTCATAATAAGGAAAAGAAACTACACAGACTGCGCCTCAATTCAGGACTCTATATAAACAGATACAAAACCAATCCAAAACTTGACAACTTGGACAAACACTCCATTCCAGACAAAAAAGCATCTAACTGTGTCATCAATCTCTCAGATTATATACCCAACAAAGTGGAATTGGCCGTGCTTTCTAGAGGACTCTCATTTTGTCCCACATAGGTCCTAGATAAAACTGAACTCTGCAGTGATATGGAACATTTTTTCAGGAGACTGCGCCTGAGGGAATACTTCGGTGATACAGAAGATTCAGAAAACACTCAGACCGAAGGAAAAGGGATCCTAACAACTAGGAAAAGGTCAGACTGGACACCTCCACCTGGACGCAACCCTCATTTGGATAAATATATAGACTCCTTCAGACATTTGATAAAATCCACAATCATAGACACTAACAGGACACAAGCATCCAGCATCAGTGCCCAGTAGAGAAAGGCCATACAGTCTTTAAAAACCAACAAAGAAATCATCATTAAACCTGCTGACAAGGGAGGTACAATAGTCATGATGAGTACGTCAAACTACATGAAGGAAGCAAACAGGCAACTTATGGACACATGCTACTATAGAAAATTGGAGTCGGATCCTACAGAGGACTATTACAAGGAACTAAACAAGTTGGTATCTTGTCTGCCTGACCAGTCCATAAGAGCCGGTGATGACCTGATACCAGAGACTCCAAGAATAGGGACATTCTACATGCTTCACAAAATCCACAAGTCTGGAAATCCAGGAAGACCAATTATTTCGTGTGTGGGCACCCTTACTGAGCAGGTATCTGGATGGGTAGAGGGTATTCTTAAACCACTGGTGAAGGATACAACTAGCTACATTCAGGACACAACTGACCTATTGAATAAACTAGCAGCAATAGGTCCTCTACCAGAAGGAACCATCCTGGCCACCATGGATGTGGAATCTTTGTACTTTAATATCCCCCACCAAGATGGATTAAATGCCTGCAAATTCTTCATGGAAAACACAGGGACTGATGCTGATGCTGTGGTGAAACTTATAAAATTCATCCTCACCCACAATTACTTTGAATTTGACAACAAGATCTATCTACATGAGACTGGCACAGCTATGGGAAGTAAAATGGCTCCACAGTATGCAAATCTTTTCATGGCCAAGCTTGAAAGCGACTTTTTGTCCTCATGCCCCATCAGGCCCCTGGCCTACTACCACTTCATTGATGATATTTTAATCATCTGGACGGAGTCTGAGCAACAGCTAAAGACGTTCCATGAACAGTTTAATCAATTTCATCCCACCATCAATTTAACACTCAACTACTCCAGCACTGAGATTAACTTTTTGGACACCATCATTAAGCTAAAAAACAATGAAATAGAGACATCCCTGTATCAAAAGCCAATCGACCGTCCAACATACCTTAAATGGGACAGTTTCCATCCAAAACACATAAAGAACTCTATTATCTATAGCCAAGCCATCAGATACAATCGTATATGTTCCAACCCCATGGATAGAGACAAACACCTTGGTCGCCTCAAAAAGACCTTTTTGAATCAGGGCTACCATCCAAGAACAATTGAAAACCAAATTACAAGAGCCACCAGAATGTCAAGGAATCACCTGCTACATTACAAAGCTAAAGAAGAAAATAACCGGGTGCCTCTAGTAGTCACCTACAACCCAAATCTGGAAGTGCTAATGGGAGCTGCACGGAAATTACAACCTTTACTACAAAAAGATGCCCGATTGCAATCCATTTTTCCAGACCCCCCACTGCTGTGTTTTAGGCAGCCCACAAATTTAAGAAGCATCATTGTCAAAAGCTCACTGTCCTCTCCAACAACTGCAGGAACCTTTCCTTGCAACCAGAAAAAATGTAAAACTTGTCCATTTATAATGACCACGGACAAGATAAAGATCCCCAACTCACATCAGGACTACAAGATCCCAGGTACTTTCAGCTGCATTACATCTAATGTGGTGAACTTAATTATTTGTACTAAATGTCCAACTGGGGGTCTGTATGTGGGGGAGACAGGGCAAAAGCTTAGAACAAGGATGAATGCTCATCGTCACACAATAAGAGAAAAAAGAATGGATCTACCTGTGACAAAACATTTTTGCATCCTTGATCACAGCAACATGGATATGAAATTACTGGTATTGAAAGGTAACTTCACATCTCAGAGAGAGAGATGTGTTTGGGAGTATAAATTTATGGCGACCTTTGACACTCTCAGTGCTGGAATGAATGTGTCGCATGGATTTATGTCTTTTTACATCAATTAAGGAATTTGCTTTCAAGACCTGGTGGGGGCATCACAACACATTAGGAGACCCCAATCAGAGGACTATAAAATATCCGGACTCCTTATCTATGAACTGGTCCAATATTTATGTTTCTCCCTCTCCCATATTGATAGTTCTGCTTCACGTCACTTGTCTTATCCATTGCATTTTTTCTGTGTTGTAATGTGCATAAATATGTGACTCTTCAGATTTTGTATTAGTCTAGCCTGAAGAAGAGACCTGAGTAGTCTCGAAAGCTTGCAATGTGTTACAATCTTTTCAGTTAGCCATTAAAATGTATCAACCACTGAGGACTCTCAATTTTGAATATTTTTTTATAGGATTGGTGAGAATTTGAATCTCACTATAGATTTGAGGACGCTGAACTATTGTCTCAGGCCCAGTAGAGATTACACCTCAATGTAACAGGCTGAAATTGGATGGTGTATGACAAGGTGGAGGGTGTATGCAGTATTGGTGAGAATTTGAATCTCACTAGAGATTTGAGGACGCTGAACTATTGTCTCAGGCCCAGTAGAGATTACACCTCAATGCAACAGGCTGAAATTGGATGGTGTATGACAAGGTGGAGGGTGTATGTAGTATTGGTGAGAATTTGAATCTCACTATAGATTTGAGGACGCTGAACTATTGTCTCAGGCCCAGTAGAGATTAAACCTCAATGTAACAGGCTGAAATTGGATGGTGTATGACAAGGTGAAGGGTGTCTATAGGATTGGTGAGAATTTAAATCTCACTATAGATTTTAGGACGCAGAACTATTGTCTCAGGCCCAGTAGAGATTACACCTCAATGTAACAGGCTGAAATTGGATGGTGTATGACAAGGTGGAGGGTGTATGTAGTATTGGTGAGAATTTGAATCTCACTAGAGATTTGAGGACATTGAACTATTGTCTCTGGCCCAGTAGAGATTACACCTCAATGTAACAGGCTGAAATTGGATGGTGTATGACAAGGTGGAGAGTGTATGTAGTATTGGTGAGAATTTGAAACTCACTATAGATTTGAGGACGATGAACTATTGTCTCAGGCCCAGTAGAGATTACACCTCAATGTAACAGACTGAAATTGGATGGTGTATGACAAGGTGGAGGGTGTCTATATGATTGGTGAGAATTTGGATCTCACTAGAGATTTGAGGACGCTGACAATGATCCTCTCAGTCCAAGTATGGACGCAGGCAGCCTACTAAGCAGGACTGCTGCACACATAAAAGGGTGGAAAAATGACCGCTTGGTAACTGTGCAAAAGTGGAAGAAAAGTATTTTTGCTTTTAAAAAAGCAGTTTGCACAGCAGTGTGCAAACAGCAGTGCAGGGAGCTTTATAAGGCTGCCTAATATCCAACAGAGCTGATGGACAAAAATAGAGCCCACCTGTCACTGCACACAAAGTGTTGTGTTGTAAGTGGAAATCGCTAACAGCACAAGCAGTTTTTGGTTCTTCTTCTCTGCCTAATGCTCTCCCTACAGAATCAGCAGCAGCAGCTCTCCCTATGCTAAGATCTGCATAAGTAATATGGCGGTCGGCGTTCACACCCTTTTATAGCATCTGTGACGCCACACAAAGCCAGCCAATCACTTGCATGCCCTTCTCAAAGGTGGTGGTGACCGATGCCTATGTCATCGCGTTTGTCATGTCGGACACTGTTCGCACCAGGGTGTCCGGCAGACAGCGGTAATAACCCATCCTACCACATGGTTCTCAGCGGTGCTGGTTGGTCTTCTGATCCAGCTTGGACTGGGTTAACCAGGTTGTCATTCTGGCTGAGGGCTTAGCCACGCCCTCTGTCTTTAAATTGCCCTGTGTGACTATGGGCGTCGCCGAGTATAGCTCTTGCCTTGTGCTAAGCGATACCGGTCTGGAGTGGTGGTCTAAGGAGCATACGGTTGCTGGTGTAGTATATTCCATTGTTGCCATTTTGCCTCCCTGTGTTGTATTATTTGGTTGCCCTTGCACACTACTGTATTCCCCTGTGTGTACGCGGTGTGGTGCATTTCCGTTATCCCTGTCCATACTTATTTGTGGGGTCTGGTGTTTGGTCTCCTCACTGGGTGGAGGGTGGTGGGTTCAGCTTAGGGCTGGACAGGAGACAAGGACAGGGTGGAGGCCCAGGCAGGCACACCTTCAGTGTAAACCCTGGGTTGAGGGACAGACAGGGTTTCCCCTAGTCTGAGGGACACCGCAGGGGCCCCGGGGTTTCAGCCTAAAGTTACCTAGGCTTCCCATGACATTATAGTCGGCCCAAAAAGAAAAAAAAAAAAGAAAAAAAAGGAATTATTTACCATGGATCCTATAGTCTCCATAACCAAGAAGCTGGAGGCTCTGTCCATACAGGTCACTGAACTGAGGGGGGCGGTCCAGCAACAAGGCCTGTCTGTTCCTGCTGTGCAAACTGAGGCATCAGTCAGGGCAGCTGAACCCAAGTTACCTCTCCCTGAACGATTTTCTGGTGATCGCTGTAAGTTCGTTGTATTTCGTGAATCCTGCAAATTGTATTTTTGCATGCGTCCTCTCTCCTCAGGAAATGAGGCTCAGCGTGTGGGCTTGGTAGTTTCCTTGCTGGGTGGTGATCCACAAGCATGGGCGTTTTCACTACCTTCTGATTCACCTGCATTTGAGTCCGTAGACCTTTTTTTTTCTGCTCTGGGTTTAATCTATGACGATCCTGACAGACTGGCGTTAGCAGAGTCTAAAATATGCTCTCTACTCCAGGATGAGCGACTGGCGGAGGATTATTGTACGGAATTTCGTCGCTGGGCTGTGGACACGCAATGGAATGACCCTGCACTAAGGAGTCAATTTTTGCATGGGGTTTCCGAAAGGGTTAAACAAGCTCTGCTAATGAATGAGTCTCCCGCTTCTCTGGAGGCTGCTATGGTGCTTGTAGTACGCATTGATCGCCGTTTTCGTCAGAGGTCGCAGGAGACATTGCCTGTGGGGGGAGGGGCAGTCTCTGGTGAGGTCGCCTCAGGTGAATCCGTGGAACCTATGCAGATCGCTGGTATATCACATACACATAATAACAAGCATAAATGTCCCTTGCCCAGAAAGCAAGGGGTCTGTTTTTTTTGTGGCAAAAAAGGACATTTTATTAATGCTTGCCCCCTGGTACCTAAGAAAGACGTGTCGGCAGAAAACTGCTAGGCTCAGAGGGTTTGGAGGAGTCTAGTCTGAGCCTTTGCATATCCTCCGTGGTGGTCTCCCAGTGTATGCTCCCTGCCAAGGTAGTTATCGGGGGCCAAGAGCTGTCGATTACTGTATTTGTAGATAGTGGTTCAGCCGCTAATCTCATTGATGAAAAGTTTGCGCGTACTGCGGGATTTAAGGTGGAGACGCTGCCTAATCCTATCCGGGTGGTTACCATCAATGCCTCCCCTCTCTCACAAGGGGAGATTAAAGAGTTTGTGGCTGATGTAAAACTCCACATTGGGGTCCTACACTCTGAGCGGGTAACATTTATTATTATTATTATTATTATTATTTATTGTTATAGCGCCATTTATTCCATGGCGCTTTACATGTGAGGAGGGGTATACATAAAAACAAGTACAATAATCTTAAACAATACAAGTCATAACTGGTACAGGAGGAGAGAGGACCCTGCCCGCGAGGGCTCACAATCTTCAAGGGATGGGTGATAATACAGTAGGTGAGGGTAGAGCTGGTCGTGCATGTAAGGTGCTCAGTAATTTACCTTCTCAGGTAGTTCTGGGGTTTCCATGGTTGTCTATGCACAATCCGGTGATTGATTGGAAAACCCAGGACATAATTCAGTGGAGCAGATACTGCCAGGAGAGTTGTCTGGCCACGTGTATCTCTGCTGTGACTCCCAGCATCCCGGAGCCACTGCTGGACTTTGCTGATGTATTTTCTGAAAGAGGTTGTTCAGAGCTGCCACCGCACCGACCCTATGACTGTGCTATTAGGTTAAAACTGGGGGCCAAGTTACCAAAAGCCAGGATGTTTAATATCTCATGTCCTGAGAGGCAAGCTCTCAAAGAATACATTGCAGAAAGTCTAAGCAAAGGGCACATCAGGCCTTCGTCATCTCCATTGGCGGCGGGGTTCTTCTTTGTCAAGAAGAAAGATGGCGGATTACGCCCGTGTCTGGATTTCAGGGACCTCAACCAGATTACGGTTCATGACCCCTACCCGATGCCACTGATACCCGATTTGTTCAACCAGGTGTCTGGTGCCAAATGGTTTTCCAAGCTTGACCTCAGGGGGGCGTACAATCTCATAAGAGTCCGTCAAGGGGATGAATGGAAGACAGCATTTAATACCCCTGAGGGTCATTTTGAGAATTTGGTGATGCCATTTGGGTTGACGGGCGCGCCAGCAGTATTTCAACATTTCATAAATGATGTCTTTCCTCATCTCTTGGGGAAATTTGTTATTATAAACCTTGATGACATTCTTCTTTACTCACGCGACCGTGATGCACACATAGAGCATGTTAGGTAGGTGTTGCAGTTGCTCAGGGAAAACAAGCTCTATGCCAAGCTTGAGAAATGTGTATTTGTCGTCCAAGAATTACCTTTTTTGGGTTATGTAATTTCCGCCTCAGGGTTTAAAATGGACACCGCTAAGGTGCAAGCGGTGCTGCAGTGGGATCGGCCTGATAATCTCAAGGCGCTTCAGCGATTCCTGGGCTTTTCCAACTATTATAGGAAATTTATTAAGAATTTTTCTATGATTGCTAAGCCGCTCACCGACATGACTAAAAAAGGTACCAATTTTTCTGACTGGTCTGAGGCTGCTGTGCACGCATTTGAATTCCTCAAAAACAGTTTTGCTTCAGCTCCCATCCTGGTTCAGCCTGATGTCTCTCTACCATTTACCGTGGAGGTGGATGTATCTGAGGTTGGAGTGGGGGCGGTACTGTCTCAGGGTCCATCCTTGGGTGAATTGCATCCGTGTGCCTACTTCTCTAAGAAACTGTCGCCGGCCGAGCGTAATTACGATATTGGTAACAGGGAATTGTTGGCCATCAAGTTAGCATTTGAGGAATGGCGACACTTCTTGGAGGGGGCGTCCATCAGATTACTGTTATAACAGACCATAAGAATCTGCTTTATTTAGAGTCTGCTAAATGCCTGTCCCCCAGACAGGCTCGCTGGGCGTTATTCTTCACCCGGTTCAATTTTTTTGTGACATACCGACCAGGTTCTAAGAATACTAAGGCGGACGCCTTGTCCAGATGTTTTCCGGGTGGAGAGCCACGTGAGGATCCGGTGCCTATCCTCCAAAAGGGAGTTGTGGTCTCGGCTCTCACGACAGAGGTTGAGGCAGAGATTGCTGATGCTCAGGAGGAGGCACCGCCGGATCTGCTTCCTAATAAATCGTTTGTGCCACTACACCTACACTTAAATGTGTTAGGGGAACATCACGATACTGTCCTGGCGGGTCACCCAGGAGTTAAGGGCACTCTGGAACTTGTATCACGTCGTTTTTGGTGGCCCAAAATCCGGCAGGACGTGGCCTCATATGTGTCAGCCTGTACCACGTGCGCACGGGCCAAGACACCACGCTCCCGTCCTGCTGGCACATTGCATCCTCTCCTTGTGCCCAGTAAGCCATGGACTGAGATTTCCATGGATTTCATTACGGATTTGCCCTCCTCGGCTGGGAACACGGTCATTCTGGTAATAGTTGATCGGTTCTCTAAAATGTCGCATTTCGTTGCTTTGCCATCTTTGCCCAATGAGAAGACCCTTGCTCAGGTATTTATTCGCGAGGTGGTCAGACTTCATGTGTCCCGTCTGACATTGTATCTGATAGAGGTACACAATTTGTGTCAAAAATTTGGAGAGCTTTTTGTTCACGCCTAGGGATTAAATTGTCTCATTCATCGGCTTTCCATCCTCAGTTGAATGGGCAGACTGAGCGTATGAACCAAAACCTGGAACAATACTTACGCTGTTTTGTGTCTGACAATCAGGAAGAGTGGTCGGCGTTTCTTCCTCTGGCTGAATTCGCGATAAACAATCATTATAAGGAATCGTCTGGGGAATCTCCTTTCTTTTGTGTTTATGGTCAACATCCCCAATTCTGTACCTTGCGCCAAGGGAGCTCTGCGGGCGTCCCTGAGGAGGACCAGTTGGGAGCACAATTGTCATCCGTTTGGAGGAGAGTAAAGCTGCGCTTGCTGAATGTAGGTTCTAGGTATAAACGTGTGGCTGACGGTAGACGTGTGCCTGGTCCGGACCTGTGTGTGGGTGATTGGGTGTGGTTGTCTACAAGGAACATCAAACTCAAAATACCATCGCTTAAGTTGGGGCCCAGGTTCATTGGTCCATTTAGGATCTCTGCAATTATCAACCCTGTGGCATTTCGTTTAGAGTTACCTGCCGTATACAAGATACATAATGTGTTTCACAAGGCGTTACTTAAGAAAGTCGTGGGTGCTGTTGATGTTTCTCCCGTGCCACCACCTCCCGTCTTGGTGGATGGCACGTTGGAGTTTGAGGTGTCCAAGGTGGTTGACTCTCGGGTAGTGTGTCGCACTCTACAGTACCTGGTCCACTGGCGTGGCTATGGTCCTGAGGAGAGGACTTGGGTGCTGGCCTCGGACATACATGCGGACCGACTGATTACAGTGTTTCATCGCCGCCATCCGGACAAGCTGGGTCCTCGACATTGTGAGGATCCTGGGGTCCCTCGTAGAAGGCGGGGTACTGTCATGTCGGACACTGTTTGCACCAGGGTGTCCGGCAGACAGCGGTAATACCCCATCCTACCACATGGTTCTCAGCGGCGCTGGTTGGTCTTCTGATCCGGCTTGGATTGGGTTAACCAGGTTGTCATTCTGGCTGAGGACTTAGCCACGCCCTCTGTCTTTAAATTGCCCTGTGTGACTATGGGCGTCGCTGACTATAGCTCTTGTCTTGTGCTAAGCGATACCGGTCTGCAGTGGTGGTCTAAGGAGCATACGGTTGCTGGTGTAGTATATTCCATTGTTGCCATTTTGCCTCCCTGTGTTGTATTATTTGGTTGCCCTTGCACATTACTGTATTCCCCTGTGTGTACGCGGTGTGGTGCATTTCCGTTATCCCTGTCCATACTTATTTGTGGGGTCTGGTGTTTGGTCTCCTCACTGGGTGGAGGGTGGTGGGTTCAGCTTAGGGCTGGACAGGAGACAAGGACAGGGTGGAGGCCCAGGCAGGCACACCTTCAGTGTAAACCCTGGGTTGAGGGACAGACAGGGTTTCCCTTAGTCTGAGGGACACCGCAGGGGCCCCGGGGTTTCAGCCTAAAGTTACCTAGGCTTCCCATGACAGCGTTGCCCACAGTGTGCGTCCTCCATCATAGGCTGAAAAAGGGTGCTGGAAGCATCTTTTGAAACGCGACTTTGACACTCTGGTCGCCGACCTCGTTGCCGACCTCACGCTATGGTCGGGTTTCGTTTCATGAAACCCGACTTCAGCGAAAGTCGCCGACTTTTGAATATGACCGACCCGTTTCGCTTAACTCTATTCAGCAGCCTTTGCCATCTATAATCTGTGGCACTGCTGAGCTTGGTTGTCTGTAGCACTGTCTGTCATGGCAGCTAATCAGTGAACTCAGCAGCCTGTGCCATCTATAAGGCCGGGGTCACACATGCAAGAAACTCAGATGAGTCTCGCATATTAATAGCTGGCACTGCCATCGGCACTTGGGAGCGGAGCGTGCGGCTGCATGTATTTCTATGCTGGTATTAACATGTGAGACTCGTCCGAGTTTCTCGCATGTGTGATCCCAGCCTAATCTGCAGAGCTGCTGAGCTTGGTTATCTGCAACACTGTCTGTCATGGCAGCTAATCAGTGAGCTTAGCAGCCTGTGCCATCTACATTGTTAGGCTGGAGTCACACTGCCGAATTTCTCATGCGATAATCGCATTGTATACAGGGCCAGTTTTAGGCAAAGTGGGGCCCTAGGCAAAGTTTAAAATGGGGCCCCAAATGCTAACATATTGCACATCACACAGAAGCATTTTGATTGTATTTACATGTGCTGAATTCAGGTCGGCAAATTATCGACAAAATTGAAGAAGTCGTTCAATACTTGCTTCCCGGCCTCTTTCCACCGTCTGAGAAAGAATGATGGGGACAGAACGATCACTAATGGATCACCAAGGGCGTGTGCACACGTTGCGGTTTTTGCTGCGGATCCGCAGCGGATTTGCTCCTGCGGATCCGCAGCAGTTTCCATGCGGTTTACAGTACCATGTAATCCTATGGAAAACCCAATCCACCGTGCACATGCTGTGGAAAATTCCGCACAGATTTGCTGAAGTTTACTTTCCGCAATATACTACTTCTTTTTTGCAGAACCGCAGCTGCAGTGTACGTTCGGGGACATACAAATCAATCAATCTCTCTCTCATCTGCACTGCCAAACCTCACTAGAACCTGCATCAAACCCACTGTACACATGCTAGGAATCCGCAGTAAAAATGCATGTGTTTTACTCTGCGGTTTCTGCCAAGAGATATGGATTCTCTGCAGAAAAAGCCGCAGAGTAATCCGCAACGTGTGCACACACCCTATCAGATCACCATACAGTATTATGTTATCAGCAGTACACCTACAGTTTACACCCCATAGTCCTCCATATAATATAATCTGACCCATAGTCCTTCATATAGTATAATACACTCCTCATAGCCCTCCATATATTAAAATACACTTCTCCGTCCTCCATATAGTATAATACACTCCTCATAGTTCTCCATATAGTATAATGCACCACCATAGTCACCCATGTAGTACAATTCATTTCCCATAGCATAATGCAATATAATGTAGCCCCAAATAGAATAGAATACAGCACACCTCCCCATAGAATATAATGTAGCCCCCCATATTATATAACACAGCCTCCCCTATAGAATATAATGTAAAATGTACCCCCCATAGTGTATAACACAGCCGCATAGTATATAGCAGAGCACCACATGGTATATAGCCCAGCACCACATGGTATACAGCCCAGCCCACCATGGTATACAGCACAGCCCACCATGGTATATAGCACAGCATGGTATATAGCCCATCATGGCATAATACAGCCCAGCATGGTGTACAGGCTGTATACCATGCTGGGCTGTATACCATGCTGGGCTGTACAATACAGCCCAGCATGGTATACAGACCACCATGGTATAATACAGCCCAGCATGGTATATAGCCCCCCCAGAATGGTATAATACAGCCCAGCATGGTATATAGCCCCCCAGAATGATATAATATGGCCCAGCATGGTATAATACAGCCCAGCATGATATATAGCCCCCCAGAATGGTATAATACAGCCCAGCATGGTATAATATGGCCCAGCATGGTATAATACGGCCCAGGATGGTATATAGCCCCCACCAGAATGGTGTAATACAGCCCAGCATGGTATAATACATCCCAGCATGGTATATAGCCCCCCCAGCATGGTATGATACATCCGAGCATGGTATATAGCCACCCCCAGAATGGTGTAATACAGCCCAGCACGGTATAATGCAGCCCAGCATGGTATTATACGGCCCAGCATGGTATATAGCCCCCCCAGCATGGTATGATACAGCCGAGCATGGTATAATACAGCCCAGCATGGTATATAGCCCCCCAGAATGATATAATATGGCCCAGTAAGGTATAATACAGCCCAGAATGGTATATAGCCCCCCAGAATGGTATAATACAGCCCAGCACGGTATAATACAGCCCAGCATGGTATATAGCCCCCCAGAAGGGTGTAATACAGCCCAGCATGGTATATAGCCCCCCAGAATGGTATAATACTTTCCAGCATGGTATATAGCCCCCCAGCATGGTATGATACAGCCCAGCATGGTATATAGCCCCCCCAGAATGGTGTAATACAGCCCAGCATGGTATATAGCCCCACAGAATGGTATAATATGGCCCAGCATGGTATATAGCCCCCCATCAAGGTATGATACAGCCCAGCATGGTATATAGCCCCCCCAGAAGGGTGTAATACAGCCCAGCACGGTATAATACAGCCCAGCATGGTATAATATGGCCCAGCATGGTATAATACGGCCCAGGATGGTATATAGCCCCCACCAGAATGGTATAATACAGCCCGGCATGGTATAATACATCCCAGCATGGTATATAGCCCCCCCAGAATGGTATAATACGGCCCAGCATGGTATATAGCCACCCCCAGAATGGTGTAATACAGCCCAGCACGGTATAATACAGCCCAGCATGGTATAATACGGCCCAGCATGGTATATAGCCCCCCAGCATGGTATGATACAGCCGAGCATGGTATAATACAGCCCAGCATGGTATATAGCCCCCCAAGCATGGTATGATACATCCAAGCATGGTATATAGGCCCCCCCAGTCCAGTACTCACACTGATTTAAAAAAAAACACTCCTCACCTTCTCCTCGTGCCCACGCTGCCTGCTGCTCCTGTCTCCTCCTGCTCTGTCTCGCACACAGTGAGAGCGCGATGACGTCATTGTGCCCCCGCTGTGTCAGAGGCAGAGCAGGTAATGATGGGAGAGGGAGCGTCAGCTGACGCTCTCTCCTCCATCACTGTCTCCTTCAGTGTGGCGGTGACAGGAGTCAGCACTGGGGGCTGGGGGAAGGCGGGCCCCCCTGCCTCACAGGGGCCCCATAGCAGCTGTGCGATGTGCCACTGGCTGGGGGCCCCTGGAGGAGCGGGGGCAGCCCTAGGCAGCTGCCTGGTCTGCCTGTCCATAACACTGGCCCTGATCGTATAGCATGGACTGGCCAGCACCTCTCCTGACCTGAGCTTGACAGCATGATGGATTACTATGCAGCTCTCAAGCTCAGGTCTGGGTAGGTGCCGGCCAGGGCAAGTTTTACGATCCGATTCTCGGACGAAAAATACACCAGTGTGTCTCTGCCCATAGACCTGCTGAGCTTAGGTGTCTGTAGCATTGTCTGTCATGGCAGCCAATTAGTGAGCTCAGCATCCTGAGCCATCTATATCGGCAGAGCTGCTGAACTCAGTTGTCTGCAGAATTGTCTGTCATGGTAGTCCAGCACTGCAGAAAACAACAGACACCTGGAGCAACCACTGAGACTCAGGGCTGGACCTGGATATGGTGTTTTTTGTTTTTCCTATTAAGGAAAAATGTTTCTGAAAAGTGACAACCCCTTTAAGCACTATAATAGAAAGTTGTCCCCTTTTAGAAAAGTTTTTCCTACAAGGGCCCATGCTGCCCTTCTTCACCCACACCGCACAACCACCCTCTTCAGTAAATGGGGGTCTCTGTTGCAAATATAAAAATAAAAGGCACTCCAACATGTACAACCTTCAGCAATAAAGGTGAGTACAAAAAATTATGGTAACTTAGTTAGACAGAAATCAGACACAAAGCTGTTCCACACATGCAATCTCACTTTCTTATTCATCTGTGTATCAAGGACTATCCCTTACTGATATCACAGTGTTCAAAGAAAATGCTAGCAACCAGTGAATAAAACAAGGCAGATTTCATGAGGGAGCTACCAGCAAACTGAAGGTAATTTTCATGGTAAATGTCAGGCAAAATTTATGGTATAATTGTACATCACATCTCAGAGTTGCACAGTCTCCTTCATTAGGTCAATATAAAAGTCCTGATCCACAAGCAATTTACTAGTTTCAATTTAAAAAGGGGTAAAAAATGTTTTGCCTATATTAGCGATGAGTGAGTGTGCTTGTCACTACTCGTTACTTGCTTAAGCATCAGTGTGCTCGGGATTTCTCGGTGAGTATTTTTTTAATATTTCAAGCAAGTGTCCCAGCCTTACACGTTTGATGTCCTGGCCCAGGTGCTCAACTTCAGTGGTTTCTCAAAACCAACCCAGATGTGCCTGAGCTACTAACGAAATAATACCCCATGTGTGCCCATGTCCACAAGTCGGCTACAATTTTTACAGGCCTACTGTACCTCGCACATTCTTTTGTTTATATATATATATATATATATATATATATATATATATATATATATATATAGTGCATGGGCATTACCAGTCTAGGATACCCATTCCTTATAAATGGAAAAAATTAATTATGAGGCCCTCTACTATGTCTCTTCAAAGGGTCATTGGAGTACCTCACGCTAATTTTTTGGCATCCCTTGCACTTACTGCATACGCTTTACCAGTCTAGGAGACCCACCCCTTATTAGTGGGAAAAAAATGCTTTTCTGAGGATCTACCTTCAAGTTGTCAGAAAGTTTTTTCAAGCCAAAAGAGCTAGTTGGTTCCATTAGTAGTTGATCCAGTGCCTTGTGTGCTTTTAGGTTGTTGTCACTTAGAGAGTTCTCACACTGCATACAAGATTTCACAGCTTGAACAGCTGCTACTTCCAATAGGTGGCACTAGAGTTCTAGTCCTCTTTCTCTCTGAAGAGGCAATTTGCATTTTTCCCAGAGGAACATTTCGGCTTTGTCCCCTCATCTCGGCATGCTTAGCATGTTAATCTCCGCAAGAAGAAACGATACTTCTTGGTTAACAGTTGGAATAGGAAAGTTTGCACATTAAGTACAGAAGATCCTGGTCTCCTCTATAGGCTGAGTAGATGCAAAACGCTCCACTATATTCCCCGGCAGGGTTGATGAAATAACAGTCCTTGATGCTACTACATTAAACTAATCACTTTTTAGGGCTAATTCAAATTCTATTCTGTTATAATAATACCTCTCTTATCTGCAATTTGTTTATGGTGAGGTGTTGCAATAGGTATAGCGTATGACAGGCATCTAGTCAGGGATTATTGCCTTATAAATTCTAAGCCATGCTGTTGATTTTTTCCATGGACTCCTTGAACGATTCACATTTTTACGGTGTTCTGTACTCAGAAATTTTTAAAAGGCAAAATTAAATGATTTACAGTATTTTTCAGACTATAAGATGCATGGGGGTACATATAAAAGTCCATCTGTACCTGCTTTGGCTGGGGAGGTGGAGAGTAGCAGCAGTGGATCAGCAGGTGACAGGAGCCAGGGGCCTGCTGCTGCGGCTAACACATGTGACCACTGCTAAAGAGAAATGAATATTCACTGCTCTCCACGCCCATGGGTGTGGAGAGTAGTGAATATTCATTGATCTTTAATAGCGGACACGCTGTTAGCCACAGCAGCCTGCTTCCTGCAGCAGCTGGACTCTGAAGTGTGTCCACTACTTAAGGGAATGAATATTCACTGCTCTCCATGGGTATTGAGAACAGTGAATTTTCATTGCCTTTAGTAGCAGGCACACGTGATTGAGGTTACTGTGCCTGCTATTAAAGAAGATGAATATTCACTGCTCTCCACGCCCATAGTCCCAGCTTGGGGAGCAGTGAGTGTTCTGGCAACTGTCTTCTGCTTGTAATCAGCGCATGACGCCAATTCCATGTGTGGCTTACAAGCATAAATCAGCTGCCGACATCAGAACAGAACACTGCAAGTAAGCTCAGGTAAGGTAAGTAAAAAGGTTTATTTTTTTTCTTTTCTGATGGGAGGCATGCATACCAGGATAGGGATGAGGGGCCATGCATAGCAGGATAGGGATGAGGCGGCCATGTATACTGTGATAGGGATTAGAGGACCATATATACCAGGATCGGGGACATTAGTTCAGAATTGATCGCATTTTTTGCTTCAATTTTTTTTCTATTTTCCTCCTCTAAAACCTATGGCTCCTATGGTCCGATGCGTCTTATAATCCGAAAAATACGGTAATTTGTCCATTCACAGTTTCTCGCTAGCATCTGTATGTAATACATAGTAGTTGGCCACTTTACACTACTGGAGCTGGAATTACCACTTCTGAATTTTTGAGTGCTTTGTTTCTAACTATTTCTGGGTGCTACTTTATGTATATTTGGGGTCATTGTCCTGCTGGAAGACTCATGACCTACGAGGCAAACCCAGCTTGCAGACCCTGGACACTACATTGTGACATAAAAATCATTTGTACCTGAGCTGAGGTGGAGAGAGGTTGCAGAGTAATCTACTGTGGGCAGTAAGCAGAGGGTTACATGTCAATAGAGTAACTACTAAGCAGATTAACTGTTCTGCCTTCATACACGTTGACACTGTTTGCAATCTAGCATACAGCATAAACCACCTTCTTTCTTCCAATATAGGCAGACTGTTCTCTGTAGTCTAACTTGTTTATTGGTGAAGAGTATAGAACATTCAGTAAAACTATAAAGAATACAAACAACATTGGTAAATTGGGCAGATGATCAAACAGCTAACACAAATTACAGGAATTATTCAGTGTGCAAACTTTACATAGAAACACACAGGTGTCTAATTACATCTACTGAGCACTGGCTGACATACAGTTAATAATCTCTCTTAACAACACTGCATTGTAAGAAAAGATGTTAGTCTTACCAGATATGCTTTACCTGAATATATAAACTCAAGTAGGGGAGTTAACAGGAGCACAAATAAACATGTGTGTCCTTATGAAATACACAGAATAAAATGGCATCTTCTTTATCCCAGAATACACTGCTTCATTCCCACAATGCATTGCTTCAATCACACATGCATTGCTTCTGTTAAAGACACAGACTGTAAATGCTATTTCAGACACAGCTATAAATTCAGCCACCACTAAATGGTGCTATGACTAAACCCAGCATATAACCAGCACATAATATAAACACATTTGCCCTATTCATAGGGCAGAACAGTAACTATTAAGCAAGCTTCTGCACCTTGCTGAAGTGCTGGCAAGGTCATCGGTGTCTTATCTCTATATACACTGATAGCTTCTATTGCGCAGGACATTTTGAAGTGGATTTTTTTTTAGATATCAGGATAACCTCAATCATAATAATTATATGCACATTATACATGCAATTATGCTGCAGCCCCTGCAGAAGTTTTTTTTTTATTTTAGTATGCACAGCTCTGGCAAAAATTAAGAGACCACCACCTCAAAACCCTGTCATGGGCAGCACATTCTCCAGACCTGAACCCCATTGAAAACCTCTAGAATTTAATCAAGAGGATGATGGATAGTCACAAGCCATCAAACAAAGAAGAACTGCTTACATTTTTGTAACAGAAGTGGCATAAGGTTACCCAAAAGCAGTGTGAAAGACTGGTGGAAAGCATGCCAAGCCGCATGAAAGCTGTGATCAAAAATCATGGTTATTCCACAAAATATTGATTTCTGAACTCTTCCTGAGTTAAACCATTAGTATTGTTGTTTCCAAATGACTATGAAATTGTTTTCTTTGCATTATTTGAGGTCTGAAAGCAGTTTTTTCTTTTTTTTAAATTTTGACCATTTCTCCATTTCAGAAAAAAAAGCAAAATATATTGCATGGAAATTCGGAGACATGTTGACAGAAGTTTGTAGACTAAAATAATAATTTACATTTTACTCAAAAATATACCTATAAAGAGAACAATCAGACAAACTGAACATTTGAAAGTTGTCCTTAATTTTTGCCCGAGCTGTATATATAATATTCATTATAGAAATTAGGTGGCAGGTCACTTAGGGATCAGTGACCTGTCAGCAATCTTCATTAAGAATAGCTAATCAGAGCACCACATGAATACCCCCACAGGCCGCCCTGCACGAGCATATCATTAACTCAAAACTGAAAATAAAGATTAAACAACAACCACAAGGTGTATTTCATCAACCAAGGTATCATTTTAATCAGTATGACAGTGTATGTAGGTTACTCAGCACAATCCTGCTGACAGGTTCCCTTTAAAAAAAATTTCATCATTGAAAGCAATGCAAATGTGCAAAAAATGCTTCAAAACACTATGTGTGAACATAGCCCAAGGTGTGAAGGAGCATTTTTTTTTCTCTTATTTATTTTGACTTTTACACAAGTCATTATCCTGGAAAGATAACATTTTTTTTCAGTCAAATCCATTTTAACTGTGGTTTTGTATATTTTTTTGTCAGTCCATAAAAGTGGCATAATACTCTGACAATATTGTTCCCATCAGCGACCTGGGATTAAGAGATGCATCCAGGAGTGTTCCCCAAGCTGTTCCCATGCCATTTCAGTGATGTTTCCATTTTTAGCAATTTTAAGACCTCCTCCAGACCTTCTGGGGTAGTGGGAGGGCACCGAAAAATTGCTTGAGTTTCCCATTGACTTCCGCTATACTTGTTACTGGTTGAGCACCCGAACATTAAGATTTGCTCGACTCAAGTAGCGAGTAGCTGAGCACTTCAGTGCTCGCTCATCACTAGTCTTTATACCTTTAAAATATTCAGCTCCCACAAAGCTGAGTCAGTCTTTCCACATTGATGAGTAAAAGTTCACTTCTCTTGAGATAATGAGTAATTTCCTTGGTGGATTTGACTGCCCCCCCCCCCCCCGAATGAGCAGTATCCAAGCTTTAACAATGTGTTGTCATTTTTTCGGAAACTCAACAGATGGTGTTCAAATTCCCTACAACGCCACCAACAGACAAAGTAAGTAGAGTTGAGCGAAACGGGTCGAAAAATTTCAAAAGTCACCGACTTTTGGCAAAGTCGGGTTTCATGAAACGAAACCCGACCCTAGGATGAGGTCGGCCACGAGGTCGGCGACTTACGCACCAAAGTCGCGTTTCAAAAGTTTGTTTTGCGCTCTTTTTCAGCCAATCAGGATCCACGGACAATGTGGGCAACGTGATGACATAGGCAGGGGTCACCACCATCTTTCAGAAGGGCATGCAAGTGATTGGCTTGTTTTGGTGGGCGTCACAGGGGGTATAAAAGGGCGTGCACGCCAACCGCCATCTTACTTCTGCCGATCTCAGTATAGGGAGAGGTTGCTGCTGATTCTGAAGGGAGAGCGTTAGGCAGGGAAGAAGACAAAAAAACTGCTTCTGCTGCTAGCGATTTGGCCTGCACAACACACCAGTCACTGTGTGTGCAGTGCAAGGGGAGGCTATATAGTGGTGTATCAGTGGTGTTGGTTGTTGGGCTGCCTTCTAAGGCTTCCTGACATTCCTGCATTGCTGTTTACCCACTGCTCCGCAAACTGCTTTTTTAAAAGCAATCCCAATTTTTTTTTTTGTCCTGCTGAGAAGAAAAAAAAACTGCTTCTGCTGCTAGCAATTTGGCCTGCACAACACACCAGTCACTGTGTGTGCAGTGCAAGGGGAGGCTATATTGTGGTGTATCAGTGGTGTTGGTTGTTGGGCTGCCTTTTAAGGCTTCCTGACAGGCTGGCATTGCTGTTTACCCACTGCTCCGCAAACTGCTTTTTTAAAAGCAATCCAATCTCCCTTATCCTCTAGTCACTTTTGTCACAGCTGTGCCATCGAGCCTGTGACATAGCGCTCAGATATCAGTGGGCCTCACACAATCCAAAAGTGTCCAGTGTCCAAAAGTGTGTGCAGAGATTCAAAATCTCCCTTATCCTCTAGTCACTTTGGTCACAGCTGTGCCATCGAGCCTGTCACATAGCGCTCAGATATTCATTGGGCCTCACACAATCCAAAAGTGTCCAGTGTCCAAAAGTGTGTGCAGAGATTCAAAATCTCCCTTATCCTCTAGTCACTTTGGTCACAGCTGTGCCATCGAGCCTGTCACATAGCGCTCAGATATCAGTGGGCCTCACACAATCCTAAAGTGTCCAGTGTCCAAAAGTGTGTGCAGAGATTCAAAATCTCCCTTATCCTCTAGTCACTTTGGTCACAGCTGTGCCATCGAGCCTGTCACATAGCGCTCAGATATTCATTGGGCCTCACACAATCCAAAAGTGTCCAGTGTCCAAAAGTGTGTGCAGAGATTCAAAATCTCCCTTATCCTCTAGTCACTTTGGTCACAGCTGTGCCATCGAGCCTGTCACATAGCGCTCAGATATTCATTGGGCCTCACACAATCCAAAAGTGTCCAGTGTCTAAAAGTGTGTGCAGAGATTAAAAATCTCCCTTATCCTCTAGTCACTTTGGTCACAGCTGTGCCATCGAGCCTGTCACATAGCTCTCAGATATTCATTGGGCCTCACACAATCCAAAAGTGTCCAGTGTCTAAAAGTGTGTGCAGAGATTCAAAATCTCCCTTATCCTCTAGTCACTTTGGTCACAGCTGTGCCATCGAGCCTGTCACATAGCGCTCAGATATTCATTGGGCCTCACACAATCCAAAAGTGTCCAGTGTCCAAAAGTGTGTGCAGAGATTCAAAATCTCCCTTATCCTCTAGTCACTTTGGTCACAGCTGTGCCATCGAGCCTGTCACATAGCGCTCAGATATCAGTGGGCCTCACACAATCCCAAAGTGTCCAGTGTCCAAAAGTGTGTGCAGAGATTCAAAATCTCCCTTATCCTCTAGTCACTTTGGTCACAGCTGTGCCATCGAGCCTGTCACATAGCACTCAGATATTCATTGGGCCTCACACAATCCAAAAGTGTCCAGTGTCCAAAAGTGTGTGCAGAGATTCAAAATCTCCCTTATCCTCTAGTCACTTTGGTCACAGCTGTGCCATCGAGCCTGTCACATAGCGCTCAGATATTCATTGGGCCTCACACAATCCAAAAGTGTCCAGTTTCTAAAAGTGTGTGCAGAGATTCAAAATCTCCCTTATCCTCTAGTCACTTTGGTCACAGCTGTGCCATCGAGCCTGTGACATAGCGCTCAGATATCAGAGGGCCTCACACAATCCCAAAGTGTCCAGTGTCCAAAAGTGTGTGCAGAGATTCAAAATCTCCCTTATCCTCTAGTCACTTTGGTCACAGCTGTGCCATCGAGCCTGTCACATAGCGCTCAGATATTCATTGGGCCTCACACAATCCAAAAGTGTCCAGTGTCCAAAAGTGTGTGCAGAGATTCAAAATCTCCCTTATCCTCTAGTCACTTTGGTCACAGCTGTGCCATCGAGCCTGTCACATAGCGCTCAGATATCAGTGGGCCTCACACAATCCTAAAGTGTCCAGTGTCCAAAAGTGTGTGCAGAGATTCAAAATCTCCCTTATCCTCTAGTCACTTTGGTCACAGCTGTGCCATCGAGCCTGTCACATAGCGCTCAGATATTCATTGGGCCTCACACAATCCAAAAGTGTCCAGTGTCCAAAAGTGTGTGCAGAGATTCAAAATCTCCCTTATCCTCTAGTCACTTTGGTCACAGCTGTGCCATCGAGCCTGTCACATAGCGCTCAGATATTCATTGGGCCTCACACAATCCAAAAGTGTCCAGTGTCTAAAAGTGTGTGCAGAGATTAAAAATCTCCCTTATCCTCTAGTCACTTTGGTCACAGCTGTGCCATCGAGCCTGTCACATAGCGCTCAGATATTCATTGGGCCTCACACAATCCAAAAGTGTCCAGTGTCCAAAAGTGTGTGCAGAGATTCAAAATCTCCCTTATCCTCTAGTCACTTTGGTCACAGCTGTGCCATCGAGCCTGTCACATAGCGCTCAGATATTCATTGGGCCTCACACAATCCAAAAGTGTCCAGTGTCTAAAAGTGTGTGCAGAGATTAAAAATCTCCCTTATCCTCTAGTCACTTTGGTCACAGCTGTGCCATCGAGCCTGTCACATAGCTCTCAGATATTCATTGGGCCTCACACAATCCAAAAGTGTCCAGTGTCTAAAAGTGTGTGCAGAGATTCAAAATCTCCCTTATCCTCTAGTCACTTTGGTCACAGCTGTGCCATCGAGCCTGTCACATAGCGCTCAGATATTCATTGGGCCTCACACAATCCAAAAGTGTCCAGTGTCCAAAAGTGTGTGCAGAGATTCAAAATCTCCCTTATCCTCTAGTCACTTTGGTCACAGCTGTGCCATCGAGCCTGTCACATAGCGCTCAGATATCAGTGGGCCTCACACAATCCCAAAGTGTCCAGTGTCCAAAAGTGTGTGCAGAGATTCAAAATCTCCCTTATCCTCTAGTCACTTTGGTCACAGCTGTGCCATCGAGCCTGTCACATAGCACTCAGATATTCATTGGGCCTCACACAATCCAAAAGTGTCCAGTGTCCAAAAGTGTGTGCAGAGATTCAAAATCTCCCTTATCCTCTAGTCACTTTGGTCACAGCTGTGCCATCGAGCCTATCACATAGCGCTCAGATATTCATTGGGCCTCACACAATCCAAAAGTGTCCAGTTTCTAAAAGTGTGTGCAGAGATTCAAAATCTCCCTTATCCTCTAGTCACTTTGGTCACAGCTGTGCCATCGAGCCTGTGACATAGCGCTCAGATATCAGAGGGCCTCACACAATCCAAAAGTGTCCAGTGTCCAAAAGTGTGTGCAGAGATTCAAAATCTCCCTTATCCTCTAGTCACTTTGGTCACAGCTGTGCCATCGAGCCTGTCACATAGCGCTCAGATATTCATTGGGCCTCACACAATCCAAAAGTGTCCAGTGACCAAAAGTGTGTGCAGAGATTCAAAATCTCCCTTATCCTCTAGTCACTTTGGTCACAGCTGTGCCATCGAGCCTGTCACATAGCGCTCAGATATCAGTGGGCCTCACACAATCCAAAAGTGTCCAGTGTCTAAAAGTGTGTGCAGAGATTCAAAATCTCCCTTATCCTCTAGTCACTTTGGTCACAGCTGTGCCATCGAGCCTGTGACATAGCGCTCAGATATCAGTGGGCCTCACACAATCCAAAAGTGTCCAGTGTCCAAAAGTGTGTGCAGAGATTCAAAATCTCCCTTATCCTCTAGTCACTTTGGTCACAGCTGTGCCATCGAGCCTGTCACATAGCGCTCAGATATCAGTGGGCCTCACACAATCCAAAAGTGTTCAGTGTCCACAAGTGTCTGCAGAAATTCAAAATCTCCCCTGTCCTATAGACACCTTGTACCTTGTTTTACATTACTATATAGTTTGTTGGATTTTGTCTACATTTCTACCAAAAATGAGGAAGGCTAGTGGAAGAGGCCGTGGAATTGGGCAGGGGTTGGCAGCTGGTAATGATGGTGTTGGTGGTGGATCTGATGGTAGTGGCAAGAGCAAAATAGGACCGAATGCAGGAGGTGTTGAGCCTGCGTCATCGTCTGGCTACATAAGGCCTCGAACGCTTAGTTTTCTAGGAGTTGGCAAACCGCTTTTAAAGCCAGAGCATCAGGAAAAAGTTTTGTCTTACATTGCTGACTCAGCCTCCAGCTCTATCGCCTCCTCTTCGTCAGTTGTAAAAAGTAAAAGCACTGAGTCGTCATTGGAGGCTCATGTTCATGAACCACACCTTTCCTTGTGTCCTTCACCCCAACCAAGATTGAAGGATGACAGGCCTTACTACTGATTACTCCATGGAGCTGTTTTCACATACCATGCCTGGATTATCAAGTCAAATGGTGAATTACCCAGGCCAAGATGAATCTGACATGGAGTGCACTGATGCACAGCCGCTGATGGATGATTCTGCTGGTACATTCACTCAGAGCACTACATTGTCCTCGCAGTGTACAGAGCCAGATTCTGACCCTGATGAGACTCAGGTGCCCCTTCCCGCACACTATACCACCATACACGGTGACACAGAGGAAGGTGCACATGACATAGAAGAGGAGGTGATGGATGACCCAGTTGTTGACCCAGATTGGCATCCATTGGGGGAAGAGGGTGCTGCTTCCAATAGCTCAGATGAGAAGCATCCACAGCAGACATCGACATCGCAACAGCTGTTATCTGGCAGGCCCGGAGCACTCCAAAGACAGGTTCCAAACATCAAAAGAGTTGCTGGACAGCTTGTCCAGAGGGTCAAAAGATCACAGCGTGCTTGGCCGCAAAATGTCTGCCAAAGTAGGAAGAGTGCAGTGTGGCACTTTTTTGAACAAAATCCTCATGATCAGGCCAAGGTTATCTGTAAGAAGTGCGCATAGACCTTTCGCCGAGGGAAAAATCTGAAAAATTTGAATACCAGTTGCATGCTTAGACATTTAACCAGCATGCACTTGCAAGCGTGGACACAACACCAAACCTCAAGTGCCACATGTGCAACTGATCACAACGAAGGTAGTCAGCAACGCTACATTGTTTCCCCCACTGTAAGCCCACCGGTTAGCACAGCAGCAAATGTTGAGGTGTCGTTGCAAGGCCACAGCAGTCAGGGAATCCCACTGTTATATCAACGAAAGACTGATTCTAGGCCATCAGAAAGAACACCAACTCCATCATCATCATCAACCCTCTCTCAGTCCGCCCTGTCCACCGCTACTTCCACCATATGCAGCTCTCAAGTCCAGCTCACCCTCCCAGACACTATGAGTAGGTCAAGAAAGTACTCAGTCTCTCATCCGCGTACACTGGGTTTGAACGCCCACATTGCCAAACTAATCTCGTTTGAGATGATGCCCTTTCGGTTGGTGGAAAGCACAGCTTTCCGCGAACTCATGGCCTATGCAGTACCACGCTATGACCTACCCAGTCGCCACTTCTTCTCTCGCAAAGCCATCCCAGCCCTCCACCATCATGTGAAAGACCGCATTGTCCATGCACTCAAGCAGTCAGTGAGCGGAAAGGTGCACCTCACAACTGATGCATGGTCCAGTCGGCATGGCCAGGGCCGTTACGTGTCCATCACTGCGCACTGGGTTAATGTGGTGGATGCAGGGTCCACAGGGGACAGCGGTGGTGGGACAGTGCTGCCTAGCCCACGGTATAGGAAACAGTTGGCTGTAGGCGTTCGACCCTCCTCCTCCTCCTCCAGAAGCGAAAGCTCATCCACAGAGCGCAGTCGTACGAGCACTCCATCTGCAGCTGCCACTGTTGCACACGATGTGTCCCCCTATCGAGCAGCTAGTGGAAAGCGTCAGCAGGCTGTGTTGCAGATGATGTGTTTGGGCAACAGACACACCGCCGAGGTGCTGGCCGAGTACTTGAAGCGACAAACTGAGTCATGGCTGGGCAGTGTACATCTTGAGGCAGGCAAGGTAGTTAGTGATAACGGCCGTAATTTTGTGGCAGCCATAGCCCTTTCAAAACTCAGCCACATACCTTGCTTGGCTCACACCTTGAACCTGGTGGTGCAGTGCTTCCTCAAAAATTATCCGGCGTTAACAGCCCTGCTCCAGAAGGTGCGAAGACTGTGTGCGCACATCCGCCGGTCGCCTGTACGCTCCATTCGTATGCAGAAGCTGCAGTGATTGCTCCACCTTCCCAACCACCGCCTCATTATCGACATTGCAACAAGGTGGAACTCCACCCTGCACATGGTGGAGCGGCTGTGCGAGCAGAGGCAGGCCATAATGCATTTGTGGGAGGATACACGGCCAGGCACTTTGAGAGCAGACATGGAGTTGACAGGTGTGCATTGGTCGAAGCTGAAAGACCTCTGTAAAGTCCTTCAGTGTTTTGAGGAATGCACACGGCTGGTAAGTGCAGACGACGCCATCCTAAGCATGAGAATCCCACTTATGCGTCTGCTCATGCAAACTTTGACGCACCTTAAGGAGCAGGCGTCTGCAGCCAATGTTGATGAGGAGGAAGAGGAGGAGGGAATCCTTGATGACATTCAGCCATTGTCTGCTCAGGGACCTCTCCTGGACGAGGTGGAGGAAGAAGAGGAGGAGGAGGATGATGATGGGGATGATTACATAGGGGAGGAGGATGCATCTCGTGGGGCAAGTGAAAATGTTGGCGTGGCAAGGTCTGGTACAGGGTTTGTGCGTGACTGGAGGGATGTGGATTTGCCAGAAAGTGCTCCTCCACCCAGCACTCGCAGTGCATCATTGACACCGGGAACATTGGCCCACATGTCAGATTATGCCTTGCAGATCCTAAAAAGGGACCCCCGCATTGCCAAAATGATGAACGATGACGACTACTGGTTGGCCAGCATCCTGGATCCACGCTATAAAGGCAAATTACAAAACATCATGCCACAGGAGAACCTTGACCTAATATTGGCTAATAAACAAGCAACTCTGGTAAATCGGTTGCTTGAGGCATTCCCAGCACACAGCAGCGGTGATGGTTCTCACACGAGCCGTACGGGCCGGGGGCAGCTTGGCAGAGGTGTTCGTGGTGCACACAGCAGAAGTGGCGTTGGAGACAGGGGTTTCATGACAATGTTATGGACTGATTTTTCAAATACCGCTCACACAACTGGTAATACTGCATCGATGGAAAGTGACAGGAGACAGCAGTTGTCAACTATGGTTACAAACTACTTTTCCTCCCATATCGATGTTCTCCCACACAGGTCATTCCCCTTTGACTATTGGGCCGCTAAACTGGACACCTGGCCTGAATTGGCCCAATATGCCTTACAGGAGCTCGCTTGCCCAGCTGCAAGTGTGCTATCGGAAAGAGTCTTCAGTGCAGCTGGATCAATCCTGACAGAAAAAAAGGACCCGTCTGTCAACCCAAAATGTGGATGATCTAACCTTCATTAAAATGAACCATGCATGGGTTTCCAAGGATTTTGTCCCACCTTCCCCTGATGACACATAGGGTGACAGAAAAATGGCTTGCTTTGGTCCACCTCTTCCTGGGACTTCACCTATTTCGCCTTTTGCATCAGCTGAATGTCCAACATCAACATATGCCACTTTCTAAAACTCCCTAACTGTGCTGCCTCCCCCCCATGGCCGGGGTCACCACCTAGCGCACGACACCGTGCGAGTGCCGTTGCCCTTGACAGGTGGGTAGGCCGACTCTTGGGAGCGGGCACTGGCACAGGGTCCCTCATAGTGCAATCAAGTGTCTCTGACGGTGGTGGTGCACACCCGCCGTCAGACACACCGCTGTACTATGAGGGGCCCAGTACCAGTACCGACGCCCACGAGTGGGCCCCCCTTGCTTGGGCAGGGCCCCAGCATTTGCAATCTTTACCTCTCCCTGCTCCTCCGCTGTGTAATCTGCGACGTCAAATCCATACTGTGCCTGACACCGTCTGAGCCTGCCTCCTGATGTATAGACATATATTTTGAATGTGTACGCTATCCATACATGTTATCTGGGGATACGGTACCCTTTCTAACCTTTGTGCAATCACGTGCAATCCATACTGGGCCTAACACCGTCTGAGCCTGCCTCCTGAGACATATATTTTGAATGTGTACGCTATCCATACATGTTATCTGGGGATACGGTACCCTTTCTAACCTTTGTGCAATCACGTGCAATCCATACTGGGCCTAACACCGTCTGAGCCTGCCTCCTGAGACATATATTTTGAATGTGTACGCTATCCATACATGTTATCCGGGGAAACGGTACCCTTTCTAACCTTTGTGCAATCCATACTGGGCCTAACACCGTCTGAGCCTGCCTCCTGAGACATATATTTTGAATGTGTACGCTATCCATACATGTTATCTGGGGATACGGTACCCTTTCTAACCTTTGTGCAATCACGTGCAATCCATACTGGGCCTAACACCATCTGAGCCTGCCTCCTGAGACATATATTTTGAATGTGTACGCTATCCATACATGTTATCCGGGGATACGGTACCCTTTCTAACCTTTGTGCAATCACGTGCAATCCATACTGGGCCTAAAACCCTCTGAGCCTGCCTCCTGAGACATATATTTTGAATGTGTACGCTATCCATACATGTTATCCGGGGATACGGTACCCTTTCTAACCTTTGTGCAATCACGTGCAATCCATACTGGGCCTAACACCGTCTGAGCCTGCCTCCTGAGACATATATTTTGAATGTGTACGCTCTCCATACATGTTATCCGGGGAAACGGTACCCTTTCTAACCTTTGTGCAATCACGTGCAATCCATACTGGGCCTAACACCGTCTGAGCCTGCCTCCTGAGACATATATTTTGAATGTGTACGCTATCCATACATGTTATCTGGGGATACGGTACCCTTTCTAACCTTTGTGCAATCACGTGCAATCCATACTGGGCCTAACACCATCTGAGCCTGCCTACTGACACATATATTTTGAATGTGTACGCTATCCATACATGTTATCCGGGGAAACGGTACCCTTTCTAACATTTGTGCAATCACGTGCAATCCATACTTGGCCTAACACCGTCTGAGCCTGCCTCCTGAGACATATATTTTGAATGTGTACGCTATCCATACATGTTATCTGGGGATACGGTACCCTTTCTAACCTTTGTGCAATCACGTGCAATCCATACTGGGCCTAATACTGTCTGAGCCTGCCTCCTGAGACATATATTTTGAATGTGTACGCTATCCATACATGTTATCCGGGGAAACGGTACCCTTTCTAACCTTTGTGCAATCACGTGCAATCCATACTGGGCCTAACACCGTCTGAGCCTGCCTCCTGAGACATATATTTTGAATGTGTACGCTATCCATACATGTTATCTGAGGATACGGTACCCTTTCTAACTTTTGTGCAATCACGTGCAATCCATACTGGGCCTAACACCGTCTGAGCCTGCCTCCTGAGACATATATTTTGAATGTGTACGCTATCCATACATGTTATCCGGGGATACGGTACCCTTTCTAACCTTTGTGCAATCATGTGCAATCCATACTGGGCCTATCACCGTCTGAGCCTGCCTCCTGAGACATATATTTTGAATGTGTACGCTATCCATACATGTTATCTGGGGATACGGTACCCTTTCTAACCTTTGTGCAATCACGTGCAATCCATACTGGGCCTAACACCATCTGAGCCTGCCTCCTGAGACATATATTTTGAATGTGTACGCTATCCATACATGTTATCTGGGGATACGGTTCCCTTTCTAACTTTTGTGCAATAACGTGCAATCCATACTGGGCCTAACTCCGTCTGAGCCTGCCTCCTGAGACATATATTTAGAATGTGTACGCTATCCATACATGTTATCCGGGGATACGGTACCCTTTCTAACCTTTGTGCAATCACGTGCAATCCATACTGGGCCTAACACCGTCTGAGCCTGCCTCCTGAGACATATATTTTGAATGTGTACGCTATCCATACATGTTATCCGGGGATACGGTACCCTTTCTAACCTTTGTGCAATCACGTGCAATCCATACTGGGCCTAACACCGTCTGAGCCTGCCTCCTGAGACATATACTTTGAATGTGTGCGCTATCCATACATGTTATCCGGGGATACAGTACCCTTTCTAACCTTTGTGCAATCACGTGCAATCCATGCTGCGACTAACACCGTCTGAGCCTGCCTCTTGAGACATATATTTTGAATGTGTACGCTATCCATACATGTTATCCGGGGAAACGGACCCTTTCTAACCTTTGTGCAATCACGTGCAATCCATACTGGGCCTAACACCGTCTGAGCCTGCCTCCTGAGACATATATTTTGAATGTGTACGCTATCCATACATGTTATCTGGGGATACGGTACCCTTTCTAACCTTTGTGCAATCACGTGCAATCCATACTGGGCCTAACACCGTCTGAGCCTGCCTCCTGAGACATATATTTTGAATGTGTACACTATCCATACATGTTATCCGGGGAAACGGTACCCTTTCTAACCTTTGTGCAATCACGTGCAATCCATACTGGGCCTAACACCGTCTGAGCCTGCCTCCTGAAACATATATTTTGAATGTGTACGCTATCCATACATGTTATCTGGGGATACGGTACCCTTTCTAACCTTTGTGCAATCACGTGCAATCCAAACTGGGCCTAACACCGTCTGAGCCTGCCTCCTGAGACATATATTTTGAATGTGTACGCTATCCATACATGTTATCCGGGGATACGGTACCCTTTCTAACCTTTGTGCAATCACGTGCAATCCATACTGGGCCTAAAACCCTCTGAGCCTGCCTCCTGAGACATATATTTTGAATGTGTACGCTATCCATACATGTTATCCGGGGATATGGTACCCTTTCTAACCTTTGTGCAATCACGTGCAATCCATACTGGGCCTAACACCGTCTGAGCCTGCCTCCTGAGACATATATTTTGAATGTGTACGCTATCCATACATGTTATCCGGGGAAACGGTACCCTTTCTAACCTTTGTGCAATCACGTGCAATCCATACTGGGCCTAACACCGTCTGAGCCTGCCTCCTGAGACATATATTTTGAATGTGTACGCTATCCATACATGTTATCTGGGGATACGGTACCCTTTCTAACCTTTGTGCAATCACGTGCAATCCATACTGGGCCTAACACCGTCTGAGCCTGCCTACTGAGACATATATTTTGAATGTGTACGCTATCCATACATGTTATCCGGGGAAACGGTACCCTTTCTAACCTTTGTGCAATCACGTGCAATCCATACTTGGCCTAACACCGTCTGAGCCTGCCTCCTGAGACATATATTTTGAATGTGTACGCTATCCATACATGTTATCTGGGGATACGGTACCCTTTCTAACCTTTGTGCAATCACGTGCAATCCATACTGGGCCTAACACTGTCTGAGCCTGCCTCCTGAGACATATATTTTGAATGTGTACGCTATCCATACATGTTATCCGGGGAAACGGTACCCTTTCTAACCTTTGTGCAATCACGTGCAATCCATACTGGGCCTAACACCGTCTGAGCCTGCCTCCTGAGACATATATTTTGAATGTGTACGCTATCCATACATGTTATCTGAGGATACGGTACCCTTTCTAACTTTTGTGCAATCACGTGCAATCCATACTGGGCCTAACACCGTCTGAGCCTGCCTCCTGAGACATATATTTTGAATGTGTACGCTATCCGTACATGTTATCCGGGGATACGGTACCCTTTCTAACCTTTGTGCAATCACGTGCAATCCATACTGGGCCTAACACCGTCTGAGCCTGCCTCCTGAGACATATATTTTGAATGTGTACGCTATCCATACATGTTATCCGGGGATACGGTACCCTTTCTAACCTTTGTGCAATCACGTGCAATCCATACTGGGCCTAACACCATCTGAGCCTGCCTCCTGAGACATATATTTTGAATGTGTACGCTATCCATACATGTTATCTGGGGATACGGTTCCCTTTCTAACCTTTGTGCAATAACGTGCAATCCATACTGGGCCTAACTCCGTCTGAGCCTGCCTCCTGAGACATATATTTTGAATGTGTACGCTATCCATACATGTTATCCGGGGATACGGTACCCTTTCTAACTTTTGTGCAATCACGTGCAATCCATACTGGGCCTAACACCGTCTGAGCCTGCCTCCTGAGACATATATTTTGAATGTGTACGCTATCCATACATGTTATCCGGGGATACGGTACCCTTTCTAACCTTTGTGCAATCACGTGCAATCCATACTGGGCCTAACACCGTCTGAGCCTGCCTCCTGAGACATATACTTTGAATGTGTACGCTATCCATACATGTTATCCGGGGATACAGTACCCTTTCTAACCTTTGTGCAATCACGTGCAATCCATGCTGCGCCTAACACCTTCTGAGCCTGCCTCTTGAGACATATATTTTGAATGTGTACGCTATCCATACATGTTATCCGGGGAAACGGACACTTTCTAACCTTTGTGCAATCACGTGCAATCCATACTGGGCCTAACACCGTCTGAGCCTGCCTCCTGAGACATATATTTTGAATGTGTATGCTATCCATACATGTTATCTGGGGATACGGTACCCTTTCTAACCTTTGTGCAATCACGTGCAATCCATACTGGGCCTAACACCGTCTGAGCCTGCCTCCTGAGACATATATTTTGAATGTGTACGCTATCCATACATGTTATCCGGGGAAACGGTACCCTTTCTAACCTTTGTGCAATCACGTGCAATCCATACTGGGCCTAACACCGTCTGAGCCTGCCTCCTGAAACATATATTTTGAATGTGTACGCTATCCATACATGTTATCTGGGGATACGGTACCCTTTCTAACCTTTGTGCAATCACGTGCAATCCATACTGGGCCTAACACCGTCTGAGCCTGCCTCCTGAGACATATATTTTGAATGTGTACACTATCCATACATGTTATCTGGGGATACGGTACCCTTTCTAACCTTTGTGCAATCACGTGCAATCCATACTGGGCCTAACACCGTCTGAGCCTGCCTCCTGAGACATATATTTTGAATGTGTACGCTATCCATACATGTTATCCGGGGATACGGTACCCTTTCTAACCTTTGTGCAATCACGTGCAATCCATACTGGGCCTAACACCGTCTGAGCCTGCCTCCTGAGACATATATTTTGAATGTGTACGCTATCCATACATGTTATCCGGGGATACGGTACCCTTTCTAACCTTTGTGCAATCACGTGCAATCCATACTGGGCCTAACACCGTCTGAGCCTGCCTCTTGAGACATATATTTTGAATGTGTACGCTATCCATACATGTTATCCGGGGATACGGTACCCTTTCTAACCTTTGTGCAATCACTTGCAATCCATACTGGGCCTAACACCGTCTGAGCCTGCCTCCTGAGACATATATTTTGAATGTGTACGCTATCCATACATGTTATCTGGGGAAACGGTAACCTTTCTAACCTTTGTGCAATCACGTGCAATCCATACTGGGCCTAACACCGTCTGAGCCTGCCTCCTGAGACATATATTTTGAATGTGTACGCTATCCATACATGTTATCTGGGAATACGGTACCCTTTCTAACCTTTGTGCAATAACGTGCAATCCATACTGGGCCTAACTCCGTCTGAGCCTGCCTCCTGAGACATATATTTTGAATGTGTACGCTATCCATACATGTTATCCGGGGATACGGTACCCTTTCTAACTTTTGTGCAATCACGTGCAATCCATACTGGGCCTAACACCGTCTGAGCCTGCCTCCTGAGACATATATTTTGAATGTGTACGCTATCCATACATGTTATCCGGGGATACGGTACCCTTTCTAACCTTTGTGCAATCACGTGCAATCCATACTGGGCCTAACACCGTCTGAGCCTGCCTCCTGAGACATATACTTTGAATGTGTACGCTATCCATACATGTTATCCGGGGATACAGTACCCTTTCTAACCTTTGTGCAATCACGTGCAATCCATGCTGCGCCTAACACCTTCTGAGCCTGCCTCTTGAGACATATATTTTGAATGTGTACGCTATCCATACATGTTATCCGGGGAAACGGACACTTTCTAACCTTTGTGCAATCACGTGCAATCCATACTGGGCCTAACACCGTCTGAGCCTGCCTCCTGAGACATATATTTTGAATGTGTACGCTATCCATACATGTTATCTGGGGATACGGTACCCTTTCTAACCTTTGTGCAATCACGTGCAATCCATACTGGGCCTAACACCGTCTGAGCCTGCCTCCTGAGACATATATTTTGAATGTGTACGCTATCCATACATGTTATCCGGGGAAACGGTACCCTTTCTAACCTTTGTGCAATCACGTGCAATCCATACTGGGCCTAACACGTCTGAGCCTGCCTCCTGAAACATATATTTTGAATGTGTACGCTATCCATACATGTTATCTGGGGATACGGTACCCTTTCTAACCTTTGTGCAATCACGTGCAATCCATACTGGGCCTAACACCGTCTGAGCCTGCCTCCTGAGACATATATTTTGAATGTGTACGCTATCCATACATGTTATCTGGGGATACGGTACCCTTTCTAACCTTTGTGCAATCACGTGCAATCCATACTGGGCCTAACACCGTCTGAGCCTGCCTCCTGAGACATATATTTTGAATGTGTACGCTATCCATACATGTTATCCGGGGATACGGTACCCTTTCTAACCTTTGTGCAATCACGTGCAATCCATACTGGGCCTAACACCGTCTGAGCCTGCCTCCTGAGACATATATTTTGAATGTGTACGCTATCCATACATGTTATCCGGGGATACGGTACCCTTTCTAACCTTTGTGCAATCACGTGCAATCCATACTGGGCCTAACACCGTCTGAGCCTGCCTCTTGAGACATATATTTTGAATGTGTACGCTATCCATACATGTTATCCGGGGATACGGTACCCTTTCTAACCTTTGTGCAATCACTTGCAATCCATACTGGGCCTAACACCGTCTGAGCCTGCCTCCTGAGACATATATTTTGAATGTGTACGCTATCCATACATGTTATCTGGGGAAACGGTAACCTTTCTAACCTTTGTGCAATCACGTGCAATCCATACTGGGCCTAACACCGTCTGAGCCTGCCTCCTGAGACATATATTTTGAATGTGTACGCTATCCATACATGTTATCTGGGAATACGGTACCCTTTCTAACCTTTGTGCAATAACGTGCAATCCATACTGGGCCTAACTCCGTCTGAGCCTGCCTCCTGAGACATATATTTTGAATGTGTACGCTATCCATACATGTTATCCGGGGATACGGTACCCTTTCTAACTTTTGTGCAATCACGTGCAATCCATACTGGGCCTAACACCGTCTGAGCCTGCCTCCTGAGACATATATTTTGAATGTGTACGCTATCCATACATGTTATCCGGGGATACGGTACCCTTTCTAACCTTTGTGCAATCACGTGCAATCCATACTGGGCCTAACACCGTCTGAGCCTGCCTCCTGAGACATATACTTTGAATGTGTACGCTATCCATACATGTTATCCGGGGATACAGTACCCTTTCTAACCTTTGTGCAATCACGTGCAATCCATGCTGCGCCTAACACCTTCTGAGCCTGCCTCTTGAGACATATATTTTGAATGTGTACGCTATCCATACATGTTATCCGGGGAAACGGACACTTTCTAACCTTTGTGCAGTCACGTGCAATCCATACTGGGCCTAACACCGTCTGAGCCTGCCTCCTGAGACATATATTTTGAATGTGTACGCTATCCATACATGTTATCTGGGGATACGGTACCCTTTCTAACCTTTGTGCAATCACGTGCAATCCATACTGGGCCTAACACCGTCTGAGCCTGCCTCCTGAGACATATATTTTGAATGTGTACGCTATCCATACATGTTATCCGGGGAAACGGTACCCTTTCTAACCTTTGTGCAATCACGTGCAATCCATACTGGGCCTAACACCGTCTGAGCCTGCCTCCTGAAACATATATTTTGAATGTGTACGCTATCCATACATGTTATCTGGGGATACGGTACCCTTTCTAACCTTTGTGCAATCACGTGCAATCCATACTGGGCCTAACACCGTCTGAGCCTGCCTCCTGAGACATATATTTTGAATGTGTACGCTATCCATACATGTTATCTGGGGATACGGTACCCTTTCTAACCTTTGTGCAATCACGTGCAATCCATACTGGGCCTAACACCGTCTGAGCCTGCCTCCTGAGACATATATTTTGAATGTGTACGCTATCCATACATGTTATCCGGGGATACGGTACCCTTTCTAACCTTTGTGCAATCACGTGCAATCCATACTGGGCCTAACACCGTCTGAGCCTGCCTCCTGAGACATATATTTTGAATGTGTACGCTATCCATACATGTTATCCGGGGATACGGTACCCTTTCTAACCTTTGTGCAATCACGTGCAATCCATACTGGGCCTAACACCGTCTGAGCCTGCCTCTTGAGACATATATTTTGAATGTGTACGCTATCCATACATGTTATCCGGGGATACGGTACCCTTTCTAACCTTTGTGCAATCACTTGCAATCCATACTGGGCCTAACACCGTCTGAGCCTGCCTCCTGAGACATATATTTTGAATGTGTACGCTATCCATACATGTTATCTGGGGAAACGGTAACCTTTCTAACCTTTGTGCAATCACGTGCAATCCATACTGCGCCTAACACCGTCTGAGCCTGCCTCCTGAGACATATATTTTGAATGTGTACGCTATCCATACATGTTATCTGGGAATACGGTACCCTTTCTAACCTTTGTGCAATCACGTGCAATCCATACTGGGCCTAACACCGTCTGAGCCTGCCTCCTGAGACATATATTTTGAATGTGTACGCTATCCATACATGTTATCCGGGGAAACGGTACCCTTTCTAACCTTTGTGCAATCACGTGCAATCCATACTGGGCCTAACACCGTCTGAGCCTGCCTCCTGAGACATATATTTTGAATGTGTACGCTATCCATACATGATATCCGGGGATACGGTACCCTTTCTAACCTTTGTGCAATCACGTGCAATCCATACTGGGCCTAACACCGTCTGAGCCTGCCTCCTGAGACATATATTTTGAATGTGTACGCTATCCATACATGTTATCCGGGGGAAACGGTACCCTTTCTAACCTTTGTGCAATCACGTGCAATCCATACTGGGCCTAACACCGTCTGAGCCTGCCTCCTGAGACATATATTTTGAATGTGTACGCTATCCATACATGTTATCTGGGGATACGGTACCCTTTCTAACCTTTGTGCAATCACGTGCAATCCATACTGGGCCTAACACTGTCTGAGCCTGCCTCCTGATGTATAGACATATATTTTGAATGTGTACGCTATCCATATATGTTATCCGGGGATACGGTACCCTTTCTAACCTTTGTGCAATCACGTGCAATCCATACTGGGCCTAACACCGTCTGAGCCTGCCTCCTGAGACATATATTTTGAATGTGTACGCTATCCATACATGTTATCCGGGGATACGGTACCCTTTCTCACCTTTGTGCAATCACGTGTAATCCATACTGGGCGTGAGAACGGCTGGCGAGCTGTTAAGCAAGCTACAGCACCTGTGGTTTGCACACGTAAGTTTTTCATTTTTTCAGGAATGACGGTTAGGCCTTATACCGGAACTGCGGTTGACCTGCACTTACTGGGAAATCATTGTTCGCGGGTAATAATTGTAATCAGTGATCCCCATCACTAACGTTGTTCAGCGGGTTATCTGCACCTGTAAGCAACAAACGCTGGCCTTTTCAGTGTAGCGCACATGCAGCCACGGACATGTAAGGGCATGACACACCAGTTATTGGCCAATCTCATGTGCCAGAGCCTCACGTGTCCCTCTAGTAAGCCGGACTCGGACCGCGGGGCATGACGGAGTCTCGTTTGTTAACGGAATTAAGCTTGCAATGTGTGCATCTGTTCTGTAGCTGGCATGGTTGAGGTTTCCCAGGTGGAGTCGAATTTAACCGTAGGCTCCACTCCTGGTGGTGCCCTTCTGGACATTCCTTTAAGGTTCAGCTTTGCAACCATACTGCCCACGTAAAACAAACACTTTGCCTTCATGAACGCTGTTTGGAGGGTCATGACTCGTGGGAATAGCGCCGCCCAATCAGTTAACCTGCTAGAGAGATCCTTCGTTGCTCCCAAGCATGACATCACACTCCCTAGGAAGAAGGTAATGCCACTGTGGCGACCGTACTCCTGGGGGCGACACAAGTGCACTGATGCCCAGCCACTGCTCGATGAATCTGCTGGTACATTTACCCAGACCACTACATTCCCCTCGCACGCTACCCGGCCTGAATCTGACCCTAATGAAACTCAGGTTACCCTTCCCATATACAGTTCCATCTTACACGGTGACAAAGAGGAAGCTGCAGATGAAAGTGCAGGTTCGGCCCACCCGCCATCAGACACACCACCGTACTATCAGGGGCCCTGTGCCAGTGCCGTCGCCAACGAGTGGGCCCCCCCTGCTTGCCCAGGATCACAGCACTTGCAAAGTTGAAATACTGTGCAGTGAGATGGAAGATGGGGACGACGAGGAGTCTAGACTAGTACAGGGATTCCCTAGCGAGGAGACTTATTTGATTGTTTTCAATGTTGGGACAGCAATTTTTGGGGAGCACTATACTCTGGAGAATGATAGATGGGGCCCACCATACACTGGAACATTCCAAAGGTGGACATCAGACACTGGAGCAGCATTTACAGGGCCCATTATACACTAGAGCATTAGAAATGGGGCCCATTATGTTTGGAGCATTATTTGGGCCCATAAGACAGTGGAGCTTCATCCATGGGGACCAACATATACTGTAGCATTATGTGGAGCTCATCATATACTGTTTCAAACATTATATGGGACCAATGATTCTGTATGGAGAAATAGATGGGCCTCGTCATGAGATGTAAAAAGTGAGGTATTTTTCATTGTACTATACCGCTATTTCTCTGCCGTATCGGAGCATGATGAGTTGTGGTATGTATTAAAGGGGCGCTCTTTCGCCCAGGGCACATGAAAACCTGCAGCCAGCCCTCCCCCCCCACAACTTTAGCCAAATAACCCCCATTTTTCAGTGCGTAACTTGTATTATGAAGTTAATTAAGGTTGACAAGCTTAAGTAAGAAGAATTGATGCTTTTGGCATTCAAATGGGCACTGTTGGTGTGTTTCCTGTCCTCCTCTCACTGCCGACTTTTATTCCCCATTGACTTACATTGGGTTTCGTGTTTCGGGACGACCCCGACTTTTCCCTATAATCGGACGATCTTGCTCGACCCGACTTTTGGAAAAGTCGGGTTTCACGAAACGAAACGCGACCCTAAAAAACCAAAAGTCGCTCAACTCTAAAAGTAAGTATTACGCAGTATGGTATTGTAAATTGAATCTTCCAAACGAGTCAAAACCCCTTCAAGATCAAGTAACAGATTAATGGAAAGCCAGCACCTCTGCTGCTAGAAGCCCGAGTATTGCTAATAAATCCTTTCCCCCCACCACAAGCTTGGCATTTTAACTTTTAGATTTGGGTGAAGTGAAATTTTGCCTATGCTCATACTTCTGTACAAGACTAATATAGTATTAATCTTTTTAATGTGGGCAAAGCGGTGCCTTTATACTTACATTTTAGTAAAATGGTGTCAACGTAAGAGTTAAAGCCAAATAAGAGTTAGACTTATTCAGACTTGCAAGCCTTGGATGCAAACTGAACATTTGTGTTATTCCAAGATCTGAGCTGCTAATTCACCAATGTTCCAGGAGGGGCACAACCCTTCATAAAATCTCAGTTGGTGGCTGAATATTTTAAGAGCATCCTCTGGTCATTTTGCAGCACTTTCTCTATTCATTGGGTTCTGAGCAATGTTCCTTCAGAGGCATGGCTAGGCCCCCCCGTCCCTTCATCTATTGCCAAAACTTCATATGCTCAGTCTGAAATAATTACATTTTTGTAAACGAGGTCATTGGACCTTTTTATAACAAAAAATAAAATATTAGCCTCTGCATTGCTGGGGGTCAATAAAGACCCCTATAGAAATGCCCCAATGGTCCTTGTTCCTGCTTATGTAGCTGTCCTAAATTCTATCACCGTGCTTCTGAGTGAAAGTACAAGCTTTTTATCTGTCATACAGAATTAAATAGGGTTAGGAGAAATCATTATATAGACCCAATAAACTCATAGCTGCTTAGCTCTGGGGCAAAATGAGATCTTGAGTGGAGTCTGATGAAGTCTTTAATTCTGAAGTTGGGATCTAATAAATTCTTGAGTGCTGAAAATGGGCTCTGACGTTGGGGCTTGGTAGAGTATTGAGTACTGGAATTGATATCTAATGAAGTTTTTGGAGTCTCAAAGTCTTAGGTGTTCAGGTGTAGGGTCTAATGAGGTCTTGTTTGTTTGTATTGATGAGGGTCTAAAGAGGTCTTGCTTGTGTGTATCCCCCTCTGCTTCTCCTTGGTGTGACCTAATCTGGAATACTGTTTCCACTTTTTAAAAAAAGACATTGAAATACTGGAGCAAGTTCAGAGAAGAGCTACCAGGATGGTGCGCGGACTGCAAAGTATGTCCTACAAGGAAAATTAAAGGATCTGGGAATGTTTAGCTGGCAAAAAAGAAGGCTAAGTAGAGACATAATAACGGTCTATAAATATCTAAAGGGATGTCACAGTGTAGAGGGATCATCCTTATTCTCATTTGCACATGGAAACATGAGAAGCTATGGAATGAAACTGAAAGAGAAAAAATGCGGATTACCGCATATACTTGCGTATAAGCTGAAATTTTCAGCCCGATATTTTTTGGGGAGGGGGAACGGGGGTGTCAGGTCATACTCACCCCACCTGGTGCTGTCTCTGCAACCCCCTTGCTTCTCCTGGTCTCAGGATCCTTCCTTCAGTGGTCACATGGTACCACTCATTAAAGTCATGAATATGCGCATATTTACGACTTTAATGAGTGGTACCACATGACAGCTGAAGGAAGGAGCCTGAGACCAGGAGAAGCAGGGGGGCTGCAGAGACCACGCCAGGAGGGGGTATGTATAAGCTATATTCACCTGTCCCTGGTCCATCGCTGCACTCTGCTGTCTTCTCCTCCGCATCCTCTGTCTGTGATGTTCAGGTCAGAGTGCGTGGTGATGTAGTTAGTGCACGCCGCGTCCTCTGCCTGAACGCCACTGACAGAGGGATCCGGCAGACAGAGCGATACGCAGCCATGGAGCGGGGATCAGTAAATATCGCCAGTGCCAGGGTCCTGAGCCAGCGGTGACATCAGAACCTGCTCAGGACCCCGGCATCAGGCCCCCAGCGACGAGAGCTGAGTATGTCATTTTTCTTTTTTATTTGCAGTGGCAGCAGCAGCATATGGGGGCATAATTATGGAGCAGCATATGGGGGCATAATTATGGAGCAGCATATGGGGCGTAATCTATGGAGCAGCATATGGGGGCATAATCTATGGAGCAGCATATAGGGGCATAATCTATGGAGTGTCTTATGGGGGCATAATCTATGGAACATGTTATGGGGCATAATCTATGGAGCATTTTATGGGGGCATAATCTATGGAGCATCTTATGGGCAGCATATGGGGGCATAATCTATGGAGCATCTTATGGGGGCATAATCTATGGAGCATCTTATGGGGGCATAATCTATGGAGCATTTTATGGGGGGTATAATCTATGGAGCATAATCTATGGAATATCTTATGGGGCCATAACCTTTATGGGGCAGCATATTGGGCATATTATTCTATGGAGCATCTTATGGAGGCATTATTAACCTTTGTGCAGCATTATATGTGCGTGTTTTGTATGGAGCATCTTATGGGGTCATAAACTGTATGGAGCATTATATGGGGTGTATTTTGTACGGAGCATCTTATGGGGCCATCATGGACTGTATCGCGCATTATATGGGGCTCCTGATTCAATATGGATATTCAAAAACATTTAACCTACTGATGTCTCAATTAACTTTACTTTTATTGGTATCTATTTTTATTTTTTAAATCTACCAGTAGCTACTGCATTTTCCACTCTAGGCTTATACGCGAGTCAATAAGTTTTCCCAGTTATTTGTGGCAAATTTAGGGGGGCCGGGTTATACGCGGGTCAGCTTATACACGAGTATATACGGTGATATTAGAAAAAACAATTTGATAGTGAGGGTGATCAATGAGTGCAACATGCTGCCACAAGAAGTGGTGAGTTCTCCTTCAATGGAATTCTTCAAACAGTGGCTGGATAGATATCTGTCCGTGATATTTAGTGAATCCTGCATTGAGCAAGGGGTTGGACAAGATGACCTTCGAGGTCCCTTCCAACTCAAACATTCCATGATTCTATGAAATGGCAAACCTATGTCCATGACTCTGATCCATAATAGCAACATTTATAATGATGAAAGGCATTAGTTTAAGGGCATATCATATCAAGAAAAGTGACTTTTGACCTAAAATTTTATGGCATTTATTTCTGGAGTAATTTCTGAAAAGAAGTAGAGTATGGACAAATGTTGCAATAAATTGGCATATGAGATCATGTATCAAAATTTATATACAATGAGAATAAGACACCTCCACTACATTTGCCAAACACATGAAAAGTGAGTTATGACAGCAGGAGCCACATGGTTGTGAGTTGTCCTGTGATTTTATTTTTCAGTCAAAATTATAAACTTGATCCTTGACTTTTTAAGATGTTTGCACCTTCTGCACATTTCCCAGGAATTGTTCACATTCTCCTTACTGTAACAGACCTTTCTGATCTCATGTGGAGAATATTCTTTAACTCACCACCCTTTCCGTGAAAAATACTCATACTTTCTGCAGATCCTCCTACCATTCAGCTCTATTGTGTGACCTCCTGCCTTTCTTTCCCTCCTACACCTCTGCACACAGTTTTTAGACTTGAATGTTGCATTTATCATTGATGATGTCTTTGAATCTGTTGGGTGCCATGTTTTGCCCTAAGGTCTGAGCCTGTCTTAGGGTACTGTATATGTTGTCTTTATGGCCTAAAGAAACTGAAGGTTGAATAGACCAAGATAGCAGAGCACCCTAAGTATATTGTTAGATTATTTTAAACGATCTTCTCAAGGTATTCCATTTTTTTGCTCATCTGTTTTTAAATCCATCATAGAGTTCCTGCGATATGAGCCTTTATATTTAGTTTCATTTTTTTTTTTAACCAAGGAGGTGTTATTCACAAGATTTTCTTGTGGCGTCTTTAGGCTGCTCTGTAGAATTATCATGTGACTCATGCTTCCTGGAAAAGACGATAACAATTAGGACTAAATAAAAATAAAATCATGAAGTATTAAGGACTATTTTCTGTGTATGATAAATTTATTTATATTACAAACGAAGGTAAAGTATATTAACCCCTTTCCGACGTTGGGCGTAATAGTACACCCACGTCGGACTCCCACTGTTTGGTGCGGACTCCGGGGCTGAGCCCACACCTTTCCGGGCAGACAGCCTGATATCCCAAGATAAAATTACACATGGATTACCTCAATTTTTTTGAGAACTATAATTTTTATGCCACATTGGGCCAAAACCGTGCTGAAAATGCAAGTTAAAAAAGTACACAAAATCACAAGTAATCTAAAATAAATAATAGGTGCAAAAATTCTGCACCGTCAAAAACTCATCTAAAACTCATTGTGGGAGCTTAGCCTTACAATCTTGACTAACCTTCTACTCTGGTTATTCTAGACATGACCCCAGACACCATAGACTGTAAAGACTATTGACGCTATAGTCACATATGTAAGTATGGAAGGAGGTCATCAGTAACTGACAAAATATGTTCCATCCACTTCATATTTATTAGATCATAAGGGAACAACCAGAAAATTAATATTAATGACGGAACTACAGCTGAACATCTATCTTCTCCCATAACCATTGCTTGCACATCTGGAGAAAGACCTTAACAGGTTATGGAAGCGGTGCTGAACATGACATATCTTAGATAAGGTTGCCTAACTACTCGATACTTGTCTATAACACAATTGCAAAATATAGTTTATAAATAAAACTGAAAGGGATTACAGCCTGAACCAAGTCCCTGCAGACATCCTAAGCAACCACTGTGCTGGTACTTAATTTGTTGCTTCCTCCCACAGGTACAACTACTATCATACTTGTCTGTCATCACCTCAAAGGGGGCATCCTCTCCCTCAGCAATCAGACCAGCTGGAGTTAGCAGCCTTCCTTCCTCCTGGGTCCTTTCTCAGCTGCATATTCGCAACAACAAGTTTATACCAAGACAGTGCCAAAAATATTGCATGCTCAAATATGTTCGTGGCTTTGTGTACTTTTCCTTAGAATTAGTAAGAGATAAGGTTGTAGTCAGAAGAAAAGTCTTATTGACCTGCTCAGACTGTAATTGTCATGGCTGCACTGCAGGACTCGGCTTGACATGAGCAGTAGGAGTATAGACAGCTGTACCTATACATTTAATATACCACCTGCAGTCTACACTTCCTTTTTACCTCTAGTGGTCTACAATGTCTATATTCTCTTTTTAACCCTAAGACCAGTTCTTAACATAGTGCTTATGTAAGCAGAGGGACCAGGCTAGGGGTACCTTTCTTGCGCCGGGTCCGGAACTGTCGAGGCTATCTCCTCTGTTGTCCGAGGGAAAGCTAAAAGAACCGGAACAACCTTTGCACTTAGCAGCAGGGGCTGTGTCTGGGGCTAAAAAGCAAAATCGCACATGGAAACAGGCAGTCTTGGCAGGAACTAACAGCGCGCAGCAGGGGGAGGTGAGTGCTCCGTCCCTCGAGCACCATAGCAGCACAAGCCTGCTCTCCAGCATCCCCGCTGCTGCCCGCCGAGACTGTGAACAGAGAAGTACCGTGTGCCCGTTGGCCCCCGCAAAGCAAGTTATCAAACACTCCAGGCTCGTGAGAACCGCGCGCGTGCCGCCTAAGAAGGGCCGGGTGTGTGACCGTGAACTGAACCCTGACCTCTTGGTGCATTTTTGTAGGGCCATGTTGGGAATCGACATTGCTGTGGCCTGTGCCTTGCCCTCCACAGCACTTGTTGGACTTAGGATCCCACAGAAGGCATCAGAGACTCACTGCTGCTGGAATGACGCCCTCAACCTGCTCACACTTACTCACATGCTCCGCTAGTTTTTGGTGACCACATAGAATAGCAAATAACTTTTTTCACTTTGACTAAACTACAAAATCCTTATTGTATACATAGTTTAAAAACATATCTTACAGTATACTTACCTTACCGATACCACTCTTCCCATGCCTGAGTTTCCTTCTGTTTCACGTGTTCCCCATATACACCATGTACTTGATGATGTGATGTCCACACATCACTGTAATGGCCTATTGCCAGGGGGCAATATACTCCTATCTTGCATGGTGGTGGTGGTGGGGGGATATTTTGCCATATAACATGATATAACATTTTTAAATGTTTTGGACTGATAGTAGCAAACTACAAAAGATGAGTACACATATCTTTAACAAGCATCTCCTTAGAGAAGAACATTTAGATCTGGACAAGAACAACCTAATTCAAGAATTACATTTTTTGGAAACTTACTAAAGTGCGTTCCCCATTTATTTTTGTTTTTTCATTCTAAAAGGAGAAAACCCAAAAGATAAGTATAAAAAAATCCAAACAAATGAGTGGAGAAAGACTGGTGGCCAAAATTATTGTCTGAAACTCCTGACACAAAAATTATACTGTTTGCCAAATATCATGACAAGATGAATGGGAAATATTTAAAGTGAGATCCTTCTGCCCATAATATGTTACAGAGGATCTGTAACCTCCTCAGATACATGAATACAAATGAGATTTCTAACATCATTACCGTACTTTATTGCTTAAAGGGGTATTTCACTCTACTAATCTACAAAAATGATCATCTATCTACCAGATTGTCACACTGCTGCTATGCTGGTACATGCAAGCTCCACTAGATGGCAATAGATTGGAGGGAGGACTGCACACAGCAAGAGCAGACCTGCAGCGCAGCAGCGAGGCTACCACCAGGTGGCAGTGGAATTGTAAAACAAGCTGGGTCGATATTATTCTGTAGCGCAGTACCAAAGGAATAAACAAGCACAGAGTTAGAAACAAGCCAAATGGGTCAATACGGTCAGGAGCAGATATGCCAAAAACAAGAGACAAACAGCCAGTCAGGGTCCAAGCCAAGTCAAATACCATGGAGTCAAAACACGCGAAGGGGAACACAGAGTCGGGACAGGAATAAAGAGGGGAATAAACAGACATGGGTACAGTCAACAAAAGCAGCAGGACAAATCAGGGCAAGCAGAGTCAGCCACACACTCTGTAGGCAGAAACTATAACTGACACTGCCTGGAGGATGCAGTGGAGAGAAATAGCCGACCTGAAGCCAGAACGAGGCAGAGAAAAGTTAACCCTTGATATGATCAGACTGGGAATGAGAGACAGGATACAAAACCTGGCCTGGATCATGACACAGAGAGTGATAATTATATAATCAGAGTTTGTCCCACATCTTAGCCACCCTCACAGATTGCAAAAGAAGAGAATGCCTGGTTCTCTCTTGGCCCTGAGACTGTGACTAGCAGGAGTAAGATGGAGCACTCAACCAGCAAGAAGAAGAAATAGTCCAATGTTTAGTCAAACAACAGTCTTAGTCAAGAACATCTCTATGTTGGTAGAGACGGGTTTAGGGTACTTGCAGCTAAATGGAGTCCTATATTTAGCCGCATCTACCCTAAACCCGGCTCTTCCAACATACAGATATCTTTGCAAAGACTGAACTTCTAGAAGTTGTCTTTTTTGATGATTAAGTTTTCATCTACAGCATTTCAAGACCACAGCAGAGCATTTGCCTGACTAGCCTCTCCACGCAGTTCCTTCAGTCTATGATTTTGCAATGGATTTTGGTAGGCTAGAATTCCTTTTTAGTAGTTTGCAATGCCAATGAACCAGAAGAGTACATCCAATTTTCTTCACTTGATGATTGGAGTAGAAAAAGTGACCTTGAACATGAAGATTTAATCAATAGAAATTGACTATTTGGTATGTAAATTAAAAAAAAATATTTTGCCCAAATTATATTGTATGACGGTAAGAGTCATAAGTGTAAAATGCATAATGTAAAATGTTTAGGTGATACTATATTAATATTATCACTAGTGAATGTGTCAAAGTGAATTATGTCAATAGTTCAATGAATTTCTCAAGGAAATGGAACATTTTTTTTTCCTGTTTGGAAATGGGACATTTAGCAGAAACGTCAGAGTTTAGAGACATTGGTCCTGCATGCTCGACATTCCAGTGACCACCTTGCAACTCTTTGAAGAGTGGATCACTATCATCCTCTAAAGATTAACTACCAGTTTTTGACATCTTCGCCTATGACATGTCTGGGGCAGCTGAAAAGTAATTCTATGAATGCTTCTGTTCTACGACTGTCTAAGAAATGATATTTTGCAGAGGCAACTTATGTTACTTTACTTAATTTAGGTAGATTTATCACTGCATTGTAAGGAAGGTAATACTGTTTCTAAGAATCATTCCTTGTCTGCAATTGAAAGCATTTAAAAAAGTTATTTTCACTGAACTACGGTCTAGTTAAAAAGTCAGACTTGATAGGCTAGGTTCCACTGGGAACAAAAACATAACACTAATTTCAATGCAGTTTACCATCAATAAAGCAGTTATTTAAAGGCGTTTTCAAGAAATACTATAATACACTATAGAATAACTTGCGTGCCCCCCAATAAGTGGCGCTAGAATTTAGGTCGTCTTCCTCTGTACAGGCTTTTTGCATAAATAATACACGAATCAGGAGTCTGGGACTCTAACTATTAATGCGAGTGATAATGGTAAGAGTAGTGCACAAGTGGTCTGATTACCATTGAAATCAATGAAAATTGCAAGGACTGTTGTTGGTCATATACTGTAGTTATCCACTGATTGAAATATTCTGTTGTAATGTCTCTCCCAGATGCATTTACAGTAGTAAAGAGGTTCTCTTTTCAGAGACAACCCTTTTCAAAATGTAAGCACTGGTCAATCAGTGTCAGGATTCTGTTACCCTTCTGCGGATTGACCACTATTGACTACTGTTATTCACTTTGCTAAATTGTGCTGCAGTTCCACTCCTTATCACTGGAGGCTGTTATTTATTCTGTAATCAGCCTTTAGTAAGATGGCTGATGTTGAACCTATGGATGCCATTTTGCTTCCTGTTTGAGCCTACTTATAGTCACATGGAACGTATACTCATTCCTTGAGTATTATGTCTAGCCTTCTGTTTAGATCCTGTCACCATACCCTAGAACTAATTTACCCAGACTGTTCCCACTGTTCTCTAGATTGTTTCCTACAAGCTCCATTGCTACAACCAAGAACTTCAATTACACTTGCTGTTCCAGCTCGTGTGTCTCTTACCATTGGATTCCAGCCTTGTTACACTAGCATTGTAACAATCTAATACATAAAGCTCAATGTGTGTGTGTATGTCCGGGATTGGCATCCGCACCGTCGCAGCTACAGCCACAAAATTTTGCACAGTCACATGTCTGGACCCCGAGAGCGTCATAGGCTATGTTGTGAGGTGAAACTTTAACCTCGCACGATCCAATTCACCAAACAATTTTGCCCCTATCTACATACTGGGGAAAAAGTGAAAGAAAAAGTGTTGGAGGCAAATTGACAGCTGCCAGATGTGAACCAGGGGGACTTAAAGAATGAGAGCGATGGCGCCAAAGAGTATATACCGTACAGTTGCTAAGGTGGGGCCCTGACATGGGATACTCACCACACACAGGGATATGAACACACACACAAAATGTGCCACACACTACCACGTGCTTCAACACATATACCACCCTCAGCACACATTTCACCACACATACACCAACCTCGCCACATAAAAGTCGAAACACAAAAGTCACCACTCAAAACTCGCCACGCTGTCCCAGAGCTGTTTAAAAGATGAAAAATGAGCTGTGATTGGTTGCTATCAGCAACAGTTTTCTTTGTAGACAGTTGTGGTAACTAAGGCCTATTATTCTTATCATTTCTATGGTGTTATCGCCCTTCTGTAAAGCTGGAAATAACACAATTTATTACCGTGCCAACACAGACCACCCTCTGACACAGACTGCAGGGGAGCCCAGTATCACACAGGATAGGATTAGATGCACGGCTCAGCAGTCAGTATCACACAGGATAGGATTAGATACACGGCTCAGCAGTCAGTATCACACAGGATAGGATTAGATACACGGCTCAGCAGTCAGTATCACACAGGATAGGAATAGATACACAGCTCAGCAGTCAGTATCACACAGGAGAGGATTAGATACACGGCTCAGCAGACAGTATCACACAGGATAGGAATAGATACATGGCTCAGCAGTCAGTGTCACACAAGATAGGATTAGATACACAGCTCAGCAGTCAGTATCACACAGGAGAGGATTAGACACATGGCTCAGCAGGCAGTATCACACAGAATAGGATTAGATACACAGCTCAGCAGTCAGTATCACACAGGATAGGATTAGATACACAGCTCAGCAGTCAGTATCACACAGGATAGGATTAGATACGCAGCTCAGCACAGTATCACACAGAATAGTATTAGATACACGACTCAGCAGTCAGTATCACACAGGATAGGATTAGATGCACGGTTTTTATGTGCAATATAATCATTATAATTTGTTATAACTAACCACAGTTGGTTACTATGCCCAGGCAATGCCGGGCTCTTCAGCCTGTAAACTGATAAATCTGTGCATTTTCATTCTGTAATTGAAGAGTAATTTTACAATGATAGAAGTGTGCAATTCTGACTGCTTGTGACATATTTTGGGGGGGTTCTGCATTACAACTCTTTTTAGCAGTCCCCCCAAAACACACACACACACCATATTTTAATCATATTAATTTGGACCTATTGGCTTTAATTTTAACCCTTCTCGTGTAAAATTTAAAGAATGGTATGCTCACCCTTATGTCTTTGACTTTGCCTGGTAATTACTGAAGAAAGCTTTCTCCTCCCTATTGGTTAACTTTATAAATCTTTGATGCAACGGGTTTTCCAGCTCTAATTAAAAAAATTGCTTACAGCAGACATAAAAAATAAAAATGACTCCTACTAATCTTACTGATCCCTCCTGCCCCTTTTCTAGAGCTGCTCATGAACCTGCCATTTTTCATGGTTCCTCTACCAGCAAAGAAGGGAATGTAGCTAGAGATGATCGTACTTGTTGGGAAAACGTTTGCAAATGTCAAATTCGGCACAAATGTAGCTTGTTTGGATTCATGTTTGGCTTCCAGAGCATTTTCAAAGTCAGCTGAATTTGGGTGCAGTTCGGTAAATGATTGCATTTCCACTATTGCTTTTATTAGGACTGGTGCTGTATGCTGAGCGGGGGGGGGTGTTTTATGAGGGGAGGGTCTGGGTAGAGGTAAGAGGAGTAGCAGACAGTAGTTATTATTATTTTTTTTAATTAGCTTAATGTGTGTAGGGCCCAGCAGCCAATCAGGGCTCAGAAATCTTCCACAGTGTTCAGCCACAAGGGTTTCTGTCAGTGGCTGCCGAAGTCACATGTCCCTCTCCATATGCAAAGCAGACATGTTGTTTTGCTTGCGCCATTTTCTCAATGTAACAGCGCATAGGGGTTGCTCCAAGTTGTCATACAGTTAGATAAGAACCTGTCCTGTGTGAAATCGATCTTCCAGCATCTAACTAGTTTGTGCTAAAAGTGTTGTGCAGGCCAGAGTCCAGATTTCCTAATCCAAATCATTTGGGCTAATACTGTGTTGCAGTCAAGTCTCAGGAGGCCTCATTTCCTAATCAAAATCATTTGGGCTATTATTGAGGTGCAGGCAGGAGTCCACGTTTTCTAATGAAAATCATTTGGGATAATACTCTGATGCAGGCACCAGGTCTCATTTCATAAGCTAAATCGTTTAGCCTAATACTCTGGTACAAGCACCAGGTCTCATTTCATAATACAGATTGGCCTAACACTCTGGTGCAGGCACCAAGCTTCATTTCTTAAGCCAAATAGTTTTGCCTAATACTCTGGTGCAGGCATCAGGCCTCATTTCATAAATCTAAATCATTTGTGTTAACTCTGTTGTCCCGCCACCAGTTCACATTTCAGCATATAAATTTTTTGTGCTAATTCTGTGGTCCAGCCACATTATCTCAGCCAATAAATACTCATTATTAATTTAGTGGCAGGTGACTGACAGGGTCTGGGCATAGGGTTGTGAAACAGCTGGATGAAAGAGGGGTAGAGTACATCCAACGTGAGTGGGAAAAAGCAAGGTTGTGGTAGAAGGGTGATTAGGCTTGGTGTTCGAGGTGTATGTGGGTTAGGTGGTAATGCTACAGAAAGCTCTACTGAACAAACATCATATCCAAAGACAACTGACAACTTCTGTTACTGGACGGGCTATTCGACTTCCTTTTTTGGCAACCGCACAGTGGTATGCCTTGTAGATGAGGGCCAAAAAGAGCAAGTGCTCAAATGGATGGCAAGCCCTGAATCAAGTAGCACCACAATTACCCTTGTTTATTCTCGCGTCACAACTCTCCAACCGCCAAACTGACACAGAGTACAAATAGTATAATTGTGCAGCATGAATGTATTGAACAGGGGCTGTGACAGGGCTTGGACCAGCTTTTCTAGCTGAAACATTGATTAGTAACAGATGGATGAGTGACAGGTGTAGTACTGGTGCTCTGAGAGCCCTGATAAATTCAGGCAACACACATGAAGGAGACCCAACTTTGTAGTCCAAAAATTTTCATAAATTAGGAGCACACACCACTAAAGTAACATCAATTTCCCAAGAGTATATATAGTATAATGGGGCTCTGACACCCCTTCCACTACAAGCAAGCCACCAAATGGAGATACAACTTGGAGTCTCCACATTTCTCAAAAGTGTATGTAACATCAGCAGCACTAGTAACAGCAGGCACAGAAGCCATGATAAAAAGGTGTCAGACTGTAATAGCGCAAGATCAATGCAGAACACTAAGGCTATGTGCACATGTCCGGAATTCCCGCAGATTTTATGCATTTTTGCCACGTTTTTTCACCACGAGAGCGCTGCAAAAGTGCATAAAATAAGCACCCCATTGAATTCAATGACATTCTGCACATGCTGTGCTAATGCTGCGTATTTTTACGTTGCGGAATCGCATCGCGGAAAAATATGCAGCATGCTCATTCTTTTTGCAGAATCGCGGGAATTCCGCACACATAGGAATGCATTGTTCCACTTACCCACCATGTCAGCCATGCGCAAAGTAAGCAGAAAAAGTGCGGATGGTACCCAGGGTCTGGAGGAGAGGAGACTCTCTCCAGGCCCTGAGAACCATATCCCTGTTAAAAAAAGAATTAAAATAAAAAATGGTGATATTCTCATCTTCTGGCGTCCCACGCAGCATCCCCAGGCCTCAGCGATGCTCCCGCCAACTCCCTTTCCCAGTGATTGCTTGCGACAAAGATCTATGATGACGTAGCGGTCTCGCGAGACCGATACAGTATCGCGAGACTGCTACTTCATTAAAGGTCATTGTTGCAAGGAATCACTGGGAACGGGACTTGCTGGGAGCATCGCTGAGGCCTGGGGACGCCAGAAGGTGAGAATAACATGATTTTTTATTTTTTTTATTATTTTTAACTTTATATCTTTTTACCTTTGATGCTTCATAGGCAGCCTCAATAGTAAAATGTTGCTCACACTTGTCAAACACTATGTTTGACAAGTGTGACCAACTTGTCAATCTGTTTTCCAAGCGATGCTACAGATCGCTTGGAAAATGCTAGTATTCTGCAACTTAATTACGCTTGCAAAATGCTAGTTTTTCGCGGGAATTACGCATGCGGATTTCTTGCATATTTCCCTCGGCAGGGAGTTGCGGAATTGCCGTGAAAATTTCCGTGGGAATTCCGGACGTGTGCATATAGCCTAAAAACTACACCATTACCTAGTCTGAACAGTCTATGACTGAGTTGCAAAAGCAATTGGAGATCCATGACTTGTTCATCTTTATGAAAGTTAGGTGGTGTACACTTTCAGGTGACAGCCAGATGTGCTTATCCATCAGAGCACCACCAGCAGCGCTGAAGACACGTTATGAGAGAATGTTGGCTGCCGGGCATGACAAATCCTCTAAGACATGACAGATGAGCTCAGGCACTCTTCCATTTTTAAAAAACAAAATGCAAAAGGGTCCAAACCCTTTCACTGATGGAATTGATATTAAAATAGAGACACTCCAGCATCATTCCATCCAGTCATTCACAATGTGTCAGACTTGTACTCTGTTCTGCTGGTGCATTGGCTGAAATGACTCACAGAAATTTATTCTTCCACTTGCACTGCTGCTGATGCTGTTTTTGTGTTGACGCCTAGACGTTCCCTGGGTTCGAAGTCTATAACTGCTATACTCGCTGTGTGCCTGACTGCTGTCTTGGGGAAAACCAGTCTTCAGATTGTCTACAAGCGTGTTTTGATACTCCAGCATACCTCCTTCCTTTTCCATGGGAGAAAGCATATGGGAAATTATACTCTTGTACTATGGATCTAACAGGCTGACAACACTATTTCTAATCCTAACAATCCGTGCATCATGTTACAGATACAGCAGCAAGAAGGTTCTCATGTGTCTGGTGCTTCTATGAGGTCCAAGTCCATGGTGAGTTGGTGGCGGAGTAAAACTCAAAGCTGCTTCCTCCATCCCCTTGGGCCAATCACGGACAACAGAGAGGGGATCATTATTCTTATCAACTCATGACTGTTGCACGCCTAATACCTAATTCCTCTTTGTCCTCCTCCATTTAATCCTCAGCTCCTGCATCTTCAATAAAAGTTTGTGTGGTACCATGAGCCCCACTCGATCTCTGTAATCCATCATCCCTGCTTATGCGACGACAGTCTGGAACTTTGAGATATTGTTATACAGTTAGGTCCATATATATTTGGACAGAGACAACATTTTTCTAATTTTGTTTCTAGACATTACCATAATGAATTTTAAACAAAACAATTCAGATGCAGTTGAAGTTCAGACTTCCAGCTTTCATTTGAGGGTATCCACATTAAAATTGGATGAAGGGTTTAGGAGTTTCAGCTCCTTAACATATGCCACCCTTTTTTTTAAATCTGATTTGGCTTTTATCCTAAGTCATATTACAAGACTCGTTAAAGGGTTGATTGTGACTTGTAGGATCGCTACTACCAACAGGTGGCGCTATAGAGTTCAAGTCCTCTTCTTCTCTGAAGAGGCAATTTGCATATTATTTTCCCAGAGGAGCATTGCACTGTGAATAAGCCTCCTTACCTTGACAAGCCAGAGCTGGTATGTCACTCTCCACAAGGAGAAACCTTACCCCTTAGACCTCTGTCCATAGCCTCTCACCTAGCTAAATCAGTTCTCATACTTTGCACTGATGAGGGCCAATAGCCTGAAACACCGTGTCTGCAAATTGAGATTCTGATTTGGCTTTCATCCTAATTCAAATTACAAGACTCGTTAAAGGGTTGATTGTGACTTGTAGGATCGCTACAACCAACAGGTGGCGCTTTAGAGTTCAAGTCCTCTTCTTCTCTGAAGAGGCAATTTGCACATGACCAAAATAGTGATGATGATGGCATCATGGTGCTAACCATCTTTGTAGCCATTTCAAAACTGTGCAGAAAGATGCAGAGGTTCATCCTGTGTCCACTCCGCAAGTGTGATTTGCACCTTGTCCGTACGGTGTTGTCCAAAGCTATGCAAAAGGACATATTGCACCAGGGCTAGCTGCTGCCACAGTCATGTGCAGTGTGGATTTCCAACATGTCGGCACATCGCATATCAACCACCTGACCAGTAGCCCGAAAGACCTTTGCAGCAATGCAAATCGATGACCCGCAGTGTGCGAATGGTGTAAGTGAGCACATAGCTACTCTGCTTTCTGCAACAGTGCATTCAGGCTGGGATAGAGGCAGAAAACTGACTGTGCCATCAGGTTGAGGATGTGAGCAATGGCACATTTGTGAAGTTTCCCCAGCATAGTGCTGCGACCAGGTTCGCACTATTATCGTACACACTCTTCTCTGCATCCAGGTTCAGTGTAGACAGACATTGTTCAAACTCGGCCTGGATAGCTGGGCATAACACTTGAGCTGTGTGACTGCAATATCCAAGGCATATTAAATTAAACACTGCCTGATTGTAGTGAGCCATGCCTGCGTAGTACAGTACGGAGGTGGGGAGAATTCTCACTGCACTGTTGGAATGCATGTTGTTATGATTAGGTCTCCAAGGAAGAAGCCGGGGAGCAAGCTAGGCAACCGGAACACCAGAAAGGTTGGTAACTAAGTGGATTGCAGACCCCTAAAACTAACAACACAACTAGAATTAGCCGTGGGACGTACCTACGATGCCCTAGACGCCTCGGCACAGCCAAAGAGATAACTAAGCCTAAAGCAAGAAAGGGTAAAGCTAAACTGCCCTGGAGTAGAACCCCAAAGGAATAGATAGCCCCCAAACATATATTGCTGGTGAGACAAGATGAGGCACAAGCACAGGCAGAAAACAGAGTAAGCAAATGATGGGGCCCAAACTGTCTAGATAGAACAGGACAGGAAAGATACTGTCTGCAATCACGCAAAAAACTCTAAGAAAAATCCAACACGTCTGATATGTAAAAATGCTGAGGCCACACGACCGCTCCCCCACTAGATCAGCATTCTGGTGTGAACTGGAAGCAATACCAAAGATACTGAACAGACTGACATAAGCTGTAGCATATGGAACGGGGTCCAGCACTGGTCACAGCAGGGAACAATGCTGAACCCACACAGCAAAGCAGACAGCAGAGAAAGGCAAAAACTGGATCAAATGCAAAAAGATTCCAGCAAACAAATAACTTATCTGAACGCTGCAGGACCAAGCGGGGGGGCAAGCGGACTTCAAAATGCACAGGAAGAAAACCAAATCACCAGCAACAACTGAGGGAAGCTTGCTGACTTAAATATTCCCAGTCTGTAACAGCTGACCTCCAATCATCCTCTTCAGGTGATTGACTTCTGCCAACCCGACCAGCTCTGTTACCCGCAGCAACCACCAGAGGGAGCGCAAATTCAGAAGTCAGGTCAAAAGTGTTCACAACAGCATGTCTCATTAAGGGAAAGGTTGAGGGTGCAGGTGTAGGCCCAGAGGAGGTGGAGGAGGTAGAAGCAGTGGAGAAAGTGTTAGATACAGAGGTTTTTCCCGCAAGCCTTGAGGATTCCTAGACTTGGTGTCTAATGACATCCTGGTGTCTAGTGGTTTAGTTCACCATCCATTGGTGTGTAGTGGTTTAATTCTCCAACCCCTGTTGTCTAGTAGTTTAGCTTTCCATCTTCTGGTGTCTAGTGGTTTAGTTATCCAACCCTAGGTGTTTAGTAGTTTAGTTCTCCAACCCCTGTTGTCTAGTAGTTTAGTTCTCCATCCCCAAGCGCCATCCCCAGGATGACACTAGTGACATTCTGGTGTCTAGTGGTTTAGCTCTCCATTTTCTGGTGTGTAGAGGATTAGTTCTCCAATTCTAGGTGTTTAGTAGTTTAGTTCTCCAACTCCTGTTTTCTTGTAGTTTAGTTTTCCATCCCCAAGCACCCTGCAAGCTTTGGGGATTCCAAGACTTGTGTGGCAGACCTTTCCCCACCTTCCCCCACTGCCACCAGAGTCACCCAGTGCCCAGTCACCGAGATGCAACGTTCCTGCCCATGCTTGCTCATCCAGGTGTCAGTAGTAAAGTGCACCCTGGCAGACACAGACTTTCAAGGAATGGGTGATGTTGTTTACAACATGATGATGTATCACAGGCACAGCTTTCTTAGAGATGTAATGGCGACTGGGCAACTGGTACTAGGGGACTGTATCCGGCATCAGCGTTCGGATAGCATCTGTATACACCAGATCAAAAAGCTGCATTTCGGAGGTGTAGGGATTCACTCTGGTAGGTAATGGCAGGGCTGCAGTAACGAGGCAACACACAGGCTTAAAGTCCAATTTCAGTGGTTTAATGCCAAAGTAGGGTCTCAGAGTTGCGCCGTACCAAAATTGACACCTGCTACATTCAAGTCTGATAACTCGGGTCCCAGCGGCAAGTCTTCCACCTCTCCAGCCTATACTTCTATGGGAGAATTCTTCCCCTCCTCCACCAAAGGGAAGGTTACCCTTACCGCCAGCACTTCTTTCTCCGGGCCACCAGGTTCATGCCCTACTTCTGGAGAATGTAACCTGGTTGCCTCTGGTGCTGGCAGTTGCTCCGTGGGTGGGACAACAGATGGCCACAGCACAGAAAATAAAGGAAATTCTCTTCCAATTATCACTTCATAATGCAGATTAGTCACAACCCCCACCTCGTGGCACTGCTGTCCCGCTGGCGTGTTTATCACCACTAGTGTGGTGGGATAGTCTTTTAAGTCCCCATGTGTACACAACACCCCTATTTTCCGACCCGTGTACTCGCTCGTTTGTATCCAGCTGGCTCGTACCAGGGTTACAAGACTCCCTGAGTCCAATAGGGCTGGGGTGCCTTCCACTTCAACCCGACACAAATCTTCCATATAGGGACCTTTCGGGGTGCCCATTGCACACATCGGTTCGGCATAGTGAGACTGGCGGCACCCAAAGTTTGTGTCCATGGGCTCAGCCAGGTGGGGTCAATCAGCTCTCATATGACCTGGTTCCTGGCACCGCCAGCATATTATGGGCCTCCTTACTTCCCCAGATAAGTCCTGAGCGGCCTTCGTGGGCTCCGCTTGCCGAATCAGGGGTGGAGACTTAGGGAACCTTCCTGTTACCTTCCAGGGAGTCCCTCCCTGTAGCTCTTTGGTAGCCCCATACCCAGGGCCGGACTGGGACTAAAATTCAGCCCTGGCATTTGAAGTTACACAGGCCCACTAGTCACATGGTGACTATATAATATCTTTGTACACTTGTAGGTTACAAGAAGTGAGAGGAGATTAACACAACTATATAACATGTAGTCACAGCTGTGCCCAGTATTTCAGCTCAGTCCTATTTATTGCTTTTAAGTACAGTACTCCTCCCAAATCTCTATCCCCTTTTGTATGCATGATTACAGAATTCCTGGCAGAACTGCTCTCTATTGGGCAACCAGACCCCCTGGTCATAGCCGCCCCTATCATACCTCCCAACTTTTGAAGAAGGGAAAGACGGACAAAGACTGCGGCGCGCGCGTAGCGCGCCGCTGCAAATTTTGGCCATGCCCAGCCACACCCATTTCACAACTAGTCACACCCATGTCCACACCTAATCGCACCCATTTAGCACTGCTGATCACACTGACTGGTACTGAGGGCACAGTGGCTGGCATTATGGGCACACTGACTGGCACTAAGGAAGAGAGAAAACAGAGAGAGAGAGAAAAAAGAAAACAGAGAGAGCAAGAAAGAAAGGGGAAAGAAAGAAAGAACAGTGAGAGACAAAGAAAGAACACTGAGAGACAGAGAAAGAACAGAGAGAGAAAGAAAGAGGGGAAAGAAAGAAAGAACAGAGAGAGACAGAGAAAGAACAGACAGAGAAAGAAAGAAGTAAAGAAAAGAAAGAAAGAACAGAGAGAAAGAGAGGAAAGAAAAAGAAAGAAAGAGGGGAAGAAAGAACAGAGAGAGAAAAAAGAAAGATTAGAGAGAGAATGAAAGAACAGAGAGAAAGAAAATGAGGGAAAGACAGAACAGAGAATGAAAGAACAGAGAAAGAAAGAAAAAGAGAGAAAGGTTCTACAAAGATACTATAGCAGCCCGGCTCCCATTGTAGTGCCCACCTGAGCCTCCCGATGCAGGACATATCATGATCCGCTCACATGGCCGGCATCCCCGATTCCAAGGCGATCCTGCTGTCTGCGCTGTCGGAGGAGGACACGGTGATGGATCTGAAGCATTCCTGGTTCCGTCACAATCTCCTCAAGAAATTATCTCATTTCCGGTCAGCTTTCAGCACATCACTTCAGGTGGAACGTCATGTGTGTGTTTTAAAATGCTCCTCGGGGCTCCACCGTGTACTCCTGTGTCCATGGGAAAAGCCCGCTTTGTATGCTTTGTACACACTTGGCTCCGCTCCGTACATCCCGTACACATATGGCTCCACTCCATACACACACGGCTCCACTCCGTCCACCTCGTACACGCGTGGCTCCTCTCCGTACATCTCGTACACACGGCTCCGCTCCGTACACGCGTGGCTCCGCTCCGTACACCTCATACACACGGCTCCGCTCCGTACACCTCGTACACACACGGCTCCTCTCCGTACACCTCGTACACACACGGCTCCTCTCCGTACACCTCGTACACACACGGCTCCGCTCCGTACACCTCGTACACACACGGCTCCGCTCCGTACACCTCATACACACGCGACTTCTCTCCGTACACCTCATACACACGGCTCCGCTCCGTACACCTCATACACACACGGCTCCGCTCCGTACACCTCGTACACACGGCTCCGCTCCGTACACCTCGTACACATATGGCTCCACTCCATACACACACGGCTCCACTCCGTACACCTCGTACACGCGCGGCTCCGCTCCGTACACCTTGTACACACGGCTCCGCTCCGTACACGCGTGGCTCCGCTCCGTACACCTCATACACACGGCTCCGCTCCGTACACCTCGTACACACACGGCTCCGCTCCTTACACGCGTGACTCCGCTCCGTACACCTCATACACACTCGGCTCCACTCCGTACACCTCGTACACACACGGCTCCTCTCCGTACACCTCGTACACACGGCTCCTCTCCGTACACCTCGTACACACGGCTCCGCTCCGTACACCTCGTACACACGGCTCCGCTCCGTACACCTCGTACACACACGGCTCTGCTACATCCACACTGTAAATCCTGACCCCACACATACTTACCTCAACCAGCACCATGACAACAGCAAAGCAGAGTCTTGCAGACGGTAGAGGCAAGGCTGAGCGCACAGGACCTGTGATGAGGTCACAGGAGGGGCGGAGTCAGGGGTAACATGTCGGGGGTCTGGATAAAGGCTCCTGATCATGTGACCCCCTGACTCCTCCCCTCCTGTGACCTCATCACAGGTCCTGCGAACAGAGCGAGCAGGCAAGCAAGTGCGACGCTGTGAGTGGCTGCGGGGGGGAGGGGGTCTCATGCTACGGCGAGGATGGGGTGCGTGGGGGGGCGTGGCGGCTTATCTCCCTGCAGTGCGGGAGGAATTTAAACTATCACCGCCGTGCCCGCAGAGGGCCGGCGGCAGGAGCAACAGTGGCCGCAGCCGCTGGCAAGCGGCCAGATGATCGGGCACTGCCGCCCGCGGCCCACGTGACAGCGGCCCAGCGGGAAAATGCCCGGTTGGTTATATTGCCAATCCGGGCCTGCCCATACCTTTCTATGAGGTCTATCATCAGCACGGCATTAGTAGGGGATGGCTTTCTGACTCATGCCTGGAGGGAGGGGGGCAAAGCCCTCCAAAACTTAACAGTCACTATGCGGTCCGGCATGGCCGTGGGTGACAACACCTCAGGCTGCAACCACTTTCGTAACAGGTGCATCAGGTCATAATACTGGGACCAAGCCGGCTTGGAGGGAATAAACTTGCTCCCTGGGTAGGTCCTGATACACTTTCAAAGGTCCAGGAGTCAGAAACGGAGTGATGATTTCTGCCCACTGGTCCCGGGGTAGCTTCTCTCTCTCAGCGACTCCTTCGAACATCTCCAGGTTCGCCTCCACATCGTTCGACTTCTCCATTTTCGGAACCGCTGTACGAACTGCTTTCTGGACATCATGGATTCCCTGGTTAGTTTCTTTTGTCTGTGCTGTCGTGATATGCTGTATCAACAGCTGATTGGTTTCCTGCTGCTGCATAGCCTGCTACTGCATAGCCTGCTGTTTCATGGCCTCCTGCTGCTGCTGCCGCATGGCCTCCTGCTGCTGCTGCATAGCTTGCTGCTGCTGTGTAGCCTGCTGCTGCTGCTGTCGCATGGCCTCTATGAACATTTTTACCATGGCCTCCATTTCTGGAAAGTTGCCCACCAGGGTCTGTGCCACTCGTTTCACCCAGGACGTAGAGTTAGGTCCATATATATTTGGAGAGAGACAATATTTTTCTAATTTTGGTTCTAGAAATTACCACAATGAATTTTAAACAAAGCAATTCAGATGCAGTTGAAGTTCAGACTTTCAGCTTTCATTTGAAGGTATCCACATTCAAATTGGATGAAGGGTTTAGGAGTTTCAGCTCCTTAACATGTGCCACCCTGTTTTTAAAGGGACCAAAAGTAATTGGACAATTGACTCCAAGGCTATTTCATGGACAGGTGTGGGCAATCCCTTCGTTATGTCATTCTCAATTAAGCAGATAAAAGGCCTGGAGTTGATTTGAGGTGTGGTGCTTGCATTTGGAAGGTTTTGCTGTGAAGGAAGCATGCGGTCAAAGGAGCTCTCCATGCAGGTGAAATAAGTCATCCTTAAGCTGCAAAAGCAGAAAAAAGGAGTGGCAAAATCTACAGTTTGGTACATACTGAGAAAGAAAGAAAGCACTGGTGAATAGAGTTGAGCGAAACAGGTCGGTCAGATTCAAAAATCGCCGACTTTCGCCAAAGTCGGGTTTCGCCAATCGAAACCCGACCCTAGCAAGAGGTCGGCCATGAGGTCGCCGATCAGCGCACCAAAGTCGCGTTTCAAATGATGCTTTCAGCGTCTTTTCTCACCCAATGATGGAGGATGCACACTGTGGGCAATGCGATGACATGCGCAGTGGCCAGCACCATCTTAGAGAAGGGCATTGAACTGATTGGCTGGCTTTGTGTGGCGTCACAGTGGGTATAAAAGGCTGTGAACACCGACCGCTATCTTACTTCTGCCGATCTTACAATAGGGAGAGGTGCTGCTGCTGATTCTGAACAGGGAGAGCGTTAGGCAGGAAGAAGAAAAAAAAACTGCTTCTGCTGATAGCGCTTTTCACTGTACAGTTAGTGTGCAGTGAAAGGGGAGGATTTTTGTTGTGTGCAGCAGCGCTGGTGGTGATTAGGCTGCCTTTTAAGGCTACCTGCTAGCTGCATTGCTGTGTGCACACTGCTGTTCAAACTGCTTTTTTCAAAGCACTCCAAATTTTATTATTTTGTCCCGGTGAGTTACTGAGCGTTCATTTTTTCACACACCGTCTAGCGATGTACGCTCCTCACACACTACCGTGTACCGGCTGGTATCACGGACAAATAGAAGCTATCTGGGTGTGACTCTGGAAGAAAAAGCCGAGAAGTTTGTCCGTTTTTCCAGGCCTACACCTTAGAGTTGTGTCCGTTTTTCAAACAGTTTCGTATATCTGCTGTTTGATTACAGTCAAAACTAGACAGAGACAGCGTGGGTCAGTCCGTATATAAATACACGGAGCTTGACAATTTTCCATACAGACACCGTCTAGCGGTGTACGCTACTCACACACTACCATGTACCGGCTGGTATCATGGACAAATAGAAGCTACCTGTGTGTGACTCTGGAAAAAAAAGCCGAGGAGTTTTTCCATTTTTCCAGACCTACACCTTAGAGTCGTGTCCGTTTTTCAAACAGTTTCGTATATCTGCTGTTTGATAATGGTCAAAACTAGACAGAGACAGCGTGTGTCAGTCCGTATACAAATACACGGAGCTTGACAATTTTACATACGCACACTGTACAGCGGTGTACACTCCTCACACACTACCGAGTACCGCCTTCTAGCACGGACAAATAGAAGCTTCCTGGGTGTGACTCTGGAAAAAGAAAGCAGAGGAGTTTTTTTTCCATTTTTCCAGACCTACACCTTAGAGTCGTGTCCGTTTTTCAAACAGTTTCGTATATCTGCTGTTTGATAACAGTGAAAACTAGACAGAGGCAGCGTGTGTCAGTCCGTATACAAATACACGGAGATTGACAATTTTCCTTACACACATCGTGAGGAAAGGAAACTACCATGTGATGTACATGAACCACAAATTAATAATTGTGTAAATGTAAATAGGAAAAATCCAAAAAAATATATGAAAAAGATAATGTTTATTATTATGGATTCAGGCACAATATACAACAAAATATAAAAGACAAATAAAATAATAAAATGTGGCACAAAAGACGCCTCGATGTATTAGTAATTACATGCTAGATATTGTTACCACTGCAACGGAAAATATATCATATGGTAGGGAACAAAATTGTATAGTAATCCCCAATGGAGCAGCAGAAAAAATACATACAAATATACAAATATACATGTGAAAAAATAATAATAAATAATAATAATAATAATAATAATAAGAAAAAAATAAAAAAAATTTAAATTTTTGGGGAGGTGCACAATGAAAAAATGTCAAATATGAAACACTGTACAATAATTGTGATAATATGGATGGTATTAATATGTGTAGATAATAAAATAAAAAAGTGTGAAAAATATGATATAATCCTGCTGAAGTAATTGGGTAGACAAAATTTGTTCACCAATGTGCAATACCAGTATGTAAACTATGTACCGCTTAATGGCAAGACATGAAGCTTGAAATAGATAGATATATAGCGCTATATGTTGAAATCAATCACAAGATGTGCAGCTTAATAAATTGAATTAGCACAAGGTGCTAAAAGGGTGGACATGAACCAGCACAGACATGTCATCCATAGCATGTATACAGGAAGCTAAAAATCCTCAAATATTAACACCAAATCCATATGGTGAATTAAGCTGCCATTAAGCGCTAAATAGCAAACATGGGTCAGCGCAGAGACAGAAAAAATTATTAAAAAATTATATATACAATCTATAATCAGATAAATAATTGTGTGAAGAGAGTATAATGATATATATGTCTCAAGCGCACAGTGTGCGCAATAAATAAATAATCCAGCGCTTCCATGACATAAAGAGCGATAACCTCAATATAATATAATAGACCACCATGTAGCACTAAATATAAAACATAAACCAGCACAAGAGGGATGCTATGTTAAACCGTGCAATGAATCAAGCACTTAATAATAGAATACATAGTCCAACATAGTAACCCATAAGGTGGATTAAAATAACATGTAGCGCTATGTAGTGAACATGGGCCAGTGCAGGACTGAATCTAGGCCAGCATCAGACTGGATCTATGGTATGGTGAACCAAGCAGAGTGTCCAGCACTAAATGGTGAAAAGGACATAGGATTAGGTAGAGCATAATATATTACCCGATGGATGAAAGGCAGTGGTGGAGGCGGATTGCCACAAAGAACGCGCCCCGATGCGCGTTTCGGAAGAACTCCTTCGTCACCCTGACGAAGGAGTTCTTCCGAAACGCGCGTCGTGGCGCGTTCTTTGTGGCAATCCGCCTCCACCACTGCCTTTCATCCATCGGGTAATATATTATGCTCTACCTAATCCTATGTCCTTTTCACCATTTAGTGCTGGACACTCTGCTTGGTTCACCATACCATAGATCCAGTCTGATGCTGGCCTAGATTCAGTCCTGCACTGGCCCATGTTCACTACATAGCGCAACATGTTATTTTAATCCACCTTATGGGTTACTATGTTGGACTATGTATTCTATTATTAAGTGCTTGATTCATTGCACGGTTTAACATAGCATCCCTCTTGTGCTGGTTTATGTTTTATATTTAGTGCTACATGGTGGTCTATTATATTATATTGAGGTTATCGCTCTTTATGTCATGGAAGCGCTGGATTATTTATTTATTGCGCACACTGTGCGCTTGAGACATATATATCATTATACTCTCTTCACACAATTATTTATCTGATTATAGATTGTATATATAATTTTTTAATAATTTTTTCTGTCTCTGCGTTGACCCATGTTTGCTATTTAGCACTTAATGGCAGCTTAATTCACCATATGGATTTGGTGTTAATATTTGAGGATTTTTAGCTTCCTGTATACATGCTATGGATGACATGTCTGTGCTGGTTCATGTCCACCCTTTTAGCACCTTGTGGTAATTCAATTTATTAAGCTGCACATCTTGTGATTGATTTCAACATATAGCGCTATATATCTATCTATTTCAAGCTTCATGTCTTGCCATTAAGCGGTACATAGTTTACATACTGGTATTGCACATTGGTGAACAAATTTTGTCTACCCAATTACTTCAGCAGGATTATATCATATTTTTCACACTTTTTTATTTTATTATCTACACATATTAATACCATCCATATTATCACAATTATTGTACAGTGTTTCATATTTGACATTTTTTCATTGTGCACCTCCCCAAAAATTTAATTTTTTTTAATTTTTTTCTTATTATTATTATTATTATTATTATTATTTATTATTATTTTTTCACATGTATATTTGTATATTTGTATGTATTTTTTCTGCTGCTCCATTGGGGATTACTATACAATTTTGTTCCCAACCATATGATATATTTTCCGTTGCAGTGGTAACAATATCTAAGCATGTAATTACTAATACATCGAGGCGTCTTTTGTGCCACATTTTATTATTTTATTTGTCTTTTATATTTTGTTGTATATTGTGCCTGAATCCATAATAATAAACATTATCTTTTTCATATATGTTTTTGGATTTTTCCTATTTACATTTACACAATTATTAATTTGTGGTTCATGTACATCACATGGTAGTTTCCTTTCCTTATTGATACCGGATGGTCTGCCATTCAACTTTAAAGGAACTAATTGCTAATTCATTATAGATTTTATTTATTTTTGATTTTTATTATATATTGCTGGTGTGTTCCTTTACGTTTCCCCTTACACACATCGTATAGAGCTGTCCGATTCTCCAACAGTATTGTATATCTGCCGTTCGCATTACAGTCACTTTTATACCTAGTCAGCGTGTGTTTGTGACACTCCGTAAATACATATACGGAGATTGTTAGCTGTACAAAAATCGTATACAGCTGTACACTTCTGATACAGTTCCGTATATCTGCTTGTTGGATTACGGTCCAATACATACATTGAGAGCGTCTGTGACTAACATAATATATACGTTGATTTAATTTGTTTAATACACCTTACACAGCTGGATGCTCCTCATACAGTGCCATCTCTCTGCTGGTATTTTTGGTACATTTTCCCAAACATAAGGCAGTATGGTGGAAGAGGCCTTGGACGTGGGCAGGGGGGCGCAGCTGGTACTGATGGTGGTGCATCGGCTGGTTCTGGCAAAAGCACAATAGCAGCTAAGGCAGGAGGTGTTGAGCCTGTGTCATCCTCTGGCCCAAGAAGGCCTGTAAGGTTGCCTTTTCTTGGAGTAGGAAAACCGCTTTTAAAGCCAGAGCATCAGGAACAGGTTTTGGCGTGAATTGCCGAAACAGCCACCAGCTCTATTGCCTCCTCTTCTGAACGGTCGAAACCTGCAAGCATGGAGCCGTCAGTGCAGGGTTCAGGTCATAGAAAACCCCTTTCCTTGTGTCCTTCACCCCCACCAAAAGTTAAGGATGCGGCAGCCCACACTTCAGACTACTCTATGGAGCTCTTTTCACATACTTTTCACATTCTTTCACACATACTTTTCACATACTTTTCACATACACCTCTTCCTCTCTGACCACAACCTTCTCACATTCTCTTCCCTCTTCACTCCATGTCTACAATCCCCACTCCACAAACTTTCACACCCTCGCAGAAATCTTAAACACCTTGACCTACACTCATTCTCTGAATCCCTCCTCCCTCTTACAGATATAAGTTCCTTACACAATGCGGATGACGCTGCCTCTCTATATAACACCATAAGAGCTGTAGCTTTGGAATCCGCTGCCCCACTTACACATACCAAAACTCGCAAAATCAACAGACAGCCCTGGCACACCAGCCTGACCAAAGAGCTGAGGCGATCTTCCAGGGCTGCTGAGCGCAGATGGAAAAGATCCCACTCCAATGAGCACTTCATCGCATTCAAACAGTCCCTCACTACTTTCAAGACCACACTCGCCACAGCTAAACAAACCTACTTCTCATCTCTCATATTCTCCATGTCTCACAACCCTAAAAAGTTATTCAACACCTTCAATTCTCTCCTCTGCCCCCCAGCACCTCCTCCCTCCCCACTCATCTCAGCTGAAGACTTTGCCTCATTTTTCAAGCAGATGATTGATAACATCAGAGACAGTTTTGGTCAACAACCCCCAGAGCCCTTCCTCCCGACTTCCCAGCCCTCCACCTTCAAAACTAACTTCTCCACCATTACAGAAGATCGACTCTCCACTCTACTCTCAAGATCACATTTCACCACCTGTGCACTCGACCCGATCCCATCCCACTTCATACCAAACCTCACCACAGTCTTCATCCCAACCCTAACCCATCTCTTCAACCTATCACTAACAACTGGTGTTTTCCCCTCAAGCTTTAAACATGCCTCCATCACACCTATCCTCAAAAAGCCCTCTCTTGACCCATCCTCTGTATCTAGCTATCGCCCTATATCGCTTCTCCCCTACGCCTCCAAGCTCCTGGAATAACACGTCTACCTTGAACTGTCCTCCCATCTCTCTTCTTGCTCCCTCTTCGACCGCTTACAATCTGGCTTCCGGTCACACCACTCCACTGAAACTGCCCTTACTAAGGTCACCAATGACCTCTTAACCGCCAAGAGCAAGCGACACTACTCTGTCCTCCTCCTCCTGGACCTGTCGGCTGCCTTTGACACAGTGGACCATTCCCTATTATTACAGACTCTCTCATCCCTCGGCATCACAGACTTGGCCCTATCCTGGATCTCATCATACCTAACAGACCGGACATTCAGTGTCTCCCACTCACACACCACCTCCTCACCTCGCCCCCTATCTGTCGGAGTCCCACAAGGTTCAGTCCTTGGGCCCCTGCTGTTCTCTATTTACACCTTTGGCCTGGGACAGCTCATAGAATCTCATGGCTTTCAGTATCATCTCTACGCTGATGACACACAGATCTACATCTCTGGACCAGATATCACCTCCCTACTAACCAGAATCCCTCAATGTCTGTCCACTATTTCATCCTTCTTCTCCGCTAGATTCCTGAAACTCAACATGGACAAAACAGAATTCATCATCTTTCCCCCATCTCACGTGACCCCCCTATGAACCTATCAATTACAGTAAATGACTGCCCACTCTCCCCAGTCCCACAAGCTCGCTGCCTCGGAGTAATCCTTGACGCTGATCTCGCCTTCAAACCACATATCCAAGCCTTTTCCACTTCCTGCCGACTCCAACTCAAAAATATTTCACGAATCCATTCATTCCTCACCCAAGAATCTGCAAAAACCCTAGTCCATGCCCTCATCATCTCTCGCCTTGACTACTGCAACCTCCTGCTCTGTGGCCTCCCCTCAAACACTCTCGCACCCCTCCAATCTATTCTAAACTCTGCTGCCCGACTAATCCACCTGTCCCCCCGCTATTCCCCAGCTTCTCCCCTCTGTCAATCCCTTCACTGGTTCCCCATTGCCCAGAGACTCCATTACAAAACCCTAACCATGACATACAAAGCCATCCACAACCTGTCTCCTCCATACATCCGTGACCTCGTCTCCCGGTACTTTCCCCCATGCAACCTCCGATCCTCACAAGATCTCCTTCTCTACTCCCCTCTTATCTCCTCTTCCCACAATCGCATACAAGATTTCTCTCGTGCATCACCCCTACTCTGGAACTCTCTACCACAACATATCAGACTCTCACCTACCATCGAAACCTTCAAAAAGAGCCTGAAGACCTACCTCTTCTGACAAGCCTATAACCTGCAGTAACCACCGATCGACCAAACCGCTGCACGACCAGCTCTACCCTCGCCTACTGTATTATCACCCATCCCTTGTAGATTGTGAGCCCTCGCGGGCAGGGTCCTCTCTCCTCCTGTACCAGTTATGACTTGTATTGTTTAAGATTATTGTACTTGTTTTTATTATGTATACCACTCCTTATATGTAAAGCACCATGGAATAAATGGCGCTATAACAATAAATAATAATAATAATACTATGCCTGGGCTATCCAGTCAAATCCTGAATTCCCCAGTCCAAGATGAATCTTACATGGAGTGCACTGATGCACAGCTACTGCTAGATGATTCTGCTGGTACATTGACCCACAGCTAGTGTTGAGCATTCCGTTACTGCAAATATCTGGTATCGGCCGATATTCGCTGTATCGGAATTCCGATACCGAGTACCGATATTTTTACAATATCGGATACCGAAATCGGAAGTTCCCATAATGCAATGAGCCAGTGTGGCATCATGATGTGTGGTCTGTGCTGGCCTGCCGGGGGTCTGTGTGGGCTGCCGGGGGTCTGGGCGGGCCTGCTGGGGGTCTGTGCGGGCCTGCTGGGGGTCCCGATGGGACTAGTAGTGCACACACACACAACCCCCGGCAGGCCTGCACAGACCCCCGGCAGCCCGCACAGACCCCCAACAGGCCCGTACAGACCCCCGGGAGGCCCGCACAGACCCCCGATAGGCCTGTACAGACCCCCGGCAGGCCCGTACAGACCCCTGGCAGGCCCGCACAGACCCCCGGCAGGCCCACACAGACCCCCGGCAGGCCCGCACAGACCCCCGACAGCCTGCACAGACCCTCGGCAGGCCTGCACAGACCCCCGGCATGCCTGCACAGACCCCCGGCAGGCCCGCACAGACCCCCGAGAGGCCCGTACAGACCCCCGAGAGGCCTGTACAGACCCCGCCCGCACACACAGACACGCACAGTGTCCACCCACACATCGCCCACACTCTTCCCCCCTCCCGAACTGGATGTACAAGTAAAGAAAGGGTTTTTTTTTATTCCGATATTTCTGTCCCATTGACTTGAGTGGGACTTCTGGTATAGGAATAGGCGATTCCCGATACTTTTTGGGTATCGGCCGATCCAATCCGATCCGATATTTCTCAATATCGGATGGTATCGCTCAATACTACATTGCCCTCGCAGTCTCTTGAGCCAGAATCTGACCCTGATGAAACCCAGATGCCTCTTCCCGCATACTATACCACATTACACGGTGACACAGAGGAAGGTAAAGAGGAAGGTGCAGATGATTTTGAAGAGGAGGTGATGGATGACCCAGTTCTGGACCCGGATTGGCATCCATTGGGGGAGGAGAGTGGCGCTTGCAATAATTCAGATAAGGAGAAGGATCCGCAGCAGGCATTGACATCGCAGCAGCGGTTATCTAGCAGGCCCGTAGCTGTCCTAAAACGTGGAACAAAAGCTAAAAGAGTTGTAGGACAGCTTGACCAGACGGTCAACTTAGCACAGCGTGCAAGGCCAGAAAATGTTTACCATAGTAGGAAGAGTGCAGTGTGGCACTTCTTTGTCCAAAATCCTACTGATGAGGCAAAGGTTACCTGTAAGAAGTGAGGAAGGACCTTTAGCCACGGTAAACAACTCTGAAATTTGAATACCAGTTACATGCTTAGACATTTAATCAACATGCACTTGCAAGCGTGAACGGACTACAAAACCTCAGGTAGCACATGTGCACCTGCTCCGACTGAAGGTAGCCAACAGCGCTCCATCGCTACCCCCACTGTAAGACCACCGCCACCATGAAGCACACCACCAGCACTAAATGTGGAGGTGTCGTCGCAAGGCCAAAGCACTCAGGAAATCACAATGGTTTTGCAACACAACACTGAATCTAGGCCATCACCACCAATACCATCACCAACCCCCTCTCACTCCATCCGCTCCACCGCTACTTCCCCCATATGCAGCTCTCCAGTCCAGCTCACCCTACCAGACACTCTGAGTAGGACAAGAAAGTACACATCCTCTTATCCGCATACACTGTGCTTGAACGCCTACATTGCCAAACTAATCCCATTAGAGATGATGCCCTACCGTTGGGTTGAAAGCAAAGCTTTCCACGACCTCATGGCCTATGCTGTCCCACGCTATGACCTACCCAGTCGGCACTTCTTTTATCGAAAAGCCATCCCTGCCCTCCACCGGCATGTGAAAGACCGCATTGTCCATGCACTAAAACAGTCAGTGAGTGGAAAGGTGCACCTCACATCGGATGCATGGACCAGTAGGCATGGCCAGGGCCGTTACGTGTCCATCACTGAACACTGGGTTAATGTGGTGGATACAGGCTCCACTGGGGACAGCGGCGGTGGAACAGTGCTGCCTAGCCCATGGTATAGGAAACATTTGGCTGTAGGCTTTCGCTCCTCCTCGTCTACCAGCGAAAGCTCGTCCACAGAGCGCAGTCGCACGAGCACTACATCCGCAGCTGGCACGTTTCCTACTCCACACTGATGAGGGGCAATACCCCGAAACAGCTGTCTGTGGATGGATACCATGTTTTGGCATAGGTGGTTTCCTTCATTGGAGACTGCCCTTCCCGTGGTTGTTCCTTCCCGGGGAAAGACCTGGCTAGTCATTGCTTGCGTTGAGAAACATGTGATGGTGTCTCCGCGGCTTGTGTTTTGCATATTTTTACATATTTCCCATAAGGGATGGGGCCTTTGCTCTAGAATCACTGCGTTGAGAAACATGTGATGGTGTCTCTGCAGTGTTGGATGTTGATCTCCATGAGTTCATTCATCCTCATTTTTCTCATGCTGGCAAATGACAGCATGAACCCGCACTGTGATCGGAGGTAAAAACTTTACCTCCGGTCACTGGCGTCGGCTTATTGGATTACTGTTCCTATCAGCCTACGCCTGCTGCCACTATTAACAGCGAGAGCAGGTGGCTGCTGATGGCAGTATTCATCAGCCAATGCCTGAACTGTAACAAATAGTTAAAATAAAAATGGCATGGGTTCCCCTGTATTTTTGATAACCATCCAGGCAAAAGCCTCATAGCTAGGGGCTACAACCTTCAATTTCAGCAAGGCTCTTTATTAAGAATAGAGGGGTCCCCACTCTGATTTTTTTTAAATGATTTCAATAAATGATTAAAAAAATGGAGAGGGTTCCTTCCATTTTTGACAACCAGTCAAGCTAAAGCCGACAACTGGGGGCTGGTATTCTCAGGCTGGTAAGGGACCATGGATATTCCCCCCAGCCTAAAAATAGCATCCCGCCTGCAACCAGATAAGGTGCATCTATTAGATGCGCCAATTCTGGCACTTTGTCCAACTCTTCCCACTTGCCCTGTTGTGGGGGCAAGTGTGATTCATATTTGTGGGGTTGATGTCAACTTTGTATTGTCTGGTGACATAAAGCCCACAGCTTAGCAATGGAGAGGCGTCTATAAGACACCTATCCATTAGTAATCCTATAGTTGTATTGAAATTAAACACACAGCCAGTATAAAGTCTTTTATTTGAATTAAAAAAAACACACTTTTCAATTTTTATTTCAACATAACAAATGCAGTTATACTCACCTAATGCCCATTCCATTGAATCCCTTGTTTCCTGTAATAAAACAAAAAACAATCATATCCCTCACCTGTCCGTCGTTCCATGTCCCACGTCGTAATCCATGTCTGCGGATAAACAGTTTTCAACCTGATCAGTGACAAGGTGCAACTGTCCAGGCTGAGAATCACCGGGGAATGAGCTGCTTGGAGCACAGCATCAGTGACTAACAGTGATATCATCAAGGTAACCGGTCATTGAGGTTGCATTCCCAGCCAGGCCAATGAATTGCGGTGACCTTGATGCGCTCACCGCTCACACAATGAGAAAAAGCCTCACGGTGCAGTGGTGAGTTCATCGGGAGAAATCACTTCAGTTCAGGGTCTGGGTTGGAAACTCAGCTCAGTGACTTGCAATTTTCTATTTAGTGCAATCCGCCAACACTAACACGTGCAGTTAAAAAATTCTAATTTTTTTCTGTTGCTGAATGTGAAACAGCCTGCTGTATCCAACATTCTCATGTTGTGACGGTGATGTGAAGCTGTCTGCAGACCTCAAGCACATTAAAATATTTATTTTTTTCTGTTGATAAACATGATACAACCCTCTATATCCAACCTTTTCATTTAGTGGCATTGAAATTGTTCTGTTTGCAGAGCTGTTGCACATTAAAATTAATTTATTTTATTTTTTTACAAACGTGATATAGCACCCGAGATCTGAGTTTGAAATTGTTTTGAGCCAAAAAAAATTCTTCTGTCACTAACGTCATACAGTAGGGGACATGTGACTTTGAATTTGTTTGGAGCATCTACTCAATCTTCTACAGGCCTTATTGACAGGCCCCCAAAAAATCTTCTGTTGCTAACGTCATACAGTAGGGGACATGTGACTTTGAAATTGTTTGGAGCATCTACTCCATCTTATACAGGCCTTATCGACAGGCGCCCCAAAAAAATCTTCTATTACTAACGCCATACAGTAGGGAACATCTCATTTTGAAATTTTTTGGAGCCTAATTTCTAGATTATGTTCATTTTTGGCATCCAATTTCTCATGGGCATCTTTTATACCTAGCTTGAGGCACATATCTGTTACACCTATCTTCTGATGAGCATCAAACGCTCTCTGGTAATTAGTGTTGGGTAGATAAGTAGTAGTTGTAGGCTGGATCCTGGATCTTGCACTTCCCATAACCACCCTGTTATTGATCCTGTTGTACGTTCCCATTCCCACCCAAAAAAATTCTTCTGTTACCAACATCATACAGTAGGGGACATGTCACTTTTAAATTGTTTGGAGCATCCACTCAATCTTATATAGGCCTTATCAACAGATCCAAAAAAATTCTTCTGCTACTAACGTCATACAGTAGGGGACATGTCACTTTTAAATTGTTTGGAGCATCTGCTAAATCTTATACAGGCCTTATTGACAGGCCACAATAAATTCTTCTGTTAGTAAAGTTATACAGTAGGGGAGATCTCAGTTTTAATTTGTTTGGAGCACATTTTCTTTGTGACAGAGGTGGGTGGCCCTGTGTTGGAAGCTTGGACATGTTTTGCTCAGCAGATCTACTGCTGAGGGTTTTTGCTTTACATTAGGAGGCTTCCAGGTGACTTGGAGAAATGGGTGGGTCCAGTCACCTACCTACCCACCCAAGGGGTGTGTGTCTGAATATCCTAGATGAAGCCTGTATGTGGTTGAGTATGTTTAAGGAACTCTGGTGATGTCATGATCACCTGACCAGTGCATGCGATGTTACCTCACCTGTAGGTGTGGCTAAGGCTACCTAATGGAGCCTGTGTGTTTGAGCACAAGTTGCAGTGCTGGCTAGGCTGAGCCAGAGGAAGGAGGCCTATGAGACACCTCTGAAGTGGACGGTCTGAAACCGTGAGTGATACTGACCGGGGTCAGTGAGAGACATTGTGGGATACCTTTGAGAATAAGATATATATCCGGTAACCTGTGTGGCTGACACCAACAGGTAACGGACAGGGATCTGTGTTGTGCTGACCGGGGTCAGAAAGAGACTGTGTTTATTGCATACCTCTGAGGACATGAGGCATCCGGGAACCTGTGTGGTTGACGCTAACAGGTAACGGAGAGGAATCCCCATGTTATGCTGACCGGGGTCAGTGAAAGACTGTGTTTCGGTTATAGAGCCTGTGTGCTGGGGATATGGATCAATAAACCCAGGTGAACTTTTAAGAAAAACTGAGTCCTCATGTATGTTATATCGCTGCCAAGCAAGTACACCCCAACCCACTAGTGATCGCTACATCACATCATCCACACAGAAATTTTTTTTTTCTGTGACTAACTCTATTCAGCATGCCATAATTCGCCTTCTCATTTAGTGCCACTGAAATACAGCTGTGCAGAGATAGTGCATAGTAAAAAATCCAATTTTTAGGTGCTCATACTGGGCTCATAGCACACTCTCTGAGCAACATGACTGAGAAAAAGCGAGGTCGTGGTGGATGGAGGATTAGGCTTGGTGTTCGAGGTCCAAATGAGGTAGGTGGTGAAATTGATGCCACTTTATTGGTGTCTGCCGTTAATTTTAGGAAATGTGTACACTTTTGGTTGGGTGTAGATTTGCTGGGTTAGCTGTAGTGGAAGATGTGTCGGTCCCTATTATACTATTTCTACTCTCTTGCAATTGATACTTCTTTGTTGGTGTCTCCAACTAATTTTTGGAAATTTGTGCACTCATGGTTGGGTGTGCATCTGCTGGGCTGAGCTGACAGTAGTGGAAGAAATGTCGCTCCCCATTATACTATTTTTACTCTGGTGAAATTATGCCACTTTGGTGATGTCTCCCACTAATTGTTTGAAATGTGAGCACTCCTGGTTGCGTGTTCAGCTGTCCATTTTCTGAGTTGGGTGTAGTGGAAGACCTGTTGGTCCCTTATATACTATTTCTACTGTGGTAAAATTGATGCCACTTTGTTGGTGTCTGCCACTAATTTTTGGAAATGTGAACAATCCTGGTTGGGTGTCCATCTCCTGGGTTGGCTGTTGTGGAAGATCAGTCGATCCCCATTATACTATTTCTACTGTGGTGAAATTGATTTCACTTTGTTGGTGTCTGCCAATACATTTTTGGAAATGTGTAGACTCCTGGTTGAGTCTCCTTCATGTGTGTTGCCTGTAGCAGTAGGCCTCCGAGACCGGCAGTCCACCATTCTCATTGGGTCAACTACCCGTGTTAAGATTCTTACATTTTTCTGAAAATAGTAATCTACGAAACTGATATTTGTACCATCTGGGTGTGGTTGAGCATCAATTTCAATTTTGTTTATCACTTATATAGAGCCAGTAATTCAACATTCGCTTTAAAGACATTTGCCGACATTACTTCCACTGTGACCTTTGGGACTCACAATCGAAATTTACTATCTGTATGTCTTTGGAGCGTGGGTAGAAAAATACGTGCTGGGAGTAAACCCTTGCATGCACTGTTAGAACACACAAACTCTTTGCAGATGCTGTCCTTGGTAGGGTTGGAACACAGGACTCCAGCGCTACAAGGTTGCTAATGTTTTTGCATTGACAACGCAATGTTTCTGTGGTTGGAAGCCGATCACTGTGATGCAAAGTCTGTGCGTCACTGCCGTCTTGGGGAAAACCAGTGTCAAGATTGTCTTCAAGCATATTTTGATACTGCAGAATGGCCGTGTCTCTTTTTCAGGGGGGATGGCAATTTACAAAATGTACTTTTGTATCATGGACAGAGCACACTGACACCCAGAAGTCAGCACTATTTCCAATCATAACTATACGTGTAACAATCATATTGCAGATAGTGATGCAAGAAGGTGAACATGGGTTGGTCTCTTTCATGAGATCCAACTCCACAGTGTGTTGGTGGTGGGATAACAGTCAATCTTTCTTCCTGCATCCCCTTGTGGCCACCATGAACAACAGAGAGTAAATCATTATCCTCTTCATCTCATAACTGGTGCTCATCCATCACCTCTTCCTTCTTGTCTTTTTCATGGTCCTTCTCCATTTTTTCCTCCTCCATTTGTTCCTCCCATGGCAACCACCAGTGAGACAACAGACCTGAACTTAGAGATATTGTTAGCCCTAAAGGCATTCACTTCTGATTCCTCATCTTTCCCCGGGACCACCACCACCCCCTCACCCAGACTTTTTAAAAACTGTGGTCCAGCATTTAGATAACAGTAATAGTGATGCTGATGATGGTATTGTCACCGCTAACCATCTTAGCAGCATTTTGAAAACATGCAGAAGGGTGCACCAGTCCTTCATCTGTGTCCTCTATGCAAGTGTGAATTGCACCACGTCCGTACTGCGATGTACGAGGATATGCAAAATATAATATTGCACCAGGTCTCGGCGCTAATGCCACAGTTGCTGTAACATGTGCAGAGCTGAATTTCACAGTATGGACACTTTGCATATCAATCGGATAACCGGTAGTCCAAAAAATCTCTATACCAACTTAAGTGGAATGGTAAAAGTGAACACACAACAACAGTGTTTTCTACATCAGTGCATCCATGGAGGAACAGTGGTGTAGGAATTGCTGTACCATCAGGATGAGGATGTGAGCCATGCAAGGCACATGTGTAAGGTTGGCCCAGCGTAGGGCCACCACAAGGTTTGTACCTTTATCGCACATGACCTTCCCTGGCCCCAGGTTGAGTGTAGGCAGCCATTGCTCATCCTCAGCATGGATAGCTGTACACAACTGTTAATTTGTATGACTGCGAACTCCAAGGCATATTAATTTAAACACTGCCTGAGTGCGGTGAGCCATGGCTGCGCTGTACAGAGGTGGTGGGAATTCCTCCTGCAGTGTTGTAACATCGGTTTCATTAAGGCAGAGGTTGAGGGCACAGGTGGAGGACCTAAAGTAGGTGGAGGAGGCCAAAGCACAGTAGGAAGCATTAAATACAGAGGTTTGTTCCAACTCAAGCTGTTTAGTAGTTTAGTTCTCCAACCCCTATTGTCTAGTAGTTTAGTTCTCCATGTTCTGGTGTGTATTTGTTTAGTTCTGCAGTCATATATATTGGGAAGTTTAGGTCTCCAACCCCTGTTGTCTGTTAGCTTAGTTATCCATCATATGGTGTGTAGTGGTTTAGTTCTACAACGCTAGCTGTTTAGTAGTTTAGTTCTCCAACCCCTGTGGTCTAGTAGTTTAGTTATCCACCATATGTGTGTTGTGATTTATTTCTCCATCCCCAAGTGCCCTGCAAGCCTTGGGGATTGCAAGATTTGTGGAGCAGACCCTTCCCCGACTGCCCCTGCAGCGACCAGAGTCACCCAGTGCCCAGTCATCTAGATTTAACTTCCCTGTCCATGCTTGCTTGTCCAGGTGTCATTGTTGACACCCTGTCAGACATAGAATTTTCAGGGAACAGGTGATGTTGTCTGTGACTTGTTGTTGTAGCGCAGGCACATCTTTCTTAGAGAAGTAATGGTGACTGGGCACCTGGTATTGGGGGGATTGCAACTGTTATCAGCTTTTGGAAACCATCTGTACCCATGAGGTGGAAAGGCTGCATTTCCATGGCCAACAGATTGGAGTGGCCAAGCAATAATCACAGAGGTCACAGGCCATAAGTCATACAGAAACAAGCGATGTGATCTTAGTAGCGAATACCTCTCAGCTGGCCCCTATCAGCAGGACAATGACTTTATTGGGCAATGAATCATCCAAGGAGGCCTCAGGCTGTTCACAATAATTCGTTCTCAGATAATAGTGAGCGTACAGCTTATCCACGTCCAGATCCCAACACATGGAATATGCGTAAATCCCACTGTACGATCACTGCTAACTCCACAATAACTCTATACTCTTCTTTTGAGGTTCACACCATCAGGGTGTTCCAACCCCTCTCCCTCAGAGTAAAAGGTCATATACCGGCCCCAGGCTCACCCACCCACTTCATTGACCACTTTTATTCACTGCCTGTCTGCTTGTCTACCCTGTACCCATCTACTCTTACCTGTCTGTGCCTATCTGCTAGTACCTGTTTACGATCTTCTGTCCATCAGATGGTCCAGATTGCACCTGCCAGCTCCCATCTGTCTAACACCCGATTCAGCATGCATCTGCCACTGCTTTTCTGTTCCTCAGTCGGTCCCATCTGCACCCATGGTTCAAGAGTCCCTACAGTGCCTGCCTTCATTTTTCATCCCTCCTTAACAGCCTACCCACTGTAGGGGGTCAGCTGCCACGTTCTGCAGGTCAGCCATGGAGTTGCACCTGGTGCCACCTCTTTGTACCTCCTTGGGTTGCAGTTTTCGCCTGCTGCCACTTGTCCCAGTAGAGATTTGGTAGGCCACCTAGTTATGCCCCTTCCAGGCTTTCAGAGGGATACAGAACAGTGAATCCACCACCTTGCCTGTTACAGTCTCCATCTGCTGGGTTGGCTATAGGGGAAGAGGTGTCGGTCCCCACTATACTAATTTTACTTTATTGCAATTGATGATACTTTGTTGCTGTTTGCGACTAATTTTTGCAAATGTGTAGACTCTTGGTTGGGTCTCCTTCATGCGTGTTGCCTGTAGCAGTAGGCCTCCGAGACCATCAGACCTCCAATTCCTTGGACTCAACTACCCATGTTACTATCCTTAAATTTTTCTGACAATAGTAGTCTACAAAACTAATATTTGTTTTGCATGTGGTATCAAGGTTCACAGCAATGGGGCCCTACACTTATCCCTCACCACCTCGTCTTACTGTGACGTTCAATTGAAAGCTATAAATGCTGTCCCATACTCTGACCTCATGCCTGGCTGATTGCTGCAGTGCCATGCTAAAATCTGTACTGTAGGTGAGCTGAGGCCACTTTTCTGGTGTCTGTCCCTCATTTGATGTGTTTTGGCAGCATTTGGGGCCGTTATAAGGTGTTGTACATGCGTTTGTTTTTGCCTCCCATTGAGGTGAATGACATTCGGCTATGGTCAGCGTGAATATTCGATGAATTAATCCTCCAATATTGCAAAATAATGAACGTAATCCAAATAGAACATTGAAATATTCGCTCATCTCTATTCTTGACTACCAGCCTTGCTATCGCTGACAGCTGAGAGTTGCAGTCCCCAGCTGTGAGTTTTGCGTTGCTGATTATCATAAAAACAGGGGAACATAGTAACATAGTAACATAGTTAGTAAGGCTGAAAAAAGACATTAGTCCATGCAGTTCAGCCTATAAAATTCTGTCAGAATAAATCCCCAGATCTACGTCCTTCTAAAGAACCTAACAATAACTGTAAGATCAAATCAAATCAAAATCAAATTTATTATCGCCAAGTACATATTACATATATACAAGGAATTCTTTATGGCAAAGAGGCAACATAATATATAACAACAGATACAACAAGTAACATCTAACAAGACAGATACAGTATATAGTCTACACATGACGATTTAATTGTTGAACAGAGAGTGGATAGAAGCTGTTCATATGGCGGTTGGTGCTGCATTTGGGGACTCTGAAGCGACGTCCTGAAGGGAGTAGTTGGAATGAGGAGTGTCCCGGGTGAGAGGGATTGGATGAAATTTTCAATGCGTGGGATCGAATACTCTTATCATAAAGATCCTGGATTTTAGGCAGGGGGGGAACCTATAATTCTCTCTGCTGTTCTGAAAGTCCTTTGTAAGCGGAGTTTGTCATGCGCAGTGGCTCCCCCATACCAGACTATCAGAGAGGAACAAATCACAGATCTGATGACAACATTAAAGAATAAGATCAGCAGATTCTTAGACAAACCATATCTTTTCAGCTGACGCAGGAAGAACATCCTCTGTTGTGCTTTTCTTATAACAGCATCCACGTTTTTCCCCCATTTAAGATCATGAGAGATGATAACACCAAGGAATTTGGTCTCTGTGACCCTAAGAACCACTTCGTCATGGATGTAGATTGGAAGTATCTCATGTTGATCTTTCCTAAAATCCACAACCATCTCAGCAGTTTTTTTAGTGTTGAGTACAAGATTATTGGCTTTACACCAGTCACATATTCTTTCCACCTCACTCCGATACAAGTCTTCAGCATTTCCCCTGATGAGACCAATCAGTGTCATATCATCGGCAAATTTCAAGATTTTTACTGAGTCTGCTGAAGAGATGCAATCATTCGTATAGAGAGAAAACAGTAACGGGGACAAAACACACCCCTGAGGTGCCCCGATGTTTGTGACCAAGGTGTCCGAAGTGAATGGTCCAACTTTTACACTCTGTATCCTGGCTGTCAGGAAGTTATAAATCCACAAGCATAAGTTAAGAGGGACTCCAAGAGCTACCATTTTCTTATGAAGTAAATTCGGATCAATGGTATTGAACGCTGAGCTAAAGTCCATGAAAAGAATCCGGACATATGAGTGCAGTTCATCTGTATGATCCAAAATGTACTTCAGTGCCAGATTGACAGTGTCGTTTGCCGAACGATTCTCCTTATAGGCAAACTGAAGCGGGTCCCATAGCTTCTGCGTGAATTTTATCAGGTGGGACATCATAATTCTTTCGAAGACTTTCATAGCTACAGATGTGAGTGCTACTGGTCTATAGTCGTTCAACTCAGAGGATCCCACTTTCTTGGGGACAGGGATAATTGTGGAATTTTTCCAACACTGAGGTACAACGCACTCTTTCAGTGACACATTGTATATATTTGTCAGTATAGGGGCAAGCTGGGAAGCACATACTTTCAGACACATTGGAGATACACCATCAGGGCCAGGTGCCTTTTTGACCTTAAGTCCCTTCAGGATGCGTATCACCTCTGCCTCGGAGATCACTACTTGGGTGTTGCACAATGAATGATCTTTATATGAACAGACTGAGGAGCTTAGAGATGAATTGCCACTGTGTGTAGAGCTTGCCTCAAATCTGCAGTAGAATTCATTTAACTCTGCTGCCAGACTTCTGCTGGGGTTCACTATAGTGGGGTGGCTTTTATAATTGGTGACCTCTCTTAATCCTCTCCATGCAGATCTATTATCTTTTGATGAGAACCTTTCCTCCAGAATCTTTGCATACTCGTGTTTGGCTAACTTGATCTCTTTAGATAGCGAGTTCCTAAGTTTCTTGAATTCAGTAATATCGCCTGCTTTATAAGCCTCCTCTTTTCTCTTACGGATCAACCTGACTTTATTTGTAAACCACGGCTTGTTGTTTCCCCGAAAGTGGACAAATTTGGATGGATTAAACGTGTCTTCACAAAAACGGATATATGAGGACACTGCATCAACCCATTCATCCAGACCCGAGCATGTTTCCTGGAATACCTCCCAGTCCGTGCATTCAAAGCATGCTTGTAGTTGCAATTTTGCCTCCTCAGACCATGTCTTCTTTGTATAAACTGTAGGTTTGGATGTTTTCAACCTTTGCCTGTAGGCTGGAATTAAATGAATTAGACAATGATCTGAAAAGCCCACTGCTGCTCTCCTCACTGCCCTGTAGGCCCCTTTTATGACTGTATAGCAGTGATCAAGCGTATTGTTCTCTCTCGTGAAGCAGTTTATATGTTGAGTAAATTTGGGGAGATCCAGGTTGAGTTTTCCTTTGTTAAAGTCCCCCATTACGATCACAAATGCTTCTGGAGATCCTTTCTCCCATTCTGATATTTTGCATGCTAATTCACCAATAGCAGCTTTAACAGATGCTTGGGGGGGAATATATACTGCAACCAGAACCATTGATGAAAACTCTCTTGGAGAGTAAAATGGTCTACAATTGAGTGCAAGGTACTCTAGATCTGGAGAGCAACCTTTTCCCAATATGTTAACATCACAGCACCAGCTAGTGTTGATGTAGAGACATACCCCACCCCCCCTTTGTTTACCTGAAGCTACACAATCACGGTCAGCTCTGTAGATAACAAAACCAGGTAGATCCAGACTACAATCAGGGATGGTCTCATTCAACCAGGTCTCAATAAAACAAAGAGCAGCTGAATTGGCCATATCAGATCTCATGTTACAAAGTAAGTTCAGTTCCTCCATTTTGTTAGATAAGGAACGGACATTAGCCAAGTGGAGTGAAGGAAGAGCTGTTCTGAACCCTCTCCTCCGAAGGCGTGCCAGGACTCCTCCTCTCCTACCTCTCTTGCAGTACACCTCCACAGGTTTCACAGAAGTAATGGATTTTATGTGCTCAATTGTTGAATTAGCAATCATGCTCCAAGAAGGGGAGTCCATGAGAAATTGCGGATGATTCCAAAATAATAAATCGTCCCTTGAAATCATAAGAGTAGGTTTACAGAGTGCAGTGGCCATGATTACACTCAGCTTGTAGCTATAAAGACTGAACAGTCACAGCTTAGCAAAGTTAAATGTACAACTTTCCATAAAGGGTGCCTCCAGCACTGCTGGGGGGGAGGGCATGGGTGCAACAAGACAGGGACATCAGGGGACATGCCAACAGTCAGTCCAAACCTGCCCAGCTCACCCCTTCAGCTCCACCTGGACCACAAGATCTCCAGAACATCTCCAGCACCGCACACTCCACCAGCTTTCCTATCCCGGGATCATCTGCATTCTGGAAATGGGTACAAGTTGTAGGAAAGTTGGCAGGCAGCTAGCAGCTTCACTCTCCCCCAGCTGAAACCAGGCACGGAGCTCCACGAGGACAGAAATACACCGGTCCCAGCTGGTCGCAGTCTCCACACTACTCCCAGCTCTGCCGAATCCTGTAGCCCTACAGCTCCACGTGGACCACAAGATCTCCAGAACAACTCCAGCACCGCACACTCCACCAGCTTTCCTATCCCGGGATCATCTGCATTCTGGAATTGGTTACAAGTTGTAGGAAAGTTGGCAGGCAGCCAGCAGCTTCACTCTCTCCCAGCTGAATCCAGGCACAGAGCTTCACGAGGACAGAAAGACACCAGTCCCAGCTGATCGCAGTCTCCACACTACTCCCAGCTCTGCCGAATCCTGTAGCTACGCAATGGTGAGTGCTCCAAAGGGAGAATTAACAATTAAACGGGGTAAAAAACTAAAAAAACTCAGGAGCCTCATGCCAGAGCAGCCATCTCCTCGGCGCTCCTCCTCCTCCTCCTCCTAAGATGCAATATTGTTACGCTCCAGGAAAACATCCAGGCCTCTCTTGAACCCTTCAACTGAGTTCGCCATCACCACCTCCTCAGGCAGGGAATTCCAAATTCTCACTGCCCTAACAGTAAAGAATCCTCTTCTATGTTGGTGGAAAAACTTTTTCTCCTCCAGACGCAGAGAATGCCCCCTTGTGACCGTCACTTTCCTTGGTATAAACAGATCCTCGGAGAGATATTTGTATTGTCCCCTTATATACTTATACATGGTTATTAGATCATCCCTCAGTCATCTTTTTTCTAGACTAAATAATCCTAATTTTGCTAATCTCTCTGGGTATTGTAGTTCCCCCATCCCCTTTATTAATTTTGTTGCCCTCCTTTGTACCAGCTCTAGTTCCATTATATCCTTCCTGAGCACCGGTGCCCAAAACTGTACACAGTACTCCATGTGTGGTCTAATCAGGGATTTGTACAGAGGCAGTATAATGCTTTCATCATGTGTATCCAGACCTCTTTTAATGCACCTCTTGATCCTGCTTGCCTTGGCAGCCGCTGCCTGTCACTGGCTGCTCCAGGTAAGTTTATCACTAACTAGGATCCCCAAGTCCTTCTCCATGTCAGATTTACCAATGGTTTACCGTTCAGTGTGTAATGGTGATATTGATTCCTTCTTCCCATGTGTATAACCTTACATTTAGCATTGCTAAACTGCATCTGCCACCTTTCGGCCCAAGTTCCCAACTTATCCAGATCCATCTGTAGCAGAATACTATCTTCTCTTGTATTGACTGCTTTACATAGTTTTGCATCATCTGCAAATATCGATATTTCACTGTGCAAACAGTCTACCAGATCGTTAATAAATACACTGTGTTCCAAATTATTATGCAAAAAATATTTCCTCATATTTTCTCTAAATGACCTATATGAATTGCAGTCATTGTTATTTTCCAGTCATCTAATATTCTAGTATAATTGCAATGTTTTTGAACAAACTGCCTATGAAAACAGTATATTTTTAAAAATAAGAAACACTCAAAATGCATGTTCCAAATTATTATGCACAGCAGAGTTTTCATCCTTTTTATTTTTATTTTGAACAAAAAAAGGTCAATTGTGAAATTATAAGCATTATCAGCTTATTACAGAATGAAATCAAACAGTTTTCAAGTCAAAACTTTATTCTAGGTGATGTTACATTTGCACATAAGACCCCTTGTTCGAAAGAAGCTTCTGAACTCTCTAGTCCATTGAATTTGTCAGTTTTTGGATGGTTTGTGCTTCAATTGTTTTGCATTTGGACAGAATACCCTCCCAGAGCTGTTGCTTAGATGTGAACTGCCTCCCGCCATCATAGACACTCCTTTTGACGATGCTCCAGAGGTTCTCAATGGGGTTGAGGTCAGGGGAAGATGGTGGCCACACCATAAGTTTGTCCTCCCATAGCAGCCAGAGGTGCAGGTGTGTTATTTGCAGTATGAGACGGTGCATTAACATGCATGAAAATGATCTTGCTGCGGAAAGCACGGTTCTTCCTCTTGAACCATGGCAAGAAGTGCTTTTTTAGAAACTCCACATAGATTATGGAGTTCATCTTTACCCCTTCAGGGATCCTAAAGGGGCCGACAATCTCTCTCCCCATGATTCCAGCCCAGAACATTACTCCACCTCCTCCTTGTTGGCGCCTTAGCCATGTTTTCATGGGGTGTCTATCAACTAGCCATCCTCCACTCCATCCATCTGGACCATCGAGCGTTGCACGGAACTCATCGGTGAACAATACAGTTTGGAAGTCAGTCTTCATGTATCGTTTGGCCCACTGGAGCCGTTTCTGCTTGTGTGCAGTGGATAGAGGTGGTCGACAGGATGGCTTACGCACAGCTGCAAACCTCTGAAGGATCCTGCATCTTGTTGTTCGGGGGACGTTGGTGGCACCAGCAGCTTCAAAAATGTATCTGCTGCTATGACAAGGCATTTTTGCAGCTGCTCTTTTAACCTGACGCAATTGCCTGTTGGAAAGAGTCCTCAATTTTTCCTTATCAGCACACACATGTGTGTGCTGGGAATCAGCTACATACTTCTTGATTGTGCGATGATCACAATGAAGTGTCTTGGCAATGTTGATTGTAGTCATGCCTTGACCTAAATACTCCACAATTTGTTGCTTCTCAGCAGCCGACACATCCTTTTTCTTTCCCATTTTGGCAAAAAATGTAGGCTGCTTAATAATGTGGAACAGCCTTCTTAAGCAGTCTTGCCTTTATTTGGACACACCAGCCAAACTAATTTGCACAGGTATCTGCAATTGCTTTCAGTGATATAAAGAGCCCTGACACACATCACCATCAATGAGTTTAAATGACAAACAAAAAAATTCTAACCTTATCACTCCTAAACTCTTTTTGCATAATAATTTGGAACACAGTGTATGTTGAAGAGAAAAGGTCCCAACACCGACCCCTGCGGTACCCCACTGGTCACAACGACCCAGTTAGAGAATATACCATTTATAACCATCCTCTGCTTTCTATCACTAAGCAAGTTACTTAACCATTAACACACATTTTCCCCCAGACCCAGCATTCTATGTCATTTTTTAAAATTATTTAATTATTTAAACTCTCATGGTGCAGCGCTAAGCTTAGAGAGTTCACTGCAGTTCATTGAGAAATTTCTCACAGTGAACTGCGGCGAACTCTCTGAGCTTAGCACTGCACAGTGAGACTTTCTCACTGTTCTAGCGGGGATCTCAACGTGGGCACTGCAGTTCATTTGACCCGCTGGGAACACAGCCTCAGTGTCTGGTGGTAACTTCGACGACGTAACCACTAGTCATCGGTAAGGCAAATGGGAAGAGATGGGCAAAGCACCAGAATTGGCACATCTAATACATGCGCCTTTTCTGGGTGGCAGCAAGCTGCTATTCTTAGTCTGTGGGGGGGGGGCAATGTCCATGACCCCTTACCAGCCTGAAAATACCAACCCTCAGCTGTCTGCTATAGCTTATCTGGTTGTCAAAAATGGGGGGGACCCCTATGTAGATTTTTTTAATTGTTCATATAATTTAAGAAAAAATCAGAATGGAGACCGCCTCTATTTTTGATAACCAACCAGTCTTCTTGCTAACGCTGACAGCTGAGGGTTGCAGCCTCTAGCTGTGAGTTTTGCCTGGCTGGTTATCAAAAATACAGGGGAACACACGCTGGTTTTTTTTTTTTTAGCTATTATTATTTTTTTACAGCATAGGCACCAGCTGATGAATACTTCCATCAGCCGCTGCCTGCTCTCGCTGTTATTAGCGGCAGCAGCCGTAGGCTTATGGGAGCAGTAGTTCTATCACCTGATGTCAGTGACCGAAGGTGAACTTTTTACTTACGATCACAGCTGCGGGCTCACACTATCATTTGAGCAGTGTTTACCATGCTGTCATGCACATGACAGAATGGCGAACACTGGATGTTCGGGGCCCCCCATTCAAGTGAATGGGGTCTGGGTCCTGGTATTGTTCTTGTACCCGAACCCAAACTTTTTTTTAACTGTTCTGCCGAGCCAGCCGGATCTGAACATCCAAGGGTCTACCCATCTCTAGTCGCTATAATAATAATAATAATAATAATAATAATAATAATAATAATAATAATAATAATAAATACCACTGTGCGGCTACCAAAGAGAGGGAGTTGAGTAACAGAACAGAAGTTGTCATAAATCTGTGCAATTATACTATTTCTACTCTGGGGAAATTTATGCCACTTTAGTGGTGTGTGGCAATAATTTATTTAAATGTTTGGACTCCAAGTTAGGTCTCCTTCATGTGTGTTGCCTGTAGGAGTAGGGCTCCCAGACCGCCTTGACTGCACTTACTTTCAAATACCTGTGTTATTATCAATGAAGTTGATATTTGTGTCACCTGTGTGTGGCTGAGCAGAAAAGCAGTTTGAGCTGTTGCATGAGGTATCAGGGCTCCCAGCAATGCAGACTTACACTGGTCCCTCACCCACCTGTTGCTGATCAATTTTTCATCTAGAAATGCTGGTCCAAGCCATGTCCCATGCATCCATGCTGTGGAAGTATATTATTTGTACTCTGGGTCAATAGATGCCACTTTTCCTTCTGTCTGACCTTAATTTGAGCTGTTTGGGAAGCTTTTTGGTCCCCATTAAGGTTTTGTCTATTCAGTATTTTTAGCCTCACATTGTATTCAATGGTGTTCGGATATATTCAACGAACTTTTCGGAGATCATCAGGATGTTTGCCAAACTGAACCTTGAAAGAGTCGCTCATATCTAAATGTTACCACTGCAGCTAGTCACTGTCTGCATCGAGGAGCATCAAATCACCACTATGGTCAATGATCACCTGCAGCAGTCACATTTCCATTTTAAGGACAGAATGTACAGAAAAGGATTCTGCACTTCCTGCTCTTCTTGTGTAGTTTCCAGCTGAAGTCCTTCTACTATCATACAGCTTCCAACACGGAGCTGATGTTAAATATGTGCTTTATTAAATGCACAGAATGTCTGATTCATAAAAACAACCTGTCTAAAGGTTCTATGAAACAGAATGGTGAGACATTCTATATAGGCAGCACTCAGGTGACACAAACTGTCCATTCATATGAATATAAGTAATCATAGAGGAGGTTATTAGGCACCAGTTTATAGCACATTTTTCTTGTCCCAAACACAGTCAGCTGCAATGCTTGTTGGTGGTGCACAACTAAGCGGTTAGGCACAGCATTATAGTAAAGAGAAAATGGCAAATGCAAGAGCATCTGATTTGGACCCGTAAAAGCACCCTGACAGCGTGAAAGGCCGTCGTGCTGCACCATCTCTCTGCATACTCCCTGCATGCCATCATGTTTGTTTTTCTAATGAATTGAAGAATACTCATCTAGCAGCGCGAGGTGAATGCCGTTTTCTCTTCTTTACTATAAGTCATATGAATATCACAATTACTCTAAACGTCTGTATTGACATAGTTTTCCTCAGCAAAATCAGTTTATTGTTGGAGACTCGGAGAGACAAACCTTTAACAAACAGCTGATCATAATGATAGATTTAATCTTGGAGCAACATAATGTTAGGTAAGGTAAAAGTCTTCCATGTAACGACTCTTATATGCTGTATGAATTCAAATATCTTAAAACTAACTATACCCCTACAATTCAAAATCTGGGACCATTTTGACTAATAATTGTCAGGACTCTAATGTCAGGACCCTGTCAGTGTCGGCAAACTGCCACGCAGAGCAGGGTGACTTACCCACACTATGGGAGAGCGCGGGGTCCAATACTGTAGTGATGGTTCGAGCAGACAGGACCTGCGGCACTGAAAATAGTAAGGAGTCCTAGGACCTACGATCATGTGACTGCAGGGGGCGGGGCTTAGCGTCCTACTGCTGCAGATGATGTAATGTACCTACTGCAGGGAAACTGTAGTAGAGGAGAGGAAAACGCAGGTCAGACAAGCGAGGGTTTGTACACGGAGAGGGCTGTGTGGTACCAGAGGGGCGAGCAGAGAATAGTCAAGTCACAGGCAGAGGGTCATACACAGAGAGGTAGCGCAGTACAAGAGGGACAGGCAGAACTCGTAACAGGGACAGAACCGGATCAAAACCAAACAAGCAAGCAAGTTATCAGGCACAAGGCACACGTACGCACGAGGTCAACTAACTCAGCTGAGGGCAGGAGTATAACTGACACCAGACCTAGGTCAAGTGAGCATTAAATAGCCGCCCTCTGCCAGAGAGAGGAAGAAACAATTAACCCCTGTCTGACCAGGACGGGCCAAAGACAAACCCCATCCTGGATCATGACAATAATCACTTAAAATTCATGAGTGAACAATCATTACACCCATAGAGTACCAAATTGTGATCCGTCAGCTCAATTTTTTTTTTTACTATTCCTGGCTACAAATAATAGAGCAAGGAATGATTGGCCAAATATGAATAAACATTTGTCGATTGGCCTCCATAATCTGCCAGTTGAGTCTGGCGTCTAGAAAGTCAAATCGTATGTCAATAATTGAGCAGATGATTGATCATCAGTATTCTGGCTGTTCACAGTCATGTGTGTGGCCAGTTTTAGGAGAGTTTTCTTAAAACCATAGATCTGTATTGGTTATCAAACTCATTCTCTTGTTCTTGGTTTTGAACAATCTCTTTTCTAAGGAAAAACTAGTATAAAGAAAAACATAAAATGAGCTGAACTTAATTTGGGTATACATTTTTTGCAATTACTTCTGATCTTCCCCAAGCAGTACTTCAGTGCCCATGCATCATGAAGTGATCTAAATTACCTAGCAAGAAGAAACTAACCTGCTGCAAAACCTGTTGTTGAAAACAAAGCAAATATATGGTAGAACATTAAAATAAGTAGCTGAACTCAACTTCTAAAAATGTTCTTGCAAAAAAAAAAAATCCATTGGCATGAAATTAACCAAATAGTAAATTACTGTAATAATTTTGGAGATATTTATACAGTAGTGGGATAAGATTTGGCAGGAATATTGAACTGCATGAGACATATGTTAATGAAATTAAGAAAAATATCCCCTCTGGAATAGTAAAATTACTCAAAATTTGTTAGAGGAGACACTTTGTTGATAAATACTTTTAGTATATGATAATGAGGTTTGGCAAGGATATATCTAGTAGATATCTGCCAGTAACCACACTTTTTTATTTGGGTAGCTATATTATTCTTGCACAATGGGAAGTCAGTGTGATGCTATACAGCTGTCCAGCTTTGATGTTCTGTTGTATACATGGCTTGGAATCAAGATCCCACAAGTGGATCGACCCTACTGCCAAAGAGTCTGTAAATCATCTACATCAATCTTTCAGTTATCATGTAATTTTCTCAGTTTTGGAGTAGAAAACCATCTCCTCAAAGACCAGAATTTCAAGGTCAGAACTCAAAATAAAAAAAAATATATAAAAAAACATGAAGAAATCATAGATATGTCATAACATATCACATGTGGATTATCAGCTGCTATAATTTACAAGGACTCAGACAGATGGTAATAATTAAACTGAAGTCAGTGTTTAGGAGTAGGTATAAATTTATATCTAGTTATTGTGCCACCTAGGCTTTGTATCATTACAAGCCTACTGATGAGTTATCACATCCACATCCAAGGATAATACAAGTTCCTACTGCTAACTACAGAAATGTCTATTTGATTTTATTGGAGCGTAGCTGATGATTGGCGATTGGAGTCACTGGTAATGCTGTTGGCAGATATTGATTGTCTGATTGTTTGATGATCTATAATAATAAATAATAATAATAATCTTTATTTTTATATAGCGCTAACATATTCCACAGCGCTTTACAGTTTGCACACATCATCATCACTGTCCCCGATGGGGCTCACAATCTAAATTCCCTATCAGTATGTCTTTGGAGTGTGGGAGGAAACCGGAGTACCCGGAGGAAACCCACGCAAACACGGGGAGAACATACAAACTCCTTGCAGATGTTGTCCTTGGTGGGATTCTGTAACAACCTTGCTGGCATCACTGCATGGTCTCCCCTCCCTCGCACACCAACTTACTTTCTGCTTCAAGCCATGCTGTGAAATCTGTCTGTTGCCAGCTCTGTGCCTCTGCTCTCCATGTTTCCAGACTGTGTGTATAGGGGGGCGGCGCCTGAACTCTCTGGTTCTTATGCGGTCTGGGTGCACCTGTGTAATCTGTCCCTGACCAACCACCTGGAGCCCTTGACTATTTAGTTTTGCCACTCCCACTGAAACATTGCCTGAGCAATGTCTATACTCAGTTAGTATTCCGCTGCTGAGCTAGCCAGGCCCTGTTCTGTTTGTCTCCTTCTCTGGAGGATTCTCTAGTCTTGCTTTGTACCCTGTCTGCCTGCCGGGAGGCTGAATATCCTGGCCCCTGAGTCTTTGTCCCTGTGCCTCTGTCTGAACTCAGTCTTACCTCTGTCTGTCAGTTTCCTTGTTTGTGGTTCCTTCCCTGCCGTGTCTTTCCTTGTGTCCTCTTTATCTGTGCATCTGCACGGCTCTGTCTGCACGGCTCCCTAGCCGCTCTGTCTGCACGGCTCCCTAGCCGCTCTGTCTGCACGGCTCCCTAGCCGCTCTGTCTGCACGGCTCCCTAGCCGCTCTGTCTGCACGGCTCCCTAGCCGCTCTGCCTGCACGGCTCCCTAGCCGCTCTGCCTGCACGGCTCCCTAGCCGCTCTGCCTGCACGGCTCCCTAGCCGCTCTGCCTGCACGGCTCCCTAGCCGCTCTGCCTGCTCCGCACTCCTGCGGCTCTGCCTGCTCCGCACTCCTGCGGCTCTGCCTGCTCCGCACTCCTGCGGCTCTGCCTGCTCCGCACTCCTGCGGCTCTGCCTGCTCCGCACTCCTGCGGCTCTGCCTACCTGCACCTCCTGTGTGAACAGGCCCAAACCTGTTCCTTCATACTCCATTCCTTCCTGCCTATATCCATCCCTGTACCTCCTGTGTGAACAGGTCCAGATCCTGTTCCAGCATACACCACTCCCTCCTGCCTACACCTGCTGTGTGAACAGGTCCCTACCTGCTCCTTTTCATACCACGCCAATCTGTCCTGTGTCTCCAAGCCGTGCCCGCCTGTCCTGTGTCTCCAAGCCGTGCCCGCCTGTCCTGTGTCTCCAAGCCGTGCCCGCCTGTCCTGTGTCTCCAAGCCGTGCCTGCCTGTCCTGTGTCTCCAAGCCGTGCCCGCCTGCCCTGTGTCTCCAAGCCGTGCCCGCCTGTCCTGTGTCTCCAAGCCGTGCCCGCCTGTCCTGTGTCTCCAAGCCGTGCCCGCCTGTCCTGTGTCTCCAAGCCGTGCCCGCCTGTCCTGTGTCTCCAAGCCGTGCCCGCCTGTCCTGTGTCTCCAAGCCGTGCCCGCCTGCCCTGTGTCTCAGCCGTGCCTGTCGTATCCACCTGCCTGCCTGTCTATAGCCTCTGTCAAGGTGTCCTGTTCCCAAGTGGGATCAGCAGCTACAGCCAGACACCACCCTGGAGTGGCACCCGGCAGCTACCTGCCGCACAAGCCTGACCTCACCATCAGAGGCTCCAGTGAAGACCAAGGAAGCTGCCGTAGTTACGCCCCTTCCAGGGTAGTCTGGTTTGTGGCACAGTGGGGCCACAACCCCCCGGCTCGCGCCATTCAGCCTAGGCGCGAGCGTGACAGTTTGCTCAGGCCATGGTCCCCGCTGAGTCCCATGTCCTTCTGCTTGCAGAACATGATGAACTCTCTTCCTGCCAGTATGAGCCACCGGAAGAATTTGTTCCGCCTTGCGTGGTTCCAATTGTTGAGACGTCTGAACCACTCATTGTCTCCAGGGCTATGTATGAGCAACTTCTGGCCTATGAGGAGCACAACCCAGATGACCCGCCTAGGTTCTATGGGGACCCTAAAGAGTGCCAAGGGTTCCTGAAAAAGTGCCTGCACCAGATCCTGCAGAATGCAGCCTGGTTCCCCTCTGACCGGTTCAAGGTGGGATACATCATGTCCTACCTAGCAGGAGATGCTCTGATATGGATTACTCCCCTCTGGGAAGCAGGGGATCCTATTGTCATGAACCTAGGGGCCTTCCTGGTGGCCTTCCGTAAAGTCTTTGATGTGCCTCGCCCAGTTGCTCCTGTAAAGTCTTCCCCTCCAAGCTTCCAGAGAGAGACCAGACAAGAGGAACCTGTGGGTGAAACGTCTCAACTACCTATGACCGTCCAGCCATCACCTGTTCCACAGTCTGCCGGTGCAGCCTCCCGTGCAAGATCCAAGAGGTCTAAAAAGAAAAAGCGGGCCAAGTTGCAACCGGAATCTGGCCTCTGCCCTGTGAAGCCTGTACTCCAGAACCCTGGGCCAGTAGAAGAGGCTGCCCCTGGCGAGAGTACTCCCTCTCCATTAAACTCTTTGACTGTTTCTCTGCCTTCAGGGAGCTTTGGTGTGTTTAAGTCGCCAGTCAGACTGAGTCAGTGTGTGGTCTCTGTCATACAACTCCCGAAGCCAGCGTGGGCGTTGTCTCGAGGTGGCCGAGCCCTATTGGAGAACAGTCTAGTCCTGCAAGGACAACTACAGCTCCAGGTCGGAGCTTTATACATGAAGAAGTTCATCTTCCATCTGCTGACTGGTATGCCCATGGGTCATTCTGAACCAGAGATCCTGATGCCCATTTATGTTTGGAGACCCAGCAAGGCACCACACTTGAAACAACCAAGGGACAAGAGGAGTCTGGTTCCCTTGCGTCTCATTCAGTCAGCAAGTTCGTCTTCTTTGCCTGGTTTGCTAGTCGCCGAGTCAAGGTGTGAGGATGCCTCTGAAGAGGGGGAGGCGGTCTCAGTCTCCTCACACATCCCCAGCGACTATACCAGTGTTCTGCTCCCAAGAGCACCCCTGCCTCTTGATTGTCTTCCCCAGGATAAAGGGCTGAAGATGGATCCAGAGTGTATGCCTTCAGCTCCCCTGTGGCCGAGGGGTGAAGGTCCCAAGACAGAGCTTCACTCATCCTCTAACCAGGAGGATGTGGTCCAGTTTTTTCAGGGTAACAGGCTGAAGTGGCTCCCTGTATGTATGCCTCCAGCTTCCATTTGGCAGGTGGGTGAAGAGGTTGGAACAGTGACCCACATATCTCCGATTCTCACCAACCGGGAGGAGGTCCAATTTTTCTGGCATGTCGGGCTGAAGTCGGACTTGGTGAAGGTGTCTGCTGTTTCTAGCTGGCCGGCTGATGTAGGGGTCAAAGCTTCCAGGTCCCGGCTCTCTGCCAATCAGGAGGAAGAAGTCTTTGTACCCTCGGTGTTGGAAACTGACTCCCTTAGGCACCAAGAAACCGGGCAATCTGTGATTCCTGATGGCACACATACTCCACCCTACCTGAAGGATGTCATGTCAACCTGGACTGTGTGTGGTCCCGTACTCCTTCTTCTGGTCATTCTGGCAGGCTTGAGGAAGAGGGGCCGTAAAGGGGGGGGTACTGTAACAACCTTGCTGGCATCACTGCATGGTCTCCCCTCCCTCGCACACCAACTTACTTTCTGCTTCAAGCCATGCTGTGAAATCTGTCTGTTGCCAGCTCTGTGCCTCTGCTCTCCATGTTTCCAGACTGTGTGTATAGGGGGGCGGCGCCTGAACTCTCTGGTTCTTATGCGGTCTGGGTGCACCTGTGTAATCTGTCCCTGACCAACCACCTGGAGCCCTTGACTATTTAGTTTCGCCACTCCCACTGAAACATTGCCTGAGCAATGTCTATACTCAGTTAGTATTCCGCTGCTGAGCTAGCCAGGCCCTGTTCTGTTTGTCTCCTTCTCTGGAGAATTCTCTAGTCTTGCTTTGTACCCTGTCTGCCTGCCGGGAGGCTGAATATCCTGGCCCCTGAGTCTTTGTCCCTGTGCCTCTGTCTGAACTCAGTCTTACCTCTGTCTGTCAGTTTCCTTGTTTGTGGTTCCTTCCCTGCCGTGTCTTTCCTTGTGTCCTCTTTATCTGTGCATCTGCACGGCTCTGTCTGCACGGCTCCCTAGCCGCTCTGTCTGCACGGCTCCCTAGCCGCTCTGTCTGCACGGCTCCCTAGCCGCTCTGTCTGCACGGCTCCCTAGCCGCTCTGCCTGCACGGCTCCCTAGCCGCTCTGCCTGCACGGCTCCCTAGCCGCTCTGCCTGCACGGCTCCCTAGCCGCTCTGCCTGCTCCGCACTCCTGCGGCTCTGCCTGCTCCGCACTCCTGCGGCTCTGCCTGCTCCGCACTCCTGCGGCTCTGCCTGCTCCGCACTCCTGCGGCTCTGCCTGCTCCGCACTCCTGCGGCTCTGCCTGCTCCACACTCCTGCGGCTCTGCCTACCTGCACCTCCTGTGTGAACAGGCCCAAACCTGTTCCTTCATACTCCATTCCTTCCTGCCTATATCCATCCCTGTACCTCCTGTGTGAACAGGTCCAGATCCTGTTCCAGCATACACCACTCCCTCCTGCCTACACCTGCTGTGTGAACAGGTCCCTACCTGCTCCTTTTCATACCACGCCAATCTGTCCTGTGTCTCCAAGCCGTGCCCGCCTGTCCTGTGTCTCCAAGCCGTGCCCGCCTGTCCTGTGTCTCCAAGCCGTGCCCGCCTGTCCTGTGTCTCCAAGCCGTGCCCGCCTGTCCTGTGTCTCCAAGCCGTGCCCGCCTGTCCTGTGTCTCCAAGCCGTGCCCGCCTGTCCTGTGTCTCCAAGCCGTGCCCGCCTGTCCTGTGTCTCCAAGCCGTGCCCGCCTGCCCTGTGTCTCAGCCGTGCCTGTCGTATCCACCTGCCTGCCTGTCTATAGCCTTTGTCAAGGTGTCCTGTTCCCAAGTGGGATCAGCAGCCACAGCCAGACACCACCCTGGAGTGGCACCCGGCAGCTACCTGCCGCACAAGCCTGACCTCACCATCAGAGGCTCCAGTGAAGACCAAGGAAGCTGCCGTAGTTACGCCCCTTCCAGGGTAGTCTGGTTTGTGGCACAGTGGGGCCACAACCCCCCGGCTCGCGCCATTCAGCCTAGGCGCGAGCGTGACAGATTCGAACCCAGGACCCCAGCGCTGCAGCGCTAACCACTGAGCCACCGTGCTGCCCATAAATCTATGATTTAGATTTATCAGACATTCAAGTATTATTGTCTGTCAAGTCTATTCGTTAAGTTAAATAATTTCCAAGGTTGACTATTTACTGTATATTTTATTCTTGTTGGTTTGGCAATGTGGGCTCTCAAGAAGTTCCAAGAAGAACTTTAATTTATTTTATGATTTTTTTCAATATCGCAGGACTAATTATGACCATCAGAAGGCAACATAAAGGACATCTAGTCAGACCTCTTACTGTGACACACTAAGCGTTACAGAATATTTTAAAATTGTGTTCTAAGATATGCAGTAAATCTATATGCATATTGAAAACAGGGTTGCCAAACTGAGTTTATTTTTTTTTTCTGGACAGAACAGCAAAAAAAAAAAAAAATGCTGCTCGCCAATACATTTTTTTGAACGCTTTGGAAGACCATAATAAATTTAGACTTTGTGTGATACAGTAGAAAAAGTAAGTACACCCTCTCTGAATTATATAATTGTATTATTTTGTTCATCAGCAAGTGTGTCCCCCCTTAAATAAAAGCAGCGTTTTTGGCAGTATGCTGGTCTGGAGCATTTAGGCATGCATCATTACAATGTCATGGAGGAAAGACCTAAGTATGATCCTAGAAAAGCAAATGTTCCTGTCCATCAATCTAGTAAATGCTATAAAGGCCATTTCTAATCATATAGTCCATCACTCTACAATGAGAAAGATTATCATAAGGTATCTATGACATAATAACATTTTAACTTATAGACAGTTGACGATCTACACAGGAGGGAATGTCCCAAAAAGTTCACCCATTTGTCAAACCGTGCAAGGCTCAGAAAAATTGCAAAATAAACAAGAGCTACAGCTCAGACACTGAAGGCCTCAGTTAGTATGTTAAACTGGCAAGGTCAGAACAGTACGGCTATGTGCACACGTTGCGGATTCTGCTGCAGATCCGCAGCATCTTTGTCAGGTTTAACTGCGTTGTACAGTGCCATTGTTTTCAATGGTAAAATGAAAAACGCTGTGCACATGCTGCAGATTTTTCCGTGCGGATTTGCTACGGGTTCAAATCTGCAGCATGTCAATTCTTTGTGCGGAATCCGCAGTGGATTCACACCTTCTCCATTGTAGAGGTGTGAAACCACAGGACTAAACCGCAGGCTAATCCGCAGGTAAACCACAGGTCTTTTGACCTGTGGCTTTACCTGCGGATTTTTCCAAATCCGCGCAGAAAAATCTGCAGCACCTTTCACTACGAGTGCACATAGCCTACAATTAGAAAAAATGGAACATGTATGGCTTGTTTGGAAAGGTTGCCAGGAGAAATCATTTTCTATCTAAAATTAGCATAATTAGCATATTTCCCAAAGGAGCATTGCGGCTTTAAGTCTCCTCATCTCGACATGCTTAGCTTGTCATTCTCCGCAAGGAGAAATGATACTTCTTGGATATCGGTCAGACGCCTCTCACAGCCAAACCAGATCTCACACTTTGCACTGACGAGGGGCGGTACCCCGAAACACAGTGTCTGCAAACAGGCTCGGACTGGCCCATAGGGTAATAGGGGAATCCCCCGGTGGGCCCCTGTGCAGATCTGGGCCCCCAACCCCACTGTATGAAAAGTACTTGGCATAATTCAATTAATTCTGTATACGAAAATGCAACAACTCAACATTCATTAATCAAACTACCCAGTTTATTATTATATAGAGATATAGGTACATTTGTGAACGAGGGTAGTGTAATATTTGTATGCAAGTGGGCCCCCAAAATTAAGATTCTGGCTTGGCTTTTATTCTAAGTCATGTAACAAGGCTCGTTAAAGGGTCTACATTGACTTTTAGGATTGCTACTTCCAATAGGTGGCACTAGAGTTCTAGTCTTCTTCCTCTCTGAAGAGACAATTTGCATAACTATCTAAAAAGAACATGGCATCACGGCTTAAATTTGCATCTGACCAAACTACAAGACTTCTGAAAAAGTGTCCTGTTGGTGAGACCACAGTGAAGATGTTTGACCAGACTGATCTGTACCACACTTGGAAAAATCCAAACCTATTAATATGTCAGCACAAATACCTCATGCTAATTGTCAAGCATGATAGTGGAGTGGTAATGATTTGGGCTAGATTTGCATCCACAGAACCTGGACACTTTACAGTCATTGAGTCAATCATGAGCTCCTAAGTATACCAAAGTATTCTACAGTCAAATGTGAGACTACCTATCCAAAATCAAAAGCCTAGTCTAAATTGTGTCATGCAATAGGACAATGGTCAATGGCAAAATGGCTGAAAAAGAAAAGGAATCAAGGTGTTGCTTTGCCAAGTCAAAAGTCAGACCTCAATGTGATTGAAATGCTGTTGTGGCACCTGTGGATACACGAATGTTCACAAACTAAGCATGTGTCTGTGATCAATATCAATGTACGTGCAGCGCCTGCTAGGGCCGGGTGTACTCAGTACCGGGCCGGTCAGTTCTTCAGGGAATGTCACAGCAGCAGTGATCTGGTCCGTGGCCCTTGGCGTTCAATGATAATGCAGAGGTAGATTTTGGGGAATAAAGATGGGAAAGTTTATAGGGGATTAAGTTGTGATGCCACTTGTGGTGTTCGGCAATAAGAAGATGGTCGACACTGCAGTTCAGATTGGTGATGCTGCAGAGCTGGTACAGCTCTCCACGGGTAGAGCTAGGCCCCAGGGCAGTTATAGTGTTAAAGGTGATGGTAATGATCTTAATGCAAGGCAGGTGATGCAAGAAATAAATCTGAGAACACAGCAGGGTGCAGTCTTCACACTTTTACTCTAAGTTCTTTCAGTTACAATCCCCAGCCGGGGTGCTGTGTCCTTCGGGCCGGTGGTCCAGCCAGCTCTCAGGTAACTTGGGGTACACTGTACCATAACCCCCTTTTGATGTTCCTTCCCTGGCTGTCTCACTGCGCTGGCTCCCGCCTCTCCTGCCCTGCGTCTCACACACAGTGTCCCAAGCCAGCAGCCTCGGATCCTGTCGGGCAAAGTTCTCTTGGTCCCCGTGATCCTATCTGGCTGCCGTTTCAGGGAATGTGTGTGAATTAGGCTGTCGTACATACAGTCACCACAGCCTCCGGTTTGCTAGCTGAGTCCTGCAGTTTCTCCACTAGTCTGAGGCCGGTCCCCTACTGTGACCTGGTCCCTCCACCCGACTAGATTCTTCATTTACCGTGCCCCTAGGACCCCTTCTTTCTCTTCTCACTCTTCTCTAGTCTTCGGATGAGCTCCTCACTCCTCCCGTCCCTTCCACCAACTGAACTCACTACTCTAACTGTCACATCCTTAAGCTCCTCCCCTTCTCCACTTTCTCCACCCACACCTTCTACCTAGTCCCTCCCTGGCCTGTAGAGGTATAGTGTTGGGTGCAAGTGTGTGGGTACTGGGTAGTACCACAACTCTGGCTGAGATGCAGTACTTCTGGGGCAACTGGACCCTCAGGGGCGCCACATATGCTCAATACGAGCATCCTTATTCTTCTCTGTACACTTGGACAGTGCACACCCTTGCCTGCTCTAATTAGAGGTGATGAGCCAACAGCAAACGAGCCAGCAATAAACACTGTAAGGCCGAGATCACACTACAGTGTGTGATGCAAATAAATTGCATGAGTCTATCGCATCAACACTCGGTGCTACCGCAGGCACTCAGGACCGGAGCTGCAGCTGCATAGAAATACATGTAGCCACAGCGCCGGTCCTGAGTGCCAGCTGCAGTGTCGGGTGTTAATGCGAGAGACTTGAGCAAGTTTCTTGTATCACACACGGTAGTGTGATCCCGGCCTAAGGAGATAAACCAGCAAGCAAATATCAGCCCCGCCCCTGAAAGTGACATCTGAAATAGAAAAACTATCATATTAAAATAAATAGATATTTAATATGAAAAGTCAATATTAGTTTCGGACCCTTTAACCCCTTAAGGACTGAACCACTTAGTAGTTTAATGACAGGGTCTTATTTTTTTAAATCTGACCAGTGTATTTTTATGAGCTCATTACTCTGGAGCACTTCAATGGATCCCAGTGATTCTGAGAGTGTTTTCTCATGACATATTTTACTTCACGATAGTTGGAAAATATGTTTGAATTAACTTGCGTTTTTTCGTTAAGATTTGGAGAAAATTTTAAAATTTCACAATTTTTTAAATTCTTTTGTCCTTAAACCAGAGAGGTATGTCACCCAAAATGGTTAATAAATAACAGAAACGCGCATGTAAAAAAAAAGACTTGTATGTGTGTGAGTATGCCACTAAAGTGGCTTAGTGACGAAAGTGCAAGTGCGTGTACAGCCTATTAATTATTGCACAACCCTTATTGGCTGTAGCTATAATGAGGATTTATATCCAGTTATTAGCTTATTAGAATATCAGAGGGATCTCCCAATACATCCCTTCAGAGCAAATATTTACCCCAAAAAATACAATTCTCTTCATTAAGCCACTATAGGATACTAGTGCAAATACATATCATTAGATCGCTCCATTTATAATTATTTTAATGGAGATTTAAGTCTACAGATTGCGTCCCCCTTTAAACAATGCACAGAAATATAGCAGATTCTTATTTTAGTATTTGAGGTCAGAAAACCAAGTCCACAGGAGATTACTTAGTGACTCACTGACTACAGTGACATGTGAATGATTTTATCACTCGGGGATCATACAACCAGATTCACAGTCAAATCTCAACTTATAGTCAGATCACAGTTATTAGCAAGGAACCTGAAGAACCACCTTTTGCCTACAACTTACAGTAATCATTGTTTCACAATAGTGCTGCATGACCAGGTGTAGCCTCACCTACTATATCCTCACCCATCCCATATAGACTGTGAGTCCTCATTGACAGGGTCCTCTCTCCTCCTGTACCAGTCACTTGTATTGTTTAAGATTATTGCACTTGTTTTTATATATAACCCTTTTCACATGTAAAGCTTCATGGAATAAACGGAGCTCTAACAAATAATAATAATAATACCGCTGTGCGACTGCCTGAGAAAGGGAGTCGAGTAGACCATCCAGTAGCAGAAGTTGTTAAAATGTTATGCAATTCTACTGTAAGGGGGTGAAGCATAAGAAGGACAAAAAAGGGTTTACATCCTCTGCTCCATGCCCGGAACCATATAGCTGCGCAGTAGGGTTGCCAGGGGGAAGACTATTGGACCTGGACTGACTGCATCAGGGGCCTGTCAATAGCAGTGGGGAGGAGGAAGTGGTGCTGCACAGGAAGGAAGCAGAGCAGAGAGTAGGAAAAGTAGACCTCAGAGCAGCCTGGGCAGCGGTCAGGACAAGATGCAGCTGCAGATCGGGGGAGAGAGAGAACTCCCTTCAGAAGGCAAAGGCCGGGGGACCGCACAGAGAGACCATAGCTCGTGACTACGTGAAGCTGGAGTCTGCAGTGACAGTTGAGGTGTGTCCTGACCACCGTGCAGAGACTGTGCCCCATGCGGGGACTGTAGCCCATGTAGAGACAGTGGCCAGTGCAGAGATGGTGGCCAGTACAGAGACAGTTTCCCCTGCATGAAGCCCCTGTGCCCGCAGTGTAGGTGCAGAGCGCCTGATTCCTGTAGAGAGACTTAACTGTAGTGTGGGAGGGAAGGAATCAGAGCAGAGGGGTCCTCGTTTGCCTCGTATCCCCTCCGGCTCCCCCAGTAACCCCTGAGACCCCGGCTGGGGATTAGTAAAGACCACAAAGTTCACAGAGACTGGAGACAAGTGCCGTTAATGTTCGGTACAAACGTTGGAGAAGTTCGACCCTTCAATCAAGTCCCCTTCTTTCTTAGAGAGACCATTTATGACTGTTCATACCATTTGCCTATCTGATAACCTGTTTCACTTTTCCAATAGTCACACTGTTATATTACCAGTTTACATCCCTGTAAATAAACCTCCCTTTAACTGTTGGTCCGTCTGTTCCATGGTGACATACTCAGCACCTGCACTTTATTACAATACTATTTATACTCTGGGGAAATTGATGCCACTTTAGTGATTTGTGGCAATAATTTTGGAAATGTTTGGACTCCAAGTTGGTTTTCCTTCACGTGTGTTGCTTGAATTTGGCAAGCCTCTGAGCACCAGGCCTACACCTGTCATTCATCCACCTGTTACTGATCAATGTTTAAGCTAGAAATGCTGGTCCAAGCCCTTGTGCTGTGCAATTATACTATTTGTACTCTGGGTAATTCGTACGCTTGAAGAGTTGTGACACGGAGGAAAGCAATGGTAATTGGGTGCCACTTCTAAGCATTGTACTGTGTTTGATGTTAAGGTGGAGAAAGAGGACTAGAGGCTACTTGATGCAGCACTTGCCATCCACTGGATCATATGCTCTTTCTGTTCCTCATCTACAAGGCATAGATGAGGGCATCCTCCAAGCTCACTTCCTCAGGGTATCCCTATATTCTGTGCACTGTGCAGCTGTCAAAGATAGGGAGTCGAGTAAGCTGTCCAGTAATAGAAGTTGTCATTTGTCTTTGGATAGGACAAGCCAATGTTTGTTAACTAGAGCTTTCACTAACATTACCATCTACCCCACGTACACCAAGCCTATACCCCCTTCCACCATGACCTCACTTTTTCACCACTTATGTAGGATGTACCCCTCCCCTCTCTTAACCAGCTGTTTCACAACCCAAGGTCCACACCTCTCAATCGAAGCATTTAGGGGGTCAAACAGCCAGGGCAATGCTAACCCAGTCACTGGCTGAGATCGTCTACTAGCAGCTCTGAGCTCCTGCTGTGATTGGGTAGAAGGTGCTGAAATGTCAGCACCTCCTGCGGAATCATGCTATAATCAGTTAGATTGACTGACCGATCACAGTGCCCTGAGTGTGGGAACAAATGGCATGGGTCCCCGCACCTCTTCCCATGTCACTCAACTGTCAGTGACTGCAGTCAGCAGAGAACTGTCACAATGGACATGATGCAGGAACTGACACCCGCTTATGATGTGCTATGTCCACCATTTGGCTAAGGCCTGTTTCACACATATGGTTTTTACATCAGCTGCAATCCGCGAAAATGGCAGGACATGGATCGGCAACTGTTTTGAAAGCAACGTGTGCTACCGGACCGTTGCTTTGACGTATCCGGGGGAGGCAGAAATTTAAAGGAACCTCTACCCATGGAGGAGCGAGAGAGAGATAATGCAAGTCAATGGGAAAAGAACTTATCCGCCAAGAAAAATGGCGGATCCGTTTTTTTGCAAAAAGGCGGATTTTGACTGATGGAGACAAACGGATGTGTGAAGCAGGCCTAATCAACGTTGCAAAGAAAAATGGGTTAACATGTTTTTGGAATGATGCAAAATACTGATAAAGTTATAATTCAAGGAATTTGTACTAAAGATAATTTGACAAACTATTAATTTTTTGGGGTGTACATAATTTTTTAAACATTGCTGCTCATCTGTATTTACCTAAGTATAAGAACTTATTTATAGAAAATGTGCTCTATTATTACCAATTGTTCAAAAATTTCTGATGGTTGTCTCGTCCGTAGAAAATAGCAATCAGAACTTTGAAATTGGAAGTGACAAGCATTGTACAACCTGCAGAATATAATAATCTTTAGAATGGGGCTAAGTCTTGCTATTGGACCATATAGTTATTTGTTTTGTGACATTTCAATGTACTTTATGGTAAATGCATCATGACTAGTGTTGAGCATGCCGATACTTGCTGTATCGGAATTCCGATACCGACTTCCGATATTTTTTCAATATCGGAAGTCGGCATCGGAATCGGAAGATCAAAGTTGATTGACAGCCTGACGTCATCATGATGCGCGGTGTGTGCGCATCATGATGCGCCGTCATTTCGGGCCTTCCGGGGGTCTCTGCCGGCCTGCCGGGGGGCTGTGCCGGCCTGCCGGGGGGCTGTGTGGACTGCCCGGGGTCTGTACCGGCCTGCCGGGGGTCTGTGCCGGCCTGCCGGTGGTCTGTGCACCCTGTGGGGGTCTGTACCGGCCTGCCGGGGGGCTGTGCCGGCCTGCCGGTGGTCTGTGCACCCTGTGGGGGTCTGTACCGGCCTGCCGGGGGGCTGTGCTGATGTCCGGGGGTCTGTGCAAGCATCGTCCGATGGGACTACAAGTCCCATCTGGCGATGCCTGCTACCATGACAGTGATTGACACATTAGCCAATGATGGGACAGTAGTAGTCCCATCATCCGGCTAATGTGTTAAATGTTAAAAAAAAAAAAAAAATACTACATACATACTACATGCATGCTACATACATACTACATGCTACATACATACTACATACATACCACATACATACTACATACATACCACATGCATACTACATACATACCACATACATACCACATATATACATACATACTACATACATAACACATATATACTACATGCATGCTACATACATACTACATGCTACATATATACTACATACATACTACATACATACATACTACATATATACTACATGCATGCTACATACATACTACATGCTACATACATACTACATATATACTACATGCATACTACATACATACTACATGCATGCTACATACATACTACATGCTACATACATACCACATACATACTACATACATGCTACATACATACTACATGCTACATACATACTACATATATACTACATGCATGCTACATACATACTACATGCTACATACATACTACATATATACTACATGCATGCTACATACATACTACATGCTACATACACTCACTGGCCACTTTATTAGGTACACCTGTCCAACTGTGTGTTAAGACTTAATTTCTAATCAGCCAATCACATGGCGGCAACTCAGTGCATTTAGGCATGTAGACATGGTCAAGACAATCTCCTGCAGTTCAAACCGAGCATCAGTATGGGGAAGAAAGGTGATTTGAGTGCCTTTGAACGTGGCATGATTGTTGGTGCCAGAAGGGCTGGTCTGAGTATTTCAGAAACTGCTGATCTACTGGGATTTTCACGCACAACCATCTCTAGGGTTTACAGAGAATGGTCCGAAAAAGAAAAAAAATCCAGTGAGCGGCAGTTCTGTGGCCGGAAATGCCTTGTTGATGCCAGAGGTCAGAGGAGAATGGGCAGACTGGTTCGAGCTGATAGAAAGGCAACAGTGACTCAAATTGCCACCCGTTACAACCAAGGTAGGCAGAAGAGCATCTCTGAACGCACAGTGCGTCGAACTTTGAGGCAGATGGGCTACAGCAGCAGAAGACCACACTGGGTACCACTCCTCTCAGCTAAGAACAGGAAACTGAGGCTACAATTTGCACAAGCTCATCGAAATTGGCCAGTAGAAGATTGGAAAAACGTTGCCTGGTCTGATGAGTCTCGATTTCTGCTGCGACATTCGGATGGTAGGGTCAGAATTTGGCGTAAACAACATGAAAGCATGGATCCATCCTGCCTTGTATCAACGGTTCAGGCTGGTGGTGGTGGTGGTGTCATGGTGTGGGGAATTTTTTCTTGGCACTCTTTGGGCCCCTTGGTACCAATTGAGCATCGTTGCAACGCCACAGCCTACCTGAGTATTGTTGCTGACCATGTCCATCCCTTTATGACCACAATGTACCCAACATCTGATGGCTACTTTCAGCAGGATAATGCGCCATGTCATAAAGCTCGAATCATCTCAGATTGGTTTCTTGAACATGACAATGAGTTCACTGTACTCAAATGGCCTCCTCAGTCACCAGATCTCAATCCAATAGAGCATCTTTGGGATGTGGTGGAACGGGAGATTCGCATCAGGGATGTGCAGCCGACAAATCTGCGCCAACTGTGTGATGCCATCATGTCAATATGGTCCAAAATCTCTGAGGAATGCTTCCAGCACCTTGTTGAATCTCTGCCAAGAAGAATTGAGGCAGTTCTGAAGGCAAAAGGGGGTCCAACCCGTTACTAGCATGGTGTACCTAATAAAGTGGCCAGTGAGTGTATATACTACATACATACTACATACATACTACATGCATACTACATGCTACATACATACCACATACATACTACATACATACTACATGCTACATACATACTACATATATACTACATGCATGCTACATACATACTGCATGCTACATGCATGCTACATACATACTACATACATACTACATGCTACATACATACTACATATATACTACATACATACTACATACAATACATTCATACAATACATACATAGACATACAGTACATATAACATAGAGTAACATACTTACCAATACTTGTCACATTGTTCCCCGAAGCCATTGTCTTTTACGGAATAAATATTAACATAACAAACCACAAAAATACTCACCCATGATCCAAAGCAGTCCACGAGTGTGTCCCACGATGATCTTGGGTAGAGAACTGCAGCATCAGCTGTTGCTGCCGTTCTCTACGGGCTGCAGGAATCCAATGACGGAAGGTAGGTATCCTTCCGCACTGTATTCCTCCGCCACTTAAAAAAAAAAAGTCCCTAGTCTCACTTTATGTCCCACGCAGCAATGGCATAAAGTGAGACTAGGGACTTTTTTTTTTTAAGTGGCGGAGGAATACAGTGCGGAAGGATACCTACCTTCCGTCATTGGATTCCTGCAGCCCGTAGAGAACGGCAGCAACAGCTGATGCTGCAGTTCTCTACCCAAGATCGTCGTGGGACACACTCGTGGACTGCTTCGGATCGTGGGTGAGTATTTTTGTGGTTTGTTATGTTAATATTTATTCCGTAAAAGACAATGGCTTCGGGGAACAATGTGACAAGTATTGGTAAGTATGTTACTCTATGTTATATGTACTGTATGTCTATGTATGTATTGTATGAATGTATTGTATGTAGCATGTATGTAGTATATATGTGGTATGTATGTAGCATGTAGTATGTATGTAGTATGTATGTAGCATGCATGTAGCATGCAGTATGTATGTAGCATGCATGTAGTATATATGTAGTATGTATGTAGCATGTAGTATGTATGTAGTATATATGTGGTATGTATGTAGCATGTAGTATGTATGTAGCATGCATGTAGTATATATGTAGTATGTATGTAGCATGTAGTATGTATGTAGTATGTATGTGGTATGTATGTAGCATGTAGCATGCATGTAGTATGTAGTATATATGTGGTATGTATGTAGCATGTAGTATGTATGTAGCATGCAGTATGTATGTAGCATGCATGTAGTATATATGTAGTATGTATGTAGCATATATGTAGTATGTATGTAGCATGTAGTATGTATGTAGCATGCAGTATATATGTAGCATGCATGTAGTATATATGTAGTATGTATGTAGCATACATGTAGTATGTATGTAGCATATAGTATATATGTAGTATGCATGTTGCATGCATGTAGTATATATGTAGTATGTATGTTGCATGTAGTATATATGTAGTATGTATGTTGCATGTAGTATATATGTAGTATGAATGTAGCATGTATGTAGTATGTAGTATGAATGTAGCATGTATGTAATATGCATGTTGTATGTATGTAGCATGTAATTTTTTTTTTTTTTTACATTCAACACATTAGCCGGATGATGGGACTACTACTGTCCCATCATTGGCTAATGTGTCAATCACTGTCATGGTAGCAGGCATCGCCCGATGGGACTTGTAGTCCCATCGGACGATGCCTGCACAGACCCCCGAAGCCTGCACAGCCCCCCGGCAGGCCGGCACAGCCCCCCGGCAGGCCGGCACAGCCCACCGGAGCCTGCACAGCCCCCCGGCAGGCCGGCACAGCCCACCGGAGCCTGCACAGCCCCCCGGCAGGCCGGCACAGCCCACCGGAGCCTGCACAGCCCCCCGGCAGGCCGGCACAGCCCCCCGGCAGGCCGGCACAGCCCACCGGAGCCTGCACAGCCCCCCGGCAGGCCTGCACAGACCACCGGAGCCTGCACAGACCCCCTGGCAGGCCGGCACAGCCCCCCGAAAGGCCCGTACAGACCCCAGAGAGGCTGTACAAGGGAAAAACAGGATTTTTCTTATTCCGATACCGGAAGTCCCATAGACTTGAATGGGACTTCCGGTATCGGAATCGGCGATACCGATACTTTTTTTAAGATCGGCCGATCCATTCCGATCCGATACTTTGAAGTATCGGACGGTATCGCTCAACTCTAATCATGACACACATTGCTGCGTCCCCATAAATCACTAGAATGTGTGATGCTAGTCAGTACTCACAGATAACTTCACCAAAAAAGAACAGATGGCACTCACCGGTTAAAATCTTCTTTATTCTATTTCTTTAAAACATCGGCATAGGGAGGATGGGAGCAGGAGTGGAGATGACGACAGCTGTTTTGCGCTGCAGTGGCGCTTCTACTGGTCTCAGAGGGGAGTGAGCCCAGTCTCACTTCTTAACAGAGGGAGACAATCAAACCCCACCCCCACTGCTTCAACACATATGCAGCAATTATCAATGACAGTTAAAATATTCTAGGAAAACAAATAAAAAGACACATATACAATCATGAAAGCTTATTATAGGAAAACAGACATATCCAATCTCTCATTTAGACCAGCAGATTCTTGTGCCTGAGTGCGCATGATCCATATGGCCTCTCTTTTCAATAGAAGTTTATGTAAATCTCCCCCTTGCGCTGGAAGAGACACCCTTTCCAAGCCAGCAAAAGAAATTACCTCTGGATTTCCTCCATGAGATTCCCTGACATGTTTAATTAGGCGTGGGACACCTTTACCTGGTCCAACCGAATTATAATGCTCCCTAAATCTCACATATAGGAGACGAATGGTCTTACCGATGTAAGAAGCTTTACAACAACATAAAACAACATAAACCATGTGAGTTGTTTTACAGGTGATAAAATCCTTAACGACATGAGACACTCTCCCGATACACAGTGTTCTATCTACAATATGGTAACTACAGAATGGACAATGTCCACACTTAAAATTACCATGTGGGACACTCTTCCTTAACCAATTACTTTGTTGCTTCACCATCCTTTTTTTACTACTATGTCACCCAAGGTAGTACCCCGTCTATTGGAAATAATGGGACCCCATGCTGCCACCTCTACAATATCCTTATCATGCTCCCAAATATGCCAGTTCCTGCGAATGGCAGATCGTATAACCCCATCCATAGGGCCAAATTTGAAACAAAAAACGAATCTCTTTTCAGATCCACGGGCAGGACTACGATTACGACCTCCTGACTGATCAGCTCTAACCTTAGCCTCATTAAGAAGACCATTAGGATAGCCCCTACAATGGAACCTATCACATAATTCCTCTGCTTGCTGATTATAACCTTCCTGAGTATTATTAACTAGATGGTGGCCCAATTCTATCGCATCGGGTATTCTAGAGTCTCTGCTAAAATAAAAAATAGTTATATGCTCACCTTCCGACGGCCCCTGGACTCTTTCTCTCCTCTCCATGCTCCCGGCATCTTCCGGTCCCAGACCTGCAGTTTATCTGTGGATTAGCCTGCGGTTTTACCCTGCGGTTTATCACCTCTGCAATGGAGGAGATGGTAAACCGCAGCGGAATCTGCAGAAAGAATTGACATGTGTTAGGGCTGGCGGAACGCACCAAATAATAAAGATGGTAATAAGGTGCGTTCTTGGCGGATAAGTTCTTTTCCCATTGACTTGCATTATCTCTCTCTCTCTCTCTCTCCTCCACGGGCACAGGTTCCTTTAAATTTCTGCCTCCCCCGGATCCGTCAAAGCAACGGTTCGGTAGCACACGTTGCTTTCAAAACAGTTGCCGATCCGTGTCCTGCCATTTTCGTGGAATGCAGCTGCTGTATAGCATGATTGCGCAGGAGGTGCTGACATATCAGCACCTTCTACCCAATCACAGCAGGAGCTCAGAGCTGCTAGTAGACGATCTCAGCCAGTGACTGGGTTAGCATTGCCCTGGCTGTTTGACCCCCTAAATGCTTCGATTGAGAGGTGTGGACCTTGGGTTGTGAAACAGCTGGTTAAGAGAGGGGAAGGGTACATCCTACATAAGTGGTGAAAAAGTGAGGTCATGGTGGAAGGGGGTATAGGCTTGGTGTACGTGGGGTAGATGGTAATGTTAGTGAAAGCTCTAGTTAACAAACATTGGCTTGTCCTATCCAAAGACAAATGACAACTTCTATTACTGGACAGCTTACTCGACTCCTTATCATTGACAGCTGCACAGTGCACAGATTATAGGGTTACCCCAAGGAAGTGAGCTTGGAGGATGCCCTCATCTATGCCTTGTAGATGAGGAACAGAAAGATCATATGCTCCAGTGGATGGCAAGTGCTGCATCAAGTAGCCTCGAGTCCTCTTTCTCCACCTTAACATCAAACACAGTACAATGCTTAGAAGTGGCACCCAATTACCATTGCTTTCCTCCGTGTCACAACTCTTCAAGCGTACGAATTACCCAGAGTACAAATAGTATAATTGCACAGCACAAGGGCTTGGACCAGCATTTCTAGCTTAAACATTGATCAGTAACAGGTGGATGAGTGACAGGTGTAGGCCTGGTGCTCAGAGGCTTGCCAAATTCAAGCAACACACGAAGGAAAACCAACTTGGAGTCCAAACATTTCCAAAATTATTGCCACAAATCACTAAAGTGGCATCAATTTTCCCAGAGTATAAATAGTAGTGTAAAAAAGTGCAGGTGCTGAGTATGTCACCATGGAACAGACGGACCAACAGTTAAAGGGACGTTTATTTACAGGGATGTAAACTGGTAACATAACAGTGTGAGTATTGGAAAAGTGAAACAGGTTATCAGTAGAGTTGAGCGACTTTTGGGTTTTTAGGGTCGAGTTTCGTTTCATGAAACCCGACTTTTCCAAAAGTCGGGTCGAGCAAAATCGGCCGACTATAGGGAAAAGTCGGGGGTCCGACTGAAACACGAAACCCAATGTAAGTCAATGGGGAATTAAAGTCGGCAGTGAGAGGAGGACAGGAAACAAACCTACAGTGCCCATTTTAATGCCAAAAGCATCAATTCTTATTACTTAAGCTTGTCAACCTTAATTTACTTCATAATACTAGTTACGTACTGAAAAATGGGGGTTATTTGGCTACAGTTGTGGGGGGGTAGGGCTGGCTCCAGGTTTTCGTGGGCCCAGGGCCAAAGAGCATCCCTTTAACACATACCACAACTCATGATGCTCCGATATGGCAGAGAAATAGCAGTATAGTACAATGAAAAATACTTCACTTCTTACATCTCATGACTGATATCCATTTTAAATTCTCCAATACCTCCAAAAACGGACAGTATATAACTCCATACAGTATTATAGCCAGCGCTTAGTGCGCTATACAGAGTAATGAGGCCCATATATTTCTCCATATGGAATCATTGATCCCATATAATGTTTCAAACCGTATATGATGAGCTCCACATAATGCTATAGTTTATGTTGGTCCCAATGGATGAAGCTCCACTGTCTTATGGTCCCAATTAATGCTCCATATATAATGGGCCCCATTTCTACTGCTCTAGTGTATAATGGGCCCTGCTCTAGTGTCTGATGTCCACCTTTGTAATGCTCCAGTGTATGGTGGGCCCCATATATCATTCACCAGAGTATAGTGCTCCCCAAAAATTGCTGTCCCAACATTGAAAACAATTACATAAGTCTCCTTGCTAGGGAATCCCAGCACTACTCTGAACTCCTTGTCGTCCCCATCTTCCATCTAACTGCACTTGGCTGTTTAGGCCGTCCCACCGGCAGAGACACTTTTGCGTACTATGCGGTGCCCTGTGCCAGTGCCATCGCCCATGAGTATGCCACCCCCACCTGCTCAAGGAACCTGCACTTTCATCTGCACCTTCCTCTTTGTCACCGTGTAAGGTGGTATAGTATGTGGGAAGGGGAACCTGAGTTTCCTCTGGGTCAGACTCTGGCAGTGTAGAGTGCGAGGGGAATGTAGTGGTCTGGGTCAAAGTACCAGCAGCATCATCCAGCAGTGGTTGGGCCTCAGTGCACTTGTGGCATCCCCAAGAGTACGGTCGCCACTGTTGCATTACCTTCCTCCTAGGGAGTGTGTTGTCAAGCTTGGGAGCAACAACAAGCTAGGCTGCACAACACATGTGTACCAAGGGTAGGAGTTTCATAATGAGTCAGTCACCAGATAAATTCATACGTGCATACATCTCTCACACCTTATAGTCTGTAAATACAGTCTGATCCTAGCGCATGGGCGAGCAGCCATGCAAACCTTTTATAGCCACGGGTGTCCGGGACCTTCCTGGCTTCTCGGATGGGCCAATCCGAACAAGAGCAGGACCTGAGCAGGTGACCCTCGATCTCCAATGGGAGATCACTCCACGGACATGCTCAGTGGCCCGACATGAGGACTTAGTCCCTGGAGAATCTCGCTGCTGAGCAGCCTGCATTGTCATAGCTGTTCCAGAGGTGGCAGCAGCAAGCAAACCCACAGAGTTGGCCTGGGCAGAGCGCCGGGACCGACGAATCTGCTGTGCAGGCTCCACTGCGGCCGAAGAAGAATGGGAGACCGCTGGGTGCAAGGCTCTGTATTCCTGCTGTGCAGTGGCAGGAACCCGACGCCTAACAACATGTCAATTCTTTCTGTGGATTAGAAACTGCAGCAAATCTGCGCAGAAAAATCCTCACTGTGGTTTCCTTTTCCCATAGGATATTATGGTACTCTACACGGCAGCAGAAACTGCTGAGGATCCACAGGACCAAAACCACTGCAGATCCGCAGCGTGTGAACACACGCTAAGTAGTCAAGAGGTCTGTAGTCAAAAGCCAAGAGAGTAAGTCATAGACAGAGGCATGAGACAAATGTGTCATCAGAAAACATTCTGAGAGAGACCATAAGGGAACAAGACAAAAGGACTAAGCAAACAGATGGACAAGACAAATTCTAAGTCAAGCAAGAAAGATCAGAATACCAGACAAGGAGCACAGAGCAAGCACACACCTGATGTGTAAAGCTACAATTGGCAGCAATCAAAAGCAAAGAGATAGTTAAATAGCCAGGTACTCTGGACAAGAGACACATGGATGAAGCCTTGGCACACCCTAGTCCTGATTGGCAGCTCGGCATTCCCCATTTCTCGACTGAACAACAGAACTATCATTCACTCCATCCAGACACTCAGATAGGAGGAATCATGACAAAGTATGACAGATTCATAGTGCAACTTCATCGTGTTTCCTCTTCAGCTCTGCCTGCCTTTTTCTATAGCCCTCTTAATGCATAATCAGGCTGATGACCATCTTCAACATGATGCCCATTTTCTTAAGGTTAGAAATAGTTCTGACTGTTAGATTCACGGTGCAAGAGTAAATTTAGCCAGATGCTTCCCCATGGAAAGGGACGCTCACATTCTGGAAAACTGAAACACGCTTGTAGATGATCTTAAGAGTGGTTTACCACAAAACAACAGTGAGGCACACAGTGTGCATCCCAGTTCCTGGCGTACGAAACTGGGAACGTCAAGGCGTCATTGCCAAAACACTTGGGATTTGCTCCATATTTGGGGGAACATTTTGAAGAAGCTGGTGATTTGAATTTCAAACTATGCATTCATCTGTAATAAAATTTACAATATGAGGTTAAAAATTTTGCTGATATTTTTCCATTTATTTACTGCTAAGATTTCCTTTAAGATTTGTTCTAACCTTATGTCTATGACATAGTTTGCTCTAAGTAAGGAATGTCTCCTATTTTGAAGTTGTAACTGATAAATCATGATGAATGGCATAAGAAGCCTGGGATCTCTGTGAATTTATTGGTTTTATTTCATTTATAAGTGAGAAAAATCTTGAAATTCCAGTAACAGAAAAGAATGTATGTGAGTGCCGAGATCATACTGTCTTCTGCATGAATCATTCCCACAGGTGGATTATACTGACAAGTAAGCAAATAAGAGTTCAGTGAGTCTGTATCTATACTCCCGCCGTTTTCTCCCACTAAATGTATAACATTTTAAAAGGGGTTATCCTGTTAAATAGTAAAAAAATCTCATGGCAATAAAGAGGTTACCACTACTGTCACCATCTATTTTTGGACCTGTGGCAGATCTGGTTCTCAGATTAATTTTTTTTTCCTTTCAGGCCATCAGGTGTTAATGTCAGTTCTTTTTCCCCGGTGGCCTGCTGGTGTAATTACTTTGCTGTTGGGTTTGCTGATGCCTGTGGTGACCACTCCCACCTTTAAAAGGTCACCTGATGCTTCAGCTGAATGTTGGTGATACAGGTCCTTTCTGGAGACCAACCAAGCGGGAGCAGCTCTCTGGTGTACAGCAAAGCCTAGTGTATTGGAGTCCTGTTGCTGTGCTTTCTGTGGTGTGGCGTTTGCAGCGGTGCATATAAGCTAAGTGCAGTGTTTTTGTTACCTCATCCCTTTTGTGTCTGTTCCCCTCCCCTTGTGTTTCTTAGCTGTAGTGGTTGAAAAGACACAACCCGGTCATAGATTGGAGGTCCAGGGAAGTAGTCAGCTCTGATCAGTCGTGTGAGGGCTGCTGCCCGGGGGCTACGCTCTCTGCCATCTTTCTACAACCGCCCCTTCTTCTCCAGTGGGGGCAGCAGAGGTGCTGCCAGGGAGTAAGGGCAAGTCTCAACCCTCACCACAAGCTAACTCTGTGGGTCTGAGTCCTCTTAGGAGTAGGGTTCAGTGGAGGGTGGTGGTCCCCTCTGGGCATAGTGGGGGTATGAGTATGGTGACACAGGGGGATGCCTCTGTTGTTGGTTCAGTAAAGAGTTCACCATCTTGTGGCAGACGCATGAGTGGCAATAAACGTTCAGGTCCGGATGGGTGCGTATGAGTATGCATGGGTGTCCACAAGAAACATCCAGTGAAGTGTGCTGCTGGGGCCTGGAGTTCTCGGGTGATTGGGCCATATCGGGTGTCGGCCATTCTCGGCCCAGGGACATACATGCTGAAGTTACCCCCTGTATTGCCCGTACACTACTCATTCCCCAAGTCGGCACTATGGAAATTCGTGGCTCCTCCGGTGTATACGTTGCTGTCACTTCCATCAGTCCGTGTTTGCCATAAACCTGAGGATCAGGTGACTGCCAAGGTGAACTTTGGTGGATTGAGGCGTCCTCACCGTAGGTTGTTTTTGGTGGTCTAGTGTTGAGGGTCCAGAGACCCCTCATTGAAAGGGAGGTACTGTCACGATCCATTTTTGGATCTGTGGCAGATCTGATCCTCAGATTAAAACTTTTTTCCTTTCAGGGCTTCGAGGGTTAATGTTAGTTTTTTCCACTGGTGGCTTGCTGGTGTAATTGCATTGCTGCTGGGTTTGCTGATGTCTGTGGTGATCACTCCCACCTTCCTTTAAAAGGTCCCCTGATGCTTCAGCTGACTGTTGGTAATACAGGTCCTTTCTGGATACTGACCAAGCAGAAGCAGCTCTCTGGTGTTCAGCCAAGTCTGGTGTATTGGAGTCCTGTTGCTGTGCTTTCTGTGGTATGGAGTTTGCAGTGATGCAGATAAGCTAAGTTCTGTGTTTTTATTACCTCATTTCTTTTGTGTCTGTTCCCTTTCCCTTGTGTTTCTTAGCTGTAGTGGCTAGGCTAGCATCCTAAGCCGACAAGTGCACTAGCAAGGGCAGTTTAAAGTGATAGTTTAGGGACGAGGTAACTTGACATTGGCTGAGGTAAGGACCTGCATAGGCAGTTATGTGAGAACAGGGACAGGCTCAGGTTGGAGCTCAGGAGGTGACTGTCCCTGGTTCCCTATTGTCAGGTCCTTCCTCTCCCCTATTCCATCGGCATTGAGTCACTTAATTTTTTGGTGACCGACCAATCGCTGGGTCGTGTCACACTGGGCCAGTCACTCCATGACAACTACCTTTTAAACTTTGCAAAAGAGATGGAACAATTACAAAATTATTACTCCAGCTGACAAATCAGTGGCCTTAGTAGACAGATGACGAAATAGATGGGACATCATCACTAGAGATGAATGAATTTGTTCGGATTGGGTTTTGAATACGATCGGAATCGACAATTGTTTTTGCAATATTCGTCGAACATAGCCGAACGTCATTAGAGCCAATGGGAGTAGAAATTACCGAATATGTTCGGAACCGATCATAAGACATACATTCGGCATGAATATTGTTTGAATATGGATCGAATATGTCAAAATCACATTCGGGGACAAAATCCAAACAAATTCGCTCATGTCTAATCATCTCTTATGGTTCTGTTGGAAACCATTGGAACGGTGTAGCAGTGGAAGATTGTAGCGATACAGTAATGTGAAAACTTGTTAAAATAAGGTATAATTATAATGTTAAAAGGTAGCTGTCACTTCCATTAAAATTAAAAGACAGATACTTAGCATGCAAGTGGCTTGTAGTTTATCAAACTGAAAATGTTTATTCTGAGAACTTTTGGAGTACCTTTTTCAGCCCCTGGTTAAAAGTAATTCCCCTTCAGAATCTCCACGGAAGGCTGGGATCACATATGCGAGAAACACGGCCGAGTCTCGCATGTTAATACCTGGCACTGCCGCCGGCACTCGGATCGGAATGTGCAGCCACATAGCAATACATGGAGCCGCACTCTCTGCTCCGAGTGCCGGCGGCAGTGCCAGGTATTAACATGTGAGACTCGGCCTTGTTTCTCGCATGTGTGATCCCGGCCGAACAGAGATAGTGGGATGAGAGTTCTCTTTTGTGCTTTTTGTCGATGTTCTCTGCATCACACAGTCTGCACTCACTTCTAGAGTTGAGCGATACCGTCCGATACTTCAAAGTATCGGATCGGAATGGATCGGCCGATCTTAAAAAAAAGTATCGGTATCGCCGATTCCGATACCGGAAGTCCCATTCAAGTCTATGGGACTTCCGGTATCGGAATAAGAAAAATCCTGTTTTTCCCTTGTACAGCCTCTCTGGGGTCTGTACGGGCCTTTCGGGGGGCTGTGCCGGCCTGCCAGGGGGTCTGTGCAGGCTCCGGTGGTCTGTGCCGGCCTGCCGGGGGGCTGTGCAGGCTCCGGTGGGCTGTGCCGGCCTGCCGGGGGGCTGTGCCGGCCTGCCGGGGGGCTGTGCAGGCTCCGGGGGGCTGTGCCGGCCTGCCGGGGGGCTGTGCAGGCTTCGGGGGTCTGTGCAGGCATCGTCCGATGGGACTACAAGTCCCATCGGGCGATGCCTGCTACCATGACAGTGATTGACACATTAGCCAATGATGGGACAGTAGTAGTCCCATCATCCGGCTAATGTGTTGAATGTAAAAAAAAATAAAAATTACATGCTACATACATGCTACATACATACAACATGCATACTACATACATGCTACATTCATACTACATATATACTACAAGCAACATACATACTACATATATACTACATGCATGCAACATGCATACTACATATATACTACATGCAACATACATACTACATATATACTACATGCAACATACATACTACATATATACTACATGCATGCAACATGCATACTACATATATACTACATGCTACATACATACTACATATATACTACATACATACTACATGCTACATATATACTACATATATACTACATGCTACATACATACTACATATATGCTACATACATACTACATACATACTACATGCTACATACATACTACATATATACTACATGCAACATACATACTACATATATACTACATGCATGCAACATGCATACTACATATATACTACATGCTACATACATACTACATATATACTGCATACATACTACATGCTACATATATACTACATATATACTACATGCTACATACATACTACATGCATGCTACATACATACTACATGCTACATACATACCACATACATACTACATACATACTACATGCTACATATATACTACATATATACTACATGCATGCTACATACATACTGCATGCTACATGCATGCTACATACATACTACATACATACTACATGCTACATACATACCACATATATACTACATACATACTACATACAATACATTCATACAATACATACATAGACATACAGTACATATAACATAGAGTAACATACTTACCAATACTTGTCACATTGTTCCCCGAAGCCATTGTCTTTTACGGAATAAATATTAACATAACAAACCACAAAAATACTCACCCACGATCCGAAGCAGTCCACGAGTGTGTCCCACGACGATCTTGGGTAGAGAACTGCAGCATCAGCTGTTGCTGCCGTTCTCTACGGGCTGCAGGAATCCAATGACGGAAGGTAGGTATCCTTCCGCACTGTATTCCTCCGCCACTTAAAAAAAAAAAGTCCCTAGTCTCACTTTATGCCATTGCTGTGTGGGACACACTCGTGGACTGCTTCGGATCGTGGGACTACTACTGTCCCATCATTGGCTAATGTGTCAATCACTGTCATGGTAGCAGGCATCGCCAGATGGGACTTGTAGTCCCATCGGACGATGCTTGCACAGACCCCCGGACATCAGCACAGCCCCCCGGCAGGCCGGCACAGCCCCCCGGCAGGCCGGTACAGACCCCCACAGGGTGCACAGACCACCGGCACGCCGGCACAGCCCCCCGGCAGGCCGGTACAGACCCCCACAGGGTGCACAGACCACCGGCAGGCCGGCACAGCCCCCCGGCAGGCCGGTACAGACCCCGGGCAGTCCACACAGCCCCCCGGCAGGCCGGCAGAGACCCCCGGAAGGCCCGAAATGACGGCGCATCATGATGCGCACACACCGCGCATCATGATGACGTCAGGCTGTCAATCAACTTTGAACTTCCGATTCCGATGCCGACTTCCGATATTGAAAAAATATCGGAAGTCGGTATCGGAATTCCGATACAGCAAGTATCGGCCGATACCCGATACTTGCGGTATCGGAATGCTCAACACTACTCACTTCCCAAAAAGCACAGCTGATTTCTTGAGAGTCATATATTTAGTCATAGTCATTGATTTTCTTTTGCTTTTACATATACACAGACTTGTACATAAATTTAAATGTATTTGTGAAAAGGTAGTGATGCTTGTATACATAAACTGAACTAGCTGCGAATAGAACAATTACAATGAATGTATTCACGCTATAGTTCAAATTTTCCCTTTCTCTGTAACTTGAACTATATCTCAAATACATTCATTTTTGTTAATTTAAATGTATATCTATTTACTCTATGATCACTTTTCCATCAATTATTTGAATTCTATGTGTATATTTCTATCCATCTTATATTTACTAAATAAAAAAGGGGAAAAGCCAGTGCTACCTATAGTCAGAACGTAATACATAAAGTGCATATACACATATTGATTTCTAACTGTACTTTAAAAAGAGACATTTAGCAAACAATTGATCAATTCTTTGAGCCACCCCGTCAGCCAAGGCATTCTCATATGGGGCAGTCCTACTCTACATTTTTTATATTCACTGTGCCATTACGGCCTTCTAAATGTATTAAAAGCAAGACCACATTAAATGCAAATTGTACCTGAAGCGTTTCTGAATCACTAACAATGGCGCCAGAAAGGGCGAGCGTAGATAAACGCTGACCAGGTTCGGATATGGACATTTCAGATCTAACCTCCACACTGCCTGGGGCAGGGGAGGGCTGCTGTATATGTGTACAGCAGCCTGGATCAATCACAATAAAGACAGAAAGAATGGCGTGCATAACCCAGCGCGCACGGCAAACAGTGGTGGTCAGTCACAAGCCAATATCAAGTAAAAAAGGGGAGAAGCCAACACTGCCTATAGTTAGAACGCAATATATAACGTGCATATGAGGATGCTGTGACATGGTGGAGTGGCTCAAAGAATTGATCATTGGTTGCGAAATGTCTCATTTTAAAATAGTTAGAAATCAACATGTGCATATGCACTTAATGTATTGCGTTCTGACAATAGGCAGCGCTGCCCTCCCCTTTTATCTTATATTTACGACCAATGTGGTGGTTTAATTCAGAGGTCTTTGTTATATATGGATGATATTTAGTTGTAAATATTAGTTACCATTGACAGCAAGGTTTTTATATTGTGCATTGGGTCTGTTTTTGTCATCCTTCACATTCTTTTTAAAGGGTCTTAATATTTAAGTTTTGAATTGATGTACCAATAAAGGATTTTTACATTAATCTTTGGATAAGATTGTCTTTTTTTCTGTCAGATCTATGGAGATAATAGATATACAGTGGGTACGGGAAGTATTCAGACCCCTTTACATTTTTCTCTCTTTGTTTCAATGCAGCCGTTTGGTAAATTAAAAAAAGCTCATATTTTTCTCATTAATGTACACTCTGCACCCCATCTTGATTGAAAAAAACAGAAATGTCGACATTTTTAAAAAAGAAACTGAAATATCATATGTTCATAAGTATTCATACCCTTTGCTCAGTATTGAGTATAAGCACCCTTTTGAGCTAGTACAGCCATGAGTCTTCTTGGGGTTGATGCCACAAGTTTTTCACACCTGGATTTGAGTATCCACTGCCATTCTTCCTTGCAGATCCTCTCCTGTTTTGTCAGGTTGGATAGTGAATGTTGGTGGAGAGCCATTTTCAGGTCTCTCCTGAGATGCTCAATTGGGTTTAGGTCAGAGCTCTGGCTGGGCCAGTCAAGAATGGTCACAGAGTTGTTCCGAAGCCACTCCTTTATTTAGCTGTGTGTTTAGGGTCATTGTCTTATTGGAAGGTGAACCTTTGGCCAAGTCTGAGGTCCAGAGCACTGTGGAAGAGGTTTTCATCCACGATATCTCTGTACTTGGCCTCATTCATGTTTCCTTCAATGGCAACCAGTCATCCTGTCCCTGCAGCTGAAAAACACCCCCATAGCATGATGCTGCCACAACCATGTTTCACTACTGGGATTGTATTGGGTAGGTGATGAGCAGTGCCTGGTTTTCTCGACACATACTGCTTATAATTATCACCAAAAAGGTCAATCATCATCTCATCAGACCAGAGAATCTTATTTCTCATAGTCTAGGAGTCCTTCATGTATTTTTTAGCAAACTCTATGCGGGCTTTCGTATGTCTTGTGTCACGGTCACGTGTGTCTGGACGCAGCGAGTACCGCAAGGCGAACCCATGTGACGCACGTGACCCTGGATACACCGCCCCCAGTGGTGCGAATTTAAATAATAAACACATGCAGCTGGATACACCGCCTCCAACTGGCGAATTTAGACATTACACGTATATACAAGTCTGGAAACCCCGCCTCCAGTAAGGCGAATTTCAACAATAAGGGAAACCTGGGAAACATTAACAATGATGGGCCCTGCGATAGGGAATAGGGAAGTGGAGACCTCCTGAACTCTCTCCATAGTCGTCATTCCACCAAGCCATGCAAGCACTTCCTGCCAACACCATAAACTGTGACTCCACCATGCCATGCGAGCCCTTCTTGCAGACCACCTAGCTGCCACTCGTCCCCTCTGGCTGGGCTGCGCAGGACTCATATTCAGCTCCTTTCTCCCCCAGGCTTACTTGCAAAATGACACACAATATCACCAACAGTGATTGAACCCACCTGGCTACCTTTTATAGAGCCTAACACCTGATTTGTAATTGCGTGCACATTAAACCTAAAACTAAGGTGCGATTCCACTCACCACCACCGGGCAACTTAGAATAAAACACCACGTGTAATAATTCTAATGGCCACCGGGGGCAATCAACCCCACTTTGGCACCTAGCCAAAGGGAAAAAAAGTTCACCGTTGTCCATTTAAACTGTCAGATCCCGCTGGATCATGACATCTTGCACTGATGAGAGGCTTCCGTGGGGCCACTGCCATAAAGGCCCGACTGGTGGAGGGCTGCAGTGATAGTTGACTTTGTGGAACTTTCTCCCATCTCCCTACTGCATCTGTGGAGCTCAGCCACAGTGATCTTGGGGTTCTTCTTTACCTCTCTCACTAATGCTCTTCTTCCACGATTGCTCAGTTTGGTTGGATGGCCAGGTCTAGGAAGACCTCTGGTGGTCCCAAACTCAAGGAACCTTGAGTACTGCAGAAACTATTTTGTAACCTTGGCCAGATGTGTGCCTTGCCACAAATCTGTCTCTGAGCTCCTTTGCCAATTCCTTTGACCTCATAACTCTCACTTGGTCTGACATGCACTATGAGCTGTGAGGTCTTATATAGACAGGTGTGTGCCTTTACAAATCAAGTCTTATCAGTTTAATGAAACACAACTGGACTCCAAAGAAGAAGTAGAACCATCTCAAGGATTATCACAAGGAAATGGACAGCATGTGACTTAAATATGGGTGTGAGGGTGCTTCTACTCAATACTGAGCAATGGGTCTGAATACTTATGACCATGTTATATTTTAGTTTATCTTTTCTAATAAATTTGCAGAGTTTACATTAACCCCTTCACCCCCAAGGGTGGTTTGCACGTTCATGACCGGGCCAATTTTTACAATTCTGACCACTGTCCCTTTATGAGGTAATAACTCTGAAATGCTTCCATGGATCCTGGTGATTCTGACATTGTTTTCTCGTGACATATTGTACTTCATGATAGTGGTAAAATTTCATTCAAATAACTTGCGTTTATTTGTGAAAAAAATGGAAATTTGGCAAAAATTTTGAAAATTTTGCAATTTTCCAACTTTGAATTTTTATGCCCTTAAATCACAGAGATACGGCACACAAAAAACTTGATAACTAACATTTTCCACATGATTACTTTACATCAGACAATTTTGGAACCAACATTTTTTTTTGTTAGGAAGTTATAAGGGTTAAAATTTCACCAGCGATTTCTCATTTTTGCAACACCATTTTATTTTTACGGACCACATCACATTTGAAGCCACTTTGAGGGGTCTATATGATAGAAAATACCCAAAAGTGACACCATTCTAAAAACTGCACCCCTTAAGGTGCTCAAAACCACATTCAAGAAGTTTATTAACCCTTTAGGTGCGTCACAGGAATTTTTTGAATATTTAATAAAAATGAACATCTAGCTTTTTTTCACAAAAAAAATACTTCAGATTCAATTTTTTTTTCCCAAGGGTAACAGGAGAAATTGGGCTGCAAAAGTTATTGAGCAATTTGTCCTGAGTATGCTGATACCTGATATGTGGGGGGTAACCACTGTTTTGGCGCATGGCAGAGCTCAGAAGGGAAGGAGCGCCGTTTGACTTTTTCAATGCAAGATTGGCTGGAATTCAGATAGCATGTCATGTCACATTTGGAGAGCCCCTGATGTACCTAAACAGTGGAAACCCACCACAAGTGACCCCATTTTAGAAACTAGACCAGAAGTTTATAACGTACAGCGGTACAATTAAAAAATCATATTTTTTCCACAAAAATGATCTTTTCACCCTCAATTCTTATTTTTCCAAGGGTAACAGGACCCTAAAAGTTATTGTGCAATTTGTCCTGAGTACGCTGATACCCCACATTTGGGGGTAAACCACTATTTGGGCGCATGGCAGAGCTCGGAAGGGAAGCAGCGCCATTTGACGCTTTTGACTGGAATTGAGATCTGACACCATGTCGCGTTTGGAAAGCCCCTGATGTACCAAAACAGTGGAAACTCCCCACAAATGACACCATTTTGGAAACTAGACCCCCAAAGGAACTTATCTAGATGTGTGGTGAGCACTTTGACCCCTCCAGTGCTTCACAAAAGTTTATAACGCCCGGGCGTGAAGGTAAAAAATTCGTATTTTTTCAACAAACATGATCTTTTAGTCACCATTTTTTTTTATTTTCCCAAGGGTAACAGGAGAAATTGGACCCCAAAAGTTGTTTTGCAATTTGTCCTGAGTAGGCTGATACCCCATATGTGGGGGTAAACCTCTGTTTGGGCACATGGCAGAGTTTGGAAGGGAAGGAGCACCATTTGACTTTTTCAACACAGAATTGGCTGGAATTGAGACCAGACGCCATGTTGCATTTGAAGAGCACCTGATGTGCCCAAACAGTGGAAACCCCCAATTCTAACTCCAACCCTAACGCCAACACACCCCTAACCCTAATCTCAGCCCTAACCCTAGCCCTAGCCCTAGCCCTAACCCTAACCCTAATGGGAAAATGGAAATAAATGCATTTTCTTTTAATTTTATTATTTTTCCCTTACTAAGGGGGTGATAACGGGGGGTTTGATTTACTATTTATGGCGGTTTTTATGTTTGGCGGCTGTCGCACGCTAAAAGACGCTTTTTATTGTAAAAATAGTTTTTGCATCACCACATATTGAGAGCTATAATTTTTCCGTATTTTGACCCACCGAGTCATGTGAGGTCTTATTTTTTGCGGGACGAGTTCACATTTTTATTGGTACCATTTTCAGGCATGTGACATTTTTTGATCGCTTTTTATTCCGATTTTTGGGACGCAGAAAGAACAAAAACCAGCGTTTCATGAATTTCTTTTGGGGGGGTGCGTTCACATCGTTCCGCGTGCAGTAAAATTGATAAAGCGGTTTTACTCTTCAGGTCAGTACGGTTATAGAGATACCTCACTTAGGTTTTTTTTATGTTTTGTCGGTTTTATGCAATGAAAACTATTTTATATAAAAAATAATTATTTTTGCATCGCTTTATTCTGCGAGCTATAACTTTTTTAATTTTTCGCTGATGATGCTGTGTGGTGGCTCGCTTTTTGCGGGACAAGATGACGTTTTCAGCGGTACCATGGATATTTATATATGTCTTTTTGATCGCGCGTTATTGCACTTTTTGTTTGGCGGTATGATAATAAATCATTATTTTTTGCTTCGTTTTTTATTTTTATTTTTTAAGGGGTTTGCTAAAGGGGTTAACTAATGGGACAGTTTTATAGGGCAGATCGTTACGGATGCGGCGATACCTAATATGTGTACTTTTATTGTTTTTTTTTTTATTTCCAAAAAAATGGATTTATTGGGGGAATTTTTTTTTTTTTCTAATTTATTTGGCAATTTTTTTTTTAAATTATTTTAACACTTTTTTTTTAACTTTATTAAATAGTCCCAGGTGGGACATCACTGTCCTGTGACAGATCGCTGATCTGTCACACCACAGATCACTGTGACAGATCAGCGATCTGTCACAGGCACTGCTGCAGACTTCCTCATGCCTGCGCTTTGCAGGCACTGAGGAAGCCAGCTCCCTGCAGGCCCCCGAAGGCCCCCGTCACAATCTTGGATTCGGGGGCCTGCAGAGAAGGAGCCCCCCGCAGCAGCGCTGCACATTGCTCTGCCGTGGGGGGCTCAGGGAAGCACGGAGGGAGCCCCCTCCCTGCCAATGCTTCCCTTTAACCCCCGGTACACCGCGATCATGTTTGATCGCGGTGTGCAATGGGTTAATGTGTCGGGGGCGGTCCGTGACCGCCTCTGACACATTGTGCCGGGTGTCAGTTGTGATAATTAGCTGACACCCGGCCGCGATCAGAGGCGCTCACCACATGGGCGCCGCTTATCGCTGAGACGTACTATCCTGTCCATGGGCATAGGGGCCCGGGTCCCATGGACGGGATAGTACGTCTGATGTCAGGAAGGGGTTAATGAGAAAAAAATGAACTTTTTTTGAAATTACCAAATGGCTGCAATGAAAAAAAGCGTGAAAAATTTAAACGGGTCTGAAAACTTTCCATACCCAATGTAGATAAACAGACTTACATATTTAGATAGATATATAGACATAAATGCATTACCCTAACATATTATAAAAACATTTCTCGTGCAGGTCTGATGTAATCCACCGAATCCAACGTAGTCCAAAGTGTAGATTTACCAGCAACATGTGAAGAGCAGTGACGTCACCGCTCTTCAGAGGCATTGGGTCTTGTGCAGTGTGACCTTAAAGTGGCTGCTACTAGAGTTGAGCAAAATGGGTCGAAAAATTTCAAAAGCCGACGACTTTTGGTAAAGTCGGGTTTCATGAAACGAAACCGGACCCTAGGGTGAGGTCGGCCACGAGCTCGGCGACTTTAGCGCCAAAGTCGCGTTTCAAAAGTTTGTTTTCCGCCCTTTTTCAGCCAATCAGGATCCACGAACACTGTGGGCAACGTGATGACATAGGCAGGGGTCACCACCATCTTTTAGAAGGGCATGCAAGTGATTGGCTTGCTTTGGGGGCGTCACAGGGGGTATAAAAGGGCATGCACACCGACCGCCATGTTACTCATGCTGATCTCAGAATAGGGAGAGCTGCTGATGATGATGATTCTGTAGGGAGAGCGTTAGGCAGGGAAGAAGACACCAAAAACTGCTTCTGCTGCTAGCGATTTTGCCTGTACAACACACCAGTCACTGTGTGTGCAGTGCAAGTGGAGGCTATATTTTGCTGGATCAGCTGTGTTGGTTGTTAGGCTGCCTTATAAGGCTTCCTGATAGCTGCATTGCTGTTTTCCCACTGCTCTGCAAACTGCTTTTTCAAAAGCAATCCAAATTTTTTTTTTTGTCCCGGTGAGGTACTGAGCGTGCATTTTTTCACACCATACAGTGGTGTGCGCTCCTCACACAGTATCGTGTAACGGCTGTTATCACGGCCACAGTGAAGCTATCTGTGTGTGACTCTGTAAGAATAAGTCGAGGACATGTTCCGTTCTTACAGACCTCCACCTTCTAGTTTTGTCTGCTTTTCAAACAGTTAAGTATATTTGCTGTTTGATCACATTCAAAACTATAGAGAGACAGCGTGTGTCAGTCCGTATACTTAAAAAACACGGAGCTTGACAATTTTACGGACACCGGACAGCGGTGTACGTGCACGCTCCTCTCTCAGTACCGTGTAACGGCTGTTATCACGGCCACAGTGAAGCTATCTGTGTGTGACTCTGTAAGAATAAGTCGAGGACATGTTCCGTTCTTACAGACCTCCACCTTCTAGTTTTGTCTGCTTTTCAAACAGTTAAGTATATTTGCTGTTTGATCACATTCAAAACTATAGAGAGACAGCGTGTGTCAGTCCGTATACTTAAAAAACATGGAGCTTGACAATTTTACGGACACCGGACAGCGGTGTACGTGCACGCTCCTCTCTCAGAACCGTGTATCGGCTGTTATCACGGCCACAGTGAAGCTATCTGTGTGTCACTCTGTAAGGATAAGTCGAGGACATGTTCCGTTCTTACAGACCTACACTCTAGGGAGATTCCTATTCTGCCCAATTCTATATACACCTTGTAGTTTGTCATACACTAGCCAATTTCTGCCTGTGACATAGCGGTGTGATATTCACAGGGCCTCACACAATCCAACAGTGTCCACAAGTGTGTTCAGAAATTCTACATCTCCCCTGTCCTATAGTGACATTTTTCACACCTGTGACATTGAGCCTGTGACATAGCAGTGTGATATTCACTGGGCCTCATACAATCCAACAGTGTCCACAAGTGTGTTCAGAAATTCTACATCTCCCCGTCCTATAGTGACATTTTTCACACCTGTGACATTGAGCCTGTGACATACCGGTGTGATATTCACTGGGCCTCACACAATCCAACAGTGTCCACAAGTGTGTTCAGAAATTCTACGTCTCCCCTGTCCTATCTACACCTTGTACCTTGTTTTACATTACTATATAGTTTGTGGGATTTTGTGTACATTTTTACCAAAAATGAGGAAGGCTGGTGGAAGAGGCCGTGGAATTTGGCGGGGGTTGCAAGCTGGTAATGATGGTGTTGGTGGTGGATCTGATGGTAGTGGCAAAAGCAAAATAGGATCGAATGCAGGAGGTGTTGAGCCTGCGTCATCGTCTGGCTCCACAAGGCCTCGAAGGCTTAGTTTTCTAGGAGTTGGCAAACCGCTTTTAAAGCCAGAGCTTCAGGAAAAAGTTTTGGCTTACATTGCTGACTCAGCCTCCAGCTCTATCGCCTCCTTTTCTGAAGTTGTAAAAAATAAAAGCACTGAGTCGTCATTGGAGGCTCATGTTCATGAACCACACCTTTCCTTGTGTCCTTCACCCCAACCAAGATTGAAGGATGATGCAGGCCATACAACTGATTACTCCATGGAACTGTTTTCACATACCATGCCTGGGTTATCAAGTGAAATGGTGAATTACCCAGGCCAAGATGAATCTGACATGGAGTGCACTGATGCACAGCCACTGATAGATGATTCTGCTGGTACATTCAGTCAGAGCACTACATTGTCCTCGCAGTGTAATGAGCCAGATTCTGACCCTGATGAGACTCAGGTGCCCCTTCCCGCATACTATACCACCATACACGGTGACACAGAGGAAGGTGCACATGACATTGAAGAGGAGGTGATGGATGACCCAGTTGTTGACCCAGATTGGCATCGATTGGGGGAAGAGGGTGTTGCTTCCAATAGCTGAGAGGAGGAGGAGGAGCATCCACAGCAGACATCGACATCGCAACAGCTGTTATCTGGCAGGCCCGGAGCACTCCAAAGACAGGTTCCAAAAATCAAAAGAGTTGCTGGACAGCTTGTCCAGACGGTCAAAATAGCACAGCGTGCTAGGCCGCAAAATGTCTTCCAAAGTAGGAAGAGTGCAGTGTGGCACTTTTTTGAACAAAATCCTCATGATCAGGCCAAGGTTATCTGTAAGAAGTGCGCAAAGACCTTTAGCCAAGGGAAAAATCTGAAAAATTTGAATACCAGTTGCATGCTTAGACATTTAACCAGCATGCACTTGCAAGCGTGGACACAACTCCAAACCTCAAGTACCACATGTACAACTGATCACAAAGAAGGTAGTCAGCAACGCTACATTGTTTCTCCCACTGTAAGCCCACCGGTTAGCACAGCAGCAAATGTTGAGGTGTCGTTGCAAGGCCAAAGCAGTCAGGGAATCCCACTGTTATATCAACGAAAGACTGAATCTAGGCCTTCAGAAAGAACACCAACTCCATCACCATCATCAACCCTCTCTCAGTCCGCCCTGTCCACCGCTAGTTCCACCATATGCAGCTTTCAAGTTCAGCTCACCCTCCCAGAGACTATGAGTAGGTCAAGAAAGTAGAGATGATGCCCTATCGGTTGGTGGAAAGCGCAGCTTTCCGCGAACTCATGGCCTATGCAGTACCACGCTATGACCTACCCAGTCGCCACTTCTTCTCTCGCAAAGCCATCCCAGCCCTCCACCATCATGTAAAAGACCGCATTGTCCATGCACTCAAGCAGTCAGTGAGTGGAAAGGTGCACCTCACAACAGATGCATGGTCCAGTCGGCATGGCCAGGGCCGTTACGTGTCCATCACTGCGCACTTGGTTAATGTGGTGGATGCAGGGTCCACAGGGGACAGCAGTGGTGGGACAGTGCTGCCTAGCCCACGGTATTGGAAACAGTTGGCTGTAGGCGTTTGACCCTCCTCCTCCTCCAGAAGCGAAAGCTCGTCCACAGAGCGCAGTCGTACGAGCACTCCATCTGCAGCTGCCACTGTTGCACATGAGGTATCCCCCTATCGAGCAGCTAGTGGAAAGCGTCAGCAGGCTGTGTTGCAGATGATGTGTTTGGGCGACAGACACACAGCGGAGTTGCTGGCCGAGTACTTTCAGCGACAAACTGAGTCATGGCTGGGCAGTATACATCTTGAGGCAGGCAAGGTAGTTAGTGATAACGGCCGTAATATTGTGACAGCCATAGCCATTTCAAAACTCAGCCACATACCTTGCTTGGCTCACACCTTGAACCTGGTGGTGCAGTGCTTCCTCAACAATTATCTGGATTTAACAGTCCTGCTCCAGAAGGTGCGAAGACTGTGTGCGCACATCCGCCGGTCGCCTGTACGCTCCATTCGTATGCAGAAGCTGCAGTGATTGCTCCACCTTCCCAACCACCGCCTCATTATCGACATTGCAACAAGGTGGAACTCCACCCTGCACATGGTGGAGCGGCTGTGCGAGCAGAGGCAGGCCATAATGCATTTGTGGGAGGATACACGGCCAGGCACTTTGAGAGCAGACATGGAGTTGACAGGTGGGCAGTGGTCAAAGCTGAAAGACCTCTGTAAAGTCCTTCAGTGTTTTGAGGAATGCACACGGCTGGTAAGCGCAGACGACGCCATCCTAAGCATGAGCATCCCACTTATGCGTCTGCTCATGCAAACTTTGACGCACCTTAAGGAGCAGGCGTCTGCAGCCAATGTTGACGAGGAGGAAGAGGAGGAGGGAATCCTTGATGACATTCAGCCATTGTCTGCTCAGTGACCTCTCCTGGACAAGGTGGAGGAAGAAGAGGAGGAGGAGGATGATGATGGGGATGATTACTTAGGGGAGGAGGATGCATCTCATGGGGCAAGTGAAAATGTTGGCGTGGCAAGGTCTGGTACAGGGTTTGTGCGTGACTGGAGGGATGTGTATTTGCCAGAAAGTGCTCCTCCAACCAGCACTCGCAGTGCATCATTGACACCGGGAACATTAGCCCACATGTCAGATTATGCCTTGCAGATCCTAAAAAGGGACCCCCGCATTGCCAAAATGATGAACGATGATGACTACTGGTTGGCCAGCATCCTGGATCCACGCTATAAAGGCAAATTACAAAACATCATGCCACACGAGAACCTTGACCTAATATTGTCTAATAAACAAGCAACCCTGGTAAACTGGTTGGTTGAGGCATTCCCAGCACACAGCAGCGGTGATGGTTCTCACACGAGCCGTACGGTCCAGGGGCAGCTTGGCAGAGGTGTTCGTGGTGCACACAGCAGAAGTGGCGTTGGAGACAGGGGTTTCATGACAATGTTGTGGACTGATTTTACAAGTACCGCTCACACAACTGGTAATACTGCATCGATGGAAAGTGACAGGAGACAGCAGTTGTCAACTATGGTTACAAACTACTTTTCCTCCCATATCGATGTTCTCCCGCACAGGTCATTCCCCTTTGACTATTGGGCTGCTAAACTGGACACCTGGCCTGAATTGGCACAATATGCCTTACAGGAGCTCGCTTGCACAGCTGCAAGTGTGCTATCGGAAAGAGTCTTCAATGCAGCTGGATCAATCCTGACAGAAAAAAGGACCCGTCTGTCAACCCAAAATGTGGATGATCTAACCTTCATTAAAATGAACCATGCATGGGTTTCCAAGGATTTTGTCCCACCTTCCCCTGATGACACATAGGGTGACAGAAAAATGGCTTGCTTTGGTCCTCCTCTTCCTGGGACTTGAACAATTTCACCTTTTGCATCACCTGAATGTCCAACATCAACATATGCCACTTTCTAAAACTCCCTAACTCTGCTGCCTCCCCCCCATGGCCGGGGTCACCACCTAGCACACGAAACCGTGCGAGTGCCGTTGCCCTGGACAGGTGGGTAGGCCGACTCTTGGGCGCAGGCACTGGCACAGGGTCCCTCATAGTGCAATCAAGTGTCTCTGACGGTGGTGGTGCACACCCGCCGTCAGACACACGGCCGTACTATGAGGGGCCCAGTGCCAGTACCGACGCCCACGAGTGGGCCCCCCTTGCTTGGGCAGGGCCCCAGCATTTGCAATCTTTACCTCTCCCTGCTCCTCCGCTGTGTAGTCTGGGCTGTCAAATCCATACTGGGCCTGACACCGTCTGAGCCTGCCTCCTGATCTATAGACATATATTTTGAATGTGTACATTATGCTATCCATACATGTTATCCGGGGATACGGTACCCTTTCTCACCTTTGTGCAATCACGTGTATTCCATACTGGGCCTGACACCGTTTGAACCTGCCTCCTGATCTATAGACATATATTTTGAATGTGTACACTATGCTATCCATACATGTTATCCGGGGATACGGTACCCTTTCTCACCTTTGTGCAATCACGTGTAATCCATACTGGGCCTGAGAACGGCTGGCGAGCTGTTAAGCAAGCTACAGCACCTGTGGTTTGCACACATAAGTTTTTCATTTTTTCAGGAATGACGGTTAGGCGGTTGACCTGCACTTACTGGGAAATCATCGTTCGCGGGTAATAATTGTAATCCCAGATCCCCATCACTAACGTTGTTCAGCGGGTTATCTGCACCTGTAAGCGACAAACGCTGGCCTTTTCAGTGTAGCGCACATGCAGCCACGGACATGTAAGGGCATGACACACCAGTTATTGGCCAATCTCACGTGCCAGAGCCTCGTGTGTCCCTCTAGTAAGCCGGACTCGGACCGCGGGGCATGATGGAGTCTCGTTCGTTAACGGAATTAAGCTTGCAATGTGTGCATCTTTTTTGTTGCTGGATGGTTGAGGTTGCCCGTGTTGAGTCAAATTACGCCGTAGGCTCCACTCCTGGTGGTGCCCTTCTGGACATTCCTTTAAGGTTCAGCTTTGTAACCATACTGCCCATGTAAAACAAACACTTTGCCTTCATGAACGCTGTTTGGAGGGTCGTGACTCGTGGGAATAACGCCGCCCAATCAGTTAACCTGCTAGAGAGATACTTCGTTGCTCCCAAGCATGACATCACACTCCCTAGGAGGAAGGTAATGCCACTGTGGCGAACATACTCCTGGGGGTGACACAAGTGCACTGATGCCCAGCCACTGCTCGATGAATCTGCTGGTACATTGACCCAGACCACTACATTCCCCTCGCACGCTACACGGCCTGAATCTGACCCTGATGAAACTCAGGTTACCCTTCCCATATACAGTTCCATCTTACATGGTGACAAAGAGGAAGCTGCAGATGAAAGTGCAGGTTCGGCCCACCCGCCATCAGACACACCACCGTACTATCAGGGGCCCTGTGCCAGTGCCGTCGCCAACGAGTGGGTCCCCCCTGCTTGCTCAGGATCACAGCACTTGCAAGGTTGAAATACTGTGCAGTGAGATGGAAGATGGGGATGACGAGGAGTCCAGACTAGTACAGGGATTCCCTACCAAGGAGACTTATTTCATTGTTTTCAATGTTGGGACAGTAATTTTTGGGGAGCACTATACTCTGGAGAATAATAGATGGGGCCCACCATACACTGGAACATTCCAAAGGTGGACATCAGACACTGGAGCAGCATTTACAGGGCCCATTATACACTAGAGCATTAGAAATGGGGCCCATTATGTTTGGAGCATTATTTGGGCCCATAAGACAGTGGAGCTTCATCCATGGGGACCAACATATACTGTAGCATTATGTGGAGCTCATCATATACTGTTTCAAACATTATATGGGACCAATGATTCTGTATGGAGAAATAGATGGGCCTCGTCATGAGATGTAAAAAGTGAAGTATTTTTCATTGTACTATACCGCTATTTCTCTGCCGTATCGGAGCATCATGAGTTGTGGTATGTGTTAAAGGGGCGCTCTTTCGCCCAGGGCACATGAAAACCTGGAGCCAGCCCTACCCCCCCACAAATTTAGCCAAATAACCCCCATTTTTCAGTGCGTAACTAGTATTATGAAGTTAATTAAGGTTGACAAGCTTAAGTAAGAAGAATTGATGCTTTTGGCATTCAAATGGGCACTGTAGGTGTGTTTCCTGTCCTCCTCTCACTGCCGACTTTTATTCCCCATTGACTTACATTGGGTTTCGTGTTTCGGTCGGACCCCCGACTTTTCCCTACAGTCGGCCGATTTTGCTCGACCTGACTTTTGGAATAGTCGGGTTTCAAGAAACGAAACTCGACCCTAAAAAAGCAAAAGTCGCTCAACTCTAGCTGCTACTGAAGCTTGTGGAGCCTCCGAACAAAGCTCCAAAGGCTTTGTTAGACAGGTTTGGGGAACTTAGTGGGAATTGCTAAACTACTGAAGACCAGAGTGGGATTTTTTTTTTTAAATTTTGGGGAGTACTTATTTAAATAAAGATTTTTTGTGTGTTTTTTTTGCTTTTCATGGGATGCTCCACTTCTGGGGTGGCTGTGGGCTGGTATGGGCTCAATAATAATAGACCTCCTGAGCCTGATAATATCAGCTCACAGCTGTTTTACTTTTGCTGGTTACAAAAAGCGAAGGGACCCCATGTCGTTTTTTTCCTTCATTCATTCATTTATTCATTTATTTGCTCATAAAAAGTTGGCCAATAAGCTTCACAGGATGCAATATGTCAGGGGTTTGTGCAATTATACATCTGTCTGTATGTCTATATGCCTATCCATTTATCTCTCTCTGTTCTCTCTCTCTATTTTCTCTCTCAAAAGCATTCATTACTGTTAAAAACGCAAGAAAAATGTAAGTGAAAAAACGCATGCAAAAACATGGCAAAAATGCACATTTTTGCCACAGCTTTTTTCTTGCCAAGAAATGCAGAAATGATTCAGAAATTTCTGCATCCAATTACCCAACATGTGCACATACTCCGCCTCACTGTTCTCAGTTGGACAAGAAGCATAGGTATTATAAATAGGACACTTTGCGAGGAGAGGTCGATACATATCGGTGAGCTTTCTCAATATTTTTCACAGCTTACGGACACGGCCCCCATTTAAAATAAATGGGGCCGCAAAAACAACGGAAGCTTGCCCAGTGTGTTGATTTTGCGGAACACCGTGATCACCGTTTTTGTGGAATGCCATATTTAAATAAGACACTCCCATGTACTTCCTGTTTATCACTATGAGGTTTATTATCACTACATGCTTGCAGAGTGACAAGATAAAAGATGGATCTGGAGAGAATCATTGTTCTTGCTCAGGTATGTAGGGGTGCTCAAGAGCCCCCCCCTGCCCTCCCTTCATTGTAGAGGAGTGTAGGGGAGGCTGCAGTTATGGGGACCATGGGTACTGTTGTTTTTTGTTGTGATGAGGGCCATAATGAGATGGGAGGGGGGTATTAAAAGATAGAGGGGTTACATACAATGCAAAAGAGGGGTTTGGCACAGTGTGCAAAAGCGGGGTTGCAGAGTGCAAAAGGCGGTTGCATAGAGTGAAAATGAAGGGTTTGATGAGTGTGTATGTATCCTCCATGTTAATGTTTGTTGTCTAGCTACTTAAATTGTCTGTTCTCATTTTCAGAACTGAAGAAAGCCTACCGGCAAAGTCTACACGATCCCAGCAGTAGCAGTCTAGCAGCAGTGGTGCAACAACTTCTTTTGAGTCAAGCGAAACAAGCAAGATTGCAGAAGACAGTTCCGAATGTCCTGCAGAAAGGGTGGTCAGTCTGGACATTCCATCTCAGCCAAACACCAGTGGAGGGAGCTGTGGGAAGAGGAGAGCTGCTGCTGCTGCTGCTACTACTTCTGCTGCTGCTGCCCTAGAAATTTTACTGGTCAGACGTCTTCCTCAATACGGTATGCTTTACCTCTGTGCCTCGTCTATATTGCGGTCTTCGTGTCAGGACCACCCCCCTGACTTTCTTTCTCCTCAGTCCCCCTGGTTTGGTTCTCCTCACAGTGCACCAACTGTCAGTCTTCTTGTCACTTGAGCTCCCCCTGGGGACTGGAACTTTCTGGAACCCTCCTGTCAAATTTATATCTTTCCAGGTTCCCACTAACTTCGCCGCCCATGACCAACGGTTTCTTAGCCCTAAGCTGATGTCAAGTCCTATGCTCACACTCCACCCTCCCCTCTAATGTCAGTTCAAGGTACTGCACATCACCTACACTTTCCTAGCTGTTTCACCACTGTAATAACTGACACCTGTCTAAACTGTGCAAACCTTCCTTTCTCTATTCTGACAAGTCCGTCCGTCTGTCAGGTCACCTTCCCTACAGGTAGACGACGTGTCGGTTCCTATTATACTATTTCTACTCTCTCGAAATTGATGTCACTTCAGTGAAGTCAGGCCCTAATTTTTTTAAATTTGAAAATGATTGGGTCTCCATTTGCTGGGTTGGCTGTACTGGAAGACGTGTCGGTTCCTATTATAAGATTTCTACTCTCGATGCCACTTTGTTGGTGTCTCCAACTAACTTTTAGAAATGTGTACACTACTGGTTGGGTGTCCATCTTCTGGTTTGGCAGCAGTGGAAGAGATGTCGCTCTCCATTATTCTCTTTCTACTGTGGTGAAATTGATGCCACTTTCGTCGTGTCTGCTTCTAATTAATTAAAATGTGAAAACTCCTGATATGCATGGTTGACTGTAGTGGAAGAAATGTTACTCACCTTTATACTATTTCTACTCTGGTGAAATTGATGTTAGTTTGTGGGTATCTGCCACTGATTGTTGGAAATGTGAACACTCCTACATCTGCTGGGTTGGCTGTAGTGGAAGAAATGCTGTTCCACGTTGTACTATTTCTACTGTGGTGAAATTGATGCCACTTTTTTGATGTCTTCCACTAATTTTTGAAAAAGTGTAGACTCCTGGTTGGATCTCCTTGATGAGTGTTGCCTGTATCAGTAGGCCTCCGAGATCGGCAGGCATCCACCCACCTTGGGTCAACTACCCTTGTTACTATCCTTACATTTTTCTGACAATAGTAGTCTATGAAACTGATATTTGTGCCAAAGAAGGATGAGCTCTTCAAAGCTCATCAGCGCTCTCAGCACAGCAGGCCTATACTGATGCCTCACCCACCTCATCTTAATTTGAAGTTCAATTTAAAGCTGTAAATGCTGGCCGAGACCTTGATACCTCATGCATGGCTGATTGCTGCTGTGCCATTCTAAAATTTGTGGGTGAACTGAAACCATTTTCCTAGTGTCTGCCCCAATTTGAGAACCCTCAGCTGTCAGCTTCAACAAGGTTGGTTATCAAGAATAGAGGGGTCCCCATGCAGTTTTTTTTAATTATTTAAATAAATAAGCCTTGCTAAGGAAGACAGCTGGGGCTGGTATTCTCAGGCTGGTAAGGTGCCATGGATATTGGCCCAAACCATATTAGATGGGCATATTCTGGCACTTTACCCAGCTCTTCCAACTTGCCCTGAAGCAGTGGCAAGTGGGGTTAATATTTGTGGGGTTGATGTCACCTTTGTATTGTCAGGTGACATCAAGCCAACGACTTAGTAATGGAAAAGCGTCTATAAGACCTTTACTAAACCGATAGTTGTATGAAAAATAAAGACACAGCCAGAATAAAGTCCTTTATCAGAAATAAGACTAAACACACTTTTCCATTTTTATTTAAAAATAGCAAACACAGTTATACCCACCTAACGCCTATTCCACCAAAGCCCTCGTTCTCCTGTAATAAAACAAAAATAAAAAAATAACAATATCCCTCACCTGTCAGTTGTTCTGTCCCATGCCGCAATCCATGTCTGGAGTAAAAACCGTTTTCAACCTGGATGATGCCACAGTAAAATTAGGTGACACGGTGGGGGAGGGGGCCCACAGGAAATTTAGTGACATAAGAGGGGGGGGGGAAGAGGATCACAGGAAATTAGAAATTTTCTGTGGGGGACCCCTACCTCATGTCACCTTTAGATTGCATGGGTGTCCCCCTCCACTATCTGCCTCAGTCGCTGGAGAACTAGTCATGATGCAGTCTGCCTGCAGGCATCATATATTTTACTTACATTCACAATACTGGCTGCAGTCATAAATGTCTCTCAGCTCCTCTATTTGCTACTGCTGTGCTACTTGGCAGGACAGCCGACCAATCACAGCACAACACCATGAAGGATGCTTGGGATTTGCCACAGAACACCAGGATTGTCAAATTCGCCACTGGTGCCCTGTGCTCTTCACAGATAAAAGCAGGTTCACACTGAGCACATGTGACAGACATGACAGAGTCTGGAGATGACATGGAGAGCGATCTGCTGCCTGCAACATCCTTCAGCATGACTGGTTTGGCAGTGGGTCAGTAATGGTGTGGGGTGGCATTTCTTTGGAGGGCCGCACGGTGTTGGGCTGTGAGCACAACCCCCGTCTGTGGACTTTGGGCACTCAGACCATCTTCATGGAGTCGGTTTCTAACCATTTGTGCAGACACATGCACATTTGTGGCCTGCTGGAGGTCATTTTGTAGGGCTATGGCAGTGCTCCTCCTCCTCTTCCTCCTTGCACAAAGGCTGAGGTAGCGGTCCTGCTACTTGGTTGTTGCCCTCCTACGGTCCCCTCCACGTCTCCTGATGTACTGGTCTGTCTCCTGGTAGTGCCTCCAGCCTCTGGACACTATGCTGACAGACACAGCAAGCCTTCTTGCCACAGCTCGCATTGATGTGCCATCCTGGATGAGCTGCACTACCTGAGCCACTTGTGTGGGTTGTAGGGTCCGTCTCATGCTACCACGAGTGTAAAACCACAACCAACATTCAAAAATGACCAAAACATCAGCCAGAAAGCATTGCTACCGAGACGTGGTCTGGGGTCCCCACCTGCAGAACAACTCCTTTATTGAGGGTGTCTTGATAATTGCCAATAATTTCCATCTGCTGTCTATTCCATTTGCACAACAGCATGTGAAATTGATTGTCAAACAGTGTTGCTTCCTAAGTGGACAGTTTGATTTCACAGAAGTTTTATTTACTTGGAGTTATATTCTGTTGTTTAAGTGTTCCCTTTACTTTTCTGAGCAGTGTATTTATATATATTATACAGCTCTGGCAAAATTAAGAGACCACTGCAAAATTTTCAATTTGTTTGATTTTTCTCTTTATAGGTATATTTTTGAGTAAAATGTAAATTGCTCTTTTATTCTATAAACTACTGACAACATGTCTTCAAATTTCCAAGCACTAAATTTTGTATTTATTTAAAAAAAATGAGAAATGGTTAAATTAACAAAAAAAATGCAGTGGTCGCAGACCTCAAATAATGCTAAGAAAACAAGTTTAGAAACAACAATACTAATGTTATAACTCAGGAAGAGTTCAAAAATCAATATTTTATGGAATAACCATGAATTTTAATCACAGCTTTCATGCGTCTTGGCATGCTTTCCACCAGTCTTTCACACTGCTTTTGGGTGACCTTATGCCATTCCTGGTACAAAAATTTAAGCAGTTCTTCTTTGTTTGATGGCTTGTGACTTTCAATCTTCGTCTTGATTTCATTTAAGAAGTTTTCAATGGGGTTCCGGTCTGGAGATTGGACTGGCCATGACAAGGATTTGATGTGGTGGTCCTTCACCCACACATCGACTGACCTAGCTGTGTGGCATGGTGCATTGTCCTGCTGGAAAAACCGGTCCTCAGTGTTGGGGAACATTGCCTGAGCAGAAGGAATCAACTGTTTTTCCAGGATAACATTGTATGAGGCTTCATTTATATGTCCTTCGCAAAGATTAACCTGCCCAATTCCAGCCTTTCTGAAGCATCCCCAGATCATCACCGATCCTCCACCAAATTTCACAGTGGGTGTAAGACACTGTGGCTTGTATGCCTCTTCAGGTCCCTGTTTAACCATTAGATGACCAGTTGTGGGGCAAAGCTGAAAATTAGACTCATCAGAGAAGATTACCCTACTCTAGTCCTCTGTGGTCCAATCCTTATGGACTTTGGCAAACTTCAACCTGGCTTTCCTTTGCTTCTCATTGATGAAAGGCTTTTTTCTAGCTTTACATGATTTGAGCCCTGCCTCTAAGAGCCTGTTACAAAGTGTTCTTGCCATGCACTTCACCCCAGCTGCCATTTGCCATTCCTTTTGTAGTTGACATGATGTCATCCTGTGGTCAGTTGAGAGTCATTTTCGATCTCTGCCTTGCCTGTAGCTTTGTTGTCCCCAATGTGGGCTGCTTGACCTCGTTGTAATGGACTACCGTCTTCGTAATTTTAAGGATGGAGGCAACATGATGCTCACTGTATCCCTCTGCTAGAAAAGCTTATTCTATTGAAAGAGGATTGTGAACACCACAGCAGGGTTTTTTATACTTTCCTTCATTAAATAAGATTTGGTTCAGGTGATCACCTAATCAGAAGCACATTAAGTAGAATGAGGTGTACTCTGGGTGAAATTCAACTGACACTAGAATGGAATCACTGTCAGACATGTAGAGAAGCTGATTTTTATAAAACTGTGCAGGGGTCTCTTAATTTTTGCTACAGCTGAATATATAAATATTAGATTGATAGACAGATATATAGATAGATAGACTAAAAGACGGCAAACGATCTGTCGCATGCAGTATAATCACAGAATGACAGGTTAGAATGGAATAGATATATACACATAGAATAGGTATATATTGTATGTATATAGGTCTTTATATTTCATAGAGAGATAGATTGAAGAATAGCCAGTAATTCATTTTTTGGCTTCTGTAAAATCACTGCAGGAGCCGACAGAATAGGAGAGATGGATTACATAGATTCATAGATTGTAAGCTTGTGAGCAGGGCCCTCATTCCTCTTGGTATGTTTTGATCTCTGTGTTTATTGTTATGCTGTAATGTCTCTTGTCTGTAGAAGTCCCCTCTATAATGTAAAGTGCTGCAGAATATGTTGGCGCTGTAGAAGCAAAATTATTATTATTACATACAGTAAATCCATATAGAAAAGGTAATTATATACATTATACATGTCAGTGACAAATACAATTAGTATAGTGTGTGTGCAAAATTCTGAACATGTATGTAATGAATAAAAGATTATTTTACGGAAAAAATGGTGTTGGGTCCCCTTATAATTAATAGCCAGCAATGGCTGTGCAGACAGCAGAGGGCTGATGTTAATAGCCTAGGAAGGGGCCATGGAAACTCCCACCGGCTAAAAACATCAGCTCTCAGCCGCCCCAGAAAAGGTGCATCTCTAAGATGCGCCATTTCTGGCATATAGCCATGCTCTTCCCACTGCCCTGTAGCGGTGGCATATGGGTAATAGTTGAGAGGTTGATGTCACCTTTCAGGTGACATCAAGCCCCGAGGTTAGTAATGGAGAGGCATCAATAAGAGGCCCCTATTGCTAACCCCATAGTCAAATTGTAAAGAAAACACAGACACCCATTAAAAAATCCTTTATTTGAAATAAAGACACAGACTCCTTTATTATTCTTAATGAAACCATACTTACAAACACTCCTAATCCATGCGAAGTCCTTGTTTTCCTGTAATAAATATAAAATAAAAAAGCAACAATATACCATACCTGTCCATCGTTGTACCCAACGCCGTAATCCACATCTGGGGGATATACAATGTTCAACCTGGACGGTGCTAAGATACAACCATCCCAGCTGAAAAACCACTGGCGAATGAGGAGATGCTGCCAGTAGAGTTGAGTGAAACGGGTCAGCCAAATTCAGAATCCGCCGACTTTTGCTAAAGTCGGGTTTCGCCGATCGAAACCACGCCATAGCGTGATGTCGGCCATGAGGTCGCTGACTTGAGCGCCATAGTCTTGTTTCCCACAATCCTTCCACTGCCTATTTTCAGCCAATCATGAAGGACGCACACTGTGGGCAACGCGATTATGTCAGCAGCGGCCCCCACCATGTTAGAGAAGGGCATGCAATTGATTGGCTGGCTTTGTGTGGCGTCACAGTGCCTATAAAAGGCCGTGATCGCCGATCGCCATCTTACTTCTGCCGATCTTAGCATAGGGAGAGGTTGCTGCTGATCGTTCTCAATAGGGAGAGTGTTTAGGCAGGGAAAAAGTAAAAAGAATTGCTTGTGCTGATAGCGAATGTCACTGTAAAACACAACAGTATAGTGTGCAGTGACAGGGGAGGATATATTTGTGTGCAGCAGCTCTGTTGGTTATAAGGCTGCCTTATAAAACTTCCTGATAGCTGCATTGCTGTTTGCACACTGCTGTGCAGAGTGCTTTTTTAAAAGCAAAAATATTTTTTTTTCCTCTTCTCTGCACAGTTAGCAAGCATTGATTTTTTCACACTTTTTTGTGCAGCAGCTCCGTTGGTGATTAGGCTGCCTTATAAGGGTACATGATAGCTGCATTGCTGTTTGCACACTGCTGTGCAGACTGCTTTTTTAAAAGCAAAAATCCTTTTAGGGTATGTGCACACGGTGCGGATTCTGCTGCGGTGATGTGCTGCAGCACACACTTCTGATTACTCCATGGAGCTCTTTTCACAGGCCATGCCTGTGTTATCAAGTGAAATTCTGAATTCCCCAGTCCAACATGAATCGGAGATGGAGTGCACTGATGCACAGCCACTGCTAGATGATTCTGCTGGTTCTGACACACAGCACTACATTCCCCTTGCACTCTACAGAGCCAGAATGTGACACTGATGAAACTCAGGTGCCCCTTCCCGCATACTATACCACCTTACACGGTGACAGAGAGGAAGGTGCAGATGAAAGTGCCGATTCCCTGAACAGGTGGGGGGGGGTCCTACTCGTGGGTGACGGCAGTGGCACAGGGCCCCTCATAGTACGCAAAAGTTTCTCTGCTGGTGGGAGGGCCCACTCGCCCTGTATCCCCGCGTTCTGTCCTTAGGCCGCGGGCGCGCGCCCGCCCGCTCTCTTCATCCAGCGGTGGGTGTCGCTGAAGGCAGGGCTTGCTGCTCACTTCCTGGCCATTAGGTATTTCAGGCGTCCTCCCTATGGGGAAGACGCCTGATGATTGTGTGGCATCCCCGCACTCTCTGGCCGCTATAGTTCCTCTATAGTACACCTGCCTTGTGTCTCGCTCAGTTCCCCTCTGTCTGCCTCAGCCTCGTCCTGTCCGTTCTTCTCTCCCAGTGCTCCTCCTGCCTATTTTCTGGTTTTACGTACCTCCAGGTCCCCCTCCTCTCTTCCTGGACTTCCCTTCCCTCCTGGGTTCCCTGTCCTCTGCCCTTCCGCTCCTACATTCCCTCCCATGGCTCCCTCCTCTGTACTCCCTCGCCTCCTGTGGCGTTGTCTTGCTACCTTACAAGTAACTGCTGCCTGGTTTCCTCCATTACCTCGCTCCGGTACCCTGGTCTCTGTCCGGTATCTCTGCCCTCTCTCTGTCCTAGCTTGTCCCTCGAGCCATCCTTCTTGGTACCGGCTGTCGCGGTTCTGACCCCTGCGGTCCTGTCCCTAACGATCCCTGTATAGGGGTCGGTCCTCACCTGGCGCGCTCGGCCCAGGGGCTCTTGATCCGCGACCCAGAGGGTCCACTCTCGGACGTTGTCGGTTCCTGAACGTCACAGTATCATCAGGCCATGGATCCCACAGGTGCCACGGCCGCTACACAGAAGGAACTACTTTTTCTACGTGAAAACCAGACCCAGATAATGTCCTTCATATGAAATCCATGGACACCTGGCTGTCTGCCCTGCAAACCTCTGATCCAGGGCATGCTCCCCTCTTAGCTAGTCTTCAGCAGGAGCTTGCGCAGCAACGCGATGCTCAGTCTCACATCTTGGGTTACATGGCGTCTGTTGATGATCGACTGCTTGTATAGGGGTCGGTCCTCACCTGGCGGGCTCGGCCCAAGGGCTCCAGATTTGCAACCCAGAGGGTCCACTCTCGGACGTTGTTGGTTCCTGAACGTCACAATTCCAAATGGGGGACATCAGACACTGGAGCAGCATTTACGGGGCCCATTATACACTGGATGATTAGAAATGGGGCCCATTATATATGGAGCATAATTTAGGCCCATAACACACTGGAGCATCGTCCATGGGGGCTAACAAACACTGGAGCATTCCAAATGGGGGACATCAGACACTGGAGCAGTATTTACGGGGCCCATTATACACTGGAGCATTAGAAATGGGGCTCATTATATATGGACTCTATGGAGCATTATTTGGGCCCATAAGACAGTGGAGCATCATCCTTGGGGACCAATATATACTGTAGCATTATGTGGAGCTCATCATATACTGTATGGAACATTATATGGGACCAATTATTCTGTATGGAGAAATATATGGGGCTCATTCTGTATGGCGCACAATGTGGTGGCCATAATACTGTATGGAGTAATATACTGTCCGTTTTTTGAGCTATTGTAGAATTTAAAATAGATATCAGTCATATCATGTAAGCAGTGAAGTATTTTTTTTTGTACTATACCTATATTTCTGTGCCATATCGGAGCATTATGAATTGTGGTATGTGTTAAAAGGGCGCACTGACACTCTTTGGCCCAGGGCACACAAAAACCTGGCCCCAGCCCTACCCCCCACAACTTTAGCCAAATAACCCCCAGTTTCCAATGCGTAACTGTTATTATAAACTAAATTAAGGTTGCCAAGCTTAGGTAATAAGAATTGACATCGTTGGCATTGAAATGGGCACTGTAGGTGTGTTTTCTGTCCTCCACTCCCTGCTGACTTTGCTTCCCCATTGACTTGCATTGGGTTTCGTGTTTCAGTCAGACACCGACTTTTCCCTATAGTCGGCCAATTTCGTTCGACCCGACTTTTTAGAAAGTTGGGTTTCATGAAACCTGACTCGACCTGAAAAAAAAGGCAAAGACGCTCATCTCTAGTTGCCAGCACAGCCTCAGTGGGAATTGCAATTTTTTTTTTGCAATTTCGCCACAGCTATATTTACGGAAAAATAATAAAGTTATCGCTCTTGGAAAAAGGGGAGGAAAAAAATCAAAAAACAAAAATGGCCCAGGGGTAAAGGAGTTAAAGCTTTGAGATGGCAAAGTCCTGACCATAACGTTGTACAAATGTTGCAGAAGAACCTGTAGCTGAGTAGTTAACAGAATAAAATCCACCAAGATAACAGAGATGAAGCTGTTTTGAAGAGAGCAATGAGCTAAAATTCCTCCAAGTTGACAAATTGATGTACAGGACTAAACAACAATTACTGGAAATGTTTACAGTTATTGCTGTATAAGCAGGTCACACCAGATACTGAAAGCAACGATTCACATACTTTTGCCTTTCACAGACATGCGATATTGGATCATTTTCCTTATTTAAAAAATGAACCAATATCTCACATGATCCAATAGGTTTGACTCTAAGGCTGGTTTCACACTTGCGTTTTTTTGCGCTTTTTTTTGCGCAAAAAGAACGCATGCGTTTTTTTCCCTATACTTTACATGGGTGCGCATACACATGCGTTTGTACGCGTTTGTATGCGCATGCGTTTTTTTGTAGTGTGCACTCGGGTGCACAAAATGCATCCTGTTGCATTTTTTGTGCGTCCGACTTGCCCCCCAAAAATGCATGCGCACGCAATGCAGTTTTTTTCACCCAATTACCCATTATAGTCTATGGGTGCGCATACCATTACCATGCGCATGTATGCGCAAAAAAAACGCACCCAAACCCGCAAAAAAAGCACACAAATGCATGATGCTTTTTTTATGTGCATTTGCACTGTGCACGGTGCGCAGCGCAAAAAAACGCAAGTGTGAAAGTAGCCTTAATCTTATTTTAGGACTTATGAGAAATATGGAAAGTTCTAAAAACTTTCAAGCACCACTGTACATGGGAGTGTAGGATTGTAAAATTTAAAGTAATTTTACCACTAGAAGCTTCATGGAGCAGCAGAAATCAACATCTCCTCTTTTTATCTGACAGGGGTTCTTGGTCTGATATTCTTCTGTGGTAGCCAGTGATGAACGAGCATGCTCGTCACTACTCAGTGCTCGCCCGAGCATCTCACTGCCCGAGATGCTCAGAGCTCGCCAAGTATTTCCAGGGTTGCTCAATGGTAGCTTGGGTCCCCGCCCTGCATGTTTGGCGCTTTTCAAAGAGCCAATGAACATGCAGAGATTGTCTGCCACACATTCTAATGCCACAGCCATGTTGGTTGTGGCATTACAGTGATTGGCTGGCCACACAGCATCATCAGGTCTATAGTAGGCAGTGTCATGTTCATCACAGTCTGCTTCAGACTCAGACAGTGTAGGGAGAGATGCTGCTGAGCTTGGGAGAGATTTGATTGTTTATTAGGAAGTGTGGGTATACCATCTCTAATACACAAATCCATCTCAGCCAACAGTCCTTCTGAGGACTAATAGCTGCATAGATATCAGTGCTAGGCAGGCAGGGTATGTGGCAGACTTTATTGCGCATAGCAAGAGGGTCCATTCCAGTCCTGTCTGCTGCTGCTGTTGCTGCCTATTACAGATATTTATAGACAAAGCCCCAGGTATTAAGAGCCATTTTTTTGGTTCTTAATCCTGTTTCTGTGCTTTAGAAGCAACCAGAGAACACCGTTTTTCAGCTCCATTTGTTTGTTGGCACTGCAAAAGACAGCCAGATACTTTCCGTATTATAGCATAAAAATCCAGATATTTTAAACAGGGGTTTGTCAGTTACATGGATCACATCTGAGTGTGCCAAAAATTGTGCCATTTCAGACCTCAATTTAATTTTTTTTCAGTGTTTTAGGCAAGTTATTGAGACCAGTTTTCTGAACAAAAAAAAAGTTACCTACAGGCCAGATATTTCAAACTGTGGTTTGTCTGTCAGACGGATCACATAGTGCACTCAAAACTGTGCCATTTCAGGTCTCAATTTAATTATTTTTTGCATTGTTTCAGGCAAGTAATTGAGACCAGTTTTCTGATAAAAAAAAATTGTTACCTACAGGAACGATATTTCATACTGTGGTTTGTCGGATCACATTTAAGTTTGCTACAAATTCAGCCATATGATCCTCCATTTAAAATGGGCAAGGTGCGAGGCAAGGGACGGGGAACTGGACGTGATGGTGATGGTGCATGCAGAGGCCAAGGGCAAGCTGAAATTGTGTCACGACAAACACCCACATCTTCTTGCCCGACCTTCCTGTCCCAATTACTAGGGGACCGCAGCTGCACACCACTATTGAACCCAGAGCAGTGTCAAAAAGTTGTTGGCTGGAGAACGGATAATGCTTCCAGTCAGTTTGCCACCTCCACCACCACCCTGTCTTCCACGCAGTCAAGTCTTAGTAGCCGAGAGTCTGGACCACATATTCCTCACCTTAGGCTGGTTTCACATTTGCGTTTTTTAGCGCTGGAAAAAAACGCATACGTGCGCATGCGATTTTTCCCCTATATTTAACATGGGTGCGCATACCTGCGCGCTTGTAAGCGCATGTATGCGATTTTCATGCGCTGCGTTTTTTTGGGGTGTGCGTTGGTATTTTCCAGACGCAGCATGTTGCATTTTTTGGCCCTGGAAAAAATCGCATGCGCACGTATGCGCACGATTTGCGCTAAAAATGGCCATTATAGCCTATGGATGCGCATACGTGCGCACTGGCATGCGCAGGTATGCGTTTTTTTAGCGCTGCGTTTTTTGGGTGGTGTCCACTTTTTATCCTAGTTAGAATCTTCTAAAGTCAAAAAAAAAAAGTCTATATAAAGGAGGTGCCTGCCAAAACTCTGCCACTACTACACTGACAGATTTAAGAGCAGACAGTCAACCAAGAACCCATTATATCAGCGAAGAATGTGAGTATATTACATTATATGCCTGTCCTTTTAAATTATGTATGTACTAATGATTTTTATTATTTTTACATGCAGTATGTCTTCAGAATCCGAGTATTCCCCATCGCGGCAGGAATTGGCGCAAGCAGACCGTGAGGTGATTATTTTCGTGCATCTGGTAAGTATATCTGCTGCTTCTCCAAATCTCTTACGTTTTTTTCAACTTTCTTAAGACATCGTCATCATCATCTGCGGACGGGACTAGTGAGGGCGAAGAGCAGGAGCAGCGAAGCCAAGTCCCGGTGGTGATACGGAATGTAAGTATCAAATGATTTGTAATGTTCTTTATTTTTTATCTTCTATTTTTACTCTTTTTTTTGTTTCTTTTTTTGTAACTTTTTATTCAATTTAAATTTGATTATTCTAATGAATGTGTTTTGTCTAGGTTCCACAACGGGATGAAGACATCTACCTGGATAATGAGCAGCTCATCAGCCTGGTCCAGGAGCGTTCGCCGTTGTGGGACAGCCGTGACCGGCTGTACAAGGACAATGTGGTGACCCGGCGGCTATGGAATGAGGTGGCCGCAGCGTTGATGGATGGCTGGGACAGCGCCACAGCATCCTCCAAAAAGGCGTTTAGTGAGTATTTCCCTGCTCTGTATTGTGCCGCAGTGACTGTTGTCCTTGACGGCACTGTTGGGTTTCGTGCTAGGCGTATTCTAGCAGGAAACCCAACAGTGTCATCGGGGTCTACAGTGACTGCTTTGAGTATTGTATTGCTACATTGTGCCTCAGTGACTGTTGTCCTTGACGGCACTGTTGGGTTTCGTGCTAGGCGTATTCTAGCAGGAAACCCAACAGTGTCATCGGGGTCTACAGTGACTGCTTTGAGTATTGTATTGCTACATTGTGCCGCAGTGACTGTTGTCCTTGACGGCACTGTTGGGTTTCGTGCTAGGTGTATTCTAGCAGGAAACCCAACAGTGTCATCGGGGTCTACAGTGACTGCTTTGAGTATTGTATTGCTACATTGTGCCGCAGTGACTGTTGTCCTTGACGGCACTGTTGGGTTTCGTGCTAGGCGTATTCTAGCAGGAAACCCAACAGTGTCATCGGGGTCTACAGTGACTGCTTTGAGTATTGTATTGCTACATTGTGCCGCAGTGACTGTTGTCCTTGACGGCACTGTTGGGTTTCGTGCTAGGTGTATTCTAGCAGGAAACCCAACAGTGTCATCGGGGTCTACAGTGACTGCTTTGAGTATTGTATTGCTACATTGTGCCGCAGTGACTGTTGTCCTTGACGGCACTGTTGGGTTTCGTGCTAGGTGTATTCTAGCAGGAAACCCAACAGTGTCATCGGGGTCTACAGTGACTGCTTTGAGTATTGTATTGCTACATTGTGCCGCAGTGACTGTTGTCCTTGACGGCACTGTTTTTTTTTATCAACAGTGGACAAAGTCCGAACACGTTGGCGTTCGATCAAGGACCGCTTCAACAGTGATGTTCGTGCTGAGGGCCAGGTTTGCAGTGGATCTGCGTCAAGGACCAGAACTAGATACCGTCACTATCACGCGTTGCAGTTCCTAAGACCGGTCCTTGCCACAAGATCGTAAGTATTATACATTTTGGGTTTTTATTTTTATTAATCTGTGTTTTTCTAATCCACAGCTGATGCTTCTTGTAAAGGCATGGTAGTAATGATTTTCCTTTCTTCCACAGCACCTGGAGCAGCACCCTGCAACCTGGCCCTGGAGCGGTCCTTCCTCGGACGTCCTCTGACCCGTCCCAGCCATCCGACAGCCAGGAAGCACCTTGCAGGTCAACCACACACACAGCTGGTGACCAGGAAGCTGGGCCATCAGGTGTTCCCCTGTCCCAGGTCTCTGCCACTGGTTATGCGGGCACTACCCGCCAGCGGCAGAGGGCCTTGGACAGGAATGTCTTGCCCGAGTTTATGCATTTGAGCGAGACATTTAATTCCAGCCTCAAGTCACTGTCCGACAGAGTTGAAAGCGGTTTTGCACTCATGGAACGTGGTTTTAACCACTTTGAACACCGCTTCAATTCTGTAGAACAGCGCCTTGACCGTCTGGAGGCCGACCTCAACAGACCAGCACACCATTTTTTTAGTAAGATTGAAAAGGGCATGGCGGAACACCTTAGTCCTGATCAACAGCTGAATGTGCTGCAGGCCTGCAACAATGCTTTCTTGCAGGCTATGCAGCATAATCGGTACGGTCAGCAGTCAGTGGTGTCCTTTCCACCTGTGCCACCATTGACTCGCTTCACCTCACTACCTACTTGTGCTGCATACCACTGCACGGACACCTCTATTCAAAGCCAGGACACCCACCGTTACACCACCACAAGTCTGAGTGCAGCTGGTCACTTCACCGACACCACCATGGCAAGCGCTGCTCCTGTCTGGAGCACCACCGCCAATCCCATGCATGCGTGGAGCTCAGCCACCACTAGGCAAACATGGAACAGCCCTGCCGCTACAACAACATGTAGTAGCCCTGCCACCACCACTCTGCAAACCTGGACCATCACTGCCGCCACCAGTCCTCCTGCAAGGACGAGCACTGACAACGAAGAGCAGCAGCAGCCACCTCAGCAGCAGCAGCCACCTCAGCAGCAGCCGCCACCTCAGCAGCAGCAGCAACCACCTCAGCAGCAGCCACCTCAGCAGCAGCCGCCACCTCAGCAGCAGCAGCCACCTCAGCAGCAGCCGCCACCTCAGCAGCAGCAGCCGCCACCTCAGCAGCAGCAGCCATACCAGCAGACGGGGGACCTACATTCCATATTTGCCCCTAGTTCAAGGCGACATCAATCAAGGCGGGCATTGGGCCAAAGTCGGTCCAGGCACACAAGCCTACGGCGACATGCCATTACAACTAATGTACCTGAACAGATTTCCTCTCCTACAAGTGTTCCTAGTTTAATTCCCTTAACTGGACTACCTTCCCCCACAAGTTTTGTTGCCCCTTCCCCTCAAACACCGTCTTCAACTGCAAGTGTTGCATATTCCCTGCACACCCCCAAATTGAAACCATCTGCCCCCAAACGCCGTAAAAAATAATTTTTAGGTTTATTTTTGTGATAAAAAATAAATTTACATTTGTGGTTCACCATTACTAAGTTTCATTAATGTTGTTTGCGCCGCTCACACACACTGATGGGTAAATACATGTTAAAAACCAACCCAAGGCCTAGTATAGTCATATGTGAAATAACATGGACTAGTATAGTCATTCCAAGGCCTAGTGTAATAACTCTAGTTTTACCAACTAGAATCTGGTTTCATGAAAAACAAACTGTTGAAACTTGTCTAAAAAATAAGTTTCTTTCTAGTTTCACCAGTTTGTTTTTTGTGAAACAAGATGCTAGTTGTTAAAAATCGAATTATTACAGTAGGCCTTGGTATGACTATACTAGGCCGTGGTATTTCACATATTACTATACTACTAGCCCCAAGGCCTACTATACTCATATTTGAAATACCACGGCCTAGTATAGTCATTCCAAGGCCTAGTGTAATAACTCTAGTTTTACCAACTAGAATCTGGTTTCATGAAAAACAAACTGTTGAAACTTGTCTTAAAAATAATTATCTTTCTAGTTTCACCAGTTTGTTTTTTGTGAAACAAGATTGTTAAAAATCGAGTTATTACAGTAGGCCTTGGTATGACTATACTAGGCCGTGGCATTTCACATATTACTATACTACTAGCCCCAAGGCCTACTATACTCATATTTGAAATACCACGGCCTAGTATAGTCATTCCAAGGCCTAGTGTAATAACTCTAGTTTTACCAACTAGAATCTGGTTTCATGAAAAACAAACTGTTGAAACTTGTCAAGTTTCACCCGTTTGTTTTTTGTGAAACAAGATCCTAGTTGGTAAAAATCGAGTAGGCCTTGTTATGACTATACTAGGCCGTGGTATTTCACATATGACTATACTAGTAGGCCCAAGGCCTACTATACTCATATTTGAAATACCACGGACTAGTATAGTCATTCCAAGGCCTAGTGTAATAACTTGTAAGTTGGAATGGAGCAGATTACATTCATCCACTCAATGCTGACTTGTATTCCCCATGGACTTTCATTGGGGTTGGGTTTTGAGGGTTGTGTTTTGAGAAAATCACATACTTTGTTTTCAACTAGTTGCACAACTTTCTCTTGATTCATGGCCTGCAGCTTTGCTCGTTCCAATATATTTCACGCAGACTAGCAATGCTGCATTTTAACTCATATGTGTATTTACCTGCCCAGGTGTGTGAACATCAAAAAACATCAAAAAATTCAGTTATACATGGGAAGTTTTTTATTAAATTGGAGTTTAAAAAATATAGTGCACTCAGTAATGGTATCAAATAAGGTTTTTTATTACCATAAACAAACAAAAACATTACACCATTTCATCTTGCCAGTGCACCCGTCCTACATCAGAAATAAAGTAGGCCGCAAATTGGTCCCTCATTTGGCCAACTTCAACGGATGACCTGAGAGTGTGCTGAGTGAATTCAGGCAATGGGTTAGGAGCATCATCGTCCAGTTCAAAGGTCGGGTGCTCTTTAGCCATCACAAAGTTATGTAGAACCACACAGGCCTTCACCACCTCATCGACTGTTTCAAGTTTAAGATTAATGGCCGTGCCCAGAATTCGCCATCTGGAAACAAGAATCCCAAAAGCACACTCGACAGTTCTTCTGGCCCTGGTCAGCCTGTAATTAAATATTTTTTTGGTGTGGTCCAAGTCCCGGCTGGAGTAGGGTTTCAGTAAGTTTCCGCACATTTGAAAAGCCTCATCGCCAACCATTACAAAGGGCAGTGGCGGAGCTTCGGTGTGAGGAAGAGGCCGTGGCATAGGGAAATTAAATTGGTTGCCATACAACCTCCGGCCCATGTCTGAGTTTTTAAAAGCCTGTGAGTCATTACCACGGCCAAATGCTCCAATGTCCACTGCTACAAACATACATCCGGCATCCGCAATCGCAATGAGTACTATTGAAAAGTACTTTTTGTAATTATAGTACTCAGATCCCGTTCTTTGGGGTTTGATGATCCGTATGTGTTTACCATCAACAGCTCCCAAACAGTTGGGAAAATTGCATACTGTCCAGAATTTGTCAGCAATTTCCATCCACTTTTCAGCGGTGGGCAGGGGCATAAATTCTGGGCAAAGAACATTCCAGAGAGCCCGGCAGGTGTCAGCAACAATTCCAGACAAGGTAGAGATTCCAATACGGTACTGGAAGTGTAGTGAAGATAGGGTTTCTCCAGTCGCCAGGAATCTGTGAACAGACAAAGAAGTAAAATTAATATTTATGTATATTATTTTAAAAAACTATAAAATAAAATATTAGTACATTCACGAAAACTAATTACCCAAGGTTTTGAATACTAAATTTAAAAAAAAACCATCAGACCGCACCCCTTGGTTTTTAAAACATACCGTAATGTCACCAGTAGCCGTTCCTCAGGAGGAATCGCACGACGGAGCTGTGTGTCCTGTCTCCGGATGGATTGTTGGACACGAGCAAGCAAATCCAAGAAACTTTCGTGGGACATCCTGATATAATCTGTAAATTTCTCCGGGTTTGCCTGTAGCTCGCTGTAGAGGGTGTGGTATGCCCCACGGCTCTCCCGGAGTTCAACAATCGGATGTATCCACATACGCCGCCGTCTTCGCTGCCTCTCTCTCTTCCTTTGTTCATGGCAAGCAACTGCATACGCCTGAGCCATCGCGATGTCCAAATCCAAGTTGAAGTGAAAACTCTTCCAGCGCAGATCCATGGTCACGAGAAGAATCAAGCAAATGTGAAGAATACTGTAGACAGGGTCTATATATATTAACATACCACACCCACAATGAAGTCCCATTGGTCTTGTGTGTTGTTGAATGGTTGTTTTTTCTTTTTTGTGGGGTTTTTCCAAAATCTGTAAAAAAACGCAAACGCACAAAAAACGCATACAAACGCGCAAAAACGCAGCGTTTTTTTCCTGCATGCGCATTAAAATGCTGGAAAAAAACGCAGCGTTTGTATGCATTTGTATGCGTTTTTTTAATGCGTTTTTTTGCGGGAAAAACGCGCTGCAAAAAAAAGCAAGTGTGAAACTAGCCTAAATCCTTTTTTCTCCCACCATGCTGAGTGCCCGGAAACAACTGATCCCACACTTGGACACTCCGAAGAGCTGTTTACTTTTCTATTTATAGATTCGGGCTGCTTGCCTGGTCCATTTGAAGTGGGGCAAGAGGAGATTGGATGTAGAAATGCCCAAATATTGGAGCAGCCACAGTCACACAAAGGCGACGGTGAGAACATGTCACAAGAGGTGGATGATGATGAGACACAATTACCAGAAAATCAGGAGGAGGACAAGGGTGCGGAAGTGGAAAACGAGGTGGTGGATTATATAGTAACTGACCAAACCTTGCAGGAGGACATGCAGATCAAAGACAGCAGCACATGGGGGGGAGAAGACTCTGCTGTGCTGGTTATCATGGTGCTTGATGAGGGGAAGCTTATGTGTGGGGTCAGCATAACACCCCAACAAGCAGGAAGAAGCAGTGTAGTGGCCACAGACAGAATGCGGGCGACCATTCCCTGTAACACCAACACGACAGAAGATGCCAGTCCAACTGTTAGGTCTTCCCGAGGCTTGTTGTTTTTTAATGACTCTGCTGATAACTTCAAAAAGATCATTTGCACCACCTGCTAGGCCACCATCAGCAGGGGTAGAAAAACTACCAGCCTGATCACCACCAGCATGATCAGGCACATGGTAGCAAAGCACCTGACTTTGTGGGCTTAACCCCAGGGTCCTGGAACAGTGTCTGCGTGCAAGCCAATCCCCTGTCCATGATGCATGCGAAGATGACTCCTGCCCTGCGCCTGTCATTGCACACACTCAACTAGCATCATCATCATGCACGTCCATGTCCTTGTCCCAGCAAAGTGTTCAGTTGTCCATACTCCAGTCCTTGGAATGCAAGTGCAAATACGCAGCCAATGCCCCACAGGCCACGCTACTAAATTCACACATTTCGCAACTGCTTGTGCTTGAAATGTTGCCTTTTAGGCTTGTGGAGACAGAAGCTTTCCGCCACCTGAAGGTGGCGGCCGTCCTTCAGTACTCAGTCCCCAGTTGCCACTATTTCTCCTGGTATGCCATCCCTGCATTAAACAAGCACATGTCCCAAAACATTAGCCGTGCCCTCAACAATGCAGTTACTGGGAGAATCCACCTAACCACGGCCATGGGGACAAGTGTTTGTGGGCAGGGATGGTACATCTAGTAGACGGCACACTGGGTTAACATAGTGGATGCCAGGACCCAGTCGGACCTTGGGATGGAACACATCCTTCCGACACCGAGGATCGTTGGCCCTAGGTCAATCTGTGATGCCCAAAAGAGTCTACAGCTCCTGCACTTCATCCTCCTCCTCTTCAGCCTCCATCTCTGAAATAACCACATAAGTTAGAAGCTGGAAGCACTGCAGCACTGCCTCAGCCAAGCAGCAACAGGCGGTGCTGAAGCTAATATGCTTAGGTGACAAACCACACATTGCTGAAGATTTGTGGACAGCTCTGAAAGAGCAGGCAGATCTGTGGCTGACACTGAAAAACCTACAGCTAGGCATGGTCATATGTGAAAATGACCAGAACCTGGTGGCGGCTCTGAGGCAAGGCGAGTTCACACATATACCATGCCTGGACCATGTGCTTAACCTCGTCATTCAGCGGTTTCTCAAAACCTGCCCAGAGCTGCCGAATCTGCTTGTCAAAGTACACCACCTGTGTGTCAATTTTAGAAAGTAAGCTATAGCTTCAGTCACCCTTACCGTGCTTCAGCAGCGTTTGCAGCTTCTGGATCACCTACTGGAGCTTGGTGTCCCCACACATTGGAACTCTACTTTGCATATTTTGGAAAGGATTTGTGAGTAGAAGAGGGCAATTGTTGACTACCAGAATCAACAAAGCCATCAGAATTCAGTTCAGACTCCACATATAAGACCTCAGGAGTGGACATGGATGTCAGACATATGTGCCATCCTTTAAAACTTTGAATACTTCACCAAGATGGTGAGCAGCGATGACACCATAATTAGCATCACCATCCCGCTTCTATGCATTCTGAAAAGCTCTCTGCTCATATTGAAAGAGGATGCAAAGCAGGTTGAGCACAATGAAATGGTGCAAGGAACCATACAGAGTGATTACACACAGCCCAGCCTCATGTCATTCCAATGTGGATTGGTTGACAATAAGTAAGAGGAGGAGGAGGAAGAACAGGAGCTACTTCCATGCGCTATAGACGATACTATAAACACAACCAATGTCCTCCGTGATTCCTCTGTGCCTTATAATTATTGGGTATCCAAGCTAGATGCGGGGCTTGAACTGGCTCTCTATGCCTTTGAGGTCCTGGCCTGCCCTGCCGCTAGTGTTTTGTCAGAGCGTATTTTTAGCGCCATTGGTGGAATTATAACTGATAAGCGCATTCGCCTGTCAACTGAAAATGCTGACAGACTGACTCTTTAAAAATGAACAAGTACTGGATTGGGCCAGACTTCTCTACACCACTAAATGATAACAGTGAAACATAATGTCCAATACAGGGTCTTTTTTTGGGAGGTGTATTCCTATGCAACTCTTCACACCCACACATGAGTATATGCTTCTTGATTTTGGCTATTTAGTGTTATTCTCCTCCTTCTCCTCATCCTCATCATCCACCACTACTAGATCACGATGGTGACCGTGGTCCGTGATGCAACAGCCAACTTATTATGTAAAAGGGTGTTTTTGATGCCCTTTAAAAAAATATTTGCACAGTAGGCTGATGTGTACCCCCAAGGGGAAAATGTTTTTCAGCCCATACACTTAGTGTATGGGCATTACAAGCATAGGAGACCCGCTCCTTCAAATTGGGACAAGATTCATAGGAGGACATCCTCCACGTCTCTTCCAACACCACCACTATATCACCAGGGTGAACGTGTTCCGTGATGCGACAGCCAAGTAATTTTTTTCAAAGCTGTTTGCGATGCCCTTTCCAAAAATGTTTACACAGTATATAGAGGTGTACTGTCCCAGGGGGAAATGTTTGTCAGCCCATACACTTAGTTTACGGGCATTACAAGTATAGTAGACCCCCTTCTTTAACCTGGGAAAACATTTTTTGGAGGCCAGCCTTCACATTTCTTCCTTGGTGGATTGGAGTGCATGCAAATTTTGGCCAGGCCTTGTATTCACTTCACGGGCAAGCTTTAAGTGACTTAAAAAAGTCATAATTAGAGTTGAGCGACTTTTGTTTTTTTAGGGTCGCGTTTCGTTTCGTGAAACCCAACTTTTCCAAAAGTCGGGTCGAGCAAGATCGTCCGATTATAGGGAAAAGTCGGGGTCGTCCCGAAACACGAAACCCAATGTAAGTCAATGGGGAATAAAAGTCGGCAGTGAGAGGAGGACAGGAAACACACCTACAGTGCCCATTTGAATGCTAAAAGCATCAATTCTTCTTACTTAAGCTTGTCAACCTTAATTAACTTCATAATACAAGTTACGCACTGAAAAATGGGGGTTATTTGGCTAAAGTTGTGGGGGGGGAGGGCTGGCTGCAGGTTTTCATGTGCCCTGGGCGAAAGAGCGCCCCTTTAACACATACCACAACTCATCATGCTCCGATACGGCAGATAAATAGCGGTATAGTACAATGAAAAATACCTCACTTTTTACATCTCATGACGAGGCCCATCTATTTCTCCATACAGAATCATTGGTCCCATATAATGTTTGAAACAGTATATGATGAGCTCCACATAATGCTACAGTATATGTTGGTCCCCATGGATGAAGCTCCACTGTCTTATGGGCCCAAATAATGCTCCAAACATAATGGGCCCCATTTCTAATGCTCTAGTGTATAATGGGCCCTGTAAATGCTGCTCCAGTGTCTGACGTCCACCTTTGGAATGTTCCAGTGTATGGTGGGCCCCATCTATCATTCTCCAGAGTATAGTGCTCCCCAAAAATTGCTGTCCCAACATTGAAAACAATGAAATAAGTCTCCTCGCTAGGGAATCCCTGTACTTGTCTGGACAGGTGCTGTAGCTTGCTTAACAGCTCGCCAGCCGTTCTCACGCCCAGTATGGATTGCACGTGATTGCACAAAGGTTAGAAAGGGTACCGTATCCCTGGATAACATGTATGGATAGCGTACACATTCAAAATATATGTCTCAGGAGGCAGGCTCAGACGGTGTCAGGCCCAGTATGGATTGCAAGTGATTGCACAAAGGTTAGAAAGGGTACCGTATCCCTGGATAACATGTATGGATAGCGTACACATTCAAAATATATGTCTCAGGAGGCAGGCTCAGACGGTGTCAGGCACAGTATGGATTGCACGTGATTGCACAAAGTTTAGAAAGGGTACCGTATCCCCGGATAACATGTATGGATAGCGTACACATTCAAAATATATGTCTCAGGAGGCAGGCTCAGATGGTGTTAGGCCCAGTATGGATTGCACGTGATTGCACAAAGGTTAGAAAGGGTACCGTATCCCCGGATAACATGTATGGATAGCGTACACATTCAAAATATATGTCTCAGGAGGCAGGCTCAGACGGTGTTAGGCCCAGTATGGATTGCACGTGATTGCACAAAGGTTAGAAAGGGTACCGTATCCCTGGATAACATGTATGGATAGCGTACACATTCAAAATATATGTCTCAGGAGGCAGGCTCAGACGGTGTCAGGCACAGTATAGATTGCACGTGATTGCACAAAGATTAGAAAGGGTACCGTATCCCCGGATAACATGTATGGATAGCGTACACATTCAAAATATATGTCTCAGGAGGCAGGCTCAGACGGTGTTAGGCCCAGTATGGATTGCACGTGATTGCACAAAGGTTAGAAAGGGTACCGTATCCCCGGATAACATGTATGGATAGCGTACACATTCAAAATATATGTATCAGGAGGCAGGCTCAGACGGTGTTAGGCCCAGTATGGATTGCACGTGATTGCACAAAGGTTAGAAAGGGTACCGTATCCCCGGATAACATGTATGGATAGCGTACACATTCAAAATATATGTCTCAGGAGGCAGGCTCAGACGGTGTTAGGCCCAGTATGGATTGCACGTGATTGCACAAAGGTTAGAAAGGGTACCGTATCCCTGGATAACATGTATGGATAGCGTACACATTCAAAATATATGTCTCAGGAGGCAGGCTCAGACGGTGTCAGGCCCAGTATGGATTGCACGTGATTGCACAAAGGTTAGAAAGGGTACCGTATCCCTGGATAACATGTATGGATAGCGTACACATTCAAAATATATGTCTCAGGAGGCAGGCTCAGACGGTGTCAGGCACAGTATGGATTGCACGTGATTGCACAAAGTTTAGAAAGGGTACCGTATCCCCGGATAACATGTATGGATAGCGTACACATTCAAAATATATGTCTCAGGAGGCAGGCTCAGACGGTGTTAGGCCCAGTATGGATTGCACGTGATTGCACAAAGGTTAGAAAGGGTACCGTATCCCCGGATAACATGTATGGATAGCGTACACATTCAAAATATATGTCTCAGGAGGCAGGCTCAGACGGTGTTAGGCCCAGTATGGATTGCACGTGATTGCACAAAGGTTAGAAAGGGTACCGTATCCCCGGATAACATGTATGGATAGCGTACACATTCAAAATATATGTCTCAGGAGGCAGGCTCAGACGGTGTCAGGCCCAGTATGGATTGCACGTGATTGCACAAAGGTTAGAAAGGGTACCGTATCCCCGGATAACATGTATGGATAGCGTACACATTCAAAATATATGTCTCAGGAGGCAGGCTCAGACGGTGTTAGGCCCAGTATGGATTGCACGTGATTGCACAAAGGTTAGAAAGGGTACCGTATCCCCGGATAACATGTATGGATAGCGTACACATTCAAAATATATGTATCAGGAGGCAGGCTCAGACGGTGTTAGGCCCAGTATGGATTGCACGTGATTGCACAAAGGTTAGAAAGGGTACCGTATCCCCGGATAACATGTATGGATAGCGTACACATTCAAAATATATGTCTCAGGAGGCAGGCTCAGACGGTGTTAGGCCCAGTATGGATTGCACGTGATTGCACAAAGGTTAGAAAGGGTACCGTATCCCTGGATAACATGTATGGATAGCGTACACATTCAAAATATATGTCTCAGGAGGCAGGCTCAGACGGTGTCAGGCCCAGTATGGATTGCACGTGATTGCACAAAGGTTAGAAAGGGTACCGTATCCCTGGATAACATGTATGGATAGCGTACACATTCAAAATATATGTCTCAGGAGGCAGGCTCAGACGGTGTCAGGCACAGTATGGATTGCACGTGATTGCACAAAGGTTAGAAAGGGTACCGTATCCCCGGATAACATGTATGGATAGCGTACACATTCAAAATATATGTCTCAGGAGGCAGGCTCAGACGGTGTTAGTCCCAGTATGGATTGCACGTGATTGCACAAAGGTTAGAAAGCGTACCGTATCCCCAGATAACATGTATGGATAGTGTACACATTCAAAATATATGTCTCAGGAGGCAGGCTCAGACGGTGTTAGGCCCAGTATGGATTGCACGTGATTGCACAAAGGTTAGAAAGGGTACCGTATCCCCGGATAAAATGTATGGATAGCGTACACATTCAAAATATATGTCTCAGGAGGCAGGCTCAGACGGTGTTAGGCCCAGTATGGATTGCACGTGATTGCACAAAGGTTAGAAAGGGTACAGTATCCCTGGATAACATGTATGGATAGCGTACACATTCAATATATATGTCTCAGGAGGCAGGCTCAGACGGTGTCAGACCCAGTATGGATTGCACGTGATTGCACAAAGGTTAGAAAGGGTACCGTATCCCTGGATAACATGTATGGATAGCGTACACATTCAAAATATATGTCTCAGGAGGCAGGCTCAGACGGTGTCAGGCACAGTATGGATTGCACGTGATTGCACAAAGGTTAGAAAGGGTACTGTATCCCCGGATAACATGTATGGATAGCGTACACATTCAAAATATATGTCTCAGGAGGCAGGCTCAGACGGTGTCAGGCACAGTATGGATTTGACAGCCCAGATTACACAGCGGAGGAGCAGGGAGAGGTAAAGATTGCAAATGCTGGGGCCCTGCCCAAGCAAGGGGGGCCCACTCGTGGGCGTCAGTACTGGCACTGGGCCCCTCATAGTACAGCGGTGTGTCTGACGGCGGGTGTGCACCACCACCGTCAGAGACACTTGATTGCACTATGAGGGACCCTGTGCCAGTGCCCGCGCCCAAGAGTCGGCCTACCCACCTGTCCAGGGCAACGGCACTCGCACGGTGTCGTGCGGTAGGTGGTGACCCCGGCCATGGGGGGGGAGGCAGCACAGTTAGGGAGTTTTAGAAAGTGGCATATGTTGATGTTGGACATTCAGCTGATGCAAAAGGCGAAATAGGTGAAGTACCAGGAAGAGGTGGACCAAAGCAAGCCATTTTTCTGTCACCCTATGTGTCATCAGGGGAAGGTGGGACAAAATCCTTGGAAACCCATGCGTGGTTCATTTTAATGAAGGTTAGATCATCCACATTTTGGGTTGACAGACGGGTCCTTTTTTCTGTCAGGATTGATCCAGCTGCACTGAAGACTCTTTCCGATATCACACTTGCAGCTGGGCAAGCGAGCTCCTGTAAGGCATATTGGGCCAATTCAGGCCAGGTGTCCAGTTTAGCGGCCCAATAGTCAAAGGGGAATGACCTGTGTGGGAGAACATCGATATGGGAGGAAAAGTAGTTTGTAACCATAGTTGACAACTGCTGTCTCCTGTCACTTTCCATCGATGCAGTATTACCAGTTGTGTGAGCGGTATTTGAAAAATCAGTCCACAACATTGTCATGAAACCCCTGTCTCCAACGCCACTTCTGCTGTGTGCACCACGAACGCCTCTGCCAAGCTGCCCCCGGCCCGTACGGCTCGTGTGAGAACCATCACCGCTGCTGTGTGCTGGGAATGCCTCAAGCAACCGATTTACCAGAGTTGCTTGTTTATTAGCCAATATTAGGTCAAGGTTCTCCTGTGGCATGATGTTTTGTAATTTGCCTTTATAGCGTGGATCCAGGATGCTGGCCAACCAGTAGTCGTCATCGTTCATCATTTTGGCAATGCGGGGGTCCCTTTTTAGGATCCGCAAGGCATAATCTGACATGTGGGCCAATGTTCCCGGTGTCAATGATGCACTGCGAGTGCTGGGTGGAGGAGCACTTTCTGGCAAATCCACATCCCTCCAGTCACGCACAAACCCTGTACCAGACCTTGCCACGCCAACATTTTCACTTGCCCCACGAGATGCATCCTCCTCCCCTAAGTAATCATCCCCATCATCCTCCTCCTCCTCCTCTTCCTCCACCTCGTCCAGGAGAGGTCCCTGAGCAGACAATGGCTGAATGTCATCAAGGATTCCCTCCTCCTCTTCCTCCTCATCAACATTGGCTGCAGACGCCTGCTCCTTAAGGTGCGTCAAAGTTTGCATGAGCAGACGCATAAGTGGGATGCTCATGCTTAGGATGGCGTCGTCTGCGCTTACCAGCCGTGTGCATTCCTCAAAACACTGAAGGACTTTACAAAGGTCTTTCAGCTTCGACCACTGCACGCCTGTCAACTCCATGTCTGCTCTCAAAGTGCCTGGCCGTGTATCCTCCCACAAATGCATTATGGCCTGCCTCTGCTCGCACAGCCGCTCCACCATGTGCAGGGTGGAGTTCCACCTTGTTGCAATGTCGATAATGAGGCGGTGGTTGGGAAGGTGGAGCAATCGCTGCAGCTTCTGCATACGAACGGAGTGTACAGGCGACCGGCGGATGTGCGCGCACAGTCTTCGCACCTTCTGGAGCAGGGCTGTTAACTCCGGATAATTTTTGAGGAAGCACTGCACCACCAGGTTCAAGGTGTGAGCCAAGCAAGGTATGTGGCTGAGTTTTGAAAGGGCTATGGCTGCCACAAAATTACGGCCGTTATCACTAACTACCTTGCCTGCCTCAAGATGTACACTGCCCAGCCATGACTCAGTTTGTTGCTTCAAGTACTCGGCCAGCACCTCGGCGGTGTGTCTGTCGCCCAAACACATCATCTGCAACACAGCCTGCTGATGCTTTCCACTAGCTGCTCGATAGGGGGACACATCGTGTGCAACAGTGGCAGCTGCAGATGGAGTGCTCGTACGACTGCGCTCTGTGGACGAGCTTTCGCTTCTGGAGGAGGAGGAGGAGGGTCGAACGCCTACAGCCAACTGTTTCCTATACCGTGGGCTAGGCAGCACTGTCCCACCACCGCTGTACCCTGTGGACCCTGCATCCACCACATTAACCCAGTGCGCAGTGATGGACACGTAACGGCCCTGGCCATGCCGACTGGACCATGCATCAGTTGTGAGGTGCACCTTTCCGCTCACTGACTGCTTGAGTGCATGGACAATGCGGTCTTTCACATGATGGTGGAGGGCTGGGATGGCTTTGCGAGAGAAGAAGTGGCGACTGGGTAGGTCATAGCGTGGTACTGCATAGGCCATGAGTTCGCAGAAAGCTGTGCTTTCCACCAACCGAAAGGGCATCATCTCAAACGAGATTAGTTTGGCAATGTGGGCGTTCAAACCCAGTGTACGCGGATGAGAGACTGAGTACTTTCTTGACCTACTCATAGTGTCTGGGAGGGTGAGCTGGACTTGAGAGCTGCATATGGTGGAAGTAGCGGTGGACAGGGCGGACTGAGAGAGGGTTGATGATGGTGATGGAGTTGGTGTTCTTTCTGATGGCCTAGAATCAGTCTTTCGGTGATATAACAGTGGGATTCCCTGACTGCTGTGGTCTTGCAACGACACCTCAACATTTGCTGCTGTGCTAACCGGTGGGCTTACAGTGGGGGAAACAATGTAGCGTTGCTGACTACCTTCGTTGTGATCAGTTGCACATGTGGCACTTGAGGTTTGGTGTTGTGTCCACGCTTGCAAGTGCATGCTGGTTAAATGTCTAAGCATGCAACTGGTATTCAAATTTTTCAGATTTTTCCCTCGGCTAAAGGTCTTTGCGCACTTCTTACAGATAACCTTGGCCTGATCATGAGGATTTTGTTCAAAAAAGTGCCACACTGCACTCTTCCTACTTTGGCAGACATTTTGCGGCCTAGCACGCTGTGATCTTTTGACCCTCTGGACAAGCTGTCCAGCAACTCTTTTGATGTTTGGAACCTGTCTTTGGAGTGCTCCGGGCCTCCCAGATAACAGCTGTTGCGATGTCGATGTCTGCTGTGGATGCTCCTCATCTGAGCTATTGGAAGCAGCACCCTCTTCCCCCAATGGATGCCAATCTGGGTCAACAACTGGGTCATCCATCACCTCCTCTTCTATGTCATGTGCACCTTTCTCTGTGTCACCGTGTATGGTGGTATAGTGTGCGGGAAGGGGCACCTGAGTCTCATCAGGGTCAAAATCTGGCTCTGTACACTGCGAGGACAATGTAGTGCTCTGAGTGAATGTACCAGCAGAATCATCCATCAGCGGCTGTGCATCAGTGCACTCCATGTCAGATTCATCTTGGCCTGGGTAATTCACCATTTCACTTGATAATCCAGGCATGGTATGTGAAAACAGCTCCATGGAGTAATCAGTAGTATGGCCTGCGTCATCCTTCAATCTTGGTTGGGGTGAAGGACACAAGGAAAGGTGTGGTTCATGAACATGAGCCTCCAATTACGACTCAGTGCTTTTACTTTTTACAACTGAAGAAGAGGAGGCGATAGAGCTGGAGGCTGAGTCAGCAATGTAAGACAAAACTTTTTCCTGATGCTCTGCCTTTAAAAGCGGTTTGCCAACTCCTAGAAAACTAAGCGTTCGAGGCCTTATGTAGCCAGACGATGACGCAGGGTCAGCACCTCCTGCATTCGGTCCTATTTTGCTCTTGCCACTACCATCAGATCCACCACCAACACCATCATTACCAGCTGCCAACCCCCGCCCAATTCCACGGCCTCTTCCACCAGCCTTCCTCATTTTTGGTAGAAATGTAGACAAAATCCAACAAACTATATAGTAATGTAAAACAAGGTACAAGGTGTCTATAGGACAGGGGAGATTTAGAATTTCTGCACACACTTGTGGACAGTGGACACTTTTGGATTGTGTGAGGCCCACTGATATCTGAGCGCTATGTGACAGGCTCGATGGCACAGCTGCCTGTGACCAAAGTGACGAGAGGATAATGGAGATTTTGAATCTCTGCGCACACTTTTGGACACTGGACACTTGTGGATTGTGTGAGGCCCACTGATATCTGAGCGCTATGTGACAGGCTCGATGGCACAGCTGCCTGTGACCAAAGTGACGAGAGGATAATGGAGATTTTGAATCTCTGCGCGCACTTTTGGACACTGGACACTTGTGGATTGTGTGAGGCCCACTGATATCTGAGCGCTATGTGACACGCTCGATGGCACAGCTGCCTGTGACCAAAGTGACGAGAGGATAATGGAGATTTTGAATCTCTGCGCACACTTTTGGACACTGGACACTTGTGGCTTGTGTGAGGCCCACTGATATCTGAGCGCTATGTGACACGCTCGATGGCACAGCTGCCTATGACCAAAGTGACGAGAGGATAATGGAGATTTTGAATCTCTACGCACACTTTTGGACACTGGACACTTGTGGATTGTGTGAGGCCCACTGATATCTGAGCGCTATGTGACACGCTCGATGGCACAGCTGCCTGTGACCAAAGTGACGAGAGGATAATGGAGATTTTGAATCTCTGCGCACACTTTTGGACACTGGACACTTGTGGATTGTGTGAGGCCCACTGATATCTGAGCGCTATGTGACACGCTCGATGGCACAGCTGCCTGTGACCAAAGTGACGAGAGGATAATGGAGATTTTGAATCTCTGCGCACACTTTTGGACACTGGACACTTGTGGATTGTGTGAGGCCCACTGATATCTGAGCGCTATGTGACACGCTCGATGGCACAGCTGCCTGTGACCAAAGTGACGAGAGGATAATGGAGATTTTGAATCTCTGCGCACACTTTTGGACACTGGACACTTGTGGATTGTGTGAGGCCCACTGATATCTGAGCGCTATGTGACACGCTCGATGGCACAGCTGCCTGTGACCAAAGTGACGAGAGGATAATGGAGATTTTGAATCTCTGCGCACACTTTTGGACACTGGACACTTGTGGATTGTGTGAGGCCCACTGATATCTGAGCGCTATGTGACAGGCTCGATGGCACAGCTGTGACAAAAGTGACTAGAGGATAAGGGAGATTGGATTGCTTTTAAAAAAGCAGTTTGCGGAGCAGTGGGTAAACAGCAATGCCAGCGTGTCAGGAAGCCTTAAAAGGCAGCCCAACAACCAACACCACTGATACACCACAATATAGCCTCCCCTTGCACTGCACACACAGTGACTTGTGTGTTGTGCAGGCCAAATCGCTAGCAGCAGAAGCAGTTTTTTTGTCTTCTTCCCTGCCTAACGCTCTCGCTACAGAATCAGCAGCAACCTCTCCCTATACTAAGATCGGCAGAAGTAAGATGGCGGTCGGCGTGCACGCCCTTTTATACCCACTGTGACGCCCACCAAAGCAAGCCAATCACTTGCATGCCCTTCTGAAAGATGGTGGTGACCCGTGCCTAGGTCATCACGTTGCCCACAGTGTCCGTGGATCCTGATTGGCTGAAAAAGAGCGCAAAACAAACTTTTGAAACGCGACTTTGGCGCGTAAGTCGCCGACCTCGTGGCCGACCTCATCCTAGGGTCGGGTTTCGTTTCATGAAACCCGACTTTGCTAAAAGTCGGCGACTTTTGAATTTTTTCGACCCGTTTCGCTCAACTCTAGTCATAATGATGAGAACTTTGGTTTCATGTGGCCATCCACTACGTGGTTTGAAAGGCTTATTGGGGTGTGTTAGGGCTGGCGGAACGCACCAAATAATAAAATAATAGTAAGGTGCGTTCGCAGCCCCGGGTCAGCCGTGCAGAGGTGGTAAACTGCTACTTAGCAATAGCGGATGTATTTAGCGGCATACAATAGGTCACGCGCTGGTTAACGTCACCCGGTGTGAACAGGAGCAAACTCTGTTACGTCACAGAGCAGCAGTACCGCGGAACATAAATGCTGGAGCCTGTTAAAACACACAGCACTCAGCAAGAGAGCGCTCAGTAAATGGTCACAGAACTCAGCCCCATGGACACGAGGTCTGAGTCCCTCTAGACTTACTGAGCGTGCGGCATCACACCTGCGGATGCCTCTAATGAACGCTGACCACCGAGGAGTGCAGACTATGTGCACCGTGACGTACAGACAAAGCCACCAGTGAATGCTGATGGCAGTCTCTGACTCGGCCTCTACCTGGACCTCAGCCTGGGTGCTAGCAGGCTAGGCTACACAACACATGCGTACCAAGGGTAGGGGTTTCATAATGAGTCATTTATCAGAGACATTCATACATGCATACAACACTCACTCCACATGGTCTAATCTTTTTCTATATAAGCGCACGGCCGTGCGGTCGTGCGATCCTTTTATAGATGCAGCCTTCCGGGACCCTCCTGATGGCCTAATCCGAGCTGCAATAGGACCTGAGCATGTGACCTCCGACCTCCAATGAGAGGTCATCTCACGGGCATGCTCAGTAGGAGAAAAGCAGGACTTAGTCCCAGGAGCATCTGCTCGTCGCTGACTCATGCACGGTACAATAGCTGAGCCTGGAGTAGCAACCAGACGCCTAACATTAGCCTCGGCAAGACGCTGGGACCGACGTCTCTGCTGAGCTGGAACCTCTGTGGCTGTAGAGGAATGGGCGACCGCTGAGGACATGGCTCGAGACTCTCCCTGTGCAGTGGGAGAAATTCGACACCTAACAGGGTGTGTCTAACCTAGGTGCAGGGCAGGGCTTGCAATCAATGCATAAGCAAACAGTATGGGATGAATAATGTGAACTTGGTTTTCCTGTGGCCATCCAGTATGTGGGTTCAAAGGCTTATTGGGATGCATATAACTTTGGTGCAGGGCAGGCCTTGCATTCAGTGCAAAAGGAAACAGTATGGGACTGCCAAATTAAAAATGTGAACTTGGTTTTCATTTGTCCATGTGGTATGTGTTTTCAATGGCTTATTGGGGTGCGTGTAACTTTGGTGCAGGGCAGGCCTTGCATTCAATGCATAAGCAAACAGTATGGGACTACCAAATAAATAATGTGAGCTTGGTTTTCCTGTGGCCATCCAGTACATGTGTTCAAAGGCTTAATGGGGTGCATGTAACTTTGGTGCAGGGCAGGCCTTGCATTCAATGCATAAGGAAACAGTATCAGAGTACCAAATGAATAATGTGAACTTAGTTTTCCTGTGGCCATCCAGTACATATGGTCAAAGCCTTATCGGGGTGCGTGTAACTTTGTGCAGGGCAGCCCTGTCATTTACTGCATAAGCAAACAGTATGGGAGTACCAAATTTATAATGTGAACTTGGTTTTCATGTGGCCATCCAGTACGTGGGTTCAAAGGCTTATTGGGGTGCGTGTAACTTTGGTGCAGGGCAGGCCTTGCATTCAATGCATAAGCAAACAGTATTGGACTACCAAATAAATAATGTGAACTTGGTTTTCCTGTGGCCATCCAGTACATGTGTTCAAAGGCTTAATGGGGTGCATGTAACTTTGGTGCAGGGCAGGCCTTGCATTCAATGCATAATGAAACAGTATCGGAGTACCAAATGAATAATGTGAACTTAGTTTTCCTGTGGCCATCCAGTACATATGGTCAAAGCCTTATCGGGGTGCGTGTAACTTTGGTGCAGGACAGCCCTGTCATTCACTGCATAAGCAAACAGTATGGGAGTACCAAATTTATCATGTGAACTTGGTTTTCATGTGGCCATCCAGTACGTGGGTTCAAAGGCTTATTGGGGTGCGTGTAACTTTGGTGCCGGGCAAGTCTTGCATTCAATACATAAGCAAACAGTATGGCAGTATCAAATGAATAATGTGAACTTGGTTTTCCTGTGGCCGTCCAGAACGTTTGTTCAAAGGCTTATTCAGGTGCATGTGGTCATCCATGACGTCTGTTCAATGGGTTGTTGGGGTGCGTCCAAAATTTTGGCAATCCTGCCACTCACTGCATATGCAATAACAGTATGAGAAACCCACTGTTTAATAATGGGAACAACAAAGCACAGCCGGCTGATAGCGCTCTAAGAATACTGAGGGCCGACTGCTGGCCCTATAAAAATAGACTTTGTGATTTTCAGAGTCCATCCTTCATAAATGAAACAGGATGTGTCTGATGATGTGTCACACACCACATGGCCAAATAAGGTTGTTAAATGACATTTCCCAGTGAACGCATTTGTCTTGGTTGAAAGCAATGGTAAAGTTGAAATTGCATCAAAACGGTACATGTGAACATAGCCCAAATGGTGGAGGAACATTTTTGTTTTGGATTATTTATTTTGCCTTACATACAAATCATTACCCTGGAAAGGATGTTCCTTAACATATTTCCCAGGAAAATGCATTTAAGTTTCATTTTTGTATGCTTTATTGTGCGTCTTCAAAAGTGGCGTAAGACTCTGACATCATTGTTCACAGCTGTGATATGGGAGTCAGAAATGCTTCAAGGGGTATTCCCATGATGTTCCCATTTCATTTGTGCACGGTTTCCATCAATTTCAGACGTTTTTAGACCTTAAAAGGACCCCCGAGGGGGGGGGTCGAGGCAAAAATGTTTGCTTTCCCATAGACTTACATTGGGCTCGTTGCTTGGGTCGAGCACCTGAGCATCCCAATTTGCTCAAACCAAGCAACAAGCACCCGAGAATTTTAGTGCTTGCTCACCACTAGTGTTAGCCATTTACTTAAAGGTTCCACTTGGTCCCCACATGTAGAACCACTGTTGATACAAAGTAGTATTACTATTACTGTCATCGTCTCATCATCTGGAAGCAGTTACACCATTCTCTGCTGGCATTTTTGCCAACAAAACTGAGAAAAATCTTGAAAACTCTCAGGAGATGAGTAAATTCCTTGATGCTTAAACCACACAGTCTTCTACCTAACAGTAATGCCACTGTCAGAATCACTCAGCTCTCATTTCATCCTCATTTTGATGTCTTGTTGGCATCTGTGCACTATGAGGACTTTCACTAGGGGACCATGGCTTCAATGAGCTGCCATCTACATGGATGCAGCATATATCCATAGGGAACTATGTATTATTCTATCTATCTGGACAAGATATATGTAAACATAAACTCCCTCAAGTGCCCAATGATAACTATGAACATATTGCAAAGTAACAACAGGATTTATTCTAATAGTATATGTTAAAACTAATAAAAGGCCCCATCTCTCTTCAAATAAATGGTTATCTGAGATGTAAGTGGACATAGCCTATAAAGAAAGGGTTATTTCAGGTTGACACTAGATATAAAAGGATGAGAAGAAGGACAAAGAGAAAACATTCTTGATGTTGACTTTAATGCTCCTTTGTGGGATTAATCCTGCACCACCTCACTAACAAATGGTTGTGTTAGGAGGAAGCCAATGTTATTTTTGCTAGGTACATGGGAGCAACCTGTCATGAAGATATAGAGGGCAAACACAGCTCCCTGCAGAGACAGTGAGTGACAGAGGCAGCTGCAGGGTGAGTCTGAGTGAAGAGAACCAGGCCTTCTCAGGAGCAGGGAATGCCGCCCTCCCCCTTATCCTCTGACTAGTGTGCTCCCACACTGCTTTATCACCTTGCAGGACTCCAAAATGAAATGCAATGAAAATAGCTAACCCTTTCATGTGCACTTGGCAGCCTCCACAACCTCTATTGCCAGCATTACTAGGCATAAAATAAAACTATAAAATTGATACACATTCTGACATTTTTCAATTTTTTTTAGTTTGTTTTTGATCTTTTCTTCTTATTCTTTCTTTCCTCATTAGCGCAATATTTTTTCTGCATATTTGTCATTTTTATATCACTAAAAGCCACCATACATGTTAGATTGTACGTTTTGTCCAATAGCTATTACTATAATGTCTCCAAAAGACATACTGAGTGAGTAAAGTGACTGAGGGCGGTAGCCGTGGACGAGCTGCTGCTCCATAACGCCCTTGCACTTTACAGGAAAGTCGTGTCCTAGTCCCCATGTGCTGTCAGGTGTGGGGTGCATCACACTCACTTGTAGGTCGCAGGCCTCCTCTGTCTCCAGTCATCCATCTTCAGGAGTCGCAGCATATACTGTAAGGCTGTGTGCACACGTTGCTTTTTTTTGCGTTTTCGCTCTGATTTTCTGCTGCGGAATCGCCACAAAAGTGCAAAAAAACCCGAATCCCATGCAATCCTATGGCATTCCGCACTATGGCATTCCGCACATGCTGTGCTAACGCTGTGGATTTTTGCGCTGCGGAATCGCATAGCAGAAAAATCCTCGGTATGCCCATTCTTTTTGCGGAATCGCGGCGATTCCGCACCCATAGGATTTTAATGAAACGCTCAATTTACGCATGTGGCTATGCCCACCATGCATAAATTGAGCATGTCATGTGCGGATGGTACCAAGGGCCTGGAGGAGAGGAGACTGTCCTTCAGGCCCTGGGTACCATAATGCTGTGAAAAATAGAATAAAAATAAAAAATAGTGATATACTCACCCTCCGGCGGCCCCCGGAGTCGTTCCCACCTCTCACCACGCTCCCTGCATCTTCCGGTCCCAGTAATGCTTTGCGTGAGTGACCGCTGATGACGTCCCGCATCTCGGGTCCTTCGCGAAAAGCATTAATGGGACCGGAAGATGATGGGAGCCCCGCTGAGTAGATCGAGGGCTGTTGAAAGGTGAGAATAATATTTTTTATTTTTTTAATTATATTAAAATCCTATTTCCAAGCGATGCTAATCTCTTGGAATGCGCAAGCAATCCACAAGCGAAAAATGCTTGCAAAACGCTTGTTTTCCATGGGAAAAACGCATGCGAATTCGCATGCTTTTTAGCAGCGGCTGGAGTACGAAAATGTTGCGGAAATTTACGCAGTATTTCTGCAACGTGAATACATAGCCTCACTCTTGGTCACGCAGTTCGTTTTAACAACTGAAATTTTCCTGGATAGTTCCAGTTCAGCAGAGTGCAACATGCAGTATCTTATACAACACTTCTTATTCCTTGTTTCCTTAACAGAGTACGTTTCAAGCATTACTATCCATTTCTCCTGGACTATCACTATATTTACTGGCTCTTTCCAGTCCAGTTTCGCAGTGCACCCAAGGTCCACTACCTTACCTTAACGTGGTTCCATATCCAATTTCCACTGTAAGCAAGAGGATAAGGCACTCTTTGTAGTACCTGTCCATGAGCTCCAGACACTGCAGGAATGTCCTCAAAAGATCCTAGTAAGGCCTCCCACAGCCCAGACAGATAGATGCTTCCCTACAGCAAATTAAACATGACCTTGGTTACGGTACTTCCCTTTCAGCACATCTATCAGAAAGCAGTTCCCTTTTATGGGCTAGTCCCAACTTTAACCATGGCTGTCCCTACTGTATTCACCTGGGAAGATCACCCTCACAACACTATGCATTATATCACTTATCTTATACTTCACATGACACAACATATGTACAAAATGCATGACATAATTTACATTTTGTGAATCTTGTCTTCAGGGGCAGGAATGTGACAGTACAGTCCACCACTCTTACAAGTGTACATGTAAATATTCTTAAAGAAGTGGATAGGCTACTGCTGGGGAGCAAGGGATTAAAATCTAAAATGCATCCTATTTTCTCCTTCCATCAGATGCCATAGGACAGTTTGCATATTCTTCAGATCTGATGGCAATTATCTAATGTGTAAAAGCAGTTTAAAGATGCTGCAACTTAAAGAGGCTTAACAAAAGTGTGATGATTATCACAAAGCTTACTTACTGTGCTCAATGTAGAAAAATCTAAATTTTATACATTTTATTAATTAGGCTTTAGCCATGTAATCTTAGAGCAGCATAATACAGGTGATGATGACCTTATTCCAGTGATGTCACTTGCTAGGTTGTGTATTTTGTTTCAATAAAAATCAGTGTTTTATCAGGAGGAGATTATCAATGCAGGACTAGGTGTCTGGTATTTCCTAGTCAACTACTCTATATAACCCTGCCTCCACCACTGATTAGCAGCTTTCTGTCAATCTACAGTCAAATAAAGCTGTTAATCCAATCAGTGGTATGGTTAGGGTCAAACAGAGATCATCCTTTAGAGAACTGCTAGATCCGCAGCAAAAAAACAGTGATTGAATCCAAATCAGAGTCTCGACTCCTACATCATGCTGCTCTCAGATAGCATAGTGAAAACCGGGTAGCAGATTCACTTTAAATTCTATAAATATTATTTCCATCATCATTCCTGCTGCTTTGCTTGCTCATAGTGCTGAAATGATGTCTAATGACAATGAGACGTGACATTACATGATTATGCCAGCCAACCATAGCATAGCCATGTAACATTGGTTTAATTCATACTGCACTGACTTTTATCATGGTGAATTATTGGCGTTTATAAAATTTGTCCTTTTGGCATCATGTATGGTTATCTTGCCTAAAAAGCATTCCTCTCCGATACTAGCCATATCAGCTACCTACTGTACAGCCAAGTGGTTCTCCAAAGAGTTCTAACAGGAAAGGAGTTTACAACCATGGGGTCAACTCCCAACGGTTGTCCTTCTGTCTACTTTACATAGCACTGACCTGTAGGCTGAAGATCACGTTCCCCACTCTTCAAAGGATGTACACGATAAGCTTTGTTGGCATCATTTTGAGTGACCTCTACCCATAGCTCAGGTAAACACTACTTTATGTTGAATTTTCTGCGTACGTCATATAACCAAAATACATATTTTTTTCTGTCATTTCCTGAAATTTCACATTATTAATAACATTAAAGCCAACTTTTTATTCACACATCATCCATTCGTGGACATTGTGTTCATATCTATATTTACTTTAGGTCCAACTTTTTTTTTTTAAACTAAAATACTGTACAATGTGTAATTATGACTGATCCAAAAAAGTTATTTTTTGCTCAGAACTTTGTATTTGGTTGAAGCATTTTTACAAGTGACCGTATGGTCATAAATCAAGTCTAACCTGACTTCATTCCATATTTCTTAAGGCAGCCAATTTCGAAGCCAGGCCAAAAAGACACAGGACTAAGGAATGGTGGTGAACAGGACGTCCAGGACAAGTCATACACTATTCCCCACATAATAAGGCTAGTCTTCTGTGTTTTGTTTTCAGTGCTTAAACCGCGCTCTATAAAGTCAACAAGTCAAAGTGTTAGCGGAGTAGTAACTTTCACTGAGCAAATAGATGGATTAGCATCGAGTTATTTAAGGGAAACCAAAGTGTATGTTTTGTTGAGTGGAAAGTATATGATGAAAGTGCCCGGCGATTGTTAGTTTTTCTTGTGGTTTTAAGGCTCCTGTTCACAATCACACCTCATAATCCATTCTTATTTTACCAAAGAAAACTGTATGGGGCATAAAGCGTTTAAATATAGAACACAGCCGTATATTCTCGAAAAATGATGTGGACTGTAATTTTTGACATTTTAATTAAAGCTAATAACTAAACCATGAGCAGATTTTATATGATTTCATCTTGGTATTTTGAGAGTAGGAACAAATGAATTAAAGGGGTTCTCTGGGAATATATAAAGAGCACTGTTCTAGACATGCTCTAGCTACAGTATATCCCATAATCACCATGACCTCATTGAGGGGGACTGCTATTTATGTCTTGGTGACAGAAATAGGGTAAATCCATTGGTGTCTATGCATTAATACAACATTTGCTCATATGCAGTGGGGGAATACAACTCTGGCAAAAATTAAGAGATCACTGCAAAATTTTCAGTTTGTCTGATTTTTCTCTTTATAGGTATATCTTTGGGTAAAATGTAAATTGCTCCTTTATTCTATAAACTACTGACAACATGTCTTCAAATTTACAAGCACTAAATATTGTATTTATTTTAAAAAAAATGAGAAAGGGTTAAATTAACAACAAAAATGCAGTGGTTGCAGACCTCAAATAATGCTAAGAAAACAAGTTTAGAAACAACAATACTAATGTTATAACTCAGGAAGAGTTCAAAAATCAATATTTTATGGAATAACGATGACTTTTAATCACAGCTTTCATGTGTCTTGGCGTGCTTTCCACCAGTCTTTCACACTACTTTTGGGTGACCTTATGCCACTCCTGGTACAATAATTTAAGCAGTTCTTCTTTGCTTGATGGCTTGTGACTTTCAATCTTTCTCTTGATTGCATTTAAGAAGTTTTCAATGGGGTTCAGGTCTGGAGATTGGGCTGGCCATGACAAGGATTTGATGTGGTGGTCCTTCATCCACACATTGACTGACCTAGCTGTGTGGCATGGCGCATTGTCCTGCTGGAAAAACTGGTCCTCAGTGTTGGGGAACATTGCTTGAGCAGAAGGAATCAACTGTTTTTCCAGGATGACGTTGTATATGACTTGATTCATACGTCCTTCGCAAAGATTAAACTGCCCAATTCCAGCCTTGCTGAAGCATCCCCAGATCATCACCGATCCTCCACCAAATTTCACAGTGGGTATAAGACACTGTGGCTAGTACGACTCTCCAGGTCTCTGTCTAACCATTAGATCACCGGGTGTTGGGCAAAGCTGAAAATTAGACTCATCAGAGAAGATTACCTTACTCCACTTCTCTATGGTCCAATCCTTATGGTCTTTGGCAAACTTCAGCCTGGCTCTTCTTTGCTTCTCATTGATGAAAAGCTTTTTGCTAGCTTTACATGACTTGAGCCCTGCCTCTAGGAGCCTGTTATGAACTGTTCTTGCTGTGTACTTCACCCCAGCTGCCATTTGCCATTCATTTTGTAGGTGACTTGATGCCATCCTGCGGTTACTGAGTGACATTCAAATAAGATGACAGTCATCCTGGTCAGTGGAGAGTCGTTTTCGCCCTCTGCCGGTCTGTAGCTTTGTTTTCCTCAATGTCTGCTGCTTGACCTTGTTGTAATGGACTGCCATGTTAGAAATTTTAAGGATGGAGGCAACATGACGCTCACTGTATCCCTCTGCTAGTAAAGCCAGAATTGAGCACTTCTTTTCCTCACTCAAGACTTTTCTCTTCAACTCCTTTGGCATGCTTATAAATTATTTTTTCATTCCTATTACTTTTGGGATATTACTCGCATTTGTTTTGCCATCCAGCTTGTCCTATTGCAAGAGGATTGTGAACATCACAGCAGAGTTTTTTTATACTTTCCTTTGTTAAATAAGATTTGGTTCAGGTGTTCACCTAATCAGAAGCACATTACGTAGAATGAGGTGTACTCTGGTTGGAATTCAACTGACACTGGAATGGAATGGCTGTCAGACATGTAGAGAGGCTGATTTTTATAAAACTGTGCGGTGGTCTCTTAATTTTTGCCAGAGCTGTAAGTATGTGATCTCTTCCTGATTTTATGTTTGCCCACTGACAAAGACATGAACAGTCTACAATTGTAAGGGTAGGTTAATTTTAACATTGAGAGATAGAATATAAGAAAAAAAATCCAGAAAATCACATTGTATAAATTATATTTATTTATTTTACTCAGTTACATAGCACCATTAATTCCACAGCGCAAATGCAAGGATGTAGGAGGGCACCACCGTAGGGGATCACCTAATGCATGCTAGGCAACCAGCTGAACATCATGAGAAAAAGAGCATGCACAAACCATTGATCACCCAATAGTATCATAAAAATGTATATGAACTTTTGAACTTTATTATATGACAAAATTTCACAACACTGCAAGAAAAAACACTTTAAAAACATTTAAAATTGCAAACAAGCAATATCAGAAACTAGACCATGATAAGGTCAAACCCTTGCCGCTCCACAATAAATGCTCTCTTTGAATGAAAAAGACACTGTGAGTAAATAGTATAATATTGAACAAACAGTATATAAGGCTGAGGATTTCAAACTTAAGCAAGTCACAGACGCAACATTGTATCCTAATGAAAACCCAATATAATGATTTGTTAAACATACAAGGCAAGAATTAATATTAGTATTGATACCCTCCTTGAAGACTGCACATATTATATAATCCAAAAAAGCTCCCTTTAGGGTGGCCGATAAAGAGGATCGTGGAAAATGAACCCAGAAAAAAAGATTATATAACAAGTAATCTTAGCAGTCCCAATGAATCAAAGTAACTTATGACTCATAGATCAAAGAAAGGGGCCACTCCTGGGACCTCAAGATATTATTTAGCAGTCTAAAGTATCTCTGTCCCTCTCAAATGAGATGGGATGATAGTCTATGCGACCTGTATACTGAAGATTGGATAAAGTGCCTGAAATAAGCCCAAAGGCATGATGGTAGAGATGGATCGCAGTGGAGAGAGCAAGGGTAGAGATGAATCCAACGCGTGTCGCCAGAAGGACTGGCTTCCTCAGGGACATCTAGAGCAGTGTGCAAAAAGAGCGTCTTAAATACCTGTAGAATCACAGGCGTCAGAGATCAGCTGGAGGCTCAGGGGGAGGAGGTGTCATCGTGACCTCATTAGCCGGAAGTTAACACCAAGCACAGCTGCACAATGCTGAGAAGGAAGTCACTCCCATAGTGTTTGCAAATGGCCGACGTGTAGTAAACCACGCATACGCGAGTCTGGGCATGCGCAGAAGAGCTTGAGGCAATAGATAGGAGGAGGGGAATGTCTCCTTAGTCAAATAGAATGAAATGCGCGTGCGTGTGTCCGGGCATGAGCAGTAGACCCTGAAATAAAGGATTAGGGAAAGGAAGGATCTCCTAACTGGCATGTATCATGGAGTGCTTGTGGATTAGAGTAGGGGGCCAAGATACATAGAAAAACAGAGACTATCATTATAATAGTGTCCCAGTCTAAACAGGGGAGGGAGGGCTGTTGTGAGTTCATTCTCCCCTTCACCTTTGATGTCTGATGAATTCCCTCTGCTGGTGAAGAGAGGTAGTGAAATTGATTGGGATGGGAAGAACCTGTCATCTGAACAGGCGGAGTGTGATTGGACATCTGGAATTTCTGAGTGGAAATAAGGCAGCCGACGCCCTGCAGGGCTGCTGGTGATCCTTTCTGCTCTGAGCTCTTGCATCCAGCTTAGTTCCTGTCTACTAAAAGCTAAGTTTTTGCCCTGCTATTATTCCATGAGATTGTGTCTGGTTTCCTTAGTGTTTGTATTCAGCCAGTCCTGGTTGGGACTGGCTGAATTCCATTTTTGTCTCTGATCAGTTGATCTCTTTGCTCTGTTTTCAGAATATACCCGAGTGCTGATATAGTGATTTTGAAGTCTAACGACTTCAGGGCCTTTTTCCCTATCAGCCGGTTGGGACATTTTTGGTAGGATTTTTTGCGGATTGCAGCCAGCATCTTTTCTGTCCTGTCCTATCTAGTTAGTTGGGCCTCATCATTTGCTCAGCCTGTCTTTCTGTCTGTGTTTGTGTTTTCATCTGTTTTTCACCGACAATACATGTTGGGGGCTGTCTATTGCTTTGGGGTCTGCTCTGGGGCAGTTTAGATTTCCCCCTTCCTTCTTTAGGCTTATGTAGTTCTCCGGCTGTGACGAGGGGTCTAGGGCACCATAGGAACCCCCCACGGCTACTGTTAGTTGTGGTGTATAGGATCAGGGGTCTGCAATCCGATAGCTACCAACCTCTCCGGTTTTCTGGACTTAGCTTGTATTTTTGTTTTCTCCTCCTCCGGTGACTCATTCATAGCAGAATCACTAGCCATACCGCAGATTCTAGGGTACTCAATAGCAGGAAAGAATTTTTTTTTTGTGTATATTTTTTCCTCTATTTCTCTGAGGCCGTAGGGGGATTTTTTTCTCAATGGAGATTAAGCAATTGTCTGATCGTGTGGAGCAGCTTACTGCTGAAGTGCCGGGAATTTCCGCCTATCTTGCTCATTCACATGCTGCTGAACCAAAGATCCCAACTCCTGATGTGTTTTTTGGGGATCGGTCTAAATTTCTGAATTTTAAGAATAATTGTAAATTATTTTTTGCCTTGAAGCCTAACTCATCGGGGAGCTCCGCGCAGCAGGTTAAAATTGTCATCTCTTTGCTGCGCGGCGATCCCCAGGATTGGGTGTTTTCTTTGAAACCTGATGATCCTATTCTGACTGATGTGAACGCATTTTTTCAGGCCTTGGGGTTGTTGTATGATGAATCTAATGCTATTGATCAGGCTGCAAAGGCCCTGTTGGCATTGAGCCAGGGTCAGGATTCTGCAGAGTTGTACTGTCAAAAATTCTGAAAGTGGGCGGTCCTTACTACATGGAATGATGGTGCCTTGGCAGCTCTCTTTCGGAAGGGTTTGTCAGAAACCGTAAAAGATACTATGGTGGGATTTCCTGTTCCCTCTGGTCTTGACGATTCTATGTCATTAGCCATTCAGGTTGATCGGCGTTTGTGTGAACGCAAAACTGCACGAGAGGTGTTGCCACCTGTTGAACAAATGTCTGAACCTATGCAATGTGATAGAGTTTCATCTAGGGCCCAACGTCAGGAGTTCAGAAGTCGTAATAAGCTGTGTTTTTTCTGTGAAGATGCCTCTCATATTATTTCTGTCTGCCCTAAACGAGAGAAACATTTTGCACACACATTTGCTGTGGGTGGTGTTCAACCTAAGTTTCTTCTGGCAATTACTCTGATCTGCTCCCTGTCCACATTTTCCGCTAAGGCTTTTGTGGATTCGGGAGCAGCTCTGAACCTGATGGACTTGGATTTTGCTAAACGTTGTGGGTTTCCTATGACACCTCTGCGGACGCCTATCCCTTTGAGGGGTATTGATGCTACTCCTTTGGCGAAGAATAAACCTCAGTTTTGGACCCAGGTGGTAATGCGGGTCGCCCCAGACCATCAAGAAAATTGCAGATTTTTGGTGTTGCATAATTTGCATGATACCATCGTTCTGGGGTTTCCCTGGTTGCAAATCCATAATCCAGTTTTGGATTGGAAATCTGTGTCTGTGGTGAGTTGGGGTTGTCGGTGTGCCCTTAGTGACGCTCCTATTTTCTCCACCTCTCCTCAGTCGCATGATGTTCCTGACTATTTGGCTGATTTTTATGATGTATTTAGTTAGAATGAGTCTGCGTCTTTGCCTCCTCATATGAGTTATGACTGTGCAATTGAGCTGAGCCCTGGGTGTAAATTTCCCAAGGGTCGACTTTTCAATTTATCTGTACCCGAGCACGAGGCTATGCGATCCTATATTAAGGAGTCATTGGAGAAGGGTCATATTAGACCATCCTCTTCACCCTTAAGTGCTGGGGGGTTTTTTGCGGCCAAGAAAGATGGTTCATTAAGGCCTTGTATTGACTATCGTTCCCTCAAGAAAATTACTGTTAAATATCAGTATCCGTTACCCCTGATTTCTGATCTATTCTCCAGAGTAAAAGATGCTTGCTGGTTTACCAAGCTTGACCTCAGGGGGCGTATAATCTTATTCGCATTAAGCAGGGGGATGAATGGAAGACGGCATTTAATACTCCGGAGGGACATTTTGAGTACCTGGTGATGCCTTTTGGGCTCACTAATGCCCCTTCTGTCTTCCAGTGCTTCATGAATGATATTTTCCGAGACTTTGTGGATAAATTTTTGATCATCTATCTGGATGATATTTTGATCTTTTCCAAGGATTGGGACTCTCATGTGGAACATGTTCGGACTGTGTTGAGGATTTTGAGGGAGAATTCCCTGTATGTCAAGGGATCGAAATGCCTTTTTGGGGTACAGAGGATTTCATTTTTGGGATTTATTTTGTCTCCGTCAACTATTGAAATGGACCCAGCCAAGGTACAGGCCATTTATGATTGGGTTCAGCCCACTTCTTTGAAGGCCCTCCAGAAGTTTTTGGGTTTTGCTAATTTTTATCGTAAATTTATAGCTAATTTTTCTGGTATTGCCAAACCATTGACTGATTTGACTAAGAAGGGGGCTGATGTGCTGAATTGGTCTCCGGAGGCTGTTTCTTCCTTTCAGGAGCTAAAGCGAAGGTTCACTTCTGCTCCGATTTTGCGGCAACCTGATGTCTCACTCCCGTTTCAGGTAGAGGTGGACGCTTCTGAGATTGGTGCAGGAGCTGTTTTGTCCCAAAAAGATCCTGTAACATCTAAAATGAATCCCTGTGCTTTCTTTTCCCGAAAGTTCTCCCCATCCGAACGTAACTATGATGTGGGGAATCGGGAACTGTTAGCCATGAAATGGGCATTTGAGGAGTGGAGACATTGATTGGAGGGAGCTAAACATCAAGTCGTGGTCCTCACTGACCACAAGAATTTGATTTACCTGGAGTCGGCGAAACGCTTGAATCCTAGACAGGCTAGGTGGGCCTTGTTTTTCACACGTTTTGATTTTGTGGTCTCTTTTCTTCCGGGCACTAAGAATGTCAAGGCAGACGCCCTCTCTAGGAGTTTCTTTGCTGATTCTCCTATTGTGACCAAGCCTGCTATCATCTTAGGTGAGGGGGTAGTTCTTTCTGCCATCTCACCCTATTTGAGACGTGTTCTGGAAGAGTTTCAGGAGGACAAACCTGAGCGTTGTCCCATTGGAAAATTATATGTTCCTGACCAGTGGAGGAAGAGAGTGATGTCTGAGGTTCATTGCTCCGCATTGGCTGGTCATCCAGGTATTTTTGGTACTAGAGATTTGATGAGTCAGTCTTTCTGGTGGCCCGCCTTGTCTCGCGATGTCAGGAATTTTGTGCAGTCCTGTGGGACTTGCTCCCGGTCTAAACCTTGTTCTCGCTCTAGTGGGTTGTTGATGCCTTTGCCGGTGCCCAGAGGCCATGGACCCATATTTCAATGGATTTTATCTCTGATATGCCTGTCTCTCAGAGAATGACTGTTATTTGGGTGATTTGTGATAGATTCTCTAAGATGGTCCATCTTGTACCACTCCCTAAGTTGCCATCTTCCTCAGAGATGGTGCCCTTGTTTTTGCAACAGGTGGTTCGCTTGCACGGGATTCCTGAGAACATTGTATCTGACAGAGGAGTTCAGTTTGTTTCTAGATTTTGGAGGACTTTCTGTTCCACGCTGGCAAAACTTACAAAATCAGCAAAGAATCAAATACTTATTTCCCCCACTGTATATTGCCCCCTTTTCCTCTAAAACTGCCACTCCTGAGTTCAGCATGTTAACATGGACTCAGTTAAAGCAGTTGTCTATAGGAGCCATCAGGATCTAAGATCTCACCACCAAAGAAAAATAAAAGCTGGAAGCCAGTAGGTGACTTTTCCTCTTTAATAAATAAATTATAAATTATAATTATAAATTTTTCCATTGTACTGCCTTATCGGCACCCAACTTCATAAAGAAACATTTTTATAGGTGTACTATTGTTGCATAAATAATATACAAAATTATTAATTTCAGTTAATGAGATGCTGCTATTACGTCCATAAAGATTGCTGTAGGATGGGTCTCCAATAAGTGTCTGAATAGCTTGATAAAAAGTGACAAATACTATGAACGAACATAGCAATGAACAACTGATAGAGTGATTTTTTGATCCTTAGCCAGACTGGATTATGATGATGAGAACATTACATACAAGCATTCATCTCTTACTGTCACGCTCAGACATGGATAAGTCATGCGGATGATGAAGCATACAGGTATGATGGGATGGAAAAGGGAGTGAAAGGCCCTAACATTAGGGAGCAAGGGATGGGGCACCTCATGACACCAACCTGTGCTTGTCCCTAAGCTGCCCTAATGCTCTATGAGGGTCCTCCCCCTCCTGCCGCCATCACATGCCTAGTTCCTAGCTGTCACGTCAATGTACACAGGCCGGCAAGGATTCTAGCATCGCTACTGCAGATGGGAAAAATACTAAGGAAGTGACAAATACGAGACAGACAAAAATAAATGAATAAATACTCAGTTTCAGGGTCTGCTACTAAGCTTCAAAGCAGCATAGAAAATGTCACTAGGAATCCAAACTCCCACAGCAGCAGCAACACAAGAGAGTTCCTCACTCCAAGCTGGTCTGCGTAGAATAACCCTATCAGCTGATGGGTTATGTGACTATTCAAAGGAAGGTGGGAGAGTGGTCACCAACCAACATCAGCTGACCAGCCTTAAAGAAGCTACCAGCAAGAGAATGATATCAACTCTTGCTGGACCAAAAGGAAAAAACAGCATTTAAATTAGAGCAGGACCAAAGCTGTCACGAATCCCATAATGAATCGTAATTAGTGTTGAGTGATACCATCCAATATTGAGAAATATCGGATCGGATTGGATCGCCGATTCCGATACCGGAAAGTCCCTTTCAAGTCAATGGGACAGAAATATCGGAATTAAAAAAAACCCCTTTCTTTACTTGCACATCCAGTTTGGGAGGGGGGAAGAGTGTGGGCGGTGCGTGGGCGGACACTGTGCGTGTCTGTGTGTGCGGGCGGGGTCTGTGCAGGCCTGCCGGGGGTCTGTACGGGCCTGCCGGGGGCTTGTGCCGGCTGCCGACTACAAGTCCCATCGGGCGATGCCTGCTACAAAGACAGTGATTGACACATTAGCCAATGATGGGGCAGTAGTAGTCCCATCATCCGGCTAATGTGTTAAATGTAAAAAAAAAACAAAAAAAAACATACATACTACATACATACTACATACATACATACTACATATATACAACATTCATACATACTACATACATACTACATATATACAAAATTCATACAACATACATACATACTACATACATACTACTAACACAGGAAAAGAAATATGATGTCATTAGAATCACTGAAACTTGGTGGGACGATACACATGATTGGAATACAAGACTAGAAGGATACAACTTATTTGCAAGAAACAGACTTGATAAACGAGGAGGAGGTGTCGCATTGTATGTTAGAAACGCGTATATCTGCACAGAGATTGAAGCTTCAGAGACTGGGAGTTCTGTGGAAACTGTTTGGGTAAGAATACAAGGACAGAACAATGGAAAGGACACCATTGTAGGCATTTACTACAGGCCACCTGTGCAAGCTGAAGATATGGATGAACTCTTTATGCATCAAATGGCCAAGTTCTCCAAAAAATATGACATAGTTGTCATGGGAGATTTCAACTATCCAGACATTTGTTGGGAATCTCTCTCAGGCAAAACTAACAGGTCAAGGAAATTCTTATCCTCTCTTGCTGACAACTTTATCTTCCAAAAGGTAGGGGAGAAAACAAGGGGAACTGCTACCTTGGATCTAATCCTTATAAACAGGGAGCAAATGGTTGAGGAGGTAAAAGTGGCTGGGACCCTAGGAGGTAGCGACCATGCTATTTTAGAATTTTGGATAACTAGAGGAGGAAGACCTGTGAAGACTCAGACGTCAAGGTTAGATTTCAGAAAGGCAGATTTTAAGGGATTCAGAAAGAGAATTGGAGGGATCCAATGGCTGGATATCCTTAAGGACAAAAATGTCCAGGAAGGATGGGAAATCTTGAAAAATGAAATTCTCACAGCAGAATTGTTAACAATTCCGAAAAGAGGGAAGAATAGGAAGCATTTAAGGAAACCAGGATGGATGAACACAGAACTTAAGCACATGCTAAAAAGGAAGAAAAAAATGTTTATAAAATGGAAAGAGGGAGGCATATCTAAAGAAGAATATAATGCTGTCTGCAGAACCTGCAGGGCACAAATCAGATTACCTTATGCTGAAAATGAATTGAGGCTTGCAAGAGATGTCAAAAGCAATAATAAAAGATTTTGGGGATATGTCAAAAGTAAAAGAAAAGTCAAAGATGCTATAGGATTTTTACAGGATGAAAATGATGAAATGGTAAGACAGGATGTTGAGAAGGCCGAACTTTTAAATTCCTATTTTGCATCTGTTTTCTCTCAGAAAGGAAATGTAACATCAACTGTTCTTCACTGTCCTATTAACGGAATAGAAGATTCCAGGATTTCTATAAACAGAAAGATAGTGAGGAAACACTTAGCTAACCTAAATGAATTCAAGTCTCCAGGTCCAGATGAATTACACCCCAGAGTACTGAAGGAGATAGCAGAAGAAATTTTTGAACCCCTCTCCATAATCTTTGAAAATTCTTGGAGAACAGGAGAAGTCCCAGAAGACTGGAGAAGAGCAAATGTTGTTCCTATCTTCAAAAAGGGGAAGAAGGTGGACCCAGGCAACTATAGGCCGGTGAGTCTGACTTCTATACCAGGAAAGATCTTTGAACAAATTATTAAACAACATGTATGTCAGTACCTGGATAAGAATGAAGTGATTAAACAGAGTCAGCATGGGTTTGTAACTAATAAGTCATGTCAGACTAACTTAATTTCCTTCTATGACGGAATCACTGATTGGGTGGATCAAGGAAATGCTGTAGATATAGTATATCTTGACTTCAGCAAAGCATTTGACAAAGTATCTCATACAATCCTTATTGAAAAAATGACTAAGTATGGAATGGACAAGGCAACTGTTAGGTGGATTCATAACTGGCTTAGTGATCGGACCCAAAGAGTGGTCGTAAATGGCTGCATATCCAGTTGGAAGAATGTCTCAAGTGGGGTACCACAGGGCTCTGTCCTGGGCCCTGTATTGTTCAACATCTTTATCAATGATTTAGATGAAGGAATTGAGGGTAAACTGATTAAATTTGCTGATGACACAAAGCTAGGAGGGATAGCTAATACTAGAGAAGAGAGAGAGAGGATTCAAAAAGATATAAATAAACTGGAGAAGTGGGCAGCAACTAACAGAATGGTTTTTAACAGGGAAAAATGCAAAGTACTACATCTGGGCAATAAAAATGAAAAAAGCATATACAGAATGGGAGGAATAGGGCTAAGCAACAGCACATGTGAAATAGACTTAGGTATACTAATAGATCACAGACTGAATATGAGTCAACAGTGTGATGCAGCAGCAAAAAAGGCAAATGCAATTCTAGGATGTATTAACAGAAGCATACAGTCTAGATCACGTGAAGTCATTATTTCCCTCTACTCCTCTTTGGTCAGACCTCATCTGGAATATTGTGTCCAGTTTTGGGCACCACATTTTAAAAAAGACATCAACAAACTGGAGCAAGTTCAGAAAAGAGCGACCAGAATGGTGACTGGTCTGCAAACCCTGACTTATGAGGAAAGGTTGCAGGATTTGGGAATGTTTAGTTTGCAAAAGAGAAGACTGAGAGGAGACTTAATAGCTGTCTACAAATATCTAAAGGGCTGTCACATTGTAGAAGGATCGACTTTATTCTCATTTGCACAAGGAAAGACTAGAAGCAATGGGATGAAACTGAATGGGAGGAGACACAGATTAGATATTAGAAAAAACTTTTTGACAGTTAGAGTGATCAATGAGTGGAACAAGCTGCCACGAGAAGTGGTGAGTTCTCCTTCAATGGATGTCTTCAAACAGAGGCTGGACAGACATCTGACTGGGATGATTTAGCGAATTCTGCTTTGAGCAGGGGGTTGGACCAGATGGCCCAGGAGGTCCCTTCCAACTCTATGATTCTATGATTCTATGATATACTACATTCATACAACATACATACTACATATATACTACATTCATACAGCATGCATACATACATACATACTACATACATACTACATATATACAAAATTCATACAACATACTACATACTACATACATACTTCATATACAGTGGGGCAAAAAAGTATTTAGTCAGTCAGCAATAGTGCAAGTTCCACCACTTAAAAAGATGAGAGGCGTCTGTAATTTACATCATAGGTAGACCTCAACTATGGGAGACAAACTGAGAAAAAAAAATCCAGAAAATCACATTGTCTGTTTTTTTTTCATTTTATTTGCATATTATGGTGGAAAATAAGTATTTGGTCAGAAACAAAATTTCATCTCAATACTTTGTGATATATCCTTTGTTGGCAATGACAGAGGTCAAACGTTTTCTGTAAGTCTTCACAAGGTTGCCACACACTGTTGTTGGTATGTTGGCCCATTCCTCCATGCAGATCTCCTCTAGAGCAGTGATGTTTTTGGCTTTTCGCTTGGCAACACGGACTTTCAACTCCCTCCAAAGGTTTTCTATAGGGTTGAGATCTGGAGACTGGCTAGGCCACTCCAGGACCTTGAAATGCTTCTTACGAAGCCACTCCTTCGTTGCCCTGGTGGTGTGCTTTGGATCATTGTCATATTGAAAGACCCAGCCACGTTTCATATTCAATGCCCTTGCTGATGGAAGGAGGTTTGCACTCAAAATCTCACGATACATGGCCCCATTCATTCTTTCATGTACCCGGATCAGTCATCCTGGCCCCTTTGCAGAGAAACAGCCCCAAAGCATGATGTTTCCACCACCATGCTTTACAGTATGTATGGTGTTTGATGGATGCAACTCAGTATTCTTTTTCCTCCAAACACGACAAGTTGTGTTTCTACCAAACAGTTCCAGTTTGGTTTCATCAGACCATAGGACATTCTCCCAAAACTCCTCTGGATCATCCAAATGCTCTCTAGCAAACTTCAGACGGGCCCGGACATGTACAGGCTTAATGAGAAACTGGGTCTGAGCAGAAAAAGTAAATGAATGTGCATGCAAAATGTAATTGCATATGAACACATGACCTTTACACAGAAAACCAAAAGCAAAACACAAAACAAATATCCTGGAATAAAAAAGTAAAAAAAAGTAAAAAAATATGTTGCAAAAATTGCATGAAGGTAGTAATAATAGTAATAATAAGGGTATTTAGTTAACATAATTTTGATCAAAATAATGTAGAAGCCATCCCGCCACGTCACGGCAACCCTTGTGGGACAGTCCTAACTCTTGTATTTAAAACCTTTCCACTTGTCAAGTGACGTGAATGTGAACAAGGACAGAGGGACTGAACCACCAGTAATAGTATAGGCCAGACAGGATGGATTTTCCAACTCAGAAACAGGGCAGTCACACCCTTATATGCACAGAATGCACAATGAAACAAATGAGAAACTGGGTCTGAGCAGAAAAAGTAAATGAATGTGCATGCAAAATGTAATTGCATATGAATACATGACCTTTGCACAGAAAACCAAAAGCAAAACACAAAACAAATATCCTGGAATAAAAAAGTAAAAAAAAGTAAAAAAATATGTTGCAAAAATTGCATGAAGGTAGTAATAATAGTAATAATAAGGGTATTTAGTTAACATAATTTTGATCAAAATAATGTAGAAGCCATCCCGCCACGTCACGGCAACCCTTGTGGGACAGTCCTAACTCTTGTATTTAAAACCTTTCCACTTGTCAAGTGACGTGAATGTGAACAAGGACAGAGGGACTTTTTTTTTTACTTTTTTATTCCAGGATATTTGTTTTGTGTTTTGCTTTTGATGTACAGGCTTAAGCAGTGGGACACGTCTGGCACTGCAGGATCTGAGTCCACGGTGGCGTAGTGTGTTACTTATGGTAGGCCTTGTTACATTGGTCCCAGCTCTCTGCAGTTCATTCACTAGGTCCCCCCGCGTGGTTCTGGGATTTTTGCTCACCGTTCTTGTGATCATTCTGACCCCACGGGGTGGGATTTTGCGTGGAGCACCAGATCGAGGGAGATTATCAGTGGTCTTGTTTGTCTTCCATTTTCTAATTATTGCTCCCACAGTTGATTTCTTCACTCCAAGCTGGTTGGCTATTGCAGATTCAGTCTTCCCAGCCTGGTGCAGGGCTACAATTTTGTTTCTGGTGTCCTTTGACAGCTCTTTGGTCTTCACCATAGTGGAGTTTGGAGTCAGACTGTTTGAGGGTGTGCACAGGTGTCTTTTTATACTGATAACAAGTTTAAACAGGTGCCATTACTACAGGTAATGAGTGGAGGAAAGAGGAGACTCTTAAAGAAGAAGTTACAGGTCTGTGAGAGCCAGAAATCTTGATTGCTTGTTTCTGACCAAATACTTATTTTCCACCATAATATGCAAATAAAATGAAAAAAAAACAGACAATGTGATTTTCTGGATTTTTTTTTTTTCTCAGTTTGTCTCCCATAGTTGAGGTCTACCTATGATGTAAATTACAGACGCCTCTCATCTTTTTAAGTGGTGGAACTTGCACTATTGCTGACTGACTAAATACTTTTTTGCCCCACTGTATACTACATTCATACAACATACATACTACATATATACTACATTCATACACCATACATACATACATACTACATACATACTACATATATACAAAATTCATACAACATACATACTACATACTACATACATACTACATATATACAAAATTCATACAACATACATACTACATACATACTTCAGAAATACTACATTCATACAACATACATGCTACATATATACTACATTCATACAGCATACATACATACTACATACATACAAAATTCATACAACATACATACATACTACATACATACTTCATATATACTACATTCATACAACATACATACATACTACATATATACTACATTCATACAACATACATATATACATACTACATACATACTACATATATACTACATTCAACCAACATACATGCATACATACTACATAGATATATACTACATTCATACAACATACATACATACTACATACTTACTACATACATACAACATACATACAACATGCTACAGACATACAACATACAAACAACATACATACTACATACAATACATTCATACAATACATACATATAGACATACAGTACATATAACATAGAGTACATACTCAACAATACTTGTCACTTTGATCCCCAAAGCCAGTGTCATCTGTGGAAAAATATGAAAATAACAAACAACCTATATACTCCCTGATCCGCAGAAATCCACGAGTGTCCCACGCCGATTTCCCGTGGAGAACAGCAGCATCAGCTGATGCGACCGCTCTCTACGGGGCTCCTGGAATACAATGACGGGAGGTAGGTATCCTTCTGCACTGTATTCCTCCTCCACTGTAAAAAAAATAGTCCCTAGTCTCACTTTTGGCATTGCTGTGTGAGAAAGTTCCCACGCAGCTTTTTCAGGCCCATATAGACCCCGGCAGCCGGCACAAGCCCCCGGCAGGCCCATACAGACCCCCGGCAGCCGGCACAAGCCCCCGGCAGGCCCGTACAGACCCCCAGCAGCCGACACAAGCCCCCAGCAGGCCTGTACAGACCCCCGGCAGTCGGCACAAGCCCCCGTCAGGCCCCACAGACCCCTGGCAGCCGGCACAAGGCCCTGGCAGGCCCGTACAGACCCCCGGCAGCCGGCACAGGCCCCCGGCAGGCCCGTACAGACCCCCGGCTGTCGGCACAGACCGCGCATCATGATGCGCACAGACCACGCATCATGATGACATCATTTCAGCAGCCAATCACAGCCACAATAGTGGCTCATTGCATTATGGGGACTTCCGATTCCGGTATCCGATATTGAAAAAATATCGGTACTCGGTATCGGAATTCTGATACAGCGAATATCGGCCAATACCGGATATTTGCAGTATCGGAATGCTCAACACTAATCGTAATACTTGCATTCATAATATTTTTTGGGTAGAAACAAGAAATTCTTTATTTTTTTTTTTGAGTTTCAAAATATCTAACATGGTCATTGTGTTTGCATTTGAGCACAGTGAAATTTAGGCTACTTGTGATCTGTAAATGTCACATATATGGACTTTGCAATCCTAAAGCTGGGTTCGGAGGGGCGTATTTCATGGTCCAGATTAACTGCAGATCTCCCAACTCGAATTTACAGCCTCATATGTGCCTATTAAACTGTAACGCTTGATTAGGAGACCCACGACCAGTCTGGGTATTGCGGCCTATGTATGGACAATGAAATAAGCTCCTTTGTACTTTTCCGAAGACAAAATCTTTAATTCTTATTGAATTGAATAGCAATTAACTAGCCTTTTTATTACAACGATGTTTATTTTTTAAAGGGGTTGTCCCATGAATACACTACACTTTGATCAATAGATCTAGAAATAAAAATTTGCTCCTTAATTGTATGAGTTAGATAAAGTATTCCTATGCTGAGATATTCTTATAAATGTGCCCCTGCTGTGTACTGTGTAATGGCTGTGTCTGACCGTACAGGAACATGGTCTGATCATACCACAGCTCCTGGGTAAGAGAGGAAGAAAAAGGGATTATACAGACATTAAAAACACTGGATCACATCTGATTCTTTTTGTGAGGTAAAACATTTCCCTGCCAGTTTAAAAACTTGCTTTATCTCAAAGAAAGAATCAGCTGTGATCCCCTGCTGTCCTGTCTGTATATTCTTTTACTTCCTCCCCTGCCCAGGAGCTGTGGTATGATCAGACCATGTTCCTGCATGGTCAGACACGGCCATTACACAGGGGAACATACTGTATATAAGATTATCTCAGGACAGGAACATTTTTTTTTTAACATATTCAAATGTGAAATTTATTTTTATTAAAAGATCTATTAATTAAAGTGCACTTTAAGTCCTCAATACTTTCCAACACTGTGCAGGAAATAATTACACCCTTACCGCAGCTTATTTCCCAATTAAGGTATATATTTCGGTATTCAATTTAATACATAATATGCCACACTACACCAATAACAGTGAGCTGAAGTAAACATTAGTAATGTCTCAAGAAATAGTGCCACTCTAGAAGCCACAGGGGAAGGCTGCTCAGTCCCAAATTGGTCCATGCCATAAATTGGGGTTCAGCGACCGGCAGCGCGCTTCCTGTTGTGAAACTACAACTCCTGAAAGCCTCGTATTGGAAAATGCTGGAAGCACTGTTCCTTCTAAGCTGTCAGCTTTGGAAATTAGAGAGTTAAATGGTCTAAGCATTGCAAACAGATTTGGGCAGTCATTGATTTTTTTTTAATCCTCATCAATGTGCTTTAACTATTTGAATTCCAAAGCGCACAGCTTCAAGGGAACAGTGACTTGTAGCTGTAGTTTCACAACACCAGGACTGCTGCCAGAGGTTGCTGACCCCCTGTCCCACACAGGTGGTTGTTCATTCGAATAATTGCATGTAATACTACATTACTCCACTAGTGACTGCTGCAATGATAATGAGCAACCAATGCAATTTTTCATTTTAGGCTTGGTGGGTCATAGAAGCTGAACGTTGCTCTAGATCAGTGGTTCCCAAACTCCAGTCCTCGCGGATCCCAACAAGTCATGTTTTCAGGATTTCCATAGTGTTACACATGTGAGAGAATTCCTGATGCCTTGATGATACTTCCATCACCTGTGAAATACTATGGAAATCCTGAAAACATGACCTGTTGGGGTCCGTGAGGACTGGAGTTTGGGAAATGCTGCTCTAGATCATATAATAAAGGGGTTGTGTGTAGTGAGATAATCCATATAGGACAGTGTTCTACAAGCTATTACCCAAGGAGGAGATGCTTTAATGAGAGTAGTGTGGCCCTCTGGCCTATAGGGCCCTTTCACCCTTCACCAGCACCAATATCTGTTGACAATCAGTTGCATAACTCAAGTTTTCCAATGTGAACAGTGCATCTGTCAGTTTTTTTTTTAATTCCCTAGAGCATTTTCCCCCTTTCCTTTCAATGAGCTGTAAATAATGTGTCCAAAAAATGATCTATATTCTAAGGTCCTGCAAAACTTTAAACGATATATAACAATAATTTACTACTCGCATGGGCAGAGAGCAGAGAAGAATTCCAGGTATGAGATGCCTTGAAAGAAAAGCCTCCTTGCTGGATATTAAAGTAACCTAGACATTACCTACCACCGTTTTTCTGGTAATTACAGAATTTCCTCTCCAGACATCCTGCATATAAGACAAAGTAGGAAGTATACACTCAGGAATAAGCTCCAGTGCACATATTTTGGAAATAGCATATATCAATAAAGTAATTCATACAGGCAGACATCTGGAGTTATTCTACCATTATGGACAAATAACAAGCGTATTCTGTCATTAGCCTGTAATAAGATAAATAGTGAGGTTTGCCATTCGCCTGTAATAGGGATTTTCTGGGTATATGCAATTTTTAAGCTAAGTACTGACATGTTGCAGGAAGTTATCCCTTCAGATTTGATGAAGTTGTGGACAAATTGCAATAGGATATGTTGCGCTGGTCAGTGCACACCTACTTCGGCTGTGTGACTGTTACTTAATTTACCGTAATAGAGCCCCAGGGATCAAGGTCATCTTAAAGGGCAAAGTGATTTAAAATGTACACAGACTGCACAGTTATGTTACGGGTATATCACAGACCATACAGCCCCAGGCTCACCCGTGACAACTTTTAGGGCCAGGATTCAACTATGTCTTGTATAAATGTCATGTCATACATACGTTAAAAAATACTATTCTAATACACTTTTATGGACATGGCAACTTTATTGTTGATTTCTGATGTCTATATAGAGCCAACATATCCCACAGAGCTTTAAAGAAATTCACTTGCTTTCGTCACTTGGGCTCACAATCTAAATTCAGTAACAGTATTGATTCGGAGTGAGGATAGAGACCAACACAAAGAGCACAGCTAGAGTTGAAATCCGGATCTGAAACGGCAGCAATGCTAACCACTGAGAGACTGTATGTAGACACCAGTGTAAAGAATAAAAGTATTCGGAGAGGGTTTGGAAGGTATGTTAAATGGAATCTGCCAGCAGGTGTTTGTTATGTAACCCAAGAGAAGCAAAATGTAGGGGCGAAGACCCTGATTCCAAAGATGTGTCATTTGCTTAGCAGCATGCTATAGTTTTGAAACAATCAGTTCATTTTCAGCAGAAGATTATGAAAGCAGGACTAGGTGTCACGTGCCAAGCAGTCCAGCTAATCTGCGTAATCCCGCCCACATTACTGATTGGCAGCTTGCTGACAATATACACAGCATTCATAGCACTGCCACATCTATAGCATAGAAAACAAGGATTTTAGCAAATGTGCAGCAACCAGTAAAGAAAGAGGTACATTGTTGGAATCAGGCTTTCTGTCCCTACATCATTCTGCTCTCAATTAACAGTTCTTGACTCTACTGTACAATACAATGACAGCAAGCACATATCTGTGATGAATAAACATAGAAAAGAAAAGTGATATAAATTAAATATTTGTATTATATACTTCATTTTCTGAATCCCAAATTCCTATTTAACAAGGAAAGAATTGTTTTTCTTTTTCTTGCATTTCTCCAACAATAACATTTTTAAAACGTGTTTCTTTAAGGACGATTTTTAAACTTTTTTTTATACTTATTTTGGGATAATATAAAAGTTGCACACCCCAAACAGTATTTTGTATTCCATTGCCTCTTTGCAGTTATTATTATTTATTGTTTATTTATAACACCACAATAACAGCAACACTTGATTCGGCTGCCCCCCTCACGCAGAGCAAAACTTGAAATATGAACAGGCAGCCCTGGCTGACCAGCCTGACCAAAGAACTGAGACGGGTTTTCAGGGCCGCTGAGCGGAGATGTAAGAGAACCCATTCTACTGAGCACTTCAACGCATACAAGCAGTCCCTTGCCAGCTTTAAGTCCACGCTCTCTGCCGCAAAACAAACCTACTTCGCATCTCTCATATCCTCCCTGTCTCACAACCCTAAACAGCTCTTCAACACTTTCAATTCTCTACTCTGTCCCACAGCACCTCCTCCCCCTCCTCTCATTTCTGCTGAAGACTTTGCCTCCTTCTTTAAGCAGAAGATGACACGAACAGACAAAACTTTGGCCCGCAGCCCCCAATGCCCCTCTCAGCCGCTCAGCCCTGTTCTGCAACAGCCAGCTCCACCATGACAGAAGATCAGCTTTCAACCCTTCTGTCAAGATCAAACCTCACAACTTGTGCCCTCGACCCACTCCTGTCTCACTTCATCCCTAACTTGGCCACAGTCTTCATCCCATCTCTAACACACCTCTTCAACCTTTCACTTACAAATGGTGTCTTTCCCTCATCCTTCAAACATGCCTCAATCACACCCATCCTCAAAAAGCCCTCCCTTGACCCTTCCTCTGTGTCTAACTATCGCCCGATACCTCTTCTCCCTTATGCCTCAAAACTACTGGAACAGCATGTACGAGTATATCTTGAACTGTCCTCCCACCTTTCCTCCTGTTCCCTCTTTGACCGGTTACAATCTGGCTTCTGAGCGCATCACTCAGCTGAAACTGCCTTAACTAAAGTCACTAACGACTTACTAACCACCAAGAACAAACAACACTATTCTGTCCTCCTTCTCCTGGACTTGTCCTCTGCCTTCGACACCATAGACCATTCCCTCCTGCTACAGACTCATCTCTTGGCATCACAGACTTGGCCCTATCCTGGATCTCATCATACCTAACAGACTGAACATTTAGTGTCTCCCTCTCACACACCACCTCCTCACCTCACCCCCTGTCTGTCGGTGTTCCTCAAGGCTCTGTCCTAGGACCCCTACTATTCTCCATCTACACCTTTGGCTTGAGACAGCTCATAGAATCCCACGGTTTGCAGTACCATCTCTATGCCAATGACATGCAGATCTACCTATCTGGACCCAACCTCGCCTCCTTACTGACTGAAATCGCACAATGTCTGTCTGTTATCTCAGCCTTCTTCTCTGCTCGCTTTCTCAAACTGAACATGGACAAAACAGAATTCATCATCTTTCCCCGCATCTCACTCTACCCCTCCTCCAGACCTATCCATCAATGTCATTGGCTGCGCTCTTTCCCCAGTCCCGCACTCTCGGTGCCTTGGGGTGATCCTCAACTCTGCGCTCTCTTTCAAACCACATATCCAAGCCCTCGCCTCCTCCTGCCACTTCAAACTCAAAAATATTTCCCGGATCCACTCATTCCTCAACCACGAAACCACAAAAACACTAGTGCATGCTCTTATCATCTCCCACCTCAACTACTGCAACCTTCTACTCTCTGGCCACCCCTCTGGTGGGAGAGCTGGTCGTGCAGTGGTGGGTGAGGATACAGTAGGTGAGGGTAGAGCAGGTGTTGCAGTGGTGGGTGAGGATACAGTAGGCGAGGGTAGAGCTGGTCGTGCAGTGGCTTGGTCTATCGGTGGTTACTGCAGGTTGTAGGCATGTTGGAAGAGGTAAGTCTTCAGGTTCTTTTTTAAGGTTTCTACTGTAGGTGAGAGTCTGATATATTGTGGTAGAGAGTTCCAGAGTAGGGAGGATGTGTGGGAGAAGTCTTGAATGCGATTGTGGGAAGAGGCGATAAGATGGGAGTAGAGAAGGAGATCTTGTGAGTATCGGAGGTTGCGTGCAGGTAAGTACTAGGAGATGAGGTCGCAGATGTATGGAGGACACAGATTGTAGATGACTTTCCATGCCTTGGTTAGGGTTTTGAACTGGAGTCTTTGGGTAACGGGGAGCCAGTGCAGGGATTGACAGAGAGGAGAGGCTGGGGAATAGTAGGGGACAGGTGGATTAGTCGGGCAGCAGAGTTTAAAATAGATTGGAGGGATGCGAGAGTGTTAAAGGGGAGGCCACAGAGCAGGAAGTTGCAGTAGTCAAGGCGGGAGATGATGAGGGCATGGACTAGGGTTTTTGCAGATTCTTGGTTGAAGAATGTACGGATCCAGGAAATATTTTTGAGTCAAAGTCGGCATGAAGTGGAAAGGGCTTGGATATGTGGTTTGAAGGAGAGATCAGTGTCAAGGATAACCCCAAGGCAGCGAGCTTGTGATTCACATAATAGAAATATTATTGATGTTTATTAGTGGTGTTAAGTGGTGCATTTCGGTCCTTTTAGTGCATCACATGACACACAATAAGATTTGCCAAATTATTCAGTGTCCTACTTATGGTCCAGAAGTCACAAACTGAGGCTGAGAAAACAATTTCCGGTCCACACATAGGATACCATTGCCGACTAATTTGTCTGTTTGTGGGTCATGTAGGACATTGGATGGACCAAAGTGGGCAGCTTAACAGCAGTAAGAGAGCAAATAAAAATCACTAGTAATACCGTTATGTGCAATGCAATAAAAGATCTTCTGGAAGTGCTGCTATAATAAGTTGATATTTCTGTTACCTTATTTTTTTCTACAATATAAAATATATAAAGAGCTTTTTTTTTCTAATAATAATAATTTTACTAAAAAGATTTATTCAGTCATTTATATATTTTTTGTAACCATGTTAAATGTTACCATTATTCTGCATTATTCCTGGCCAGTCATGGGAGTCTTTAAAAGGCAGGAGGTTAGCGGTATAAAACCTATTGCCCAGGGGGTCAAAATGCAGAGGCTGGCAACATCTCGACAGAAACCCCACTTAAGAGATTAAGCTGCCAAGAAAAGTATTTTTAGAGTATGTGACTGTGCAAATACTAATCTACTTTTAGAAAATTACTGATAATATAAAAGCATATTGATGTGCTTTAATGAGTTATTTATTAATTACTTGCAATAAGGAGTTAAAATTATTTTTTTTACTTTTGGTAGGATTCAAATATATTATAGGAAACATAGAGTTAATAAAAGGCAACATTGTAACCAAGTGTATAATATAACCAGAAATATTTCGGAATGGGACCCTCAATATTAAAAGTTGTGCTGTAAAGATAGTGTTCCAAGAACGCACTTCAAATTTCCTTCTACTGCAAAATTAACTCATGTTTTCCTTATTAAACTGTAAAGACCTTTGTTAGCATAGGTGTAGTATATGGATAAGGTCTAAGGCCTCCTATAGGCAGCTGTAATGTGGCAATATTATAGTGTCTGCATTAGGTCTGCAATATATGGACCTGCCACAGCTCTGATATAGTGGCCACTAAGATGCAGCATTATAGCACACCGAAACAGGCTTTAAGGCGTGTGTATACACATTTAGACACATATATATATACATATTTATATATATATATATATATATATATATATATATTATATAATCAACTCAGTGCTCAGCTCTGCCTGCCAGCTGGTAATCGGGCATATTGGTTTTCATCGGAGCCGTGAGAAGCAATTACATGGCGCCAGTGGGTTACCATGAAAGCCAGTCCCCATCACAACCATCCTCATCCTCCTCTGTAGCTCAAGTATATGCTAAGCTCCAAATAAGACAGGGACATTCACTATATATTGCTAAATTGCATATCACAAGAGATCAAACAATGGCAAGTTCAAGTCTCCTAAGAGTTAAAAATTAAAGTTCAACCAAAAAAAAGTTTTTTAAAATTATAAAAGTTTATATCACCCCCCCTCCCTTTTCATCCATTAAAAATTATAATTAAAAACACATTTTTTGGAATTTTTTAGTCTGATTTTTAAAAACATAAAATGAACCCTATGAGTGAACACCATAACAAAGAGAAAAAAGTCAAAATGCAGGAATGGCAATTTTTTCGTCACCACTCCTTCCATAAAAAAATGCAATAAATACTGATCAAAATGTAGTATCCACGGTAAATCCGTAGACGTAAATCTGTCAGCTTGTCACACAAAAAACTACCGTAAGTCCTCATACAGCTCAACTGATGAAAAAAACAAAAATGTTTTACGGGTCTTGAAATATGGCAGCGTACACAAAAAACCTTCTTTTTTTTTATTAGAAAAATGTCTGAATTTTTTTTTCTTCACTTAAATGCAAAGAAAAATCTATGCACGTTTGGCATTGCTGTAATCAAGATGCTGTAAAATTGACCTAAAGAATCATGATTCAGTATATTTTTTAATCACAGAATGTAAGCCGCAAAAATAAACCCCCAAAAAACCATTGCAGAATTTAATTTCATTTTTTCCCAATGTCGCCACAATTGGAATTCTTCTCTCGTTTTCCAGTACATTATATGGTAAAATGAATGGTGTCATTCAAAAAACCAGAAGCCCTCATATGGCTACGTCTATAGAAAAATGAAAACGTTTTGCCACTTGGAAAAAGGTGGACAAAAAAAAAATTAGAGTGCAAAGACAAAAATTATCTGTGGAGTCAAGGGGTTAAAGGAACACCATGCCTAAAGCATGTCCTATTCCATCCCATTGACTATACAGTTGAAGGCATGCATGCATTTTTTTCCTTTTATCAATCAGTATAGATTGTAGTATGTTTTCACAATATTACCAAGCCCAGAAAAATGTCTGCCACATTTACATTACGTCATCTCACTTGTGCAGGTCTGCAACATTTTTCAAATGTGTAAATGATATTCACAGCTCTTCTTATAAGAAGCATTTACTTATTTGATGCCGGTTGTAGCCCTTTAAATTGTGAATAAATCGTAGTTTGGTCAGTTATATGAGGGTTAACTGCTTCTTCGTAGATGTGTATAGCTCTGCGAGAATAAGAATACGTCTATCCACATAGAACTATACCGAAGTGTCTAGACAGCGTAATCATCGGCCCATAGTCATAACATTGGGTTAGCTGTACTGTTCATTTACTGCAGCCAGTAGCCCCGTGATTAAACTACGTCTGCCTATATATGTGAGATTTCAGTGTACAGTAGTTACATTAGTATAACATTCATATATTGCATATGTCTGAGACACATAAAATTTCCTCCGCTCATACACCGGGCACAATTCTCCGAGTGTCATCTTTATAAATGTGTCTTAGATATTAAATCATTTACTGTATTATGGCTTCAGTTTTCAATGGAGCCACGACACCTATTTAATGTTTTCTTTTAAACTGATCCCAATAAAGTCTTACCAATCCCATAAGGTCTGTCAGGTTCCCATTGGGATTCTGGTGCGTACGACAGAGCCTAAGAGTTGGTAAAGCAGTCCTGCCAGTTTGTGCTTCTTTCCATTTCTGTATGTATCACAAACATGCTGGTATGAGAGCAGGCAGTTAAAAATAAATGCATAAAAAAAGGAATAAAAAGTAAAGTCCCACTATAAAAATATTTGCTCACACAATAAACATTTTAAAATACACAAGCAGCTGTGATAGATTTTGAATAAGTCTGTTTGTTGGGATCTCCATGCATGTGTTGTGACTGTCACACATGCGGCTGCGGCGCCGAACACCTGACCATCGAGAGCGCTCCATTTATTCGGGTTCCCGATCCAGCTATTCGGTAAGCGCTATAGCTTTTCGGATAAGGAGTTATCCGAAGCTATTCGATCATCCCTAATGATAATGTATATAAAGTGCCATGGAATATGCTATACAATCAAAGAATAATAAATAAATATGTATGCCTGTTAGTGATGAGCGAGCATGCTCACCACTACTCAGTGCTCGCCCGAGCATCTCACTGCTCGAGTTGCTCGGAGCTCGCCGAGTATTTCTGGGGTTGTTCGGCCGGCGCTCGGGTCCCCGCCCTGCATGTTTGGCGCTTTTTAGAGAGCCAATGAACATGCAGGGATTGGCTGCCACACACTTTAATCCTGCAGCCATGTTGGTTGTGGTATTAAAGTGATTGGCTGGCGGCACACCGACATCAGGTCTATATCAGACCTGACGCCGCCATGCTGATCACAGTGTGCTCTGAAATCAGTCAGTGTAGGGAGAGTTGCTGCTGATCTAGGGAGAGATTTGTTTGCTTCATACTTAGTGTGGGTATACCATATCTAATACACATAGCCATCTCAACTATCAGTCCTTCTGAGGACTAATAAAGCTGCCTAGATGTCAGTGCTGGCAGGCAGTGTATGTGGCAGAATTCCGTGCGTACAGCAAGAGGGTTCATTCCAGTTCTGTCTGCTGCTTATTACAGATATTTGTAGACATAGCTACAGGTATCAGGGGCCATGATGTTTTTTTTTTTATCTTAATCCTGATTATTTGCTTTAAAAGCAATGCAAAGAACACCATTTTTCTGCTCCATTTGCTTGTTGGCACTGCATAATACAGCCAGATCCTATCCATATTACAACACTAAAAATAGAGCTATTTTAAACTGAGGTTTGACCGTCCCATGGATCACATATCAGTGCGCTCAAAATTATACCATTTCAGGCCTCCATTTACATTTTTTTTCAGTGTCTTAGCCTAGTTATTAGGAATAAGCAAGTAGTGAAGTATTCGGACTCGCTATACTCATACCGAGTATATCATAATACTCGGGTATTCAGTACGATTAGTGAGTCCAATGATAGTCAATGGAAAATGTGAGTAATTGTCTGCTGGACCCTACAAAGCGGTGTGGGGGCTGAGGAAAAGGCTAAAAAATGTGTAAATGTTAAAAATAATGTATGCTGTAAACAAATGTATATAACATGGGGGCACCTGGTCAGGGGCTGCACGAGTGGTTTTACACCACTGCTTCACTAGAATGTACAAACACTATTTGAAATCCTGTGTTTTTTTGCTGGCAGAGCGGAACTCATATGCCACTTACGCAGTGCCATTGATATATCAGAAGTGCCGTAAGAGCAAGTGATGATGGAGGCGATCTTCTGACACCTAAGTGTGTAAGTGGTGTAAGGAGAGCAATCTGCCCTAGGGGCTGGGTTATGGTTAATCCAGGAAGAAGCCACCCTTCATCATCATCATCATCATCATCATCATCATCATCACCACCACAGAGATTCACAATTACAATGCTTCGACTACTGTCCTTGATGTGCCACTGCCCAATGTGTAGGCATAGACATAGTGTCTTCAAAACATTAGCCCTAGGGGCTGTATCATGGTCTGAAGGGCCAAACAATTATGACATAGCTAGGACTACTAGCATAGAGGTTGTAGTGCCCAGTGTCCAGGCATAGCCATAGTGTCTCCAAAATTAGCCCACGGGGCATGATACCATGATGAAGGAAGAAGGGTCTCACTCTCATCACAAGTGCCTCCGATGGGAAATATTAATTAACGTAACAGAGCTTTAGCTTATTGACCATGAGGTACATGTGTCAGAAGCAGGTTTTGAAAACATGGGTAAGAAGAAGAAAAGGGGCTTGTATGGAAAGGGATGGACGTGATCACTAATTAAAAAAAAAACGTTTTGGGTGACTTTAGGTTGGGATACTGTCATCTGGAGGGCTTAAATACTGTTGCGAAATCCAGTCCGTGTTAAATTTTATCATAGTCAGCTTGTCTGCATTCTCTGTAGTCAACCCTGTGTGTGTATCTGTGATGATTGCCCCAGTGGCACTGAAAACATGCTCTGACATCACACTAGCAGCAGGGAAGACAAGCCAGCACCTGCAAGGCATAAAAGGAGAGGTCGGGACAACTATGCAGCTTGGAGCATCAGGAAGGATGCACGTATGGTCACTTAGATAGTCGTTGACCATCTTGTTCAACTTATCCCTCCTTGACATTGCTACTGTTCAAGCTAGTCCTTGGTGATGAACCGGTTTATTGAAGATGGCCCAGTTTGTGAACATTTTACTACCACCTCTTTTGGACCTGCATTAATGCATGCTGTTGCACAGAGTTGGTATCTCTGCTAGCAGTGGTGTCTTAGGGTGCTGTTGCCATCAAATGATCGACAACGGCCTTCTTGAAGGATTCCATTGTGAAACCCCTTGGTGACTGCAACAGTAGCAAAGGAAATTTGTCCTTGTACCGATCTAGAAAGGTGGACAACCAGTAGAGTTGAGCGACTTTTGGTTTTTTAGGGTCGCGTTTCGTTTCGTGAAACCCGACTTTTCCAAAAGTCGGGTCGAGCAAGATCGTCCGATTATAGGGAAAAGTCGGGGTCGTCCCGAAACACGAAACCCAATGTAAGTCAATGGGGAATAAAAGTCGGCAGTGAGAGGAGGACAGGAAACACACCTACAGTGCCCATTTGAATGCCAAAAGCATCAATTCTTCTTACTTAAGCTTGTCAACCTTAATTAACTTCATAATACAAGTTACGCACTGAAAAATGGGGGTTATTTGGCTAAAGTTGTGGGGGGGGAGGGCTGGCTGCAGGTTTTCATGTGCCCTGGGCGAAAGAGCGCCCCTTTAACACATACCACAACTCATCATGCTCCGATACGGCAGATAAATAGCGGTATAGTACAATGAAAAATACCTCACTTTTTACATCTCATGACGAGGCCCATCTATTTCTCCATACAGAATCATTGGTCCCATATAATGTTTGAAACAGTATATGATGAGCTCCACATAATGCTACAGTATATGTTGGTCCCCATGGATGAAGCTCCACTGTCTTATGGGCCCAAATAATGCTCCAAACATAATGGGCCGCATTTCTAATGCTCTAGTGTATAATGGGCCCTGTAAATGCTGCTCCAGTGTCTGATGTCCACCTTTGGAATGTTCCAGTGTATGGTGGGCCCCATCTATCATTCTCCAGAGTATAGTGCTCCCCAAAAATTGCTGTCCCAACATTGAAAACAATCAAATAAGTCTCCTCGCTAGGGAATCCCTGTACTTGTCTGGACAGGTGCTGTAGCTTGCTTAACAGCTCGCCAGCCGTTCTCACGCCCAGTATGGATTGCACGTGATTGCACAAAGGTTAGAAAGGGTACCGTATCCCTGGATAACATGTATGGATAGCGTACACATTCAAAATATATGTCTCAGGAGGCAGGCTCAGACGGTGTCAGGCCCAGTATGGATTGCACGTGATTGCACAAAGGTTAGAAAGGGTACCGTATACCTGGATAACATGTATGGATAGCGTACACATTCAAAATATATGTCTCAGGAGGCAGGCTCAGACGGTGTCAGGCACAGTATGGATTGCACGTGATTGCACAAAGGTTAGAAAGGGTACCGTATCCCCGGATAACATGTATGGATAGCGTACACATTCAAAATATATGTCTAAGGAGGCAGGCTCAGACGGTGTTAGGCCCAGTATGGATTGCACGTGATTGCACAAAGGTTAGAAAGGGTACCGTATCCCCGGATAACATGTATGGATAGCGTACACATTCAAAATATATGTCTCAGGAGGCAGGCTCAGACGGTGTTAGGCCCAGTATGGATTGCACGTGATTGCACAAAGGTTAGAAAGGGTACCGTATCCCTGGATAACATGTATGGATAGCGCACACATTCAAAATATATGTCTCAGGAGGCAGGCTCAGACGGTGTCAGGCACAGTATGGATTGCACGTGATTGCACAAAGGTTAGAAAGGGTACCGTATCCCCAGATAACATGTATGGATAGCGTACACATTCAAAATATATGTCTCAGGAGGCAGGCTCAGATGGTGTTAGGCCCAGTATGGATTGCACGTGATTGCACAAAGGTTAGAAAGGGTACCGTATCCCCGGATAATATGTGTGGATAGCGTACACATTCAAAATATATGTCTCAGGAGGCAGGCTCAGACGGTGTTAGGCCCAGTATGGATTGCACGTGATTGCACAAAGGTTAGAAAGGGTACCGTATCCCTGGATAACATGTATGGATAGCGTACACATTCAAAATATATGTCTCAGGAGGCAGGCTCAGACGGTGTCAGGCACAGTATGGATTGCACGTGATTGCACAAAGGTTAGAAAGGGTACCGTATCCCCAGATAACATGTATGGATAGCGTACACATTCAAAATATATGTCTCAGGAGGCAGGCTCAGACGCTGTTAGGCCCAGTATGGATTGCACGTGATTGCACAAAGGTTAGAAAGGGTACCGTATCCCCAGATAACTTGTATGGATAGCGTACACATTCAAAATATATGTCTCAGGAGGCAGGCTCAGACGGTGTTAGGCCCAGTATGGATTGCACGTGATTGCACAAAGGTTAGAAAGGGTACCGTATCCCTGGATAACATGTATGGATAGCGTACACATTCAAAATATATGTCTCAGGAGGCAGGCTCAGACGGTGTCAGGCCCAGTATGGATTGCACGTGATTGCACAAAGGTTAGAAAGGGTACCGTATCCCTGGATAACATGTATGGATAGCGTACACATTCAAAATATATGTCTCAGGAGGCAGGCTCAGACGGTGTCAGGCCCAGTATGGATTGCACGTGATTGCACAAAGGTTAGAAAGGGTACCGTATCCCTGGATAACATGTATGGATAGCGTACACATTCAAAATATATGTCTCAGGAGGCAGGCTCAGACAGTGTCAGGCACAGTATGGATTGCACGTGATTGCACAAAGGTTAGAAAGGGTACCGTATCCCCGGATAACATGTATGGATAGCGTACACATTCAAAATATATGTCTCAGGAGGCAGGCTCAGACGGTGTTAGGCCCAGTATGGATTGCACGTGATTGCACAAAGGTTAGAAAGGGTACCGTATCCCTGGATAACATGTATGGATAGCGTACACATTCAAAATATATGTCTCAGGAGGCAGGCTCAGACGGTGTCAGGCACAGTATGGATTGCACGTGATTGCACAAAGGTTAGAAAGGGTACCGTATCCCCGGATAACATGTATGGATAGCGTACACATTCAAAATATATGTCTCAGGAGGCAGGCTCAGATGGTGTTAGGCCCAGTATGGATTGCACGTGATTGCACAAAGGTTAGAAAGGGTACCGTATCCCCGGATAACATGTATGGATAGCGTACACATTCAAAATATATGTCTCAGGAGGCAGGCTCAGACGGTGTTAGGCCCAGTATGGATTGCACGTGATTGCACAAAGGTTAGAAAGGGTACCGTATCCCTGGATAACATGTATGGATAGCGTACACATTCAAAATATATGTCTCAGGAGGCAGGCTCAGACAGTGTCAGGCCCAGTATGGATTGCACGAGATTGCACAAAGGTTAGAAAGGGTACCGTATCCCTGGATAACATGTATGGATAGCGTACACATTCAAAATATATGTCTCAGGAGGCAGGCTCAGACGGTGTCAGGCCCAGTATGGATTGCACGTGATTGCACAAAGGTTAAAAAGGGTACAGTATCCCTGGATAACATGTATGGACAGCGTACACATTCAAAATATATGTCTCAGGAGGCAGGCTCAGACGGTGTCAGGCACAGTATGGATTGCACGTGATTGCACAAAGGTTAGAAAGGGTACCGTATCCCCAGATAACATGTATGGATAGCGTACACATTCAAAATATATGTCTCAGGAGGCAGGCTCAGACGGTGTCAGGCACAGTATGGATTTGACGGCCCAGATTACACAGCGGAGGAGCAGGGAGAGGTAAAGATTGCAAATGCTGGGGCCCTGCCCAAGCAAGGGGGGCCCACTCGTGGACATTCAGCTTATGCAAAAGGCGAAATAGGTGAAGTACCAGGAAGAGGTGGACCAAAGCAAGCCATTTTTCTGTCACCCTATGTGTCATCAGGGGAAGGTGGGACAAAATCCTTGGAAACCCATGCGTGGTTCATTTTAATGAAGGTTAGATCATCCACATTTTGGGTTGACAGACGGGTCCTTTTTTCTGTCAGGATTGATCCAGCTGCACTGAAGACTCTTTCCGATAGCACACTTGCAGCTGGGCAAGCGAGCTCCTGTAAGGCATATTGGGCCAATTCAGGCCAGGTGTCCAGTTTAGCGGCCCAATAGTCAAAGGGGAATGACCTGTGTGGGAGAACATCGATATGGGAGGAAAAGTAGTTTGTAACCATAGTTGACAACTGCTGTCTCCTGTCACTTTCCATCGATGCAGTATTACCAGTTGTGTGAGCGGTATTTGAAAAATCAGTCCACAACATTGTCATGAAACCCCTGTCTCCAAAGCCACTTCTGCTGTGTGCACCACAAACACCTCTGCCCAGCTGCCCCCGGCCCGTACGGCTCGTGTGAGAACCATCACCGCTGCTGTGTGCTGGGAATGCCTCAAGCAACCGATTTACCAGAGTTGCTTGTTTATTAGCCAATATTAGGTCAAGGTTCTCCTGTGGCATGATGTTTTGTAATTTGCCTTTATAGCGTGGATCCAGGATGCTGGCCAACCAGTAGTCGTCATCGTTCACCATTTTGGCAATGCGGGGGTCCCTTTTTAGGATCCGCAAGGCATAATCTGACATGTGGGCCAATGTTCCCGGTGTCAATGATGCACTGCGAGTGCTGGGTGGAGGAGCACTTTCTGGCAAATCCACATCCCTCCAGTCACGCACAAACCCTGTACCAGACCTTGCCACGCCAACATTTTCACTTGCCCCACGAGATGCATCCTCCTCCCCTAAGTAATCATCCCCATCATCCTCCTCCTCCTCTTCTTCCTCCACCTCGTCCAGGAGAGGTCCCGGAGCAGACAATGGCTGAATGTCATCAAGGATTCCCTCCTCCTCTTCCTCCTCATCAACATTGGCTGCAGACGCCTGCTCCTTAAGGTGCGTCAAAGTTTGCATGAGCAGACGCATAAGTGGGATGCTCATGCTTAGGATGGCGTCGTCTGCGCTTACCAGCCGTGTGCATTCCTCAAAACACTGAAGGACTTTACAAAGGTCTTTCAGCTTCGACCACTGCACGCCTGTCAACTCCATGTCTGCTCTCAAAGTGCCTGGCCGTGTATCCTCCCACAAATGCATTATGGCCTGCCTCTGCTCGCACAGCCGCTCCACCATGTGCAGGGTGGAGTTCCACCTTGTTGCAATGTCGATAATGAGGCGGTGGTTGGGAAGGTGGAGCAATCGCTGCAGCTTCTGCATACGAACGGAGTGTACAGGTGACCAGCGGATGTGCGCGCACAGTCTTCGCACCTTCTGGAGCAGGGCTGTTAACTCCAGATAATTTTTGAGGAAGCACTGCACCACCAGGTTCAAGGTGTGAGCCAAGCAAGGTATGTGGCTGAGTTTTGAAAGGGCTATGGCTGCCACAAAATTACGGCCGTTATCACTAACTACCTTGCCTGCCTCAAGATGTACACTGCCCAGCCATGACTCAGTTTGTCGCTTCAAGTACTCGGCCAGCACCTCGGCGGTGTGTCTGTCGCCCAAACACATCATCTGCAACACAGCCTGCTGACGCTTTCCACTAGCTGCTCGATAGGGGGACATATCGTGTGCAACAGTGGCAGCTGCAGATGGAGTGCTCGTACGACTGCGCTCTGTGGACGAGCTTTCGCTTCTGGAGGAGGAGGAGGAGGAGGAGGAGGGTCGAACGCCTACAGCCAACTGTTTCCTATACCGTGTGCTAGGCAGCACTGTCCCACCACCGCTGTCCCCTGTGGACCCTGCATCCACCACATTAACCCAGTGCGCAGTGATGGACACGTAACGGCCCTGGCCATGCCGACTGGACCATGCATCAGTTGTGAGGTGCACCTTTCCGCTCACTGACTGCTTGAGTGCATGGACAATGCGGTCTTTCACATGATGGTGGAGGGCTGGGATGGCTTTGCGAGAGAAGAAGTGGCGACTGGGTAGGTCATAGCGTGGTACTGCATAGGCCATGAGTTCGCGGAAAGCTGTGCTTTCCACCAACCGAAAGGGCATCATCTCAAACGAGATTAGTTTGGCAATGTGGGCGTTCAAACCCAGTGTACGCGGATGAGAGACTGAGTACTTTCTTGACCTACTCATAGTGTCTGGGAGGGTGAGCTGGACTTGAGAGCTGCATATGGTGGGAGTAGCGGTGGACAGGGCGGACTGAGAGAGGGTTGATGATGGTGATGGATTTGGTGTTCTTTCTGATGGCCTAGAATCAGTCTTTCGCTGATATAACAGTGGGATTCCCTGACTGCTGTGGTCTTGCAACGACACCTCAACATTTGCTGCTGTGCTAACTGGTGGGCTTACAGTGGGGGAAACAATGTAGCGTTGCTGACTACCTTCGTTGTGATCAGTTGCACATGTGGCACTTGAGGTTTGGTGTTGTGTCCACGCTTGCAAGTGCATGCTGGTTAAATGTCTAAGCATGCAACTGGTATTCAAATTTTTCAGATTTTTCCCTCGGCTAAAGGTCTTTGCGCACTTCTTACAGATAAACTTGGCCTGATCATGAGGATTTTGGTCAAAAAAGTGCCACACTGCACTTTTCCTACTTTGGCAGACATTTTGCGGCCTAGCACGCTGTGATCTTTTGACCCTCTGGACAAGCTGTCCAGCAACTCTTTTGATGTTTGGAACCTGTCTTTGGAGTGCTCCGGGCCTGCCAGATAACAGCTGTTGCGATGTCGATGTCTGCTGTGGATGCTCCTCATCTGAGCTATTGGAAGCAGCACCCTCTTCCCCCAATGGATGCCAATCTGGGTCAACAACTGGGTCATCCATCACCTCCTCTTCTATGTCATGTGCACCTTTCTCTGTGTCACCGTGTATGGTGGTATAGTGTGCGGGAAGGGGCACCTGAGTCTCATCAGGGTCAAAATCTGGCTCTGTACACTGCGAGGACAATGTAGTGCTCTGAGTGAATGTACCAGCAGAATCATCCATCAGCGGCTGTGCATCAGTGCACTCCATGTCAGATTCATCTTGGCCTGGGTAATTCACCATTTCACTTGATAATCCAGGCATGGTATGTGAAAACAGCTCCATGGAGTAATCAGTAGTATGGCCTGCGTCATCCTTCAATCTTGGTTGGGGTGAAGGACACAAGGAAAGGTGTGGTTCATGAACATGAGCCTCCAATGACGACTCAGTGCTTTTACTTTTTACAACTGAAGAAGAGGAGGCGATAGAGCTGGAGGCTGAGTCAGCAATGTAAGACAAAACTTTTTCCTGATGCTCTGCCTTTAAAAGCGGTTTGCCAACTCCTAGAAAACTAAGCGTTCGAGGCCTTATGTAGCCAGACGATGACGCAGGGTCAGCACCTCCTGCATTCGGTCCTATTTTGCTCTTGCCACTACCATCAGATCCACCACCAACACCATCATTACCAGCTGCCAACCCCCGCCCAATTCCACGGCCTCTTCCACCAGCCTTCCTCATTTTTGGTAGAAATGTAGACAAAATCCAACAAACTATATAGTAATGTAAAACAAGGTACAAGGTGTCTATAGGACAGGGGAGATTTAGAATTTCTGCACACACTTGTGGACAGTGGACACTTTTGGATTGTGTGAGGCCCACTGATATCTGAGCGCTATGTGACAGGCTCGATGGCACAGCTGCCTGTGACCAAAGTGACGAGAGGATAATGGAGATTTTGAATCTCTGCGCACACTTTTGGACACTGGACACTTGTGGATTGTGTGAGGCCCACTGATATCTGAGTGCTATGTGACACGCTCGATGGCACAGCTGCCTGTGACCAAAGTGACGAGAGGATAATGGAGATTTTGAATCTCTGCGCACACTTTTGGACACTGGACACTTGTGGATTGTGTGAGGCCCACTGATATCTGAGCGCTATGTGACACGCTCGATGGCACAGCTGCCTGTGACCAAAGTGACGAGAGGATAATGGAGATTTTGAATCTCTGCGCACACTTTTGGACACTGGACACTTGTGGATTGTGTGAGGCCCACTGATATCTGAGCGCTATGTGACAGGCTCGATGGCACAGCTGTGACAAAAGTGACTAGAGGATAAGGGAGATTGGATTGCTTTTAAAAAAGCAGTTTGCGGAGCAGTGGGTAAACAGCAATGCCAGCGTGTCAGGAAGCCTTAAAAGGCAGCCCAACAACCAACACCACTGATACACCACAATATAGCCTCCCCTTGCACTGCACACACAGTGACTTGTGTGTTGTGCAGGCCAAATCGCTAGCAGCAGAAGCAGTTTTTTTGTCTTCTTCCCTGCCTAACGCTCTCCCTACAGAATCAGCAGCAACCTCTCCCTATACTAAGATCGGCAGAAGTAAGATGGCGGTCGGAGTGCACGCCCTTTTATACCCCCTGTGACACCCACCAAAGCAAGCCAATCACTTGCATGCCCTTCTGAAAGATGGTGGTGACCCGTGCCTAGGTCATCACGTTGCCCACAGTGTCCGTGGATCCTGATTGGCTGAAAAAGAGCGCAAAACAAACTTTTGAAACGCGACTTTGGCGCGTAGGTCGCCGACCTCGTGGCCGACCTCATCCTAGGGTCGGGTTTCGTTTCATGAAACCCGACTTTGCCAAAAGTCGGCGACTTTTGAATTTTTTCGACCCGTTTCGCTCAACTCTAACAACCAGTATAGGTTACTATTGAAAATGTGGATTACGCGAGGGTCTTGGCACAGACAGTAAGATATGAAGTGTGCCATGTGTGTCAAGCTGCAAAGAGGCAAATGTTCTGTGACCCCTGAAGGAGGAACAATACCCATCCTCTCCTCACACTGACACTCCTCCACCTCCTCCTCTCCAGCCCACCCATGCTGGATAGACATGAAGCTGGGGTTGGGATTCTCCTCTGTAGCATGAGGTGTCCCCTCTATACCACTGAAAAAGAAGTCCTCTCCCTCCTCATTTTCATCATCATCTTCATCCCCCAATGTTACCAGATGATATTGTCTGGGCTGGGTAGGATCACCCATTGTGAAATCTTGCTCCATATCCAGCTGATGGGCATGCAAAGATTAAATTTTTTGGTTCTGCAGCGATTTTTTTCAGCAGACATATCATAGGGATGGTTATGCTGATAATAGCCTGACCACCGCTCACAAGCTTGGTGCAGTACTCAAAGTTATCAAGCACCTCACAAACATCAGCGATCCACACCCACTCGACAGTTGTTATGTCTTGGCTGAATCTCAGTGTGCCCTCTGATGTTCACTTACCCTTGCCAACTTATTATATGTTGAGTTCCACCATGTTGGCAGGTCGCAAATGAGTCTGTGGTTTGGAAAATTAAATTGCTTTTGAAGCGCTGCAAGACCAGCAACAGCGGTTGAGGAGTGGCGGAAATGGGCGCAAATAAGGCGCACCATCTCAAGTAGGTACGGCATGTCAGGGTATGTTTTTAGAAATTTCTGCACCACAAGGTTCAGTACGTGAGCCATGCATGGCACGTGTACCAGCTTCCCGAGCTTTAAACCCGCCACCAGGTTACGCCCATTGTCGCAGACAATCAGACCAGGTTGGAGTTGCAGTGGGGAGAGCCACTGATCGGTCTGTTGTTTTATTCCTTGCCACAGCTCTGCTGCAGTTTGTGGTGTTTCACCTAAGCAGAACAGCTTCAGCAGAGCATTTTGCCACTTTGCCAATGCGCTGCTGCACAGCTCCCAACTTTGGAGTGATGTGGAGAGTAATTCAGCATACGATGTCGAGGCGGAGGAGGAAGAAGGGAGACTGGATGTATATGATGAGGCGGAAACCCTGATTGAGGTTGGGCCCTCTATTCGTGGCGTGGGTAGGATATGTGTTGATGGTCCAGTTTGAGACTTTGTCCCACCCTCCACCAGGTTGAGCCAGTGTGCCGTGACAGAGATGTATCGTCCCTGGCCACAAGTACTTGTCCACGTGTCTGTTGTAAGATGGACGTTTCCATTTACGGCGTTGGTGAGAGCACGCTTTAGAATGTTTAAGACGTGCTGGTGTAGCGCGGGGACGGCACACCGGGAAAAATAGTGCCGGCTGGGAACCGAGTATCGTGGGGCAGCCACAACCAAAAGATCACAGAAATACTGTGTCCCCAGGAGCCTAAACGGCAATATCTCCACGGCTAGCAACTTGGCAATGTGTGCGTTCAGTATTTGTGCTTGTGGGTATGTGGCTTGGTATTTACGCCTCCTTTAATACATCTGGGGCACGGACAATTGGACGCTTTCCTGGGACAAACAAGTGGATGAGCTTGTTGTGGCCTGTGTCTGTGCAACCGCAGCTTGTGAGCAAGAGGTATGATGATCTCCTGCTTCCTGCCCAGCAGATTGGAAAGGACATAATACAGGTGACATGGCAGTGGTTTGACCCACAGTCGCAGACACTGATTTGGTACCCTGCTGTTCAGCCCACCGACTAGGGTGCTTGGCTGTCATGTGTTTCCGCATACTGGTGGTGCTTTGGTTGCCTTTGACCTGGCCTCTGCTCAGATTCCTATGGCAGATGCTACAGATGACAACATTTGGTTCAGAAGGACTATAGGAAAAAACTTCCAGACTGCGGCTGAACGCACCCTTGCCTTGACTTGGGGCACAGAGGGATTGCTCTTGGCAGCAGTTGACACACTTCGCACTCTGCTCAAACCAGTAGCCCTTGGTGCCTTTGTTGGTGCTACGTATCCACCTTCATCCTCTATGCTGCCATGCTGGCTATGCGTGCCAACGGTCCAGGTCGGATCGGTGGTCTCATCATCGACCACCTCGCTGTCCATGTCATCCTCCTTCCTTGTTGATATTGGTGACTGGCCACATGGCAACTGTGTGTCATCACCATCAGCCTCCACCTCTTCACCCGGTATATCACGTAGATGAAAGTGGCTTTCTTCTCGCCGTGGGATTTTAAATATTTGGCTATCATCAACAGAAGATACCCCCTCATGTTCCTCTTCAATGTCGAGCGGTGAGAGGCCAGAGGCAATGCAAGGAAATTGATCAAACAGATCCTCGGCGTGACCAAGGTTGGGAGGTCAAATATTTCCTGTGACTCGTGACTGGGTGATGAACTAGGAACAGGTTGAAAATAGGATGACCCAGCATTATCTGTGTGGACAGTAGACTGTTTTGTCATGGACGATTGGGTGCTGCTAGAACATTTCGTTGAGGCCTTATCGGCCATTCAAGACAGTATCTGCTCTTGTTCTTCTGGCTTCCAGACCCCTTTATGTTCCAGATCGGGAAATTTCGCCAGGAACTTAGATTCAGAACACATGAAACATGCACATAAAATGAACAGGTCAATAAGACCCTGTTCACACCACCCAAGAACTAAGACACAGAAACAAAACAGTATAGCAAACGTGCATAAATACTCTGTTGTAAGATATATGTAACAGTAATCAGCAAGTGCTAGTAAAAGATGTTAACAAAACCAGGGTATTTTATTGATACGTTTTTTTGCGTTTTTTTTGCAAAAAAGTGTACGCTAAGCCACTCCACCACGTCAAGGCATACCCTTCTCAGAGCAGTCCTATCTAATATATTTAAAACCTGAACATGTGAATAATACCTTCATGAGCAGGGTTCAGAAAGGTGCTGCCCGGTATGGGCTCGCTGGGCAAAATGGCTTTTTAAGTGCATGTCCCAAAGGAGAGAGGCGGGGATCTCCCAAGACTCGCATAAGCAAGAAATCAATAGATTCAGAACACATGAAACATGCACATAAAATGAACAGGTCAATAAGACCCTGTTCACACCACCCAAGAACTAAGACACAGAAACAAAACAGTATAGCAAACGTGCATAAATACTCTGTTGTAAGATATATGTAACAGTAATCAGCAAGTGCTAGTAAAAGATGTTAACAAAACCAGGGTATTTTGTTGATACGTTTTTTTGCAAAAAAGTGTACGCTAAGCCACTCCGCCACGTCAAGGCATACCCTTCTCGGAGCAGTCCTATCTAATATATTTAAAACCTGAACATGTGAATAATACCTTCATGAGCAGGGTTCAGAAAGGTGCTGCCCGGTATGGGCTCGCTGGGCAAAATGGCTTTTTAAGTGCATGTCCCAAAGGAGAGAGGCGGGCATCTCCCAAGACTTGCATAAGCAAGAAATCAATAGATTCAGAACACATGAAACATGCACATAAAATGAACAGGTCAATAAGACCCTGTTCACACCACCCAAGAACTAAGACACAGAAACAAAACAGTATAGCAAACGTGCATAAATACTCTGTTGTAAGATATATGTAACAGTAATCAGCAAGTGCTAGTAAAAGATGTTAACAAAACCAGGAACTTAGATGCATCAACCTTCTTTGGTCTCCCAGACTCTGTGCCTTTTTGGGCACCAACGACCCCAAGTCCACATGCCTGTCCCTTCACAACAGCCTTTTTAGGAATTTTGGATTTTTCTGCCATAGTTGCAGATGTTCAGATGCAGATATTGGGGAAAAAGGAGCAGTTAGTGCTTTGTGAAAGGTAGCACTACAGCCTAGTACTGCTTTGTGTTTTACCAACAGCACTGCAGCAGCACAAAAAAATTGCCCTGAGATTTAAGGTGAGATTACGCACCCCAGTAACCACACAAGACAGCGGTGCTGACGCTAAAAAATTGCCCTGAGGTTTAAGGCGAGATTACGCACCCCATTCACCACACAAGGCAGCGGTGCTGGCTGCATGTCAGTTGTACAGTACCGTGCGTGAGTCCTATTTGCTGTGAACACAGCACCGCAACAGCACAAAAAAATTGCCCTGAGGTTTAAGGCGAGATTACGCACCCCAGTCACCACACAAGACAGCATGCTGTGTTGTGAGTTTGTTTTCCCCTTCACTACTGAGGCCCGGGGAACTCCCTCTTCTGGTGAAGAAAGGTAGTGAGCCTGATTGTCAGACACCTGGGGCTGATGATGATGACTGGCTGAGTGGAGTTGATGACTGGATATAAGGCTGCCGACGCCCTTCTGGCCTGCGGGTGATTTCTCTGTGGACTTCTAGGAAACCAGTCTGATTCCTGCTCATCTAAAACTAAGATTTCTGCTTTGCCTTTTTGCATTAGTGTTTTGTTTTTCCTTGCTTTTCTGGATTCTGTCATTCCCTGCTGGGGTGAGCTGAATCTCCTTTTGCCTGTTGCTCTGTCTTCAGAATATTCCTGAGTACTGACATAGCTTTTTGAAGCCTAGCGTCTTCAGGGTCTTTTTTACTGTCAGTTGGTTGGCTCTTATTTTCATAGGGTTTTTCACGGATTGCAGACAGCAGCCTTCCTGTCCTTTCCTATCTAAGCTAGCGTGGGCCCCATCTTTGCTCAGTCTATCTTTCTGTCTGTGTTTTGTTCTTTCTTCTTGCTTCACCGTCATTATATGTGGGGGGCTGCCTTTTGCTTTGGGGTCTGCTCTGGGGCAGTTTAGATTTCCCTTTCTGTCTTTAGGCTATGTAGTCCTCCGGCTGTGATCGAGGTGCCTAGGGCATCGTAGGAGCCCCCCACGGCTACTGCTAGTTGTGTTGATAGGTTCAGGGGTCTGCAATCTGATAGCTGCCAACTTCTCTGGTTTTCTGGACTTAGCTAGCATTTCTATTTTTGCCCCCTACGGTGACTCAATCATAACAGAATCACCCGCCATACCGCAGATTCTAGGGTACTCAATAGCAGGAAAGAATTGTATAAAAAAAAAAAAAGTGTGTATATTTTTTCCTCTATATCTCTGAGGGGGGAATTTTTTTTCTCTCAATGGAGATAAAGCAATTGTCTGATCGTGTGGAGCAGCTTGCTGCGGAAGTGCGGGGAATTTCCACCTACCTTGCTCATTCACATGCTGCTAAACCAAAGATTCCTACACCTGATGTATTTTTTGGGGATCGGTCTAAATTTTTGAATTTCAAAAATAATTGTAAATTATTTTTTGCCTTGAAGCCTAACTCGTCAGGGAGCTCCGCGCAGCAGGTTAAAATTGTCATCTCTTTGCTGCGTGGCGATCCCCAGGATTGGGCGTTTTCTTTGAAACCAGATGATCCTATTCTGTCTAATGTGAACGCATTTTTTCAGGCCTTGGGGTTGTTGTATGACGAACCTAATGCCATTGATCAGGCTGAAAAGACCCTGCTGGCATTGAACCAGGGTCGTGATTCTGCAGAATTGTACTGTCAAAAATTCCGAAAGTGGGCAGTACTTACTACCTGGAATGATACTGCCTTGGCTGCTCTCTTTCGGAAGGGGTTGTCAGAAGCCATAAAAGATACTATGGTGGGATTTCCTGTTCCCTCTGGTCTTGACGATTCTATGTCTTTAGCCATTCAGGTTGATCGGCGTTTACGCGAACGCAGAGCTGCACGAGAGGTGTTGCCACCTGTTGAACAGATGTCTGAACCTATGCAATGTGATAGAGTTTTTTCTAGAGAGCAGCGTCAGGAGTTCAGAAGGCATAATAAGTTGTGTTTTTTCTGTGGAGATGCCTCGCATATTATTTCTGTCTGTCCTAAACGCGAGAAACGCTTTGCACACACGTTTTCTGTTGGTGGTGTTCAACCTAAGTTTCTTCTGGCTATTACTCTGATCTGCTCCCTGTCCACATTTTCCGCCAAGGCTTTTGTGGATTCGGGAGCAGCTCTAAACCTAATGGACTTGGATTTTGCTAAACGTTGTGGATTTCCGATGACACCTCTGCAGACGCCTATCCCTTTGAGGGGGATTGATGCTACTCCTTTGGCTAAAAATAAACCTCAGTTTTGGACCCAGGTGGTAATGCGGGTCGCCCCAGACCATCAAGAAAATTGCAGGTTTTTGGTGTTACATAATCTGCATGATACTATTGTTCTGGGGTTTCCCTGGTTACAAATTCATAATCCAGTCTTGGATTGGAAATCTGTGTCTGTGGTGAGTTGGGGTTGTCGGTGTGCCTTTAGTGAGGCTCCGGTGTTTTCCACCTCTCCTCAGTCGCATGATGTTCCTGATTATTTGGCGGACTTTTATGATGTATTTAGTGAGAATGAGTCTGCGTCTCTGCCTCCTCATAGGAGTTATGACTGTGCTATTGAACTGAGCCCGGGGTGTAAATTTTCCAAGGGTCGGCTCTTCAATTTATCTGTACCCGAGCACGAGGCTATGCGATCCTATATTAAGGAGGTGTTGGAGAAGGGTCATATTAGACCATCCTCGTCACCCTTAGGTGCCGTTTTTTTTTTTGTAGCCAAAAAGGATGGATCATTAAGACCTTGTATTGATTATCGTGCTCTCAACAAAATTACTGTTAAATATCAGTATCCGTTACCCCTGATTTCTGATCTATTCTCCAGAGTTAAAGGTGCTTGCCGGTTTACCAAGCTTGACCTTAGGGGGGCGTATAATCTTATTCGCATTAAGCATGGGGATGAATGGAAGATGGCGTTTAATACTCCAGAGGGACATTTTGAGTACCTGGTGATGCCTTTTGGGCTCACTAATGCCCCTTCTGTCTTCCAGTGCATCATGAACGATATTTTCCGAGATTTTGTCGATAAATTTTTGATTATCTATCTGGATGATATTTTGAACTTCTCCAAGGATTGGGATTCTCATGTGGAACATATTCGGACTGTGTTCCGGATCTTGAGGGAGAATTCCCTGTATGTCAAAGGATCTAAATGCCTTTTTGGAGTACAGAGGATTTCTTTTTTGGGATTTATTTTGTCCCCGTCAACTATTGAAATGGACCCGGCCAAGGTACAGGCCATTTACGATTGGGTTCAGCCCACTTCTTTGAAGGCCCTCCAGAAGTTTTTGGGTTTTGCTAATTTTTATCGGAAATTTATAGCAAAATTTTCTAGTATTGCCAAGCCATTGACTGATTTGACTAAGAAGGGTGCTGATATGTTAAATTGGTCTCCGGAGGCTGTTTCTTCCTTTCAGGAGCTGAAGCGAAGATTCACCTCCGCCCCGGTTTTGCGGCAACCTGATGTCTCACTTCCGTTCCAGGTAGAGGTGGATGCTTCTGAGATTGGTGCAGGAGCTGTTTTGTCCCAAAAGGATCCTGTAACATCTAAAATGAATCCCTGTGCTTTCTTTTCCCGAAAGTTCTCTCCATCTGAACGTAACTATGATGTGGGGAATCGGGAACTGTTAGCCATGAAATGGGCATTTGAGGAGTGGAGACATTGGTTGGAGGGAGCTAAGCATCAAGTCGTGGTCCTCACTGACCACAAGAATTTGATTTACCTTGAGTCGGCTAAGCGCTTGAACCCTAGACAGGCTAGGTGGGTCATGTTTTTTACACGTTTTGATTTTGTGGTTTCTTTTCTTCCAGGAACTAAGAATGTCAAGGCTGATGCCCTCTCTAGGAGCTTCTTTGCTGATTCTCCTGTGGTGACCAAGCCTGCTACCATCTTAGGCGAAGGGGTAGTTCTTTCTGCCATCTCGCCCGATTTGAGACGTGCTCTGGAAGAGTTCCAGGAGGACAAACCTGAGTGTTGTCCCAGTGGAAAGTTGTATGTTCCTGACCAGTGGAAGAAGAGAGTGATGTCTGAAGTTCATTGCTCTGCTTTGGCTGGTCATCCAGGTATTTTTGGTACTAGAGATCTGGTGAGCCGGTCTTTTTGGTGGCCCTCCTTGTCTCGTGATGTCAGGAATTTTGTGCAGTCCTGTGGGACGTGCTCCCGGTCAAAATCGTGTTCTCGCTCTAGTGGGTTGTTGATGCCTTTGCCTGTCCCCAAGAGGCCATGGACCCATATTTCAATGGATTTCATCTCTGATATGCCTGTCTCTCAAAGGATGACTGTTATTTGGGTGATTTGTGATAGGTTCTCTAAGATGGTTCATCTTGTACCACTCCCTAAGTTGCCGTCTTCCTCTGAATTGGTGCCCCTGTTTTTACAACAGGTGGCTCGCTTGCACGGGATTCCTGAGAACATTGTATCTGACAGAGGAGTCCAGTTTGTGTCTAGATTTTGGAGAACTTTCTGTTCCAAGCTGGGAATTCAGTTGTCCTTCTCCTCTGCTTTTCACCCTCAGACCAATGGGCAGACAGAGAGAACAAACCAGACCTTGGAGTCATATTTGAGATGTTTTATTTCTGCTGATCAGGATGATTGGGTTTCATTTTTGCCCTTGGCAGAATTTGCTTTAAATAATAGAGCTAGTTCTGCCACTTTGATGTCTCCTTTTTTTTGTAACTTTGGGATTCATCCTCGATTTTCTTCAGGGCAGGTGGAGCCCTCTGCCTGCCCAGGGGTTGACACTGTGGTGGAGAGAATGCACCAGATCTGGGACCAAGTGGTGGATAAGTTATCTCTCTCCCAGGAAAAGGCCCAGTGGTTTTCCAACCGACATAGGACCACTGGTCCCCAATTTAAGGTTGGTGATATGGTGTGGTTATCATCAAAAAATATTGCTATGAAGGTGGCTTCTCCTAAGTTTAAGCCTAGATTTATTGGACCTTACAAGATTTTGGAGATTATTAATCCGGTCTCTTTTCGTTTGGCTCTTCCTGTCACATTTAAAATCCATAATGTGTTCCATAAATCTTTGTTGAAGAGGTTTGTTGAACCTGTTGTTCCGGGGGTTGCACCTCCAGACCCTGTATTGGTTGAAGGTAACATGGAATATGAGGTAGAGAAAGTACTGGATTCCCGTCTGGCTAGACGGAGACTCCAGTATTTGATTAAGTGGAAGGGTTATGGTCAGGAGGATAATTCCTGGGTCTCTGCCTCTGATATTCATGCCAAAAGATTGGTGCGTGCCTTTCATCGGGCTCACCCTGATCGCCCTGGTGGCGTGGTTGAGGGTTTGGTGACCCCTCCTCAAGGGGGAGGTACTGTTGTGAGTTCATTTTCCCCTTCACTACTGAGGCCCGGGGAACTCCCTCTTCTGGTGAAGAAAGGTAGTGAGCCTGATTGTCAGACACCTGGGGCTGATGATGATGACTGGCTGAGTGGAGTTGATGACTGGATATAAGGCTGCCGACGCCCTTCTGGCCTGCGGGTGATTTCTCTGTGGACTTCTAGGAAACCAGTCTGATTCCTGCTCATCTAAAGCTAAGATTTCTGCTTTGCCTTTTTGCATTAGTGTTTTGTTTTTCCTTGCTTTTCTGGATTCTGCCATTCCCTGCTGGGGTGAGCTGAATCTCCTTTTGCCTGTTGCTCTGTCTTCAGAATATTCCTGAGTACTGACATAGCTTTTTGAAGCCTAACATCTTCAGGGCCTTTATTACTGTCAGTTGGTTGGCTCTTATTTTCATAGGGTTTTTCACGGATTGCAGACAGCAGCCTTCCTGTCCTTTCCTATCTAAGCTAGCGTGGGCCCCATCTTTGCTCAGTCTATCTTTCTGTCTGTGTTTTGTTCTTTCTTCTTGCTTCACCGTCATTATATGTGGGGGGCTGCCTTTTGCTTTGGGGTCTGCTCTGGGGCAGTTTAGATTTCCCTTTCTGTCTTTAGGCTATGTAGTCCTCCGGCTGTGATCGAGGGGCCTAGGGCATCGTAGGAGCCCCCCACGGCTACTGCTAGTTGTGTTGATAGGTTCAGGGGTCTGCAATCTGATAGCTGCCAACTCCTCTGGTTTTCTGGACTTAGCTAGCATTTCTATTTTTGCCCCCTACGGTGACTCAATCATAACAATGCTGGCTGCATGTCAGTTGTGCAGTACCGTGCGTGCATCCTATACGCTATGAACACAGCACCGCAACAGCACAAAAAATTGCCCTGAGGTTTAAGGCGAGATTACGCACCCCAGTCACCACACAAGACAGCAGTGCTGGCTGCGTGTCAGTTGTGCAGTACCGTGCATGCGTCCTATTTGCTGTGAACACAGCAGCACCGCAACAGCACAAAAAAACTGCCCTACAGGGGTAAATGAGACCCCAAAAATAGCTGGGAAAACTGTAACTACTCAGTCCCTGACCTTATACTTTCAGCTCTGAAAAGAGCTTTTTGGTTTTACAGAGGATTTCTGGATGATTTGCACAAAAAACACAACTTTCCCTAGCAGCTGCTCAGACTCTCCCTACACTTGCTGTGTTCTGCATACAATGTGCAGAAAATGGCAGCGGCAGGGCTTAGATAGAGCCAGGCTATGATGACTCATAGGCTATGACGCTGGGCGGCCAGCCAATCATAGTAATGCCGCCCGCAACCAAAGAAGGCTGCGGCATTACTGTGATTGGCAACTGCTGGGTGGGAGATCCAAGTAGTGCGAGGCGAGTAGTGAAATGCTCGCTATGTTCCGAGTACCGCGAGTACCGCATTACTCGTCGAATACCGAATACCTACGATTATGCTCGCTCATCCCTACTAGTTATTGATACCAGTTTGCTGAAAAAAAAACATAGTTACCTACAGGCCAGATATTTGAAATTATGGTTTGTCCATCCCATGGATCACATATCAGTGCGCTCAAAATTGTGCCATTTCAGGCCTTCTTTTTTTGCAGTGTCTTAGCCTAGTTATTAACAACAGTTTGCTTTGCAAAAAAAATAGTTACCTACAGGCCAGATATTTTGAACTGGGGTTTGTCCGTCACACAGATCACATATCAGTGCTTAAAAAAATTGTGCCATTTCAGGCCCCCATTTAATTTTGTTTGCAGTGTCTTAGCCAAGTTATTGACAGCAGTTTGCTTAAAAAAATAGTTACCTACAGGCCAGATATTTTGAACTGGGGTTTGTCCGTCCCACATATCACATATCAGTGCACTCAAAATTGTGCTATTCCAGGCCTCCATTTAATTTTTTTTGCAGTGTCTTAGCCTAGTTATTGACACCAATTTGATTAATAATAAATAATAATAATAATTTTATTTCCACATGTTCTGCAGCACTTTACATTTTAGAGGGGACTTGTACAGATAATAGACATTACAGCATAACAATAGACACATAGATCAAAACAGATACCAAGAGGAATGAAGGCCCTGCTCGCAAGCTTATAATCTAGGAAAAGGGGAGACACAGAAGGTAGATGGTAGCAATTGCTTTCATTGTTTGGACCAGCCAAAGTCTAAGAATCGGGTGTTTATGCAATGCTGTATGAACCGGTTATCAGCTTAAGTAGGTAGCAATACAGACACTGAGGGCTATTACATGCATAAAGCATGTGAGAACATGATGCAAAGAACCTGGTTATGGAAAAATATTTTGAATGGGCAACACAGGGATAGTTAGGTTAATGCATTAAGATGGTAGGCCAGTCTGAATAAATGCGTTTTTAGGGCATGCTTAAAACTGTGGGGATTGGGGATTAATCGTAGTAACCTGGGTAGTGCATTCCAAAGAATTGGTGCAACACATGAAAAGTCTTGGAGACGGGAGTGGGAGGTTCTGATTATTGAGGATGTTAACCTCAGGTCATTAACAGAACGGAGGGCACAGGTAGGGTGGTAGACTGAGACGAGGAAGGAGATGTAGGGTGGTGCTGAGCCATGGAGTATTTTGTGGGTGAGGGCAATAAGTTTTTACTGGATTCTGGAGTGGAAAGGTAACCAGTCTAATGACTGGCACAAAGTAAAGGCATCGGTGTAATGATTGGTGAGGAATATAATCCTGGCAGCAGCATTCAAGACAGATTGGAGCTTAAAAAAAAAAGTTACCTAGAGGCAAGATATTTTGAACTGGGGTTTGTCCGTCCTACAGATCACATTTAAGTTTGCTCCAAATTCAGCCATTTGTAGTGAACGTGGATAATATTGTCCTCCATTTAAAATGAGCAAGGTGTGTGGCAAGGGATGGAGAACTGGACGTGATGATGATGGTACATGTAGAGGCGGAGGCCAAGCTGAAATTGTGCCACAACAAACAACCATATCTTCTCGCTCAACCTTGCTGTCTGAATTACTAGTGGACCGCAGCACACTACAATTGAACCCAGAGCAGTGTCAAAAGGTTGTTGGTTGGATAGCGGATAATGCTTCCAGTCACTTTGCCACCACCATCACCCTGTCTTCCATATGGTCAAGTATCAGTACCTGTGAACCTGGACCGCATATTCATCACCCTGATCCTCCTTCCTCCCAATATGCCGAGTGCCCGGAGACAACTGATCCCACACTAGGACACTCCGAAGAGTTGTTCAATTTTCCAGTTATATATTCGGGCCTTTCGCCCAGTCCACTGGAAGCGGGGAAAGAGGAGATCACATGTAGCGATGCCCAAATATTTGAGCAGCCACAGTCACACGAAGCGACGGTGGGAAAGAGTCACAAGAGGTGGATGATGATGAGACACAATTTCCAGAAAGTCAGGAGGAGGAAAAGGGTGCAGAAGTGGAATATGAAGTGGTGGATGATATAGTAACTGACCCAAGCTAGCAGGAGGACATGCAGAGTGAGGACAGCAGCACACAGGGGGAGGGAGGCATAGCACCCCAACAGGCAGGAAGAAGCAGTCTGGTGGCTGCAGACAGAAGGTAGGCAACTGTTCCCCAGAACACCAACAAGATGGAAATTGCCAGTTCAACTGTTAGGTCTTCCCGAGTCTGGTTGTTTTTAAAGACTCTGCCGATAACTTCAAAAAGGCCATTTGCACCACCTGCCAGGCCAGCATCAGCAGGGGTAGCAAAACTACCAGCCTAACTACCACCAGCATGATCAGGCACATGACGGCAAAGCACTAGACTTTGTGGGCCAAACCCCAGGGTCCAGGAACAGTGTCTGCGGGTGACGCCACTGCTTCTTCCGCTGTTGTGCATGCAAGTCAATCACCTGTCCATAGTGCATGCAAAGATGCCTTCTGCCCTGCACCTGTCCTTGCATGCACTCAACTAGCACCATCAGCAAGCTCATCCACGTCCTTGTCCCTCGCAGTGTTCAGTTGTCCATACCCCAGTCCTTGGAATGCAAGGGAAAATATGAAGCCAGCGCCCCACAGGCCACACTCCTAAATTCACACATTTCGTGACTGTTTGCACTCGAAATGTTGCCTTTTAGGCTCATGGAGACTAAAGCTTTCCACAACCAGATGGTGGCAGCTGTCCCTCGGTACTCAGTCCCCAGCTGCCACTATTTCTCCCGGTGTGCCGTCCCTACATTACACAAGCACGTGTCCCACATTACACAAGCACGTGCTTTCACTGTCTCCACAAGTGATGTGAGGAAACAGTTTAGTAAACTAGTCATTGGCAAAGCAGCTGGGCCTGATGGCCTTAGTCCACGTGTCATAAAAGTGTGTGCAAACCAACTATGTAATGTCTTTCAGTTCCTGTTTAACAGGAGCCTACAATCTCAGAGAATACCAGTGCTGTGGAAGACCTGGTGCCGGTTCCCAAGATCACCTTTCCAACTTCCCTACACGACTATCGTCCAGTGGCCTTAACATCGCATGCTATGAAGTCGTTGGAGAGAATAGTACTTACCTACTTGTGCCCAAGGGTGAGGGCCTACACTGACCCCCTGCAGTTTGCGTACCAGCAGAGGTTGGGGGTGGATGATGCTGTAGTGTCTCTGCTACATACAATACATTCATTCTTGGACAATGATGGAACTGCAGTGCGAGCCATGTTCTTTGACTTCTCTAGTGCTTTCAATACCTTACAGCCGCTCTTATTACAAAATAAGTTGACTGATATGGCAGTGGATGAGGGGATGGTGAACTGAATAAGTGACTACCTGATGGACAGGCCACAGTTTGTAAGGATGGGGGAGATGGTATCTGGCAGTGTACAGAGCAGTGTGGGAGCCCCTCAGGGTACAGTGCTGTCGCCCTTCCTCTTCACATTGTATACAGCTGACTTTCAGTATAAATCCGATTTCTGTCACCTCCAAAAATTCTCAGATGACTCAGTGATTGTAGGGGGCATTGTGGGGGACCGGGGTGAGGAGGAATATAGAAGGGTGGTTTCTGACTTTGTGGATTGGTGCCAGACTAACTGTCTAAAACTAAATGTAAAGAAAATCAAGGAGATGCTGGCCAGGAGGTGGAGATGGTTGAGACCTACAAATATTTGGGGGTTCACCTTGACAGCAAACTTGATTGGAGGTGTCATACAGAGAAGATTCACAAGAAGTTAATGAGCAGACTGTACTTTCTGCGGAAGCTCAGGTCGTGCTTGCCATGCTTCAGCAGCGCTTGCAGCTTCTGGCTCACTGTCACAGATGTCATTCATGGAACCACTGTGCCACGGATCGCGGAGAGCATGGAGCGGCATGACTAGGCGAGCACCAGTCTGTTCACTAGAGCCTCTGATGGTGAGGTTAGACTTGGCTCACGATGCACGCCAAGTGCCACTCCAGGACAGACCAACAATCATGCAGCAACTAGACCCAGAAAGACAGACTGGAGGGAGCTGCAGGTAGAGCTTGTATCAGAGTGCAGCTGACCAAGTTTCATATCCGAGTGCAGCAGGCGGGAATTACACTAGAGTGCAGCAAGTAGGACTTGCAGCCGAGTGCAGCAAGTAGGATTTGTATCTGAGTGCAACTAGCAGGATTAGTACTTAGATTGCAGCAAGCAGGATTTGCATCTGAGTGCAGCAAGCAGGACTTGTATTTAGAGTAGAGCAGGCAAGATTGCATCTGAGTGCAGCAAGCAGGATTTGCACTTAGAGTAGAGCAGGCAAGATTGCATCTGAGTGCAGCAAGCAGGATTTGTACTTAGAGAACAGCAAACAGGACTTCCACTAGTATGCGACCTTTCACAACATAGACTGTAAACATGAAGGTTGCTCAGGCACCTCCCTAGTGGAGAGGAAGCAATTTACACATTATGCCTCATAACCGTCTCCTGGGGAGGAAATAGCAAGTGCATGCGCTGGCCCTTTAAGAGGACGGGAGCTCTCACACACGTTCCCTTAGCAGATGGCTAGAAACCTGGCAGGAAATGTGTTGTCTGCAGCAGTAGGCCTCCTATACCTGCAGTCCTCCACTGTTTTTGAGTCAACTACCTGTGTTACTATTCTTACATTTTTCTGACAATAGTAATCTATGAAAGTGATATGTGTGTCACCTGAGTGTGGCTGAGCATCATCTTCAATTTCTTGGGGCGTTTTATCACTTATATAGAACCAGTAAATCAACATTCGCTTTACAGACATTACTGACACTGTCATCATTAAGACTCACAATCTAGATTTACTATCTGTATATCTTTGTAGTGTGGGTAGAAAAATAATTACTGAGAGTAAATCCTCGCTAACATGGGTAGAACATACAAACTCTTTGCAGATGCTGTCCTTGGTGGCGTTGTAACACAGGACTATGTGGCGCCCCTGAGGCTTGGTCACCACAGAGGTACTGCACCTTCTCCTAAGGTGTAGTGCCCCACCATCCAGGTAAGGTGGGAACTCCTTGCCACACTCCAACACCTGCATCCACACACAGGATAGTTCAGCAGGACCACATTGCAGCTTTAGGCTCAGGGTGTAGCAGAGCAAATTTTGTAGAACCCTGCTTCGTAACACGAGATGTGCTGGGAGGTGGGTGGAGTTAGTATGAAAGAAGGGGAAAGATAAGACATTACAGTTCAGTCTCAGGTCAGTCTGACAGGAGGTCAGTCGGGAAGGAAGTCACTCAGACAGGAGTGAGGGTTCCTGGAAGAAGGGATGGAGGAAGGAGTGCTGCAGCTGCCTCAGTGACCTGAGCCAGCTGACACGGGAAAGAGAACAGAAAGAAGAAAGACGTAGAACTGTAACCTAAGTTTCCATAGACGGAGAAGGACAAGTACGGAATGAAGGAGAAGAGAACAGAGAGGAGTTGTGGGTTGAGAGAGTACCCTGCCTATAGGTTCTCAGCGCAAGGTGGGGGCCCGGTCCCCGAGGTTGTATGGACACTTATGGTTCTGCAGCAGACACCGGTGGAGTAGTTGGCTGTAAATGCACTACTCCCATCAAAGACTTGGGACACAACAGAAACTTAATAGAGAGCCGGGATCCAGGAGGTCCTCGAGCAGGCTACAGCTGTCTGTTATACAAGTAGAGACTAGGAACAGCTAGAGAGAGGCATTCCAGGGTAACTAAGTACTGGAGTGCTTCGCCCTCAAAGGCGCATTGGAGGAGTCATTCAGAAAGGTACATGTTGGTGGAGTGTTGGCGGAGAGGATCCTTTCTTGCCTGGAGGTTGGCCAAGTCTCTGCCCTGGAGGACACGGTGCTGAGGCGGGCACCTGTGTATGCTACAAACTGAGAGTAAAGCCTTGGAACTACAACTGCAGGTGTCCTCCATTCATTCTGCGCCGACACACTCAGCCCTGCTACATCTGGGCACCAGTGCCTACACTGCCCTGGGACTACAGCTCCACCTGTGGGGAGCTACACCATCTTTGCTGCACCACACCATCAGTCCCAGCGGATCTGCATGCAGCGTTGCCTTAACATCTTACTTGCCGAACACCACAGGTGGCGTCACGAACTATCCATATAAACTACATCAAAAACCACCATTGATTTGGGCGCCCAGGGCCATGGACTGGGTCACCGCTGCTGTGACACATCCCCCTGACACCGGCCCGATACCGAGTACCCCACAGCCCTGGGACGGGGCGACCCAATTTTGGCGTCACGAACAGGATGACGAGACCCGATGCCATCGGGTTCTATGTGCCTACGATTTGTTGGACTTTGAACTTTTGAGAATGTGTAGAAGACCAAATTTAATAGACTGTGACATGAATCTTAAAAATGGCCACTGGCGCAGAGAAGAAGGGCATGAAGAGATAGGAGGTCCTAAGAAAAGACCGCGACGAGTATTGGGCCTGCTCTGCCTGAATTACTATGTGACAGATACATGGCCCACCCCCCAGGGGTTCATATACTGACTTGGTATGGAGGCGCTGGAAGAAGACGCCGCCCCCGGAAGGAGGGGCTGAAGAAGCCAGTGGCGGGAAAGGGGACGAGGCAGGAAGGAGAACGCCAGAACACCATTTTGGGAAGAGAGGGAAGGAGGCCTGCAAAGCGTGGGGAACTGAATCTCCCCGGCGCCATGGCTGACGGCTCCAACCCTGACTCCGGCATGAACTGCCAGCAACTGGAGGACGAGATCACTGAATTGACCACCCGTCTGCAGCTAAGGAAAGAAGCTTTGGAGAAGCTGAGACGGCAGTGCGCCCCGGCGGGGCCCACATCGGCGGTACCCTCTCCATCGGTACCCTCTGCTACCACACCGGACTGCCCCCGGGCGGCGCTGACTTACACTTCTACCCTGACCTTACGGCTGGGTACCACCCGACCGGAGGAGTTACCGGAGGAGTTACCGGAGGAGTTACCGGAGGACCCGGGAGTGGAAGCGGAGCTCCCGTCCGGACCTGACGCGGCTGCGCAGGTCCCCGCTGTTCCCCGCTGAGACCCTTGCGGACCTGGAACAGCCATCCGCTCCACCATCTGTACCGGAGCAGAGGTCGCACTACCGGGAGACCCCAGGTATGTCAGATGTCCCTCTACCTGAGGAGGCCCTGGGGTGTCCCATAGTTGCAACGGCTGGCCAGGTCGTGCTAGACCTGGTTTGGAATCGGGAAGCCAGGTCCCAGGGGGAGACACCGGAACCCCCAATGGTGGTGCCGCAGGCCCCAACAGGCAGAGGCAGGTCCCGGGAGGAGCAGGAAAAGACTGAGGCCTATTGCTGAGCTACCATCAAGCAGCTGGCGGCTGAGTACTGGGAGAGAGAGCAGCGGAGAATAGTTGTGCTGGGCCAGGATCTGAACAAGAAAGAGAGGGCCCGTGTTGGGCATTACGGTCCCTGGGACGCAGCTGGATGGGGGCAGGTTCTCAATGTGAACCAGGCGAGGGGTTCGGTTTTATCGCGTACCCCAAGAGGATCAGTGACCACTTCTTCAGTCGGCGGGATGTCGAGTCACACCAGAAGAAGGGGCACCCCGACAAAACCCTACGGCCTGGGGAATATGTGACCTTTACCCGGCATGAGGGGCTCAGGGGATGGTACGCCCTGAATGTACGCCGTATCCCTGAGGAATTCATTGAGAGGTACAAGCCGAAGGTACCTGCTGTTGCTCCTCCACCCCCAGAGGCCACCCAAGCTGTCAAGGTACCTGCTCCCAGGGATCTGACTACACCTACATCAGCTCCAGCTCGACAGCCCAAGCCTAAGATCCCTGGATTGACACCATGGGAAGAAGAGTATTTAAAGATTGCCAACAATTGCTTTGAATCTGGTAACGGTTCCAGTTCCAGAATCCCAGGAGGGGATCACCACCAGTAAAAGAGAAATTTTCACAATCTCGCTACCCAGGAGGGTTTTGTTGCACCAGTTGTGCCTCTGTTCATTATGTTGCCTAGTTTTGAGTGGCAGCGTTAATTTTGAAATGGAACTGAGGAGATCATGAACGCTGATTGATCCAAAACTTTATTGTAAATAGTTTGCACCCCTTTGGGTGCTCTCTCTTGGTTTTACATAAGAGACCCTTTGCGAAGATAATGTTTACATATAGACACTTTGCGAAGATGATGTTTTTGAATGGACACTTTTCGAAGAATGATGTCTAGCTCAAGGGACACTGCAAGAAATCCCAGCTGGGAGTGGTGTCTAGCACCTTACAAGAATTTTTGAGATATTTTATTGAAAAAGTATTTGATAATGTGCTTTATAAGAATGTTGATAACTGAGAAATAGCTTTTATAGAAAATTAGGATTGTCTGATATAGAGATGAGCAATGTGAATAAAGAATTGAAAGAGACAGGTGACGGACCAGGTATCTGCGGTCAGCGTCTTGCGTATAGTCGAAAGAGTGGAAAATGAGAGTAAACTGACAGAATAAGAGAAAACTGATAAAGAACTGTGTTACAGAGTATAGCACTTTGAATGAAGAATTGTACTTAGGAAATAATTGCACTGTTTAATGTAGACTTTTGATAAGATTGTTGGTAACATTCAAGATGAGTACATCCTTTATTAGGAAGCTTAGCATAAGTAAAGTTTGTTAATGCATGACAAAATTTTTGTATGTTCCTGTTTGTCACTTAGTTTACCTTGCAGCCCGTGGACTTGCTGTGCTTAACGGGGGGTATGTGGTGCTCCTGAGGCTCGGTCACCTGTGGCGCCCCTGAGGCTCGGTCGCCACAGAGGTACTGCACCTTCTCCTAAGGTGTAGTGCCCCACCATCCAGGTAAGGTGGGAACTCCTTGCTACACTCCAACACCTGCATCGCACACACAGGATAGTTCAGAAGGACCATATTGCAGCTTTAGGCTCAGGGTGTAGCAGAGCACCTTTTGTAGAACCCTGCTTCGTAACACGAGATGTGCTGGGAGGTGGGTGGAGTTAGTATGAAAGAAGGGGAAAGATAGGACATTACAGTTCAGTCTCAGGTCTGTCTGACAGGAGGTCAGTCGGGAAGGAAGTCACTCAGACAGGAGTGAGGATCCCTGGAAGAAGGGATGGAGGAAGGAGTGCTGCAGCTGCCTCAGTGACCTGAGCCAGCTGACACGGGAAAGAGAACAGAAAGAAGAAAGATGTAGAACTGTAACCTAAGTTTCCATAGAAGGAGAAGGACAAGTACGGAATGAAGGAGAAGAGAACAGAGAGGAGTTGTGGGTTGAGAGAGTACCCTGCCTATAGGTTCTCAGCGCAAGGTAGGGGTCCGGTCCCCGAGGTTGTATGGACACTTATGGTTCTGAAGCAGACACCGGTGGAGTAGTTGGCTGTAAATGCACTACTCCCATCAAAGACTTGGGACAGAACAGCAACTTAATAGAGAGCCGGGATCCAGGAGGTCCTCGAGCAGGCTACAGCTGTCTGTCATACAAGTAGAGACTAGGAACAGCTAGAGAGAGGCATTCCAGGGTAACTAAGTACTGGAGTGCTTCGCCCTCAAAGACGCATTGGAGGAGTCGTTCAGAAAGGTACATTTTGGTGGAGCGTTGGCGGAGAGGATCCTATCTTGCCTGGAGGTTGGCCGAGTCTCTGCCCTGGAGGACATGGTGCTGAGGCGGGCACCTGTGTATGCTACAAACTGAGAGTAAAGCCTTGGAACTACAACTGCATGTGTCCTCCATTCATTCTGCGCCGACACACTCAGCCCTGCTACATCTGGGCACCAGCGCCTACACTGCCCTGGGACTACAGCTCCACCTGTGGGCAGTTACACCATCTTTGCTGCACCACACCATCAGTCCCAGCGGATCTGCACGCAGCGTTGGCTTAACATCTTACTTGCCGAACACCACAGGTGGCGTCACGAACTATCCATATAAACTACATCACAAACCACCATTGATTTGGGCGCCCAGGGCCATGGACCGGGTCACCGCTGCTGTGACACATCCCCCTGACACCGGCCCGGTACCGAGTACCCCACAGCCCTGGGACGGGGCAACCCAACTACAGCGCTGCAAGACTGCTAATGTTTTTGCATTGACAACTGTACGTTTCTGTGGTTGGAAGGCTATCACTGCAATTCAAACTGTGTGCCTCACAGCTGTGTTGGGGAAACAACTGTCAAGATTGTCTTCCAGCATGTTTTGATACTGCAACAAGGGCGCGTCCCTTTCCAGGGGGGAAGCAACAGGCAAAATTTACTTATGCATTGTGGCTAGAACACACTGGCAACCCAGTAGTCAACACCATTTGAAATCATAACTATTCAGGTAACAATCATGTTGCAGAGAGTGCTGCAAGAAGGCACTCCTGGGTCGATCTCCTTTATGAGGTCCAACTCTACAGTGTGTTGGTGATGGTATAACATTCAAGCTTTCTTTCTCCATCCCCTCCTGACAACCACTGAAAACATAGAGGGAATCATTATCATCTTCATCTCCTAATTGTTGCTCATCCATCAATTCTTCGTTCTCATCTTCTTCATGGTCCTTCTCCATTTGTTTCTCCCATGGCCAACGTCTGTGAGAAGACAGACCTGAACTTATAGATATTGTTAACCCTAAAGGTATCCTTTATTATTATTATTATTATTATTATTATTATTATTTATTTATATAGCACCATTGATTCCATGGTGCTGTACATGAGAAGGGGTTACATACAAATTACAGATATCACATACAGTAAACAAATTAACGATGACAGACTGAAACAGAGTGGAGAGAGGACCCTGCCCTTTCCGGCTTACATGCTACAGGATGGTGGGGAAGGAGACAGTAGGTTGGTGGGTTGCTTATTTTCTTCCTCCTCTTCCTCCAGGACCACCACCACCACCTGCTCACCCACACTATTTAAAGTGTTCTCCAGCATGTATATGACAGTAATAGGGATGCTGATGATGGCATCATCACTGCTAACCATCTTGGTAGCCATTAGAAAAACGTACATAAGGGTGCAGAAGTCCTTCATCTGTATCCAGTACGTAAGTGTGAATTGCACTGCGTCCGTACTGTATTGTGCCAGGCTATGAAAAATGTCATCCTGCACCAAATCTTAGGGCTGCTGCCACAGTCGCTGCAATATGTGCAGAGTTTAATTCCATGGTGTGGTCATATTGCATATCAACCGGTTAACCGGTAGTCCGAAAGACTTCTATACCAACTAAAGTAGAATAGTGGAAGTCAGCACGACAGTGGTTTCTTCAGCAGCTGGGACAGTGGTGGAGGAATTGCTGTACCATCAGGTTGAGAATGCGAGCCATGAAAGGCACATGTGGAAGGTTGGCCCATTGTATGGCCACCACCAGGTTTGCACCATTATCACACACGGTCTTCCGCAGCTACAGGTTGAGTGTAGACAGCCATTGCTCAAACATGGCATAGATAGCTGTCCACAACTGTTGCTCTGTATGACTGTGATTTCCAATGCAAATTATTGTTAACACTGCCTGATTACGGTGAGCCCTGGCTGCGCAGTACAGAGGTGGGGGAGGGATTCTCTCTGCAGTTTTGGAACGTGTGTTTAATTAAGGCAGAGGTTGAGGGTGCAGGTGGAGGCCATAGAGGAGGTGGATGAGGCAGAAGCACTGTAGGAACTGTTACATACAGAGGTTTGATCCGTAAGACTTGGGAATTCCAAGACTTGGTGTCTAGCAACACCTTGGTGTCTACTGCTTTAGTTCTCCATCCCCTGGTGTGCACTAGTTTAGTTCTCCAATCTCTGTTGTCTATTAGTTTAGTTCTCCATGTTGTGGTGTTAATTTGTTTAGTTCTGCAATCATAGCTGTTTATTAGTTTAGTTCTCCAACCCCTGTTGTTAGTTTAGTTATCCATTGTATGGTGTGTAGTGATTTAGTTCTACAACCTTAGCTGTTTAGTAGTTTCGTTATCCATTTTATGATGTGCAGTGGTTTATTTCTCCATCCACAAGCGCCCAGCAAGCATTGGGGATTGCAAGACTTGTGGAGCAGTCCCTTCCCCGACTGCCCCTGCAGCCACCAGAGTCACCCAGTGTCCAGTCATCTAGATGTAACTTCCCTGTCCATGCTTGCTCGTCCAGGTGTCATTGTTGAAATGCACCCTGGCAGATATAGAATTGTATATCTGACATGGTGCAGATGTTGATGTTGTCTGTGACTTGTTGCTGTAGTGCAGGCTCATCTTTCTTAGAGAAGTAATGATGACTGGGCAACTGGTACTGGGGGGACTGCGACGGCCATCAGCTTTTAGAAACTGTCTGTATCCATAAGGCGGAAAGGCTGCATTTCCGTCGCCATCAGATAGGAGTGGCCATGTAATAATCAGAGAACACAGGCCATAAGTCATACGGAATCGAGCTCTGTGATCTTTGTAGTGAATAGCTCTCAGGTAGCCCCAATGACATGATTGGGTGACGAATCATCCGAGGAGGCTGCAGCCTGTTCACTATAATTAGTTCTCAGAAAAGTAATAGTAAGACTACGGCTTATCCACGTCCAGATTAGAACACATGGAATATGTGTATTCTCTACTTCTCTGATCATAATTCACCATCAAATTCAACCATACCCAAAAGGCTCATGCAGCCTTTATCTACCCCTCATTTCCTCAGGATGGTTGTACCATCATTGTAAATAAGCACCTATAATTTGTGTCACCCCCACCTCGTTGTAGATTGTAAGCTCTAAAGAGCAGGGTCATCATTAATTTTGCTTTAATTGTTTGATTATCTTAAACCTGGTAACTTTTGACTGTTTTTTATGAACTGCTGACTTGTAAAGCTATTGGGAATGTGTTTGCGATATATAAACAAAGGTTATTAGTAGATTGAAGATGGTGAAATTCAAGCTGCTAACTTTGCCATGTGTAGGAGTAAAGAATCTTTTTCGTCAGCACAACTGCACAAACGAGGGTTTGCTGCTGCGCTAAAACAGGGTGGAGTAGGTTGAACGCAACAAGCTGCTGGACTGTAAGAAAAGTGCAGGCGGAGATGTTACGGTGGATTGAGAAAGATGGGGTGTGCTTGGTATGTAAGATCATTCAAAAACAATAGGCATGTCTAATTCCATATCAGCTGACATGCTCTCATTCACCTCAACTGTAGGCGGTAAACAAGTGGAGGTTCTTTGGCTGGAGTCTGCATTTTAGCACAGTGACATTCCTAGATTAACACATGTTGATCGTGCATGTGCCATGTCATGCATGTAGTACTGAAATTTTTCATTTTTTTTTCTCTACTAGGTTGTTTTTAAAAAAAGTTGACAGATAAAATGATTTTTTAGATTTTTTATGATTTTTTAGATTTTGCATAATGAGTTGGGCCTCATTATGCATTGGTTGTTGTGGTAACATAACTCTTTGTCTATGTAACCCGCTCATCTTCTTCCTCCTCCTCCTCTGCTGAGCTACTCTGCTGCATGCCTCTGGGTTTACACCAAGTGTGATCTGCAACCTCATCATCATCCTCTCTGTTCTCCCACTCCTTGCCCTGATAGTCATCCTGCTTCTCTACCTGCCTTGATAGCACAGTACAGTCCGCAGGTGATTCAAGTAACTGAGTCTTGTCACAAATGGACCACCTTCACCCTACAGGGTTAACGTCTGTTGACGAGGGTTTGGTAAATGCTCGGACCAAACGTTGTCCAGCCATGGATCAAAGTGAGAAACAATTTGGGCATTGGTGCACAAGATTTCCGCCTTTGACTCTGAGAAACTTTACACTACACTTCCTATGCCCATGGCATACAATGTGTGAAGAGTAGAGTTGAGCGAAACGGGTCAAAAAAATTCAAAAGTCGCCGACTTTCGCCGAAGTCGGGTTTCATGAAACGAAACCCGAACTTAGAGTGAGGTCGGCCACGAGGTCGGCGACTTTAGCGCCAAAGTCGCGTTTCAAAAGATGCTTTAGCGCCCTTTTTCAGCCAATCAGGAAGAATGGACACTGTGGGCAACGTGATGACATAGGCAGCGGTCACCACCATCTTGGAGAAGGGCATGCAAGTGATTGGCTTGATTTGTGTGGCATCACAGGGGGTATAAAAGGGCGGGGACACCAACCGCCATGTTACTCATGCTGATCTCAGAATAGAGAGAGCTGCTGCAGCTGCTGATTCTGTAGGGAGAGTGTTAGGAAGGCAAAAAGAAAAAAAAACTGCTTCTGCTGCTAGCGCTTTTCACTGTAGTTACTGTGCAATGAAAGATGAAGATTTTTGCTTTTGTGCAGCAGCACTGGCGGTGATTAGCCTGCCTTTTAAGGCTAGCTGCATTGCTGTGTGCACACTGGTGTTCAAACTGCTTTTTTAAAAGCAATCCAAATTGTATTGTTTTGTCCTGGTGAGGTAGTGAGGGTTCATTTTTTCCACACACCGTACAGTGGTGTACGCTCCTCACATAGTACCGTGTAACGGCTGTTATCATGGCCAAATTGAAGCTATCTACGTGTGTGACTCTGTAAGGAAAAGTCGAGGAGTTTGTCCGTTCTTTCAGACCTACACCTTAGTTTTGTCCGTTTTTGAAACAGTTTAGTATATTTGTTGTTTGATTACATTCAAAACTAGAGAGAGACAGCGTGTGTCAGTCCGTATACAAAAACACGGAGCTTGTCAATTTTACATACACCGTACAGCGGTGTACGTGCACGCTCCTCTCTCAGTACCGTGTAACGGCTGTTATCATGGCCAAATTGAAGCTATCTACGTGTGTGACTCTGTAAGGAAGAGTCGAGGAGTTTGTCCGCTCTTACAGACCTACACCTTATAGTTTTGTCCGTTTTTCAAACAGTTTAGTATATTTGCTGTTTGATTACATTCAAAACTAGAGAGTGACAGCGTGTGTCAGTCCGTATACAAAAACACAGAGCTTGACAATTTTACATACACCATACAGCGGTGTACGTGCACGCTCCTCTCTCAGTACCGTGTAATGGCTGTTATCATGGCCAAATTGAAGCTATCTAAGTGTGTGACTTTGTAAAGAAAAGTCTAGGAGTTTGTCCGTTCTTACAGACCTATACTCTAGGGAGATTCCAATTCTGCCCAATTCTATATACACCTTGCAGTTTGTCATACACTAGGCAATTTCTGCCGGTCACATTGCGGTGTTATAGACACAGGGCCTGGCAGAATCCAACTGTGTCCTGAAGTGTAGAGAGATTCCAATTCTCCACAGTCCTCTATCCATCTTTCTTACAACATCCAGAATCTGCCTGTCACATTGCGGTGTAAAATAAACAGGGCCTGACAGAATCCAACTGTGTCCTGAAGTCTACAGAGATTCCAATTCTCCACAGTCCTCTATCCACCTTTATTACACCATCCAGAATCTGCCTGTCACATTGCGGTGTAAAATAAACAGGGCCTGACAGAATCCAACTGTGTCCTGAAGTCTACAGAGATTCCAATTCTCCACAGTCCTCTATCTACCTTTATTACACAATCCAGAATCTGTCTGTCACATTGCGGTGTAAAATAAACAGGGCCTGACAGAATCCAACTGTGTCCTGAAGTCTACAGAGATTCCAATTCTCCCAACTACTATATACACATTGTACCTTGTTTTACAGTACCATAGAGTTGGTGGTTTTTTGGGTACATTTTCCCCAAAAATGAGGAAGTGTGGTGGAAGTTCTGTGGAAGTGGGCGGGGGTTGGCAGCTGGTAATGATGGTGTTGGTGGTGGATCTGCTGGTAGTGGCAAAAGCAAAATAGCACCTAATGCAGGAGGTGTTGAGCCTGCGTCATCGTCTGGCTCCACAAGGCCTCGAAGGCTCCCTTTTCTGGGAGTAGGTAAACCGCTTTTAAAGCCAGAGCTTCAAGAACAAGTTTTGGCTTACATTGCTGACTCAGCCTCCAGCTCTATCGCCTCCTCTTCAGAAGTTTTAAAAAATAAAAGCACTGAGTCATCATTGGAGGCTCATGTTCATGAGCCACACATTTCCTTGTGTCCTTCACCCCAACCAAAATTGAAGGATGCGGTAGGCCACACTACAGATTACTCCATGGAGCTGTTTTCACATACAATGCCTGGGTTATCAAGTCAAATCGTGAATTACCCAGGCCAAGATGAATCTGACATGGAGTGTACTGACGCACAGCCACTGATAGATGATTCTGCTGGTACATTCACTCAGAGCACTACATTGTCCTCGCAGTGTACTGAGCCAGAATCTGACCCAGATGAAACTCAGGTGCCCCTTCCCGCATACTATACCACCATACACGGTGACACAGAGGAAGGTGCACATGACATTGAAGAGGAGGTGATGGATGACCCAGTTGTTGACCCAGATTGGCATCCATTGGGGGTAGAGGGTGCCGCTGCCAATAGCTCAGAAGAGGAGGAGGAACATCTGCAGCGGGCATCGACATCAGCTGTTATCTGGCAGGCCCGGAGCAGTCCAAAAACGGGTTACAAAAACCAAAAGAGTTGCAGGACAGCTTGGCCAGACGGTCAAAATAGCACAGCTTGCAAGGCCTCAAAATGTCTTCCATAGTAGGAAGAGTGCAGTGTGACACTTTTTTGAACAAAATCCTAATGATCAGGCAAAGGTTATCTGTAAGAAGTGCGCAAAGACCTTTAGCCGAGGGAAAAATCTGAGAAATTTGAATACCAGTTGCATGCTAAGACATTTAACCACCATGCACTTGCAAGCGTGGACGGACTACCAAAACTCACGTACCACATGTGCTACTGCTCCCAAAGAAGGTAGTCAGCAACGCTACATTGTTTCCCCCACTGTAAGTCCACCGGTTAGCACACCACCAGCAGCAAATGTTGAGTTGTCATCGCAAGGGCAAATCAGTCAGGGAATCACACTGTTATTGCAACGAAAGACTGAATATAGGCCATCAGAAAGAACACCAACTCCATCACCATCATCAACCCTCTCTCAGTCCGCCATGTCCACCGCTAGTTCCACGATATGCAGTCTCAAGTCCAGCTCACCCTCCCAGACACTATGAGTAGGTCAAGAAAGTACTCAGTCTCTCATCCGCGTACACTGGGTTTGAACGCCCACATTGCCAAACTAATCTCGTTAGAGATGATGCCCTATCAGTTGTTTGAAAGCGCAGCTTTACGCGAACTCATGGCCTATGCAGTACCACGCTATGACCTACCCAGTTGCCACTTCTTTTCTCGCAAAGCCATCCCAGCCCTCCACCTTCATGTGAAAGACCGCATTGTCCATGCACTAAAGCAATCAGTGAGTGGAAAGGTGCACCTCACAACTGATGCATGGTCCAGTAGGCATGGCCAGGGCCGTTACGTGTCCATCACTGTGCACTGGGTTAATGTGGTGGATGCAGGGTCCACAGGGGACAGCTGTGATGGCACAGTGCTGCCTAGCCCACGGTATAGGAAACAGTTGGATGTAAGCGTTCGACCCTCCTCCTCCTCCAGAAGCGAAAACTCGTCCACAGAGCGCAGTCACACGAGCACTGCATCCGCAGATGACAGTGGTGCACACGATGTGTCCCACTATCGATCAGCTAGTGGAAAGTGTCAGCAGGCTGCGTTGCAGATGATGTGTTTGGGCGACAGACACACGGCGGAGGTACTGGCCGACTACTTTCGGCGACAAACTGAGTCATGGCTGGGCAGTCTACATCTTGAGGCAGGCAAGGTAGTTAGTGATAACGGCAGGAATTTTGAGGCAGCCATAGTCCTTTCAAAACTCAGACACATACCTTGCTTGGCTCACACCTTGAACCTGGTGGTGCAGTGCTTCCTCACTAATTATCCGGAGTTAACAGGCCTGCTCCATAAGTTTCGAATACTGTGCTCGCACATCCGCCGGTCGCCGGTACACTCCAGTCGTATGCAGAAGCTGCAGCGATTGCTCCACCTTCCCAAGCACCGGCTAATTATCGACATTGCAACAAGGTGGAACTCCACCCTGCACATGGTTGAGCGGCTGTGCGAACAGAGGCAGGCCGTAATGCATTTGTGGGAGGATATACGGGCAGGCACTTTGAGGGCAGACATGGAGTTGACAAGTGTGCAGTGGTCGAAGCTGAAAGACCTCTGTAAAGTCCTTCATTGTTTTGAGGAATGCACACGGCTGGTAAGCGCAGACGACGCCATCATAAGCATGAGCATCTCACTTATGCGTCTGCTCATGCAAACTTTGACTCACATCAAGGAGCAGGCGTCTGCAGCCGAGGATGATGAGGAAGAGGAGGAGGGAAGCCTTGATGACAGTCAGCCATTGTCTGTTCAGGGAACTGTCGTGGACGAGGTGGAGGAAGAAGAGGAGGAGGAGGATGATGATGGGGATGATTATTTAGGGGAGGAGGATGCTTCTCGTGGGGCAAGAGAAAATGTTGGCGTGGCAAGGTCTGGTACTGGGTTTGTACATGACTGGAGGGATGTGGATTTGCCTGAAAGTGCTCCTCCACCCAGCACACGCAGTGCATCATTGACACTGGGAACATTGGCCGACATGTCAGATTATGCCTTGCAGATCCTAAAAAGGGACCCCCGCATTGCCAAAATGATGAATGATGATGACTACTGGTTGGCCAGCATCCTGGATCCACGCTATAAAGGCAAATTCCAAAACATCATGCCACAGGAGAACCTTGACCTAATATTGGCTAACAAACAAGCAACTCTGGTAAACCGGTTGGTTGAGGCATTCCCAGCACACAGCAGCGGTGATGATTCTCACACGAGCCGTAGGGGCCGGGGGCAACTTGGAAGAGGTGTTGGTGGTGCACACATCAGAAGTGGCGTTGGAGACAGGGGTTTCATGACCATGTTGTGGACTGATTTTTCAAGTCCCGCTCACACGACTGGTAATACTGCATCAATTGAAAGTGACAGGAGACAGCACTTGTCAACTATGGTTACAAACTACTTTTCCTCCGATATTGATGTTCTCCCAAACAGGTCATTCCCATTTGACTATTGGGCAGCTAAACTGGACACCTGGCCTGAATTGGCACAATATGCCTTACAGGAGCTCGCTTGCCCAGCTGCAAGTGTGCTGTCGGAAAGAGTCTTCAGTGTTGCTGGATCAATCCTGACAGAAAAAGGATCCGTCTGTCGACCCAAAATGGGGATGATCTATCCTTCATTAAAATGAACCATGCATGGGTTTCCAAGGATTTTGTCACACCTTACCCTGATGACACATAGGTTGACAGAAAAATGGCTTTCTTTGGTCTTCCTCTTCCTGGGACTTGACCAGTTTCGCCTTTAGCAGCAAGTGAATGTCCCACATCAACATATGCTATTTTGTAAACCTCCCTAACTGGGCTGCCTCCTCCCCCCATGTCCGGGGTCACCACCTAGCGCACACAACCGTGCGAATGCCGTTGCCCTGGACAGGTGGGTGGGCCAACTCTTGGGCGCGGGCACTGGCACAGGGTCCCTCATAGTGCAATCAAGTGTCTCTGTCAGTGGGGGGTGCACACCCGCCGTCAGACACACACCCGTACTATGAGGGGCCCAGTGCCAGCACCAATGTCCATGAGTGGGTCCCCCTTGCTTGGGCAGGGCCCCAGCATTTGCAATGTTTAACTCTCCCTGCTCCTCCGCTGTGTAGTCTGGGCTGTCAAATCCTTCACTGGGACTGCCACTAAAAATTTGGTGAACTGATAGAAGATGGTGGTTAAGACGTAGCTATGCCCTGTCCCGCTGGCCGGAATCTAGCTTCGGATGATCAATAGCTTCCATTTCTTATGGACGTCGACTCACAATGAGATGCAGTGGTGGTTTCTCATCTGCTTTCACAGTTTTCCTACCCACAGACGTGTGACATTCCAGTGCACATTTTTAAATGTGCCCTCTCATGCCAGTCCAAATGAATCGCCTACGGCCTGTGGCTTCTGTCTTTTGCACTCCAAAGTTACGTGACAGAGCATGATAGGCAGTGAGCACCATGTTTACATCTCTCCCTGTGATCAAAATTATATGGATATGAGAAATGGCGATGGGATGAACGGTACTACGATACAGCAACACTTTCTTCACAAAGAAAGGTTTTCGCTGTCTCCACACACTAATTAATTGAGGGTCTGCATCGCCTCTGAGAATTGTGGTGGAAGTTTATCCCGTGAATAGGAATTCCTAGATTTCTGCAATCACTAGAATTTATGTCAGTAATTGTATGCATCTCATTTCCTATTGCGGAAAGTCTGGACTGTCTTACTGAGACAGAAATATATATGATGATTTAAAAATACCACCAAAAGTGTATAGTGGTGTACGTTTCAAATACATTTCCTTTTTTCTACTTTTTAGATTGTTGTCTAATCCATACTGAGATTTTAAATATTTAACTATGCTATATATACCTGCTATCCAGTGATAATGTACCCTTTCTCAACTTTGTACAAGCTGGTCAAATCCATACTGGGCCTGAAACCGTCTGTGCCTGCCTCCTGATCTATAGACATAGGTTTTTAATGTGTAAACTATGCTATACATACCTGTAATCCGGTGATACGTTACCCTTTCTCACCTTTGTCCAATCACGTCTAATCCATACTGGGCCTGAGACCGTTTGAGCCTGCCTCCTGTTATATAGACCTACGTTTTTAATGTGTAAACGATGCTATACATACCTGTTATCCAGTGATACGTTACCCTTTCTCACCTTTGTCCAATCACGTCTAATCCATACTGAGCCTGAGACCATCTGAGCCTGCCTCCTGATATATAGACCTACGTTTTTAATGTGTAAACTATGTTATACATACTTGTTATCCAGTGATACGGTACCCTTTCTCACCTTTGTCCAATCACATCTAATCCATACTGGGCCTGAGACCATCTGAGCCTGCCTCCTGATATATAGACATAGGTTTTTAATGTGTAAACTATGCTACATATATACGTGTTACCCGGTGAAACTGTATCCTTTATCAACTTTCTAGAATCTTGTCGAATCCATACTGGGCCTGAGAACGGCTGCCGAGCTGTTAAGCAAGCTACAGCAACTGTGGTTTGGACACGTAATTTTTTGCATTTTTTCAGGAATGCCGGTTAGGCCTAATTCAGGAATTGCTGTTGACCTGCACTTACTGGGAAATAATCGTTCGCGGGGAATAATTGGAATCACAGATCCCCATCACTAACGGTGTTCTACTGGTTATCTGCACCTGTAAGCGACAAAAGCTGGTCCTTTCAGTGTAGCGCGCATGCAGCCCCAGACATGTAACGCCATGATAGTGCCAGTGCCTTGCGTATCCCTCTAGTAAGCTTGACGCATACCGGGGTCTCGTTCGTTAACGGAATAAAGCTGACAAGTTGCTAGCACAACTGCAAACGGACATACCACACCACACACACAATCGACAAAGCTTTCAATATGTGCATCTTTTCTTGAGGTGGCATGGTTGTGGTTTCCCGGGTGGAGTCCAATTAAGCCGCAGGCTCCACTCCTTGTGGTGCCCTTTTGGACATTCCTTTAAGGTTCAGCTTTGCAATCATACTGCCCCCGGAAAGCAAACACTTTGCCTTCATGGACGCTGTTTGGAGGTTCGTGGGAATAACGCCGCCGGATCTCCAGTTGGCATAATTTATTGGTGGGAAGTCCGACGGTATATGATCGTGTTCGATTTCAGAATTTTTTTTTTTGGTTGGTATTTTACATTTTTATTCCAGCCTTTCTTGACTTCATAAGGGAATGACAAGCCTATATCTGTGTCTCCTCCACCTCCTCCTTTTACTCCTCCACCTCTTTTCTAAATGTAGTTGCCCTTTTCCATATGTAATTTTTGTCTTCTAGCATTTTCTCTGCTTTGGGACACCTTTTAAGGTGTTTTGTAATTGCTTTCTATGTGTTTGTATGTGTTTGTGTTTGCCTGCCATTGTTTTCAATGGGGTTCGACGAACATTCGGCGAACTTGCCTCCTGTGTGACGAACCAAAACACTAGCGGGGTGGCTCAACACTACTCCTGATATATAGACGTACATTGTTAATGTTTAAACTATGCTATATATACCTGCTATCTAATGATACTGTACACTTTGTCTACTTTTTATATTCTTGTCTAATCCATACTGAGCCTGTGAGCCTCTCTGTGTGAATGATGGAATATATAGGGAGATTGACAATTATCCTTTGACTGAACAGAGCTGTACATTTCTGATACAGTGCCATATATCTGATGTTATTTTGTGCAAAATTTTGAAGTTTGGTGGAAGAGGCCATGGACGTGGGCGCGGGGGTCCAGCTGGTGATGATGGTGGTTGTGCATTTGCTGGTAGTGGCAAAAGCACAATAGCAGCTAAGGCAGGAGGTGTTGAGCCTGCATCATGGTCTGCCTCTGGAACGCCTGGAATGATACCTTTTCTGGGAGTAGGTTAACCGCTTTTAAATGCAGAGCATGAGGAACTGGTTTTGGCTTACATTGCCGAAACAGACTCCATCAAATATGCCCGCCTCTTCTGAAGTTTCAAAAAATGCAAGCACTGAGTGGTCAAGTACTGGCTCCTGGTCAGGAAGAACCCCTTTCCTTGTGTCCTGCACCTCCACCCAAACTGAATGATGCAGCAGGCCACACTTCACATTAGTCCATGTAGCTCTTTCTATCATACCATGCCTTGGTTATCAAGTTAAATCGTGAATTCCCCAGTCCAAGATGAATCTGACATGGAGTGTGGGTGGCCAGCCAGGGCACTGGGGTTAATCGGTACCGGGCCAATGTCTCACAGGGATGTGTCACGGTGGTGACCCGTTCCATGGCCCTGGGCATCCATGCAAAGGGGTGAATTACGTTTATAGGTGAATGATATGTGACGCCACCTGTGGTTTATGATTAGATTGACCAGCGCTGCAGTGTCGCTTCTCTGGGACAGATGTTGTGGTGCAGCTAAGATGTAGAAGCCCTGCACAGGTAGGGCCATAGTCACAGGGCAGATGAAAGAGTTGGTAGATGGTGTGCAGTGCAGGATGTAGCAGAGCCGTGTGCCAGGCGCAGGAGAAAGATGACAGACACAGTCGTGCAGTTCCTTTACCTGTACTTGGTAAGTGCCATCCAGGACCCAGAGTACAGATGGAGAAGGAGTTGGTCAGCCTGGAAACCAATTTGGAATTCTCTCTCTGCAGATAGGTAGTGTGGCCTCCGTTCTAGCGCTTATCTGAGATACTCGCAGTGCTGAGTTCAATGAAGTTCCCCCTGTTGACTCTCTTTTGGAACTTTCTCGTATGGCAGGCAGCCGTAGCCTTTTCCTTCTGGCTCCCACATGTCGCTGCTGGGGCCTCCGAGCCTCAGTTGGGTACAGAGCATTTACAACTGCTACTTCCTCTGGTTTCGGATGCAGGAACGTCAGTATCCCTACAAACTCGGAGACCGGAATCCGGACCATGCGCTCAAGCTAGGAGTGAGCCTTAGCTCTGCTCATCCTCCAGCTCCCCTTTCACGTCCACACACTTCCCCTTCCCTTCACAGACTGCCCTAACTTACCTCCTTCCGACCACAGAGAGCAGCTCCTCAGCAGTCAGGTTCAGAGGTCTCCCTGCTGGCCTGGAGTGGGAAATGTGTTGTGTGTTGGTTTAACTGCTAGAGAGATCCTTCATTGCTCCCAAGCATGACATCACACTCTCTAGGAGGAAGGTAATGCCACTGTGGCGACCGTACTCCTGGGGGCGCCACAAATGCTCTGATGCCCAGCCACTGCTAGATGATTCTGCTGGTACATTGATGCAGACCACTACATTCCCCTCGCACTCTACACAGCCAGAATCTGACCCTGATGAAACTCAGGTTACCCTTCCCATATACTGTACCACCTTACACGGCGACAAAGAGGAAAGTGAAGATGAAAGTGCAGGTTTGGCCCACCTGCCGTCAGACACACCGCCGTACTATGAGGGGCCCAGTGCCAGTGTCGTCGTCAACGAGTGGGCCCCCCCTGCTTGCTCAGGATTACAGCACTTGCAAAGTTGAAATACTTACCTCTCCCTGCTCCACCGCCATGACATCTTCCGCGTTTCCTGACAGTGATATTCTGATCAGAGAGCGCAATGACATCACGTCTGCACACCCAGACTAGTACAGGGATTCCATAGCGAGGAGACTTATTTGAGGAGATTTATTTAATTGTTTTCAATGTTTGGACAGCAATTTTTGGGGAGAATGATATATGGGGCCCACCATACACAGGAGCATTCCAAAGGTGGACATCAGACACTGGAGCAGCATTTACAGAGCCCATTATACACTAGAGCATTAGAAATGGGGCCCATTATATATGGAGCATTATTTGGGCCCATAAGACAGTGCAGCTTCATCCTTGAGGACCAACATATACTGTAGCATTATGTGGAGCTCATCATATACTGTTCCAAACATTATATGGGACCAATGATTCAGTATGGAGAAAATTATGGGCCTCATTACTCTGTATAGCGCACTATGCGGTGGCCAAAATACTGTATGGAGTAATATACTGTCCGTTTTTGGAGCTATTGGACAATTTAAAATGGATATCAGTCATGAGATGTAAAAAGTGAAGTATTTTTCATTGTACTATACCGCTATTTCTCTGCCGTATTGAAGCATCATGAGTTGTGCTATGTGTTAAAGGGGCGCTCTTTGGCCCAGGGCACATGAAAACCTGGAGCTAGCCCTACCCCCCCCACAAATTTAGCCAAATAACCCCCATTTTTCAGTGCATAACTAGTATTATGAAGTAAATTAAGGTTGAAATGCTTCAGTAATAAGAATTGTTGTTTTTGGCATTCAAAAGGACACTGTAGGTGTGTTTCCTGTGCTCCACTCCCTGCCAACTTTGCTTCCCCATTGACTTGCATTGGGTTTCGTGTTTCAGTCGGCCTTCGACTTTTCACGATAATCGGCCGATTTCGTTTGACCCGACTTTTGCGAAAGTCGGGTTTCATGAAACCCGACTCGACCCGAAAAAAGGCAAAGTCGCTCATCTCTAGTACCAATGTTTTGACTTTCTAAAAAACACTTTTTGCAAAATAACCTGTATGTGACAAAATGAACAAATCTATTCTTTGGAAATAACATGGGCATTTCATGAAACCCGACTCGACCAGAAAAAAGGCAAAGTCGCTCATCTCTAGTGAAGAAATCTGAAGACTCAGCCATCTGTGGTTCCCAACAGTCAGTTGGGGGCTTGGAGAGTTGTGATGTGGGGGGAAAAAGGGTAATTGGGGTGCCACCATTGACTGTGTGTGATGTTAAGGTGGATGAAGAGGAGCATAGGCAACTTGATGCAGTGCTTGCCATCTACTTGTTCTTTTTGTCCCTTATCTACAAAGCGAATCATTGTATGGCTGCCAAAGAAAGGGAGCGGAGTTGCCCGTCCAGTAACAGAAGTTGTAAAAATGTTGTGAAAATTCTGACTGCAGCAAAACAAACTGAATTCTCATCCCTCATATCATACCTGTTTCACAACCCTAAACAGCTATTCAGTGCTTTCAATTCTTTGCTGCATCCATCAGTTTCCTCTCCCTCTCCTCTCATCTCAGCTGAAAACTTTGCCTCACCACCTGTGAACTTGACACAATAATGACCCCAATAATGTGTAGACTCCTGGTTGGGTCTCCTTCATGCATGTTGCCTGTAGCAGTAGGCCTCCAAGACCGGCAGGCGTCCACTTCCTTGGAGTCAACTACCCGTGTTACTATCCTTTGATTTTTCTGACAATAGTGGTCTATGAAATTTATATATTTGTGCCATCTGAGTGTGGCTGAGTATGAAAGCAGGTTGAGCTGTTGGTTAAGCAGGTTGTGAGATGCAGTGACAAACAGGAGGCAGAGCAAAGGTTAACAAATTTAATTAACAATAAAGGTACTCCTCACAGGGAGGTAAACAGTTAAACTGAGAAAAAAAACTGAGAAAGAATAAAGGTGAATAGCAAAAAGAGCAACAGTTCACTTAGTAAACTTATCATGTCTATGGTGTCCTCAGCCGCAAATGTTCCGATGAGGGTAGTAGTCCTTGTAGCTGTCTGCGAATTATCCGCAAGGATGGGGGTCCAAGGTTAGCAGTCTGTCTTCTGGTGGCAGCGGTCGGTTTCCGGTATCTCCTAGTCCATAAGCTGGTGCAGCCAATGCAACAATAGGTGCAGCAACCCGGGGGTTAAATGAGGGTTATGGTACACTGTCCTGCAGTAAGATCCCCAGGGTACTGACCTGTAACCAGTCCTGGGCTCTCTGCTCGTGCACCGACTTTACTGTCACTGGGTGCGTGCTGCCTCTTATGCTAGCTGTCTCGCTGGTGGCACCAGGAGCTGTCTGCTGCAGTCTGTCACAGCACCGGTGTTTGGGTGCTGAGTGTGCTGCCCACCTTGTTACTAACACACTGAAGACGGGAACCTCACTGGTGCTTCGCGCTCTTTTCTCTCAGCTTTCGGCCAGGTTTTTTGTCTAAACATGCCCCCACTGCCCCAGTCATGGGCCCTGTCCGGTCCCCTTCCTTCGAGAAACTTAGGATGCAGCCTCGACAGTTCCGGACCAGGCTCAGTACAGGTACCCGCAGTCAGGTCTTCCTCCTTACACTTGCATGTGGTATCAGGGCTTCCAGCACAGAAGGCCGACACTGATCCCTCACCCACCTTGTCTTACTGTGATGTTCAATTGAAAGCTGTAAATGCTGTACCTCATGCCTGACTGATTGCTGCAGTGCCATGCTACAATTAGTACTGTTTGTATACTGAGGCCACTTTCCTGGTGTCTGCCCCTCATTTGATGTGTTTTGGCAGCATTTGGGGCTGTTATAAACTGTTGTGCATGTGTTTGTTTTTGCCTCCCATTTACCTAAATGGCGTTAGGTTATGTTTGGCGAATATTCGATGAATTAATCGGCAAACATTGCAAATTCGGCGATCGTAATCCAAACCAAACATTGAAATATTCACTCATCTCTAATTATGACATCCTGGATATCTATGGGTACTGTGTTATTAATTGAACTGTTGACTGAGTGATTGAATGTAGAGATGAGCAAATATTTCAATGTTCGGTTCTGTTTGCGATTGCTGAATTTGCAAAATTTGCCAATATATTAATGAAATATTCGCTGAACATTCAAGTCAATGGGAGGTAAAAACAAATGCATGCACAACACCTTCAAACGGCCCCAAAAGCTGTCAAAACACATCAAATTAGGGGGAGACACCAGAAAAGCAGCCTCAATTCACCCACATTGCAAATTGTAGCTTGACACTCAGCAATCAGCCATGCATGATGTATTGGGGTGTGACATTTACAGCTTTGAATTGAACATCAAAGTAAGACGAGGTGGGTGAGAGATCGGTGTAGGCCTGCTGTGCTGGGAGCACTGATACCACATGCAATAGCTCAACCTACTTTGATGCTGAACCTCTCTCAGGTGGCACAAATATCAGTTTTGTAGACTACTATTGTCAGAAAAATGTAAGGATAGTTGTTGTGAACTCTCTTGAGCTGACTTCTGAGTTGGGGCTCCCTCTGGTGGTTGCTGTGGGTAGTGGAGCTGGTCGTATTGACAGAAGTCTATCACCTGAAGACGATGATTGGAAGTCAGGGGTTACAGACTGGGAGGATTTAAGTGAGCAAGCTTCCTTCTGTTGCTGCTGGTGATTTGTTTGTCTTCCCGTGCATTGTGAAGTCTGCTTTTTCCCCTCCTTGGTCTTACATCATTCAGATAAGTTATTTGTTTGCTGGAATCTTTTGCATTTGATATAGTTTTTGCCTTTCTCTACTTTCTGCTTTGCTGTGTGGGTTCAGCATTATTCCCTGCTGGGATTTGTGCTGGACCCCGCTCATGTGTCACAGCTTATGTCATTCTGTTCAGTATTGCTAATCCCCTGTGGTATTAGTATCTTTCACTTTGCTTCCAGTTCACACCAGAATGCTGATCTAGCGGGGGAGAGGTTGTGTGGCCTCAGTATCTTTGTATATCAGACGTGTTGGATTTTTTAGGGTTTTTGCGTGATTGCAGACAGTATCTTTTCTGTCCTTTCCTATCTAGACAGTTTGGGCCCCATTATTTGCTCACTCTATTTTCTGCCTGCATTTGTGCCTCATCTTGTCTCACCGACAATATATGTTTGGGGGTTATTTATTCCTTTGAGGTTCTATTCCAGGGCAGTTTAGCTTTTCCCTTTCTTGCTTTAGGCTTAGTTAACTCTTTGGCTGTCCCACGGCTAATGCTAGTTGTGCTGTTAGGTATAGGGGTCTGCAATCCGCTAAATTGCCCACCTTCCTGGTTTCCTGGTTGCTTAGCTAATTCCCCGGTAATCCTCCTCGGTGTCTGAATCATAACAGATAGTATCATGGGTAGTTGACTCAAAGAGAGTGGAGGACTGCTACAGGCAGCACACATGAAGGAAACAAAATCAGGGTTGTTCACAGTTCCGAAAATTAGTGGCAGACACCAACAAAGTGGCATCAATTTTACGAGAGTAGAAATAGTATAATGGAGAATGAAATCTCTTTCACTACAGCCAACCCAGCATATGGAGAGACCCAATCAGGACTCTCCACATTTCCAAAAATTATTGGCAGACACCACCAAAGTGTCATCAATTTCTCCACAGTAGAAATAGTTTAATGGGGGCCGACAGGTCTTCCACTACACCCAACCCAGCAGATGGAAAGTTAAACACCAAATCAGAAGTGTTCACATTTCTTAAAATTGGGGTCAGACACCAACAAATTGACATCAATTTCACCACAATACATATGGTATAATAGGGATCAACAGGTCTTCCAGTACACTCAACCCAGCAGATGGACAGTTGGACACTCAACCAGGATTGTTCATATTTGCAAAAATTAGTGGCAGACACTACTTAAGTGGCATCAATTTCAAAAGAATAGAAATAGTTTCATAGAGACGGACATCTCTTCCACTACAGCCAACCCATCAAATGGACACCCAAACAGGTGTGTTCACATTTCAAAACATTAGGGCCTTACACTACTGAAGTGGGATCAATTTCACAAGAGAAGAAATAGTATAAAAGGGAACAACAAATCTTCCACTACAGCCAACCCAGCAGATGGAGAACAACTATGACTGTTCACATTTCCACAAGTTTGTGTTAAAATTTGCAGCAGCAGCAACAGCAGGTATAGAAACCACACTAAAGATATCACAGAGTGCAGTTATGCAAGATTAATTCAGCACACTAAAAAACGCAACATCTCCTTGTCTGTATGGTCTGCGATTGGGGTGCAAAAGTCCATGGAGCTCCATGACTTGTTCATCTTGATGAAAGTTAGGCAATCTACAACTTCAAGGGACAGCCGGCTGCGCTTATCCATCGGGACACCACCAACAGTGCTAAAGACATGTTCTGAGAGAACGCTGGCTGCCGGGCATGATAAAACCTCCAAGGCGTGTGAGGATAGCTCAGACCACTCATTCATTTTTTTAAGACCAAAATGTGAAAGGGTACTGATATTCAGTTCTAGATACTCCTGCATTATCTTCTCCATTCTTTCACCACTTGTCAGACTTGGACTCTGTTTTGCTGGTGCATGAGTTGGTCTAAATAAAGTTTCAAAGGATTCACAGAAATTGCTTCTTCCACTTACACAACTACAGTTGCTGCTGCTAATAATGTTCTGGTGTTGCAGAATTGATGTGCCGGAAGTTGGAAGTCAAGGGCTGCGATGTGCACTGTGTGCCTCACTGCTGTCTTGGGGAAAACCTCTCTTAAGGTTTGGTAAAAGTGTGTTTCGATACTCCAGCATTCCAGGGTCCCTTTTCAGCATCTGGCAAAATTTGGTCTTGTAAGTTGGATCTAAGTTTACGGGGAACAATTTGTAGATAATGTAGCAAGAAGACACTCATAGGTCGAGTTCTTCCATTGTGTCCAAGCAAATGCTGTGTGGGTAGCTGGGTAACACTGATGCTTGTTTCCTCTGTCCCCTCCCACCAACCAAAAACAACAGAGAGGGGATGATTATCCTTATCATCTTCAGACAGTTGATCGCCCATCACCTCTTCCTTCTCCATTTGTTCCTCAGATCTTGCACCTTCACTAACAGTCTGTTTGATATCACAAGCCCCCTTCGATCACAGTAATCCACCTTCCCTTGTCACCTGCCTGCATGACAACAGTCTGGAATTTCCACATCCTCCTCTGCTTCTTCCTCTTCCTCTGAGACCACCACCTCCTCCTGCAGGCTATTCAAAGTTTGCTCCAGCGTATCGATGACTGGAATAGTGATGCTGATGAATGTGTTGTCAACGCAAACCATCTTACTACCCATTTTGAAACTGTGCAGAAGGATGCAGAGGTCCTTAATCTGTGCTCACTCCATAACTCCGATATGTGACACGTCTGTACTGCTTTGTCACAGGCTATATGACATGACATACTGCATCATGGCTCATTGCTGCTGCCATAGATGCTGCAACATGAGCAGAGTGACTTCCACCGTGTTGGCACATCTCGTATCAACCTTTTAACTGGCATGGACAAAGACCTCTGTATCGATGCAAGTTGATTATCTGAGGGCAGTGTCGGACAGGGATGCCAAGGGCCCACCAGTAACATTGACTTTGAGGGGCCAACTTTTCACCTGTATGTAAATATTACACTACCCTCATTCACAAATTTACCTATATCCCTATATAATAAGAAGCTGGGTAGTTTGGTTAATGAATGATGAGATGCTGCTTTTTTCTGTACAGAGTAAATCAAGTGAATTATGCCAAGTATTATCCATATAGTGGGGTTGGGGGCCCAGATCTGCACAGGGGCCCACTGGGGTATTCCCCTGTTACCCTGTGGGTCAGTCCAAGCCTGTCTGAGGGGAAAGAACGGCAGACGTGAGCACACAGCTTTGGTGATTTCTGCAGCAGCTCACCCAGACCAGGATAGTGGTGGAGAAAATGCTGTACGACCAAGATTTTAACCATGCAAGGCATGTTTGTGAGCTGGCCTTGCCATAGGGCTGCCACCAGGTTCGTACCGTTATCGGACATGGCCTTTCTTGGATGCTTGTTCAGCGAGACAGCCATTGCTCAAGCTCAGCCTGGCTAGCTGTCCACAACTCTTGATCTGTATGACTGCGATCTCCAAGGCATATCATTTTTAGAATCATAGAATCATAGAATTGTAGAGTTGGAAGGGACCTCCTGGGCCATCTGGTCCAAACCCCTGCTCAAAGCAGGATTCGCTAAATCATCCCAGTCAGATGTCTGTCCAGCCTCTGTTTGAAGACTTCCATTGAAGGAGAACTCACCACTTCTTGTGGCAGCTTGTTCCACTCATTGATCACTCTAACTGTCAAAAAGTTTTTTCTAATATCTAATCTGTGTCTCCTCCCATTCAGTTTCATCCCATTGCTTCTAGTCTTTCCTTGTGCAAATGAGAATAAAGTTGATCCTTCTACAATGTGACAGCCCTTTAGATATTTGTAGACAGCTATTAAGTCTCCTCTCAGTCTTCTCTTTTGCAAACTAAACATTCCCAAATCCTGCAACCTTTCCTCATAAGACAGGGTTTGCAGACCGGTCACCAGTCTGGTTGCTCTTTTCTGAACTTGCTCCAGTTTGTTGATGTCTTTTTTAAAATGTGGTGCCCAAAACTGGACACAATATTCCAGATGAGGTCTGACCAAAGAGGAGTAGAGGGAAATAATGACTTCACGTGATCTAGACTGTATGCTTCTGTTAATACATCCTAGAATTGCATTTGCCTTTTTTGCTTCTGCATCACACCGTTGACTCATATTCAGTCTGTGATCTATTAGTATACCCAAGTCTTTTTCACATGTGCTGTTGATTAGCCCTATTCCTCCCATTCTGTATATGCTTTTTTCATTTTTATTGCCCAGATGTAGTACTTTGCATTTTTGCCTGTTAAAAACCATTCTGTTAGTTGCTGCCCACTTCTCCAGTTTACTTATATCTTTTTGAATCCTCTCTCTCTCTTCTCTAGTATTAGCTATCCCTCCTAGCTTTGTGTCATCAGCAAATTTAATCAGTTTACCCTCAATTCCTTCATCTAAATTGTTGATAAAGATGTTGAACAATACAGGGCCCAGGACAGAGCCCTGTGGTACCCCACTTGAGACATTCTTCCAACTGGATGTGCAGCCATTTACGACCACTCTTTGGGTCCGATCACTAAGCCAGTTATGAATCCACCGACAGTTGCCTTGTCCATTCCATACTTAGTCATTTTTTCAATAAGGATTGTATGAGATACTTTGTCAAATGCTTTGCTGAAGTCAAGATATACTATATCTACAGCATTTCCTTGATCCACCCAATCAGTGATTCCGTCATAGAAGGAAATTAAGTTAGTCTGACATGACTTATTAGTTACAAACCCATGCTGACTCTGTTTAATCACTTCATTCTTATCCAGGTACTGACATACATGTTGTTTAATAATTTGTCCAAAGATCTTTCCTGGTATAGAAGTCAGACTCACCGGCCTATAGTTGCCTAGGTCCACCTTCTTCCCCTTTTTGAAGATAGAAACAACATTTGCTCTTCTCCAGTCTTCTGGGACTTCTGTTCTCCAAGAATTTTCAAAGATTATGGAGAGGGGTTCAAAAATTTCTTCTGCTATCTCCTTCAGTACTCTGGGGTGTAATTCATCTGGACCTGGAGACTTGAATTCATTTAGGTTAGCTAAGTGTTTCCTCACTATCCTTCTGTTTATAGATATCCTGGATTATTCTATTCCCTTAATAGGACAGTGAAGAACAGTTGATGTTAAATTTCTTTTTTTAACACTGCCTGATTGCGGTGAGCCATGGCTATGCAGTACGGAGGTGGTGGAGGCAGTGTGAAATATAGAGGTCTGTCCTGCAAGCCTTGGGGATTCCAAGACTTGTGGAGGAGCGCCTCCCCCACAGCTACCAGAGTCACCCAGTGCTCAGTCAGCAGATGTTATGCCCATGGCCATGATTACTCGTCCAAGTGTCTGGGGTGAAATGTATCCTGGCAGACATAGACTTAGTCAAGGAACATGTGGTATTGTCTGCTACATACTTGTGTAGCGCAGGCACACGTTTCTTTGAAAAGTAATGGTGACTGGGCAACTGATACTGGGGGACAGCAACAGTCATCAGCTTACGGAAACCGTCTGTATCTACCAGGTGGGAAGGCAGCATTTCCGTGGCCAACAGATTGGAGATGGTGGAGTTCAACCTCTTAGCTTAGTCATGCATAGGAGGAAGCAATATTTTATGTGACCACAACTGCAGGACCATGGGATGGCTGCAGTGCTGGGAGATCAGAGTACAGTGAACCGGACAAACTGATTGACCATGAAGGAGGTGTAGGCGGAGATGTTACGGTGGATTGTGAAAGTTGTGTGCTCGTACTCTGACAGCCATCTCTCAGTCAGCGTGACTGGAGATAGTAAAGGAACCGAGGTTCTGCGGTCGGAGACCAGCGTCACAATATTTGACACGGTAACAGAGCAGGAGGAAGAAGCAGTAGATGAAATTGAATGGGTGGCTGATAGTTGTTGAGGTCCACTGGTCCACATTTTATCATAAATATTCCCAAAAAATTATGGATATAACAATATCACCTATTTAACTCCAGATACAATGCTATAGTACACAATTCTTCTAGCTGATTATAGCAGAAAGAAACAACGAGTATTTAGGAAAAAATATATATAAACAATTTTATTGAAATATATTAAAAATATGCATAATAAACAGAGTTTCCCACTATGCAGGCTAACAAGGGGTTAATCCAAAAATAGACAGTACAGATAGTGTAAAATAGCTGAAACCATATACTATCAGCATACAATCATCCTGAAGTATTTCAATATTAGCATATGTAATGCAAATTTTCAACTTTATGAATAAGCTCATTACATAATCAGGCCACGTTTAAAGTGCAAAGAGTGCTTGTGCAAAATGGAACTAATCACTATACTGACAATAAAGTATCATACAATCTTCCAGTGCCGGCAAATAAGCTATACAAACTGGATAATACAATTTAGATAAGCCCATTGTGAATGGACAATTATGTGCTGCTGCCAGGACTTAAACTGTGGCCCAAATAGTGATGCATGTAGATAAACTATACACTGTACTTACATCTAATATGTGGTGGAGGATTCCCCAAGCCTGCCGCCCCAACGCGCGTTTCACTGCTTCTTCCTCAGGAGGCGTCCACATTTTAGCCCGGTTGGATTCTCAGATTAACACGTGTTGATTGTGCATGTGAAGGTTCATACATGTAGTAGTCAAACAAATGCATTTTTCCCCTCTACTCAGTTTTTTGCAAAGCTGGCAGAATAAATGTGTTGGCTAAAGGCCAGGCTAAGTAACCTTGCCAGCCCTGCAAGCTGCAGACCCGTGAGCGCTGCTGGTCACAGCCATAGTTGTGGCTGAGGATGCATTGCTCATCGTGGCTGCATCACAACACGTCTGCAACATAAGGTGCAATGTAACCTCCTTGTCTTCCTCCTCAGAGGACCTACTCAGCTGCGTGCCTCTGTGTTCACGCCAACTGGGATCTACCACCTCATCATCATCCTCTGTGTTATCACATTCCTTGCCCTTAGAGTCACCCTCCTCTTCTTCCTGCAGAGTACAGTCTGCGTGAGCCTCAGATATCTGAGTCTCATCAGGATCACCTAACCCTCCCGGGGGTTAACATCTGGTGATGAGGGTAAGGATTCTGCTGGGACCCTAATTCATCCTGCCCCAGATCCAAGCTAAAAAATGTTTGGGCATCATGCAGATTTACTCCTCTTGACTCTGTGAAGCTTTTGAGTATATTTATGATGCCCATGGCATGGAATGTGTGAAAAACTCTTAAGACTCAACCATTTGTCATTCCCTCCAGTCAGTTGGGCAGTTGGAGAGTTTTGACATGGGAAGAAGCAAGGGTAATTGGGTGCCACCTCTGCGGACTGTACTGGGTGTGATATTGAGGTGGAGGAAGAAAAGGAGAGGCCACTTGAAGTAGCACTTGCCATTCACTCGAGCACATGCTTTTCTGGGCCTCATCAACATGGCATACCACTGTGCGTTTGCCAAAGAAAGGTAGTGTAGTAGCCCGTCCAGTAACAGAAGTTTTCAGTTGTTTTTTTATAGGATGTGACGTTGATGGCTCACTAGTGCTTTCACAAACATTACCACCTACCCCACTTACACCTTGAACACCAAGCCTTCCACCACGACCTCACTTTTTCCCAGCCATGTTGCTCAGATAGTGTGGTAAGAGCACAGTGTTAACAATAAAAAATTAGATTTTAAACTCTGCACCAGCTCTTTAAACAGCTGAATTTCAGCGACAGTAAATGACAAAGTGAAATACAGCATGCTGAACAGCATTATTCACAGAAGAAACAATTGTTTGAGTGTGAATGAAGCCTGTATGGCAAAGAAGATATGCTACAAGCAATTTTAAAGTTAGATCTCCTCTACTGTATGACGTAAGTAACAGAAGAATTTTTTGGGGCCTGTAGATGAGGCCTCTATAACATAGACTAGATGCTACAAACAATTTCAAAGTGAGATGTCCCTTACTGCACAACGTTAGTAACTGAACAATTTTGTTTTAGTGTGGGTGACGCCTGCATAACCTAGAAAATATGCTCCAAACAATTTTAAAATCAGATTCACATTTTTAAAACCCCCCCAAAATGTTTTTTTTTAATGTGCAACAGCTCTGCACACACAACAATCTCATCGCCACAAAATTGCAAGTGGGATACGGCGGGCTGTATTATGTTTAGCAACAGAAATTTTTATTTTTTGTTTATGTACGTGAGGTGTACAGACAGCTTAATTTCAACCACAAAAAATTACAACATTACAACATGGGATTTTTTTTTCATGTGCATGAGCTATAGAGTGTCAAAATGACACTAAAACAAGATGTCCGCTCTTTATATGGAGAGAGACATGTGATTTCAGCAGCCAATAACACAAGTCATTGTGTCAGGACATTGTGGATGTTTCCTGCACCCTGATTGGCTAGCTATAATGTGCACACATAAAGTTAGAAGAAAAAAATACTGTTTACAAGCACACCATGCCTCTGAGTTCTGCAAACCCCCTGCCCTCATCAAACACAAGCCCCACACTCATGATACACCACCATTATCGTAGTCAAAGTGCTGAGAATACTTTAGTGACAATGCAAATATTTTCCCGTAATTTTTACCGAATATTACCGATTTTTCTTGATTTTCAAAATTTTTCTTGTGTTTCCGATCATGCCAAATTTATTAAGTTTGGCGATCGCTTTTCGAACAAATTTGCTCATCACTAATTGAATGAAAATTGAGTGATGTCTTTAAAGTAAATCACCTACTGTATATAACAACTACTGCATTTTTTCAGCTTATAAGATGCACTTTTTTTCCCAAAAATTTCGGGAGAAAATGGGGGTGAGTTTTATAATCCAAATGTAGCTTACTGGTTGTGATGGAGTGGGGTCCCAGTGTCACTGCTGCAGGAAGCTTCTACGCAGATTGAGGTCTCAGCACCCAGATCTCGTCTCCCATGTTCTTGGCTCCCGAGATCTCAATTACGCATGCACCAACACCAGCGGCAATTTTCCCTGAGTCCATCGCATTGAAAAATAGAGAAAGTGGGAGATCTCTGGTCTTTTACAAAATGTTGGTGGTCCCTGTTCCTCCGAACACCTCCTTCTATCAGCTCCAGGCCCGCAGCATCGCTGCACTTCTACCTCCGTCAAACACTACCTCCTACCAGCCTTGTGCCCGCAGCATCTCCTGCCTTCCCCGCCGCCAGCTTCCTGCAGCAGCGATCCTGCCACCTGGTACCCCGCTCTATGTAGAATATTAAAATACTAGAAATAGGCCCAATGCTATTGCATCGGGAGAGCGGTGAAATGAACATCCGCGTGGCTTTGGTGGGGGATTTGAATCCCCTGCCCCGCCAGCGGTGCCGTGTCGGATTTGAATTCCCCGCCAAAGCCGCTCGGCACCGCTCATTGACTGAATGCCCCTGGCGCTCAGCCAATGAGTTGTGCGGGATTCAAATCCCCCGCCCCGCCGGCTGAGCCAATGAGCGGTGCCGAGCGGGAGTGGAATCCCCCGCCAAACCCGCGCAGCCAGGGGTGACTCAGTCAATGAGCGGTGCCGCACGCCTTGGAGGGGGATTTTAATCCCTCGCCGCTCATTGGCTGAGCTGGCGGGCAGCTCAGCCAATGAGCATGCAGGCGGCTATGGCAGGGGATTTGAATCCCACACGGCACCGCTCATCGGCTCAGACGGCGGGCGGCTCAGCCAATGAGCGGTGCACGCGCGGCTTGGCGGGGGATATGAATCCCGGCCGCCATATCGGAATACCCATAACTTGGGTGTTCCAATATGGCGGTCGGCGTACTTCCGGTTGGGGTGCATTGTGGAAGCGACACAAGCGCCGGAAGTGTATGATAGAGTTTATTGGTAATTATATATTATAATAATAATAATAATAAATTTTATTTTTATAGCGCCGACATATTCCGCAGCACTTTACATTTCAGAGGGGATTTGTACAGACAATAGACATTACAGCATAACAATAATCACATACAGTAGATTATAACAAATACCAAGAGGAGTGAGGGCCCTGCTCGCAAGCTTACAGTCTATGAGGAAAGAGGTAGACACGAAAGGTGGGTGGTAACAGTTGCCCTGATTGTATGGACCAGCCATAATGTTAAGTGTGTAACAGTACAGACACAGAGGGCTAATGGATGCATAAAGCATGTGGGAACATGATGCGGGGAACCTGGTTATGGTAGAACTTTTGGCTGTGCCACACAGGGATAGATTAGGTTAATGTGTTGGGGTGGTAGGCCAGTCTGAATAAATGCGTTTTCAGGACACGCTTAAAATTGTGGGGATTGGGGACTAATCGTATTGACCTGGGAAGTGCATTCCAAAGAATTGGCGCGGCACGTGTAAAGTCTTGGAGACGGGAGTGGGAGGTTCTGACTATTGAGGATACTAACCTCAGGTCATCAGCAGAACGGAGGGCGCGGGTAGGGTGGTATACTGAAACAAGGGAGGAGATGTAGGGTGGTGCTGAGCCATGGAGGGCTTTGTGGGTGAGGGTAATAAGTTTATACTGAATTCTGGAGTGGATGGGTAGCCAGTGTAATGACTGGCACAAGGTAGAGGCATCGGTGTAACGATTGGTGAGGAATATGATCCTGGCTGCAGCATTCAAGACAGATTGGAGGGGGGAGAGTTTGGTAAGAGGGCGACCGATTAGAAGAGAGTTACAATAGTCGAGACGAGAATGAATAAGAGAAACAGTAAGAGTTTTTGCAGAGTCAAAAGTAAGAAAAGGTCGAATTCTAGAAATGTTTTTGAAGTGCAGATGACAAGAGCGAGCCAGTGATCGAGTGTGGGGGGCAAAGGAAAGCTCGGAATCAAGTATGACCCCAAGACAGCGGGCCTGTTGCTGGGGAGTAATGGTGGAACCACAGACGGAAATGGCAATGTCGGGTGTAGGTACATTAGTAGCGGGAGGAAACACAAGGAGTTCAGTCTTTGACAGGTTCAGTTTCAGATATAGTGAGGACATGATATTAGACACAGCGTTTAGACAATCGCCAGTGTTTTCTAGAAAGGCTGGCGTGATGTCAGGAGAAGAAGCGTATAATTGGGTGTCATCAGCATAGAGATGGTACTGGAAACCAAATCTACTGATTGTTTGACCAATAGGGGCAGTGTACAAGGAGAAGAGGAGGGGGCCTAGAACCGATCCTTGAGGAACCCCAACAGTAAGGGGAAGGTGAGAGGAGGAGGAACCGGCAAAAGAAACAGTAAAGGAGCGGTCGGAGAGATAGGAGGAGAACCAGGAGAGAACGGTGTCCTTGAGGCCAATGGAATGGAGCATAGTGAGGAGGAGCTGATATATTAGATATAATAATTCTATATAATGTTTTAATATACTGTAATTGAAGAAGTCATCTCATAACACAAAATTATAGCAGTAAGATTCTTCTTTTATAACCCAGTTTTGGATTTTCTTTCCTTTATTTTTTAGCGGTGCTGATGGGATTTTGGCTTGACCTTGCTGTGACACAGATTTGACCTTGTTTTCTTGTTTTTACAATACTTTTCAGTATATTTGTGTAATGGTCAGGGATATTGAATAGACCAGCTGATGCTACACAACAGACATTTTGGAAAACATAAGTCAGTAACATCACAAAGACAAGTCCCAAGTGAAACTAAATAAAACTAAGACGAGTTTACACCAGATAAATAAATATGAAAGTAGTACAATAAACTGATGCAGGAGGATGAAATACCCGCATGTCATAAGGTGTAGAGGTAGCCCAAAAGCCCTTATGCATCCCTGATGATGATACCCGTGTTATAAATGGCATATGTTAGGTGGGTCCCCCGATACAGATATTTCATTGGGGCCCATTAGATTCAAGTAACGCCTTTCTCTAATCCTAATTTACAGTTAATAAATTTTATACATAATACATTTTTGGATTTATTTTAGTCTCATTTAACATGATGGATCATCCTTTTTCTGAACCATTATGTTCTTTTTTATCACTGTCCCACATATTTTTGTGGGATTTGTGCTTACTGATACTCCCTGAGTCATTCTTACTCATCACAGGTCTGGGTCATAGAAATGATGTCATGTTAAATCCAGCTGTCTTTACAAAAACCCGTGAAAATACTTTTTTAACTTGCTTCTTTATTATACATAATATTATGACTACTGACTAGTATCCATTATAGAGGAAAATTCTAAGACTGAATCTACAGTTTAAATCTTTGGGTTAACGTGGTGTACAATTTTAAAATCAGCACACACTTGTAAGGTGCAACTCTAGTCAGACTACACCTTCTTTTTATGCCACGCAGAGGTGTAGCTAGGGGTTCAGGACAGGGGAGGGCAAAACATGGGCCCCTAAACGGTAACCCTAATTATAACTATGGTGGCAGACTTTAATAATACTGTAGGTATAAGGAACCTCAGCAGATGACTGTGCTGTTACTAAAAACAAATCTCTACATAAAGACCAATACCAAATTTAATGCCTTATGGTGACATATAGTGCTGGCATCAGTCCGGGAGACCATATAAGAATTACAGTACAGTTATAGATGGTGATTTACTGATGACGTTCTTTCTGTTGGAGTTGCTTACTTTTCCTGCATCTGCTGCGACTCATCTGCAGAGATTATAGCAAAGACACATTTGACTTCTCACATTTCCAGGGCTGTCCCCATCTATTCCTAACCTGCACAAACGCCTTATCCTACTGGTACCCCAGTACTGAGCCACTGCTGCCATATGTGTCCCTATTATTGCACCTACTGTGGGGTACAATTCCAATGTTCCTCTTAGTGCCCCACATAATAATGCTCACTACTGTGCCCTTACATATTAATAATGTCTCCTTTGTGTCCTCTAGATGGTAAAACTAACCCCTAGAAACTATTAATGCCCTGTGAAAATGCCCCAGAAAACAGTGTCCACAAAGTGATAATGCCCCTTGTGCAACTTTGACAGTCACACTACTCCGATTGCCCCACAAATGCTTCTTAAGTGTCCACTTAACATTTAATATTGTCCTCAGAGTCCCCACAGGTACAGTTATATTGGACCATGAGTCCCACAGCATCGGGGATGTTAACAGGCGGTCTTGTATTCACTGGTATGCAACCTGTGGTCATGTGTAAACTAGACTCTTTTGGCTTCTCTCAATTCTCTTGTATTGTGAAAAGCCAATCTTATCTAGTTTTGCGACTCATTACAGGAAGCGCACCTCAACCTGTCATAATTTGGCTGTCTGAAGTCATGTAAAGTGATTGTAGACTTTTATCTCAAGCTCGGACAACTGCTTTAAATGGAACCTGTCACCACGTTTTCCCCATGTAAAGTACGGTGAGCACCTGTAAGTCCCCTTTTACAGTATACTAGCATGCTTTATATAAGTCACAAATCCGCTCTGCAAGACACAAAAACACCATTTCTTAAACTTACAGAAGATGCGGTCCAGTCCAATGGGCATCTCTGGTCCTGATCTGGACCCTCCTCTCTTCTTACAGTCGCCATTGTCCTTCCCTGCTTCATGTGGATAACGTATCCACCTTCATCTAAAGTCTCCTCCATTGTGCTCCTGTGCAGATGCAGTTCTTTCTTCCCAGCTGAGGGCAGAGCACAGTATTGTAGTGCACATGTCCTGGGAAAGGCTAAACGCTCCATTGACCCATACGTAAAGCTGGTGCAGGCGCACTACAGTACTTTGTTCTGCACCTCGGCAAGGCAACTTCGCAATAGCGTAATGGAGGACACTGTGTGCATAACGTAGGACACGTCATCCACATGAAGCAGGGAAGGAGGTCGGCGATCGGAAGAAGAGAGGAGGTGCCGAATCAAGACCCGAGACGACCATTGTACCAGACCACGCCATCTGTGCGTATAATAAAAGATCTTTTTTGGGCCCTGCATAGAGGATTGGACATCATGCAGGGAACAGGCAAAGGGATTAGTGGTGCCTCACCGGAATCCGGATGAACACATGTGCCAGGAACAAGTGGCTGGATACCACTCTTGAACATTAGCAAAAGAAAGGAAAAAAAGGTTCCAGCACCAGGCGCCTCTTCATTAAAATCTTCAATATGTTGTTTCCATGTCAAGAATAAAACATCGTGTGGGGATGCAACCCCTAAGCGCATGTCGCGTTTCAAACAAAGTTCTTAATCAAAGGCATATGAACAATACATGAAAACATCCTTATATACCTATTCCATTAAGTAAAACCATGTACACCTGTTACTTGACATGATTAATTTCCATTCATTACAAATTCACATATGAGACAACCTACAAAGAAACATGACGCCTACAAAATTGAGATGAGAAATTAGAGATTTAGTTTATAAACTTATTTTGTGTGGATAAGGAGGCAACAATCTTTGTAAGTGTCATGTTCGAAATGCGTTAGTGTTTAGGGGTTGTGGGTCGCCCTCCCAGGGCTGTGGGGTACTCGGTACCGGGCCGGTGTCAGTAGGATGTGTCACAGCGGCAGTGACCCGGTCTGTGGCCCTGGGTGCCGAAATCAATGGTGGTTTGTGATATAGTTTATGTGATAGTTCGTGACGCCACCTGTGGTGTTTGGCAAGCAAGACGTTAAGCCAACGCTGCGTGCAGAGACTCAATCAACCTCCCGGGCAAGTCAGGATTCTCCTTTCCAACACTCCCCCAACATGTACCTTTCCTGAACGACTCCTCTATTGCGCCTTTTAGTGTGAAGAGCTCCAGTACCGTGGTACTCTGAAGTTCCTCCTGTCAGATCTTCCTAACAACTCTACTTGTATGACAGAAAGCTGTAGCCTCTCTCTGGGACTCCCTTCTCCGGAGTCCTGGCTCTCTATTCAGTTGCTGTTGTGCCCCAAGTCTTAGATGGGAGTAGTGCATTTACAGCCAACTACTCCACCGGTGTCTGCTGCAGAACCATAAGTGTCCATACAACCTCGGGGACCGGGCCCCGGCCTTGCGCTGAGAACCTATAGGCAGGGTTCCTCTTCCGACCCACAACTCCTCTCTGTTCTCCTACTCCTTCTTTCCGCACTGTTCCTTCTCTCTCTTATGGAAGCTTAGGTTGCAGTTCTACGTCTTTCTCCTTCTGTTCCTTTCCTGTGCCAGCTGGCTCAGGTCACTGAGGCAGCTGCAGCACTCCTTCCTCCATTCCTTCTTCCAGGGATCCCCACTCCTCCCGAGTGGCTTCCTTCCTCTCTGACCTTCTGTCAGACTGATCCTCCAGACAGAACCCCTGATTCTAAACCTTCCCAGCCTTTTATATATCTCAACTCCACCCACCTCCCAGCACATCTCGTGTTACGAAGCAAGGACCCACGAAAGGTGCTCTGCTACCCTCTAAGCATGGAGCCGCAATGTGGTCCTGCTGAACTATCCTGTGTGTGGGGTGCAGGTGTTGCAGTGTGGAAAGGAGTTCCCAACTTACCTAGGTGGTGGGGCACTACACCTTAGGAGAAGGTGCAGTACCTCTGTGGCGACTGAGCCTCAGGGGTGCCACAGTTGCGTCCCCACATGATGTTTTATCCTTGACATAGAAATAAAATGTTTTTAGATTTTAATTAAGAGAGGCCTGGTGCTGGAACTTTTTTACTTTCTTTTGCTATAAAGGATTGGAGAGTGACATATAACTTACTAGAATGCTGTAACAGGGTTGAAAGATTCTGGCCGTACTTTATTTGAGGAAAGCCTGGTGAAAGGTTCCCTTTAACAACTTTATATAAATAATTAGCCTCTTACTATGAAATTATAAAAAGGGTTGTCCTGTCTAAAACTACAAGTCGTTCTATGTGACTGCAGATCTATGAATCATATCGTGCTTACTGCGTGCTGTGAGGATTCGCCATTGCTGGGAGCAGGCAGGCACATGACTACAGGTATGTGATATGCATACTCATGGCCACATTTCTATTTGACAGTTTCTAGCCTAACTTAATACATGTGTATTGATCAAGGACGCATCCACCCTGTCAGTACGTATAGCACATACTTGTAGTGCCCGCTCCCGGCAATGGCAAAATCTTACAGCACACATTACACGTGATGTGAGGATTAACAAGTCTGCAGTCACATATAATGACTAGTGATGAGTGAGTATACTCGTTGCTCGGGTTTTTCCGACATGCCCAGGTGTCCTCCGAGGTTTAGTTTTCGTCCTCTTATCTGCATGATTTGCGACTGCTAGACAGCTTGAATACATGTGTGGAATGCTGTTTGTTAGGGAATTCCCACATATATTCAGCCTGTCTACAAGTCACAAATCATGCAGATAAGATGAGGAAAAGTAAATCTCCTAGCTGGCCAAAATACTCGGAGGACACCCAGACATGCTCGGGAAAACCCGAGCAACGAGTATACTCGCTCATCACTAATAATGACTTGTAGTTTTAGACAGAACAACCCATTTAAATACAGTGCCACTCCTGCCATAGTCACTATATTGGGATTTATTATACTAACAGAATAGGGATTATAATAAAACCTAAGCTGTAAATATAAGCCCACTGCCTCCCCATCTCCAGCCTCTCCAGACAGCAAATCCGACATGAGATTGCATACAGTTAGGTCCATATATATTTGGACAGATACAACATTTTTCTAATTTTGGTTCTAGACATTACCACAATGAATTTTAAACAAAACAATTCAGATGCAGTTGAAGTTCAGACTTTCAGCTTTCATTTGAGGGTATCCACATTAAAATTGGATGAAGGGTTTAGGAGTTTCAGCTCCTTAACATGTGCCACCCTGTTTTTAAAGGGACCAACAGTAATTGAACAATTGACTCCAAGGCTATTTCATGGACAGGTGTGGGCAATCCCTTCGTTATGTCATTCTCAATTAAGCACATAAAAGGTCTGGAATTGATTTGAGGTGTGGTGCTTGCATTTAGAAGGTTTTGTTGTGAAGGAAACAAGCGGTCAAAGGAGCACTCCATGCAGGTGAAACAAGCCATCCTTAAGCAGCAAAAACAGAAAAAACCCATCCGAGAAATTGCTACAACATTAGGAGTGGCAAAATCTACAGTTTGGTACATCCTGAGAAAGAAAGAAAGAAAGAAAGCACTGCTGAACTCATCAAGGCAAAAAGACCTGGGCGCCCACGGAAGACAACAGTGGTGGATGATCGCAGAATAATCTCCATGGTGAAGAGAAACCCCTTCACAACAGCCAAACAAGTGAACAACACTCTCCAGGAGGTAGGCGTATCACTATCCAAATCTACCAATGCACTGCTAACTACAGACCTGTCTCTAACCTTTCCTTCATCTCTAAACTCCCGGAACGCTTGGTCCACTCCCGTCTAATCCGCTATCTCTCGGATAACTCTCTTCTCGACCCAATACAATCTGGTTTCCGCTCTTTACACTGTACTGAAACTGCCCTCACTAAAGTCTCTAATGATCTAATAACAACTAAATCGAAAGGTCATTGCTCCCTGCTGATTCTCCTGGATCTCTCTGCCGCATTTGACACTGTGGATCACCAGCTCCTCCTCACTATGCTCCGCTCTATTGGCCTCAAGGACTCAGCCCTCTCCTGGTTCTCCTCCTACCTCTCTGACAGCTCCTTTACTGTATCTTTTGCGGCTCCTCTTCCTCTCCTCGTCCCCTTACTATCGGGGTCCCGCAGGGCTAAGTCCTAGGCCCCCTCCTCTTCTCTCTATACACTGCCCCTATTGGGCAAACAATCAGCAGATTTTGGTTCCAGTAACATATTTATGCTGATGACACCCAATTATACACTTCTTCCCCTGACATCACCCCTACCCTATTTCAAAATACCAAGGATTGTCTGTCTGCTGTCTCTAACATCATATCCTCCCTCTATCTGAAACTAAATCTCTCCAAAACTGAACTTCTTGTGTTTCTCCCCTCTACTAATCTCACTCTACCTAACGTTAAAATAACACTGGAGGGTTCAACCATATCTCCCAAGCAGCATGCCTGCTTTTTTGGGGTCATATTTGACACTGAACTTTCCTTTACTCCCTATATCCGATCACTCACTCGCTCTTGTCACCTGCATCTTAAAAACATCTCCAGAATCTGACCTTTTCTCACCTTTGAAACTGTTAAGACTCTTATTGTCGCTCTTATTCATTCTCGTCTGGACTACTGCAACTCTCTTCTGATCGGTCTTCCTCTTACCAAACTTTCTCCTCTCCAATCCATCTTGAATGCAGCAGCCAGGTTCATATTTCTGTCCAGCCACTTCACCGATGCCTCCATCTTGTGCCAGTCATTACACTGGCTATCTATTCGCTACAGGGTCCAGTATAAACTCATCTCTCTCACCCACAAAGCTCTCCACTGTTCTGCACCGCCTTATATCTCCTCTCTCATCTCTGTCTATCGCCCTACACGTGCCCTCTGTTCTACAAATGACCTAAGATTAACATCCCCCGTAATCCGAACCTCGCACCTTCGTCTCCAAGACTTCTCTCGTGCTGCTCCAGCTCTCTGGAATGCACTTCCCCAGACAATCAGACTGATACCTAGCCCCAACCTATTCAAGCTTGCTTTGAAAACCCATCTCTTCAAACAAGCCTACCACATCAACTACTCAGTAAACTAACTTTGCCATGTTCCCTCCTTCCAAATATTATTCTGAATCTGCACCCTACTATTCATCTGTCTCCACACCCTCCATGCACACGATAACTGCACTTGATACTTGACTATTGCACTTAAACACACGGGCTGATGACCGGATCATGCAGCTTTATATTAAAATCCCTGTTTATTATAATTGCCAAACCTGAATTAGTAAGCACTTTTCACCTACTGTGTCCCCCCCCATTTCCTTGTAGATTGTAAACTTGTGAGCAGGGACCTCACTCCTAATGTCACTGTTTAAATTGTCTTAACTTGTATTGAATTTATTGTCTGTACATGTCACTGCTTAATTGTAAAGTGCTGCGGAATATGTTGGCGCTATATAAATAAAAATTATTATTATTATTATTATTATTATTATTACCATAAAGAGAAGACTGCATGAAAGTAAATACAGAGGGTTCACTGCACGGTGCAAGCCTAAGCATCAAGAATAAAAAGGCTGAACTTTGCTAAAAAACATCTAAAAAAGCAAGCACAGTTCTGGAAGAGCATTCTTTGGACAGATGAAACCAAGATCAACCTCTACCAGAATGATGGAAAGAGAAAAGTATGGTGAAGGCATGGTACAGCTCATGATCCAAAACATACCACATCATCTGTAAAACACGGAAGAGGCAGTGTGATGGCTTGGGCATGCATGGCTGCCAGTGGCACTGGGTCACTAGTGTTTATTGATGATGTGACGTAGGACAGAAGCAGCCGAATGAATTCTGAGGTTTTCAGAGCCATACTGTGTGCTCAGATCCAGCCAAATGCAGCCAAACTGATTGGTCGTCATTTCATACTACAGATGGACAATGACCCAAAACATAAAGCCGAAGCAGCCTAGGAGTTTATTAAAGGAAAGAAGTGGAATATTCTTGAATGGCCAAGTAAGTCACCTGATCTCAACCCTATTGAGCATCCATTTCACTTGTTAAGGACTAAACTTCAGACAGAAAGGCCCACAAACAAACAGCAACTGAAAACCACCACAGTGAAGGCCTGGCAGAGCATCAAAAAGGAGGAAACACAGCGTCTGGTGATGTCCATGAGTTCAAGACTTCAGGCAGTCATTACCAACAAAGGGTTTTCAACCAAGTACCAAAAATGAACATTTTATTTACGATTATTTACTCTGTCCAATTACTTGTGGTCCCTTTAAAAACAGGGTGGCACATGTTAAGGAGCTGAAACTCCTAAACCCTTCATCCAATTTTAATGTGGATACCCTCAAATAAAAGCTGCAAGTCTGAACTTCAACTGCAGCTGAATTGTTTTGTTTAAAATTCATTGTGGTAATGTCTAGAACGAAAACTAGAAAAATGTTGTCTCTGTCCAAATATATATAGACCTAACTGTATAATCTCATAATACTAAGCAATGTAGTAATAAGGCCCCCAGTGTTGCCACCACTACCCTCTTCAGCTCCCCCTCTCCATTGGCATTCTCCTGATTCCTACAGTAGCCATGCTTGAATTTAATAAAAATAATAATAATTCCAGCAGCCTTTACAGATGAATTTTGCAGGCAGGCTTAAAGGATAACAATTTCCCATTGAAATATTGGTGAGCAGTGATGATGAAGAAAATAAGGTCAGTGCCAGGAAGTGCCTTCATTCAACCTACGGTGGTCACTAGGACCCAGGGGAAATCCATTGTATGTGGACCAATTGGAGAGCAGGCATGGTGGAACTAACTGGAGCACTGCCAGCCTGTAGGAAGAAGCTTGCCAGGTCAAATCCAGTCCACATTGCACACTACATTGAGACTTTGCGATTGGCAGAGTCTCACTCAGACAAGGGAGAAGAAATGTTGCCTCTCTCTTATCCAGAGCACCAACTTTTGCCTTATGACTAGAGTTGAGCGATACCAGCCGATACTTGAAAATATCGGATCGGAATGGATCGGCCGATCTTTAAAAAAAGTATCGGTATCGCCGATTCCGATACCGGGAACCAATGCAAGTCAATGGGGCCAAAATATCGGAATTAAAAAAAACCCTTTCTTTCCTTGTAGGTTAATTCTACATGAAGAAAAACAACTAAGAATAATGTAGAATGTATTGTGGGAGGTGGAGGAGACATTAAAGCCATAGAGGTTTAGCCCAATCAAATGGAATAGCAGGAATTAAACTTTTTTTTTTAAAGATGTTAGGAGTTACAAAGATATTGACTATGTTAGCCTCATTTATATTTTGCCAGACATGTATGTCTTCTTCTTCTACTTCCTTTTTTTACATTCTTCTTCTTCTTCTTCTACTTCCTTTTTTTACATTCTTCTTCTTCTTCTTCTACTTCCTTTTTTTACATTCTTCTTCTTCTTCTTCTACTTCCTTTTTTTACATTCTTCTTCTTATTCCTTTTTTTACATTCTTCTTCTTCTTCTTCTACTTCCTTTTTTTACATTCTTCTTCTTCTTCTTCTACTTCCTTTTTTTACATTCTTCTTCTTCTTCTTCTACTTCCTTTTTTTACATTCTTCTTCTTCTTCTTCTACTTCCTTTTTTTACATTCTTCTTCTTATTCCTTTTTTTACATTCTTCTTCTTCTTCTTCTACTTCCTTTTTTTACATTCTTCTTCTTCTTCTTCTTCTTCTTCTTCTTCTTCTTCCTTTTCTTACATTCTTCATATTCTTCTTATTCAACAATTATTATTCTACATATTCAGCTTCTTCATCTTCTTCCTATTCTTCTTCATCATATTCTTGTTTGTGTCAGGCATTCCTGTAGTTGTTATCTAGAAAAGTTAGAAGTTTACACCTTCCGTTCTGCCTGTCACAAAAGATTTACAACAGGATTTGTCCGCGTTCAGTTTGGCCTGCAGAAGCAGGCCTTTTCCAGGGGCACCACGAGGAGGAACGGACTCACCCCCATACACTGCTTAGTCTTCTTCTGCTTATAAATAAGATAATATCATTTGCTCAGAGTATTAGTCTTATGCTTAATGTTCTTCTGCTTTGTTTTTTTTATGCTTCTTTGTCTTCTCTCTCTTGTTGTTCTGCATCTTGGTGGTTGTCTTCCTGTTCTTTGTCCTCTTGAACCAGCTGACGGTACTGGCACCCGGAGGGGCAGCAGAAGGAACAAGAGCCAATGGCACTACCGAGGACCAGCTGACGGTGCTGGAACCCGGTTACTAAGCAGGAGGTACCTGTGCTACAAAGCACTACCAAGGACCAGCAGACGTTGCCGGAACTCAGATACCAAGATGGAGGCACCTAGGCCAAAGGCTCTGACGAGAACCAGCTGACGGTGCTGGAACCCGGAGGGGTAGCATAAGCTGCAAGAGCAAATGGAAATAGCGAGGACCAGCTGACAGTGCTGGCACCCGGAGGGGCAGCAGAAGGAATAAGAGCCAATGGCACAACCGAGGACCAGCTGACGGTGCTGGAACCCGGTTACTAAGCAGGAGGTACCTGTGCTACAAAGCACTACCAAGGACCAGCAGACGTTGCCGGAACTCGGATACCGAGATGGAGGCACCTAGGCCAAAGGCTCTGACGAGAACCAGCTGACGGTGCTGGAACCCGGAGGGGTAGCATAAGCTGCAAGAGCAAATGGAAATAGCGAGGACCAGCTGACAGTGCTGGCACCCGGAGGGGCAGCAGAAGGAATAAGAGCCAATGGCACAACCGAGGACCAGCTGACGGTGCTGGAACCCGGTTACTAAGCAGGAGGTACCTGTGCTACAAAGCACTACCAAGGACCAGCAGACGTTGCCGGAACGCGGATACCGAGATGGAGGCACCTAGGCCAAAGGCTCTGATGAGAACCAGCTGACGGTGCTGGAACCCGGAGGGGTATCAGAAGTTACCCCTGAAAAGCAAAGTTGGCATGCCGCAAGCTGGCCGCAGTTACCGAATCACACAGTCCTACAGGGGGTGCTTGTCCTACTGGCACTATGGAACAAACCTTTCTTACCAGAACCCGCAGTCCACATAGGAAGCACCTAAACTGCTGGCACCCTAGCCTCGGCTAACCCAACCGCAACACGACATGGCAACTTGGGGTGGCAAACTGACATTGACACTTCCCGGAAACAGCAGGCAGGGCTGGAACCAAGCTGGGCAGGAGGGAGTACCCGTGCCAAAGTCAGTTATGAGCAGCAACTGGCGATGTTGGAGCCCAGGACAAGCACTTAGCAGGCTGAGGCCTGATGTGCTGTCAATTGGGAGGCAGCAGGACAGATTGCCATCAAAACAGCAGGGGAACAGCTGACGTTACTGAACCCCACAAACACAGGAGCTAGTGTTTTACTCTGTGAAGACGGCACTTCCGAGCAACAACTGGCTGTGTTGAAGCCCAGGGACAAGCACGGAGCAGGCTTAGGCTGCATTGAAGAAATTTTAAGATCGGTTGTAGACTACTAATTTGAACCAAGCTCCACTTAGGCCTGTGGCTTCACTGATTTTCGTATTTCCCCTGTCCTCCAACCCCGCCAGTTACAGCTCCGAAGTGGCGTCTGCACAATCCACACTTGTTCCTGTGTTACAGGTGTTCAGTCCGGTCAGTTAATCCCCTGATGTGTGTCCGGCAATGTCGCCTGCTCTGTCCACATTCCGATAATGGGAATGTGGACAGAGCAGGCGACATTGCCGGACACACATCAGGGGATTAACTGACCGGACTGAACACCTGTAACACAGGAACAAGTGTGGATTGTGCAGACGCCACTTCGGAGCTGTAACTGGCGGGGTTGGAGGACAGGGGAAATACGAGAGACAGTGGAGCCACAGGCCTAATTGGAGCACGGTTAAAAATCAGTAGTGGTACGACTGTGTAGGCAGCAGGAGACTTTGCCATCCACACAGCAGGGGATCAGCTGACATTACTGAACCCCACTGAGACACGGGAGCAAGTGTCTCTTTCCGTGTGGACGGCACTTCCGAACTACAACTGGCTGTGTTGAAGCCCAGGAAATAGGAGGGTGTAGGCAGAGGCCTACTGTATTTTGAAAGAGGTGACAGCAGGAGAGACTGCCATCCACAAAGCAGGGGATCAGCTGACGTTACTGAACCCCACTGAGACACGGGAGCAAGTGTCTCTTTCCGTGTGGACGGCACTTCCGAACTACAACTGGCTGTGTTGAAGCCCAGGAAATAGGAGGGTGTAGGCAGAGGCCTACTGTATTTTGAATGAGGTGACAGCAGGAGAGACTGCCATCCACACAGCAGGGGATCAGCTGACGTTACTGAACCCCACTGAGACACGGGAGCAAGTATCTCTTTCCGTGTGGACGGCACTTCCGAACTACAACTGGCTGTGTTGAAGCCCAGGAAATAGGAGGGTGTAGGCAGAGGCCTACTGAATTTTGAATGAGGTGACAGCAGGAGAGACTGCCATCCACACAGCAGGGGATCAGCTGACATTACTGAACCCCACTGAGACACGGGAGCAAGTATCTCTTTCCGTGTGGACGGCACTTCCGAACTACAACTGGCTGTGTTGAAGCCCAGGAAATAGGAGGGTGTAGGCAGAGGCCTACTGTATTTTGAATGAGTTTACAGCAGGAGAGACTGCCATCCACACAGCAGGGGATCAGCTGACGTTACTGAACCCCACTGAGACACGGGAGCAAGTGTCTCTTTCCGTGTGGACGGCACTTCCGAACTACAACTGGCTGTGTTGAAGCCCAGGAAATAGGAGGGTGTAGGCAGAGGCCTACTGTATTTTGAATGAGGTGACAGCAGGAGAGACTGCCATCCACACAGCAGGGGATCAGCTGACGTTACTGAACCCCACTGAGACACGGGAGCAAGTATCTCTTTCCGTGTGGACGGCACTTCCGAACTACAACTGGCTGTGTTGAAGCCCAGGAAATAGGAGGGTGTAGGCAGAGGCCTACTGTATTTTGAATGAGGTGACAGCAGGAGAGACTGCCATCCACACAGCAGGGGATCAGCTGACATTACTGAACCCCACTGAGACACGGGAGCAAGTATCTCTTTCCGTGTGGACGGCACTTCCGAACTACAACTGGCTGTGTTGAAGCCCAGGAAATAGGAGGGTGTAGGCAGAGGCCTACTGTATTTTGAATGAGGTGACAGCAGGAGAGACTGCCATCCACACAGCAGGGGATCAGCTGACGTTACTGAACCCCACTGAGACACGGGAGCAAGTGTCTCTTTCCGTGTGGACGGCACTTCCGAACTACAACTGGCTGTGTTGAAGCCCAGGAAATAGGAGGGTGTAGGCAGAGGCCTACTGTATTTTGAATGAGGTGACAGCAGGAGAGACTGCCATCCACACAGCAGGGGATCAGCTGACGTTACTGAACCCCACTGAGACACGGGAGCAAGTATCTCTTTCCGTGTGGACGGCACTTCCGAACTACAACTGGCTGTGTTGAAGCCCAGGAAATAGGAGGGTGTAGGCAGAGGCCTACTGTATTTTGAATGAGGTGACAGCAGGAGAGACTGCCATCCACACAGCAGGGGATCAGCTGACGTTACTGAACCCCACTGAGACACGGGAGCAAGTATCTCTTTCCGTGTGGACGGCACTTCCGAACTACAACTGGCTGTGTTGAAGCCCAGGAAATAGGAGGGTGTAGGCAGAGGCCTACTGAATTTTTGAATGAGGTGACAGCAGGAGAGACTGCCATCCACACAGCAGGGGATCAGCTGACATTACTGAACCCCACTGAGACACGGGAGCAAGTATCTCTTTCCGTGTGGACGGCACTTCCGAACTACAACTGGCTGTGTTGAAGCCCAGGAAATAGGAGGGTGTAGGCAGAGGCCTACTGTATTTTGAAAGAGGTGACAGCAGGAGAGACTGCCATCCACAAAGCAGGGGATCAGCTGACGTTACTGAACCCCACTGAGACACGGGAGCAAGTATCTCTTTCCGTGTGGACGGCACTTCCGAACTACAACTGGCTGTGTTGAAGCCCAGGAAATAGGAGGGTGTAGGCAGAGGCCTACTGTATTTTGAATGAGGTGACAGCAGGAGAGACTGCCATCCACACAGCAGGGGATCAGCTGACATTACTGAACCCCACTGAGACACGGGAGCAAGTATCTCTTTCCGTGTGGACGGCACTTCCGAACTACAACTGGCTGTGTTGAAGCCCAGGAAATAGGAGGGTGTAGGCAGAGGCCTACTGTATTTTGAAAGAGGTGACAGCAGGAGAGACTGCCATCCACAAAGCAGGGGATCAGCTGACGTTACTGAACCCCACTGAGACACGGGAGCAAGTGTCTCTTTCCGTGTGGACGGCACTTCCGAACTACAACTGGCTGTGTTGAAGCCCAGGAAATAGGAGGGTGTAGGCAGAGGCCTACTGTATTTTGAATGAGGTGACAGCAGGAGAGACTGCCATCCACACAGCAGGGGATCAGCTGACATTACTGAACCCCACTGAGACACGGGAGCAAGTATCTCTTTCCGTGTGGACGGCACTTCCGAACTACAACTGGCTGTGTTGAAGCCCAGGAAATAGGAGGGTGTAGGCAGAGGCCTACTGTATTTTGAAAGAGGTGACAGCAGGAGAGACTGCCATCCACAAAGCAGGGGATCAGCTGACGTTACTGAACCCCACTGAGACACGGGAGCAAGTGTCTCTTTCCGTGTGGACGGCACTTCCGAACTACAACTGGCTGTGTTGAAGCCCAGGAAATAGGAGGGTGTAGGCAGAGGCCTACTGTATTTTGAATGAGGTGACAGCAGGAGAGACTGCCATCCACACAGCAGGGGATCAGCTGACATTACTGAACCCCACTGAGACACGGGAGCAAGTATCTCTTTCCGTGTGGACGGCACTTCCGAACTACAACTGGCTGTGTTGAAGCCCAGGAAATAGGAGGGTGTAGGCAGAGGCCTACTGTATTTTGAAAGAGGTGACAGCAGGAGAGACTGCCATCCACAAAGCAGGGGATCAGCTGACGTTACTGAACCCCACTGAGACACGGGAGCAAGTGTCTCTTTCCGTGTGGACGGCACTTCCGAACTACAACTGGCTGTGTTGAAGCCCAGGAAATAGGAGGGTGTAGGCAGAGGCCTACTGTATTTTGAATGAGGTGACAGCAGGAGAGACTGCCATCCACACAGCAGGGGATCAGCTGACGTTACTGAACCCCACTGAGACACGGGAGCAAGTATCTCTTTCCGTGTGGACGGCACTTCCGAACTACAACTGGCTGTGTTGAAGCCAAGGAAATAGGAGGGTGTAGGCAGAGGCCTACTGTCTTTGTAATGCGGAGACAGCAGGAGAGACTGCCATCTCCACAGCAGGGGAACAGCTGGCAGTGCTGAACCCCACTAACACTTGAACGAATGTGTTTGGCTCTGTGGAGACGACACTTCTGAACACCAACTGACGTTGTTGGAGCCCAGGATTAGGCGAGGAGCAGGCTGGGGCCTACTGGATTTTGGCAGGTGAATGCAGCAGGAGACTTGCCATCTCCACAGCAGGGGAACAGCTGACAGTGCTGAACCCCACTAACACTTGAACGAATGTGTTTGGCTCTGTGGAGACGACACTTCTGAACACCAACTGACGTTGTTGGAGCCCAGGATTAGGCGAGGAGCAGGCTGGGGCCTACTTGATTTTGGCAGGTGAATGCAGCAGGAGACTTGCCATCTCCACAGCAGGGGAACAGCTGACAGTGCTGAACCCCACTAACACTTGAACGAATGTGTTTGGCTCTGTGGAGACGACACTTCTGAACACCAACTGACGCTGTTGGAGCCCAGGATTACGCATGCCGCATGCAGAGGCCAATGGGCATCGGTTTTTATGGAGGTTGTGGACTACTACTGATTCTAACCATGCTCCACTTAGGCCTCTGGCTCCACTGTCTCCACTATTTACCCTGGCCTCCAACCCCGCCAGCTACATCTCTGAAGTGGCGTCAGCACAATCTACACTTGTTCCTGTGTTACTGGTGCTCAGTCCCATCAGTTGATCCCCTGATGTTTGTCCGGCAAGTTCGCCAGCTCTGTCCTCATTCCCACTACTGGTTATGGGAATGTGGACAGAGCAGGAGACCTTGCCGGACACACATCAGGGGATAAACTGATGGGACTGAGCCACAGGAACACAGGAACAAGTGTAGATTGTGCTGACGCCACTTCAGAGATGTAGATGGCGGGGTTGGAGGTCAGGGGAAATAGTGGAGACAGTGGAGCCAGAGACCTAAGTTGGGCACGGTTAAAAATCAGTAGTGGTTTGAATGTTGATGGAGCTGGTGACTCTGCCGTCCACACAGCAGGGGATCAGCTGGCATTACTGAACCCCAGTAACACAGGAGCTAGTGTGTTTCTCTGTGCAGACGACACATCTGAGCGACAACTGGCTGTGTTGAAGCACAGGGATTATAGTTCAGGTGGTAGAAAAATGAACACACCAGCAGACCTGGATACAGTTGCCAACCACTAATTTAGTCTGTAAGAGGAATGGCAAAGTCTTTGGAGATCCAGGCCTTGTTCATTTTCAGAAAAGTCAGCCGGTCAACATTATCGGAAGATAGTCGCGTGCGACGGTCTGTTAGTACACCACCTGCGGCACTAAAGACACGTTCCGATAATACACTGGCAGCAGGGCAAGCCAGCACCTCCAATGCATACTGGCTAAGCTCTGGCCATGTATCCAGCTTAGAGACCCAAAACTTGAAGGGGGAAGAGCCATCTGGGAGTACAGCGACAGGGCAAGACATGTAGTCTGACACCATCTGACGGAAGCGTTGCCTCCTGCTGACTCGAGGCGTCGCTGATGGTGTAGACAATTGTGGTGGACACACAAAACTTTGCCACATTTGGGCCATAGTGGTCTTGCCTTGTGCTGCGGCACTGCCTCTGCTCCCTCTTTGTGCAGAGTTTCCTCCACTGCCTCGACGCACAGAGCTGCTTTGTAAAGCACTAGCAACAATGCTGTCGGGTGGAATGGAAAACATTATGGACTGCACCAGTGACTCTTCGTACTCCCGCATTTTACGCTCCCGGTTCAACGTTGGTATGAGCCTTTGTACGCTGTCCCGGTAGCGAGGATCTAGGAGGGTGTACACCCAATAATCAGCCGAGACGAGAATGTGGGCGATGCGGCGGTCGTTTCTCAGGCACTGCAGCATGAAATCAACCATGTGCTGCAGACTCCCAACTGCCAAAGAACCGCTGTCCCCTGTTTGAGGCGTGACCTCGACCTGCTCTGCATCACCCCACCCTCGCTGTACATACTGAGTAGAGGTTTGTGTACCTCCCTCCTCTGGAGAGATGTCTTCCTCCTCCATCGACTCCTCCTCATCCTCCTCACAAAGTGTCCCCTGCCTAGGCCTTTGTGAGGAAACACGTAGCGCAGACTGTCCAGAAGCAGATGGCATTTGGGACTCCTCATCCTCCACCTCTTCTGAAACCTCATCCCTTAGTGCTTGCAGTGTTTGTTGAAGCAGGCAGATAAGGGGGACAGTCATGCTGACTAGTGCATCGTCTGCACTCGCCATCCGCGTGGATTCATCGAAGGCACGCAAAACGAGGCAGATGTCCTTCATAGAGGCCCACTCAATGGTGCTGAAGTGTGAACGGCGCACAGTGCGACTTGTTTGCGCCTGATGCAGCTGGTACTCCATGACTGCTGCCTGCTGCTCACACAACCGCTCCAACATATGTAACGTTGAATTCCACCGGGTGGGTAGGTCACATATGATGCGATGTTCCGGAAGGCCAAATCGTCGCTGCAGAGCAGCGAGGCGCGATCTTGCCGTGCTGGAACGTCGCAAGTGAGCGCACTCTATGCGGACCTTGTGCAACAGTGCATCAAGATCCGGATAGTCCCTCAGAAAGCTCTGCACGACCAAGTTAAGAACATGTGCCAGACATGGGATGTGTGTGAGGTTGCCTAGGCCAAGAGCTGCCACCAGATTTCGGCCATTGTCACACACTACCAAGCCCGGCTGGAGATTCGCTGGCCCAAACCACACATCGCTCTCCAGCTTGATAGCATTCCAGAGCTCCTGCGCTGTGTGGCTTCGATTCCCCAAAGAAATTAATTTGAGTACAGCCTGTTGACGTTTGGCCACGGCTGTGCTCATATCGGTCGTAACAGGCTCCTGCTCTGCTGTTTCTGAGGAACTTGAGTAGGAGGAGGAGTCTATGTGTACAGACTGGAGTCCTGCAATCCGTGGCGTTGGAAGAACACGTACAGCGCCACTCTCCAGATCCGTACCCGGCTCCACAACATTGACCCAGTGGGCAGTGAGGGAAAGGTATCGTCCCTGTCCATGGTTACTGGTCCACGCATCGGTGGTCAGGTGGACCTTGCTACTAACGGCGTTTAGTAGCGCATGTTTTATTTTGCCCTCAACATGTTTCTGCAGGGCAGGGACGGCTCACCTGCTGAAATAAAAGCGGCTGGGCACGTTGTATTGGGGGACTGCCAATGCCATTAAGTCCCGGAAGGTGTCAGTGTCCACCAGCCTGAATGACAGCATTTCAACTGCCAGAAGTTTGGCAATGCCAGCATTCAGAGACTGTGCTCGGGGATGGTTTGCCGAGTAAGGGCGCCTTTTATCCCATGCCTGTGCTACCGATGGCTGTGATGGATGGGAACGTGCTGTTATGGGTGGAATCTGACAGGGTCTCCGGACAACAGTGGCAGAGGTTCTTCCTTGGCGATCCTGTGAGGAAGCCGAACCAGCAGTGTGTGAGCTGGAGGAAGAGGGCCCAACACGAACTGAAGAGGTGGTAGGTGGTGCTGTACGTTGGCCTACGTCTTCAGGGTGTCTCTGCAACTCCAACTCGTGCTTGGTGCGCACATGTTTCCACATATTTGTGGTATTGAGGTTGCTGACATTTCTCCCTCTTTTGACTCTCTGATGACACAGCTTGCATTTGACAAAGCAAATGTCATCTGCAACTGTGTCAAAAAAGGACCACGCACTGCAACTCTTGTGAGCGCCCGGTTTGCCTTTGGAAGGAGGAATGCTCCTAACGGGTGCCGAAGTGGAGGGTACAGGCAACCAAGTCTTCCCCCTCCCTCTGCCTCCTGTTTTGGCCGGTAGGGGAATCTCTTCCTCCGAGCTGCTCCCACCACCTTCCTGTTGCTCACGCCATGATGGGTCAAGGACCTCATCATCTTCCCTCCCCTCTTCAAACAGCTGCTTCTCCGGGGTTGTCTCGCCAGCACCGTACGCACCAGAAAGTGGCAACTGAGTCTCGTCATCATCTGATGCGTACTGAGGTGTGCTGACCATAGGCACTGGCCCACTCGCCTCTTCAGATTCAGAGGGACAAAGAAGTTGCGCATCACTGCATACTCCCTCTTCTTCACATTCAGGAATGCTGCTTGGCTGGCCCCCTCTTTCCAAGCCAACAGATTCCGAGAACAGAAGTAGAGACTGTGATGGCTCCTGTCCATGTCTCTCTGACTGCCTGGGCACTTTGGCAGGTGGTGAAGAGACAGATGGTTGCTCTTCGGTGCTCTGACCCTGAGAGGATGCGGAAGTAATTGAAGTCGATGCGTTAGCTGCCATCCATCCGACAACGGCTTCAATTTGTTCCTCCCGCAGCAGTGGGGTACGTTGAGGTCCTACAAAGCTGCGCATAAAGGACTGTTGCCTGCTAAAACTGGGGGATGCTGATCCACTGGTGCCCGCAGCAGGCCCAGAATCCCCACGTCCTCTACCTGTAGAATCCCCACGTCCTCTCCCTGCAGAATCCCCACGTCCTCTCCCTGCTGAAACTCCACGCCCATGCCCACGCCCCCGCGCCTTACTCCCTGCCTTCTTCATCTTGCAAGACTGCTTAAGATAGGCAAAAAAGTACAAAGGGGGGCCTTAGTGTGCTTATTCCTGAACAGCTGGTTACAGGTACAAGAAACACTAATTTTATGAAGTGTGTGTGTGTGGACTAGACTTTAATAGGAGCTGATGTGGCCTACACAAGTTCAAAATGTAGTGTTTGGTGAACTTTTTATGTGGTTTCTTTGTTTGAAAGAAACTCAAAGTATGAGAACAAAGAATTGAAACTGATAGTATCACCAACTTTTTGGAGCTATTACAATGCAGGCAGGTAACCTACAATGCAAAAGATGAGGCTCCAAAAAAATTGGGTAATACTAATCTGGCTGCGCCGGCAGGGCACAAGCCAGAAAAAAAGGCTCCTCTATCTACTCCTATATAGTGTTTGCAACCAACCAATGTTGATGGATACGGATGGATGCACACTAATAGGAGAAGAAAAAATGAGCTGCACTCAGAGACAAATATGTGTGAGGCAGTGACGCACGTTGAGCGTCCTACAACCAGACGTAGCTGCAGGACACTCTACTCAGCGTGAGCTGCACTCACACACAGTCAGAGACCTCTCAGACAGCCGTCAACAGTGCAGCTAAGTGGGCACTGGCACTGACAGGCTGCAGAAAGGCTCCGCTGTGTACTCCTATATAGTGTTTGCAACCACCGTAGATGGAGACGGATGGATGCACACTAATAGAAGAAAAAATGAGCTGCACTCAAATAAAAATATGTGTGAGGCAGTGACGCACGCTGAGCGTCCTACAGCCAGACGTAGCTGCAGGACACACTACTCAGCGTGAGCTGCACTCACACACAGTCAGAGACCTCTCAGACAGCCGTGAACAGTGCAGCAAAGTGGACACTAGCACTGAAAGGCTGCAGAAAGGCTCCGCTGTCTACTACTAGTGTTTGCAACCAACGTATATGGATACGGATGGAAGCACACTAGATTGAAATTATTTAAAAAATGCAGCTCAAAAAATAAAAGATGTATGAGGCAGCAGTGATCACACTGGGTGGCCTACAGCCTGACGTGGCTGCAGGACCCACTCCACAGCGTGAGCTGCACTCACACAGCCCTTGCAGACAGCTGTGAACACTGCTGCTAGGGCAAAGAAGGCTACAGTGGTGGTTTATGTAGCCTGGGTAAAGCACTAGATGTTTGGTGGAATCGCTATTTCTAACTGTCCCTCACAGTCTTCTACAGCAGCCTGTCCCTAACTGAATTCACAGCAGAGTGACCAGAAATGGCGGCTGCGGTGGCTTTTATAGTGCATCATGACATCATTTCGGCAGCCAATCACAGCCATGCCAATAGTTAACATGCCTACATGCCTAACAGGATATGCCCACACTTCGGAGGATTCCCATTGGCTTAATCAAAGCAAGCAGGCTCATAGCATGATGGGAACTTCCTATTCCGATTCCGATCCCGGAATCCGATATGAAAAAAGTATCGGAATTAAGTATCGGAATTCCGATACCGCTAATATCGGCCGATACCCGATACTTGCGGTATCGGAATGCTCAACACTACTTATGACTAGTGTTGAGCGATACCTTCCGATATGGGGAAATATCGGATCAGATTGGATGGGACCGATACCCCAAAAATATCGGATATCGCCGATTCCGATACCGGAAACCAATGCAAGTCAATGGGACCCAAATATCGGAATGAAAATAAACCCTTACTTTCCTTGTAGGTTAATTCTACATGAAGGAAAACAACTAAGAATAATGTAGAATGTGTTGGGGGAGGTGGAGGAGACATTAAAGGCATAGAGGTTTAGCCCAATCAAATGGAATAGCAGGAATTATTTTTTTTAAGACGTTCGGAGCTACAAAGATATTGACTATGTTAAGCTTTTTTATATTTTGTTAGATATTTATGTTTCACTACTTCCATGCTCTTCACCTTCTTTTTTACTTCTCCCACATTTTCTCCTTCATCTTACTCAGCAGCAGCATCTTTTTCATCAACTTCTTCTTCACCTTATTCATCTCTTTCTTCTTCACCTTCTTCCTATTATTCTTTTTTTTACATTCTTCATAATCTTCTTATTCAACTATTATTCTTCTTCATATTCTACTTCTTCATCTTCTTCATATTCTTCTTCTTCATCATTTTCTTATTTGTGACAGGTTTTCCTGTAGTTGTTATCTATAAAAGTTTGAAGATTACACCTTCCGTTCTGCCTGTCACAAAAGATTTACAACAGGATTTGTCCGCGTTCAGTTTTGTCTGCAGCAGCGGGTATTTTCCAGGGGCACCACGAGGAGTAACGGACTCACCCCCATACACTGCTAAGTCTTTTTCTGCTTATAATTTAGATAATATGTTTTGCTCTGATTTTTAGTCTTATGCTTAATGTTCTTCTGCTTTTTGTTCTGCAGCTTCTTGTTCTTCTGCTTCTTGGTCTTCTGTCTCTTGTTCTTCTGTATCTTGGTGGTTGTCTTCTTGTTCTTTGTCCTCTTGGTCATCTTCTTCAGGGTCATCTTCTTGGTCTTCTTCGGGGTGGTCTTCAGGGTCGTCGTCTTCTTCGGGGTGGTCTTCAAGGTCGTCGTCTCCAGGGTCGTCGTTTTTGGGGTCGTTGTCTTCTTTGGGGTGGTCCTCAGGGTTGTCGTCTTTAGGGTCATCATCAGGGAGATCCAGAGTGATTACCAAAAACCATTTAAAAAAACTTGAACTTGGAAATGTAGCAGAAGGTACAAGAAGGATGAGGAACTGCTGAGAACCAGCTGACAATACTGGAACCTGGATGGGTAGCCGAAGGTACAAGAGCCAATAGAACTACCGAGGACCAGCTGATGGTACTGGAACCCGGTTACTAAGCAGGAGGTACCTGTGCCAGAAAGCACTACCAAGGACCAGCAGACGTTGGTGGAACTCGGATACCGAGCACCTAAGCCAAAGGCTGTGCCTGGAACCAGCTGACGTTACTGGAACCCAGGGGGACATATTCAAGATTGACTTCCAAAGAACCAGCTAATGGTACTGGAACTCTGATAGTCAGCAGAAGGTACACATGAAAAAAAAAGTTGCAAGGCCGCGAGCCGGCCAGAGTTACCGAAACCCACAGTCCTACAGGGGGAGATTGTCCTATTGGCACGATGGAACCAGCCTTCATTGCCTGATCCCGCAGCCCACATAGGAAGCACCTAAACTGCAGGCACCATAGAGTCGGCTAACCCGACCGCAACACGTCAGGACAACGTATTGGAGGCAAAGTGACGTTGACACTACCCGGAAACAGCTGGCGTGATGGAACCAGGCTGGGCAGGAGGGAGTACCCATGCCAAAGACACTTCTGAGCAGCAACTGGCGGTGTTGGAGCCCAGGGATTACAGTAGAAACACAGTGTAGCCAGAGGCCTAATTGGAGCAAGTTTAATATCTGTAGTAGTGTGAATGTGTACAGAGCAGGCAAAATTGACGTACACACAGCAGGGGATCAGCTGACGCTACTGAACCCCAATAACACAGGAGCAAGTGATGACTGTGCAGACAGCACTTCTGAGAAGCAACTGGCGGTGTTGGAGCCCAGGGATTACAGTTCAGGTGGTAGAAACATGAACACAACAGGAGACCTGGATACTATTGCCAACCAATTATTTAATCTGGAAGAGGACTGGCAAATTCCTGTGAGATCCAGGCCTTGTTCATTTTCAGAAAAGTAAGCCTGTCAACGTTATCGGAGGATAGTGGCATGCGACGGTCTGTTAGTACACCACCTGCGGCACTAAAGATGCGCTCCGATAATACACTAGCAGCAGGGCAAGCCAGCACCTCCAATGCATGCTGGCTAAGCTCTGGCCATGTATCCAGCTTAGAGACCAAAAACTTGAAGGGGGAAGAGCCGTGTGGGAGAACACTGAAAGGGCAAAACATGTAGTCTGTCACCATCTGACGAAAACGTTGTCTCCTGCTGACTGGAGCCGTCTGTGATGGTGTAGACATTTGTGGCGGGGACACAAAACTTTGCCACATTTGAGCCATACTGGTCTTGCCTTGTGCTGAGGCGCTGCTTCTGCTCCCTCTTTGTGCAGAGCTTCCACCACTGCCTCGACGCACTGAGCTGCTTTGTAAAGCACTGGCAGCACTGCTCTCGCGTGGATTGGAGAACATGATGGAATGCACCAGTGTGTCTTGGTACTCCCACATTTTACGCTCCCGGTTCAACGGTGTTATGAGGCTTTGTAAGTTGTCCTGGTAGCGAGGATCTAGAAGGGTGTACACCCAATAAACAGCCGTGTTGAGAATGTGGGCGATGCGGCGGTCGTTTCTCAGGCACTGCAGCATTAATTCAACCATGTGCTACAGACTGCCATCTGGCCAAGAAATGCTGTCCCCTGCTTGAGGTGTCATCTCTGCCTGCTCTGCATCACCCCACCCTCGCTCTACATACTGACTACTAGAGCATTGTGTACCTCCCTCCTCTGGACAGATGTCTTCCTCCTCCATTGACTCCTCCTCATCCTCCTCACAAAGTGTCCCCTGCCTAGGCCTTTGTGAGGAACCACGTTGCGCAGACTGTCCAGAAGCAGATGGCATTTGTGACTTGTGACTCCTCATCCTCCACCTCTTCCACAACCTCCTCACTTAGTGCTTGCAGTGTTATTTCAAGCAGGAAGATGAGGGATAGTCATGCTGACTAGTGCATCATCTGCACTCGCCATCCGCGTGGAATCATCGAAGGCACGCAAAACGTGGCAGATGTCCTTCATAGCGGAGCACTCAGTGGTGGTGAAGTATGAATGGCGCGCAGTGTGACTTGTTTGCGCCTGATGCAGCTGGTACTCCATTACTGCTGCCTGCTGCTCACACAACCTCTCCAACATATGTAACGTTGAATTCCACCTGGTGGGTAGGTCACATATAATGCGATGTTTCGAAAGGCGGAATCGGCGCTGCAGAGCTGCAATGCGCTATCTTGCCATGCTGGAATGCTGCAAGTGAGCGCACTCTATGCGGACCTTGTGCAGCAGTGCATCAAGATCAGGATAGTCCCTCAAAAAACTCTGCATGACCAAGTTGAGCACATGTGCCAGACATGGGATGTGAGTGAAGTTGCCTAGGCCCAGAGCTTCCACCAGATTTCGGCCATTGTCACACACTACCATGCCTGGCTGGAGATTCGCTGGCACAAACCACACGTCGCTCTCCTGCTTGATGGCATTCCAGAGCTCCTGCGCTGTGTGGCTTCGATTCCCCAAAGAAATTAATTTCAATACGGCCTGTTGACGTTTGGCCACGGCTGTGCTCATATCGGTCATAACAGGTAAGCGTTCACGGGTCCATGTGGAGGTAGACTGTAATGGCTCCTGCAGCGCTGATTCAGAGGAACTGGAATATGAGGAGGAGTCAATGTGTACAGACTGGATTCCTGCAATCCTTGGAGTTGGCAGAACACGTACAGCGCCACTCTCAAGATTTGTGCTCGGCTCCACAACATTTACCCAATGGGCAGTGAGGGAAAGATATCGTCCCTGTCCATGGTTACTGGTCCACGCATCAGTGGTCAGATGGACCTTGCTACTGACGGCGTTTAGTAGCGCATGTTTAATTTTTCCCTCCACATGCTTTTGCAGGGCAGGGACAGTCTTGCCTGCTGAAATAAAAGCGGCTGGGCACGTTGTATTGTGGGACTGCCAATACCATGAAGTTACGGAAGGTGTCAGTCTCCACCAGCCTGAATGAGAGCATTTCAAGAGACAGTAGTTTTGCAATGCCAGCATTCAGAGCCTGCGCTCGGGGGTGGTTTGCCGAGTATGGGCGTCTTTTCTCCCATGCCTGTGCTACCGATGGCTGTAGACTGGCCTGTGAGTGTGAGAATGACAGGGAACGTGGTGCTGTGGGTGGAATGACACTGTGTCTCTGTACAACAGTGCCAGAGGTTCTTCCATGGAGATCCTGTGAGGAAGCCGAACCAGCTGTGTGTGAGCTGGAGGAAGAGGCTACAACATGAGCTGAAGATGTGGTAGGTGGCGCTGTAGGTTGGCCTAGGTGTTCAGTGTGTCTTTGTAACTCCACCACATGCTTGGTCCGCACATGTTTCTACATATTTGTGGTATTGAGGTAGCTGACACTTTTCCCTCTTTTCACTTTCTGATTACACAGCTTGTATTTGACAAAGCAAATGTCATCTGCAACTGTGTCAAAAAAGGACCAGCTTACACAAATGCATTCATGCACTCTTTTGGACAAAATTTCATTTATCCAAATAAGGTCTTTAAAGAACCCATCATTTGTTATCATCTCTACAACGATGATATTTTCCTTATCTGGACAGGCTCCCCTGAGTCCTTGCAATCATTTCACTCTTACTTGAACTCATTGGATACGGACCTGCAATTTACCATCAACTATGACTCGACTCACATCCCTTTCCTGAACAAAATGATACATAAGGACTCTTTGGGTAATCTTACAACTGATCTATATACTAAATCTACAGACTGTAATAGTCTGCTTCATTACTCTAGCAGTCATCCAAAAGCTACAAAAGATAGCCTTCCGAGATCACAGTTCACACGTATTTCAAGAATCGTTTCTGACCCAGAATTACTACCTACTCGCCTGGATGAGATGTCATCAAAATTTCTAGAGAGAAACTACCCTGCTAGTCTCATTCAACAGGAGAAAACACGAGTTCTGGATCCACCCACGCCAGTCTCAACTATCTAATATCCTGAAAGAGTCCCTTTTGTGCACACCTATCACCCCCTTATGCCAAAAATTCATTCGTAAACATTGGTCATTGCTCTCTAGGGCATACCCTAACATGAAAGCCTTTAACACACCAGCTCTTATGTGTAGCAGGCGAGCCCCCAACATCAAGGATAAATTAGCTTGGGCAGACATTGGTAGCAAACTACCGATATCAACACAACGACAATTAGCCACACGTCGGAAGGGCACTTTCCCTTGCCTGATTTGTGCTTCCTGTTCGAACATTATAAAATCTGATACAGCCACTCACCCACGTACGGGCAAATCATTTCCTGTACAAGGATTTTATACCTGCAACTCCAATTTCGTAATATATGTCATCAAGTGCCCTTGTGGCCTTCTTTACATGGGTGAGACAACACAACATGTCAAGGACAGAATTGCTAGCCACAAATCTACAATTAGATGTGGTAAAACATGGCTAACCATTCCAGATCACTTCATCAAACACAAACACACATTGGCACAATTGAAATATCAGGTAATTGAACAAGTGTCTAAACCCAGGAGAGGCGGTAATCACATACAACTCTTGAAACTTACTGGATTCATAAATTGGACACACTGTCACCAAAGGGCTTAATAGAGAAATAAATTGGCTTTTATGACTAAACCTATTGTTGTTTACTATTTTCAGACACGCTGATATTCCACAATTATTGGTAAGTCTCCCATATTTTTAAATTTTTCCCTTTTTTTCCCTCTTTTTTCTTTTTCCTTTTTTTCCCTTTTTTATTTAGGAATTATTCATTTTTATTTTTTTAATTCTTATTTTTTTTTTATTTATTTATTTATTTTTTAAATTTTTCTTTTTTTGCCTTTTTTCGTTTTTTCCTCTTATTATTTTTCTATTCATTTATTTTTGATTGTTTGAGCCACTGTTCTTTTCATTAGTTTCATTTTCTATATTTTTTCCTTTATTTTTATTCATTTTTTCATTTTCTCATTTGTCCTATGTATCCTACTTTCTACTAGGACCGACTTACCATTAATATGTTACTATATTCTTTTTAATCTACCAGTGTGTCTGCCCGTTCCTAGTACTGCATTCTTTCTCCCTTCCCGGGCCGGTACTATGACCCCTTCCCCATGGTGACGCTTTACTAACATTACTATCCTTCTCCGGCTATCTCCACACGCTGCATGACTATAGCAGCCATCTCCTTTACCACGCAAATGCAGTCCTCCCTAGTCCTGGCCACCACCGCGTATGCGCGGTGTCCCTCCCTCACAGCGCTGAGTCACTTCCGGTCCGGCGGTGACGCACTTCCGGTCCGGCGGTACTCAGTGCACTATTTAAACCCCGCAACATCACGGACCATGTCAGCCTCCCATCTACTACAAGGCAGGGTGCGGGAGCGCCACCTACATTACCCGTTCCTTCCTCTCAGGACCGCCCAGGTAACTTCCACCGGATGAACATCCATTACACTGCACTTTAGCGCTGGCACCATTATTCTTACTATGTGCCGTTCACCTTACAGGTGGAAATCTTTATATGACGGCCACTGCAGCCTCAAGTTAAAACCTACCTACTTCAGGTAATTCACGCCATATGTGTATACTTCTTACTGTACTTTAGCGCTGGCATTCTTATATTTTTTTCATTTTTTTCATTCTTTTCATTATGTGCCACTCATCCTACAGATGGAAACCTCTTAATGATGGCCATTGCAACCTCAAGCTAAAACCTACCTACCTTAAGGTATATTACATACCTCCGTATATTACATACCTTTATATATACCTTAGATTAATTATCTCTATTAACGAGATACTGAGCTGTCCCCCTTTTTACATTACCCAGATGGAACCAATCTATGACACTATCCAGCTGAAACCTACTTATGGTATTTCCACTACATTCACTGGACAGTATCCGTTCAAGGTATCTTTTACAATACCTAAACCTTCCAAGTATAGCACATATTCTTTGCTGAATCTGACATTTTACTCATAATTTTCAATCATAATAAATAAATAATAATCTTTATTTTTATATAGCGCTAACATATTCCGCAGCGCTTTACAGTTTGCACACATTTTCATCACTGTCCCCGATGGGGCTCACAATCTAAATTCCCTATCAGTATGTCTTTGGAGTGTGGGAGGAAACCGGAGTGCCCGGAGGAAACCCACGCAAACACAGGGAGAACATACAAACTCCTTGCAGATGTTGTCCTAGGTGGGATTCAAACCCAGGACTCCAGCGCTGCAAATACTGCAGCGCTAACCACTGAGCCACCGTGCTGCCCATGGAATCATGGAATAGCTTACATTTTTCTATATATATCTCCACCTCTAGTTACCTTAAGGGGATGCATATCTTTCTCAAGTGCCCTAGGTCCGCTACTAATTATATTAAGGTAAATCTGTGGTGTCTCTGGTCTCTCAATCTCCTGGCGTCGATTTCGAATTTTGAACTTGACGGAATAAATCAAAATACCGTATATACTCGAATATAAGTCGAGATTTTCAGCCCAAAAAATTGGGCTGAAAGTCCCCCTCTCGACTTATATTCAAGTCATATACAAAGGGGTCGGAGGGGGCGGATGTGTCAGGTCATACTTACCCGTCCTGACGCTGTCTTGAGCCCCCAGCTTCTCCCCGTGCGCTCTCTTCCTGCCTTCAGCGGTCACGTGGTGCCGCTCATTAAAACTCATCAATATGCGCATATTGATGAGTTTTAATGAGCGGCACCACGTGACCGCTGAAGGCAGGAAGAGAGAGCGTGGAGAAGCTGGGGGCTCAAGACAGCGTCAGGACGGGTAAGTACAGCAATACTCACCTGTCCTGCGTCCATGGCTGCTTGCTGCTGTCTGTCATCGGTCAGTGACTTCAGACAGCAGAGGGCGCGGTGACGTGGTTAATGCGTGCCGCGCCCCCTGCAGTCTGAACGTCACTGACTGATGACGTGCAGATAGCGGTGAGCAGCCATGGACGCAGGACAGGTGAGAATCTGACACCCAGCGACGGAGAGGTGAGTATGTCATTTTTTTTATTTTTACATGCAGCAGCAGCAGCGGCAGCACATGGGGGAATAATCTAAGGAGCTTCTTATGGGAGCAGCATATGGGGGAATAATCTATGGAGTTTCTTCTGAGGACACTATATGGGGGAATAATCTATGGAGCATTTCCCACCCTAGACTTATACTCGAGTCAATAAGTTCTCCCAGTTTTTTGTGGCAAAATTAGGGGTGTCGACTTATACTCGGATCGACTTATACTCGAGTATATACGGTAATATGCTACAGCTGACTAATAGCATTTCATCAGTAACTTTGTATATTTTACTGTTCATTTATTTATTTTTCTTTCTCCATATTTGTATCCGTTACTATGTTTATACATTGGTTAATGTCTATCCACAATTGATGTTTATATTTTATATATATCTTTGTATATTTACCATGTATTGTATATATTCTTTTATTTTAGTGTACCCCATGAATAAGATCCGGGAGGATCGAAACGTCGGGTATTCTGACTGTACATTCTTTAATCTTGCTTGGGCACATCCTTTATTTGTTGATGGTTTGGACACATTCAATAAATATATGAGTTTTTGCATACTATCAACGTGTTGAGTGCGGTGAATCATTCTTTTTATATCAAAAAAGGACCAGACACTGCAAGTCTTGGGAGCGCCCGTTTTGGGTTTTGGAAGAGGCATGCTCCTAATGGGTGCCGAAGTGGAGGCTACAGGCAAGCAAGTCTGCCCCCTCCCTCTCCCTCCTTTTTTGGCCATTCAGGGAATCTCTTCCTCAGAGCTGCTCCCACCACCTTCCTCTACCTCACGCCATGGTGGGTCAAGGACCTCATCTTCTACACTACCCTCTTCAAACGACTGCTTCTCCTGGGTAGTCTCGACAGCACAGTACGCACCAGAAAGTGGCACCTGAGTCTCATCATCAGATGTGTACTGAGGTGTGCTGACCATAGGCACTGGCCCACCCGCCTGTTCAGATTCAGAGAGACAAAGCTGTTGCGCATCACTGCATACTACCTCATCTTCAAATTCTCAAATGCTGCTTGGCTGGCCCCCTCTTTCCAAGCCAACAGATTCAGAAGTAGAGATGGCTCCTGTTCAGGGCTCTCTGACTGCCTGGGCAATTTGGCAGGTGGTGAAGACACAGATGGATGCTCTTCAGTCCTCTGGACCTGAGAGGATCTGGAACAAATTGAAGTTGATGCGTTAGCTGCCATCCATCCGACAACGGCTTCAATTTGTTCGTCCCGCAGCAGTGGGGTACGTCGAGCTCCTACAAAGCTGCGCATAAAGGACTGTTCCCTGGTAAAACTGGGGGATGCTGAGTCACTGGTGCCCGCAGCAGGCACAGGATCCCCACGTCCTCTCCCTGCAGGAACTCGACGCCCACAACCACGTGCCTTACTCCCTGCCTTCTTCATCTTGGTAGACTGATAAAGATAGGCAGAAAAGTACTAAGGGCTTAGTGTGCTTATTCCTGAACAGCTGCTAACAGGTATAAGAAACACTCATTTTATAAAGTGTGGACTAGACTTCAATATGAGCTAATGTGGCCTACACAACTGTAAAGTGGAGTGTTTGGTGAACTTTATTAACTTTTTTTTTCACAAAAAGACACTGGATGTGCCCAAAGATGTAAAACCGATAGTATCACAAACTTTTTGTAGCTATTACAATGCAGGAAGGTAACCTACAATGCAATAGATGAGGCTCTAAAAAATAGGCTAATACTAATCTGGCTGGGGCTGCAGGGCACAAGCCAGCAGAAAAGCTCCTCTATCTACTCCTATATAGTGTCTTGGATGTGCTCATGAAAGGACAGGAGCTTTGGCTCGTGAACATCTACGGTCCCTAGTCCAAATGGGACCGTAAAAGTCATTTTATGAGGATTAAAGCCTTTCTGCTTTCTAGACGGCACTTGGTCTTTGGAGGGGACTTCAATAACATCTTGAGGCCCCAGGATAAAGGAGGTTTCAGAAACCGGCTGACTTAGGATAGCCTCTCTTTAAATAGCATAGTTAGCAAGGCTCGTCTGGTGGATGTCCCATGCCACATGGGGTTCATGTATTTTAAAGGAAGTCAGATTAGGTCTAGGATAGATAGGTTTTATTTAAAGGAGGAGGCCATCTTTTCATTAGTGATGAAGGTGAAATTCTTTGACCACTGTTTGATTTTTGGGGGGAATGTCACAGATACCCTTCGGATGAGAAGAGTCATGTGAAAGCTTAATTTGTCACTACTTCAGGAATCAGCTGTAAGACAGACCATTGAGGAGGTTCTTCAGAGCAAGGTACCATTGCTGGGCTTTCGTAGTACTAAATCAGAGTGGTGGTAGATGTTTAAACAGCCTCTAGCGCAATTTTTCTGCCAGCTTTCTAATTTCAGAAGCCTAAACAGGGAGTGCCTGTATCAGAGCCTGAGGAAGAAACTCAAGCTCCTTGTCTCAACTGGGGGTGACCTGGAGGACATCTCCAGAGTTAAAGTATTGCTGAAGAGGTGTCAGTATGACAGACAAACATCTTTAGTTTTTGAGAGTGATTTTGGGAAATTCTGCTTGCCTGACCCTCTACCGGAACTGTAATATGTGATTGAATGGTAAGATTGTAGCAGTCTAATGGCTGGTACGAGTTGTCTGATGAGGTCCAGATCAGGGATACTGGAAGGTGTCAGAACCTACTACACATACCTCTTGGGGAGGAAGGAACATGATCAAGACAGCATTTTGGCTTTCCTGAATGAGACCATCTCTATGTCAGGGGTAGAACCCTTGCTTGGCGTTTTGGAGGATGTGATCAAAGAAAAGTAAGTGAGATTGGGGATTGATGGGCTTCGGCTCAAAAAGTCACCATGTCCAGATGACTTAACGTCTGAGTTTTACAAGACCTTTAAAGACTCCTTGGTACCCTTATTAACTCAGATGTTTAATGAGTGTCTTTCCTCTGGCACTCTGTCAAGATCAATGAGGTCTGCTTTGATCTTTCCTTCAAAGGGTAAAGGCCCCTTTACATTTAGTGATGCACCAGCGATCCCGACCACGATACGACCCAGTCAGGATTGCTAGTGCATCGCTAAATGGTCACTAGTGAGCTGCCATACAGGCAGATCTCACTAGCGATGCAGCAGCGGTTGGCGGTCGCTTTTACCTTTCAGATGCGGCGAGGGTGTCCATCTTCCGCCTGCGTCCATGGCTCGCCCGTCGACATCAGCAGGAAGCCGGCGACGAGAAATGGACCAGGCCGATCTCGCGCGATCAGTGTTAGCCAGCGGGGGAGCCGGTCGGAGGTGAGTATCACATGTAGCAATATCACTAGCGATATCGCTGCTGCGTCACAAAATCGTTGACGCTTTAGCGATATCGCTATGTGTAAAGGGCCCTTAAGGATCCATCACACATTGGGAACTGACATACCATAGCACATGTACTGTGGATAGGAAGGCCCTGGCTAAGGTGCTTTTTAAAAAGGTTGGTAAAGTTTGCACTTCGGCTCCTTTCAGAGGCTCAGCACTGCAGTATTCCAGGGTGTAGCACTTTTAGTGACGTTCTCGGAGTCTGTGAGTGCATGGGGCAGGGGCAGGCCTATGGAAGGGGTTTTTGCTGTCTCTGGATCAGGCTAAAGCATTTGACCGAGTTAATCACGATTACCTCTGGTCCACTCTTTTAAGGTATAGTCTATGGGGGGGTTTGTGGACTGGGTTAGACCGCACCTTGAGAAAGAGCAGCGAAACACGCGTCAGTGGCGGGTGGCTGTGGTCCTAAACTGTATCGCTTATGGGTAAGCACTTGATGCACTTTACTAATTAAATTTACTTTGACCAGTTCCAACTTTGGTAAATTTTCACTTTATACTGGCATGTATTTATAGTACTAATTCCCATGGCGTTAAGTTTCATTGTGAATAGCACTTGGGCATTTTATTTAACTAATGACCTAGCCTTCATTACCTGATCCTGTTTGTTATACATTTAATGTTGTTTGTGGCATATGTGTTTAATAAAATCTATATATTTTTATACAATTTGGACTGTATACTCCTTATGGTTCTTATGTTTATCATGGGTTAGAACATTGTACAGAGGGGCTGAGAGTTTTCCACTGGTGAATGGTTGGATTGGGCAATCTATTGAGGTAAGTTCCAGAGTATGCCAGAGTTGTTCACTTAGTCGTTTGGTTTAAGCGTTCGTGATTAATTCCTTAATCTTAGGATTAACCTGGCAGTCCATCATAAGGCCCTCCCACATACTCATCTTCAAACAGAACAAGTGGTTGGGAATAAGTACCCTCAATCTCTTCCCTTTCTGGGGCAGGGGTAGATGGATGGCCCACAGAACAATAGCCAGATGTCATCAAAAAGCAGACGTGACTGCTGCATGACTTGTGGCACAGAGTGTTTGGCTGATTTGTAAAGAGCTGTGGTGGAAGATAGGTACCCATTGGCCACAGGTGCAATCTCTGCATTTTCAGCAGAGAACCGAGTGGAAGACAAAATAAAGCAACTGGAGGAACTCTCAGCCATCCAATGTAAAACCAATTCTACTTGTTCTGGCCTCACCATTCGTCAAGCGGTACACGGACCAACGCAATTACTGAGAACGTCCTGTCGCCTGTGTGCACCACAGGAAGGTGTTTCATTTGGGCACATTGCAGGCACAAATTGACCACATCCTCTCCCTGCAGCAGATACACCACCAGCACCACAGTGACATCCCTTGTTTGATGCTCTCCTCATTTTTTGCACCCCAAAAAAATGCAGAGTATTACACAGCCTGTATACACAAAGAGAGTGCCCAGCAGATTATTAAACTGCCTGTATTCAGACATCTCCACAGAGGCTGCTTTCAGAGTACCCCCAACAAGGCTGTTTTGCAGAGTACACCCACAGAGGCTCTTTATTTACAGAGTACACCCACACAGACATTTTGGCAGAGTAATTCCACAGAGATGAGTGCTGATTACACAAAAACACTTTTTTGCAGAGTACTCCCACAGAGACAAGAAATACAAGAAGATGGGACAAAGCAAGAACTTGGCCTCAGAAAAATTTGATGAATGATCTTAAAAAGATTACGAATTGAATTGTATTGGAAAAAGTTTGGAAGATGAGGCCCCCTCCAATGACTACCAGGCTGTTATTGCACTCTGCACAATGCTGTTATGGCGCTCTGCACCAGGCTGTTAGGGCATGCTACACACACAGAGGATTTTTGACTGAGTACTCCCACAGAGTTGTGTGCAGAGTACTCCCATTGCGGGCAGAGTACTCCCATAGAGGTTTTATGGCAGAGTACTCCTACAGAGATGGATGCAGAGTAGACACAGGTTTTTTGGCACGATTCTTTCACAGAGATGGGTGCAGAGTATACACAGACTTTTTGGCAGAGTGCACACACAGAGACAGATGCAGATGACACAGACAGAGGCTTTTTGGCACAGTACTTCCATAGAGATGGGTGCAGAGTACACACACAGAGGTTTTTTTGCATAGTACTCCCACAGAAATGTGTGCAGAGTACACACACACAGGGTTTTGGCACAGTACTCCCACAGAGATGGGTTTAAAGTGGTGATGAGCGAGTATACGCATTACTCGGGTTTCCTCGAGCATGCTCGGGTGGTCTCCGAGTATTTTGGTGTGCTCAGAGATTTAGTTTGTGTTGCCACAGCTGCATGATTTGCAGCTGCTAGACAGGCTCAATACATGTGGGGGTTGCCTGTTTGTTAGTCAGTACTCTCATGTATTCAGGCTGTCTAACAGCCGCAAATCATGCAGCTGAGGCGACAAAAACTAAATCTCCGAGCACGCAAAAATACTCGGAGACCGGAGATTTTAGGTAGTTAGCTAGGCGTTTGGTTATTGGTCAAATAGGTCCAATATTGATTATTGGTCAAATAGTTTAGTTTTGTGCACTACTTCTATAGTGCTCCATGCACATGTATACCGTTCTAAATCTTATTTTTTCACTAGCTAAATGTGAAACAGCATGCCATATCCCACTTTGTCATTTAGTGGGGTGGTGACATTGCTCTCTCTCATGCACTTAAATTAATTTTTCTGTTGCAAAACGTGATACAGCCCACCATATCCCACGTTGTAATTTTGTGGTGGTGAAATTGTTGTGCGTGCAGAGCTGTTGCACAGAGAAAACTTTTTGGAGGGGTTTTACAAACGTGATACAGCAGGCTAAAGCCGAGTTTGAAATTGTTTGGAGAATATACCGTATATACTCGAGTATAAGCAAACCCGAGTATAAGCCAAGGCCCTTAATTTTGCCACAAAAAACTGGGAAAACTTATTGACTCGAGTATAATCCTAGGGTGGAAAATGCAGCAGCTACTGGTAAATTTAAAAAATAAAATAGATACCAATAAAAGTAAAATTAATTGAGACATCAGTAGGTTAAATGTTTTTCAATATCCATATTGAACCAGGAGCCCCATATAATCCCCAATACAGTTCATGATGGGCCCATAAGGTACTCCATATAAATTACTCCCCATATAATGCTCCATAAAGTTCATGATGGACCCCGTAAGGTGCTTTATACAAAAATATGCCCCATAAAATGGTGCACAAAGGTTAATAATGGCCCCACAAGATGCTCCATAGAATAATATGCCCCATATGCTGCTCTATAAAGGTTGATGGTCCCAAAAGATGCTGCATATAATGCATAAAGGTTATGGGCTGTCCCCATAAGATGCTCCATAGAATATGCCCCATAAGATGCTCCATATATCTTGATGGCCCCATAAGATGCTCCATAGAATATGCCCCATATGCTGCTCCATAAAGTTTATGGCCCTATAAGATGCTCCAAAGAATATGCCCCATATGCTGCTCCATAAAGGTTATGGCCCCTTAAGATGCTTCATAAAGGTTATGGCCCTCATAAGATGATCCATATAATATGCCCCATATGCTGCTCCATAAAGGTTATGGCTGCATATGATGCTCCATAGAATATATATGCCCCTTAGGCTGCTGCTGCGAAAAAAAAATGACATACTCACCTCTTGTCGCTGGGAACCAGGTGCCGATGTCCTGAGCAGGTGGGGACACTGGCACACTATGGGGGCCAGGTGCCGGTGTCGCCACTGGCTTAGGGCCCCAGCACCTGTGATATTCACCTGTCCCCGTTCCACCGCTGTGCACTACTCTGTCTTCTGGGTCCTCTCTCACTGACTGTTCAGGCAGAGGATGCGCACTAACTACGTCATCACACCCTCTGACATTAAAGTCACAGCCAGAAGATGCGGAGGACAGAGCGGTGCGCGGTGGTGGAATGGGGAGAGTAGAATATCGCATATGCTCCCCCATCATACTCACCCCCTCCTGGCGTGTCTCTGCAGTCCCTGCTTCTCCAATTCTGGCAGCTCCTTCCAGTGTTCAGCGGTCATGTGGTACCGCTCGTTAAAGTAATGAATATGCGCATATTCATTATTTTAATGAGCGGTACCAAGTGACTGCTAAACACAGGAAGAGCTGCGGCGCCGAAGACGATCTGAGAAACAGGGGCTGCAGAGACCGCGCCAGGAGGGGGTGAGTATGATCTGACAGCCGTGCTCCCTCTCCCCTGCCGACCCCCTGGTTTCTGACTTGGGTATAAGCCTAGAGGGGCACTTTCAGCCTTTAAAAATGGGCTAAAAATCTCTGCTTATACTCGAGTATATATGGTATTCCAGGTTATACCAGCATCACCCACACTAAAAAAAAATGTGTTCAACTACTAGCATTGTACAGTAGGGGACATCTCACTTTGAAATTGTTTACAACATCTAGTCAATGTTATACAGGCCTCATCCAAAGGCCCCTAAAAATATTCTGTTACTAATGTCATACAGTAAGGGACATCTCACGCTCAAATTGTTTGTAGAATCTAGTCTATGTTATAGAGGTCTAATCCACAGGCCCAAAAATATTTCTTGTGTTACTAACATCATACAGTAGGGGACATCTCACTTTCAAATTGTTTGTAGCATCTAGTCAATGCTATACATGCCTCATCCACAGGCCCACCAAAATTTCTTTGGTTACTAACGTCATGCAGTCAGGAACATCTCACTTTGAAATTGTTACTAGCATTTAGTCAATGTTATACAGACCTCATCCACACGCCAAAGAAAAATTTTTTTCTGTTACTAAAGTTCTACAGTAGAGAAGATCTCAATTTGAAATTATTTGTAGCATCTATGTTATAGAGGCCTCACCTCATCCACAGGCTTAAATAACTATTTTGTTACTAACGTCATACAGTAGGGGACATCTCACTTTCAAATTGTTTGAAGCATGTAATCTATGTTACAGAGGCCTCATCCACAGGCCTCAAAAAATGTCTTCCGTTTACTAATGTCATACAGTAGGGGACATCTCACTTTCAAATTGTTTGTAGCATCTAGTCTATTTTATACACTTCTCATCCAACAAAAAAAAAATTTTTGTTACTAATGTTCTACAGTAGATAAGATCTCTCTTTGAAAATGTTTGCAGTATCTAGTCTATGTTATAGAGGTCTCATCTCATCCACAGACCCTCAAAAAATGTATTTGGTTTCTAAAGTCATACAGTAGGGCACATCTCACTTTCAAATTGTTTGTAGCATCTAGTCAATGTTATACAGCCCTCATCCACAGAACCCCCCAAAAATTATTCTGTTACTAACATCATGCAGTGGGGGACAACTCACTTTCAAATTATTTGTATCATTTGGTCTATGTTACATAGGCCAAAAAAAAATTTCTGATACTAAAGTCATACAATAAGGGACATTTCACTTTCAAATTGTTTGTAGCATCCTGTCTATGTTATAGAGGCCTCATCCACAGGCCCAAAAATATTTCTTGTGTTACTAACATCATACAGTAGGGGACATCTCATTTTCAAATTGTTTGTAGCATCTAGTCAATGCTATACATGCCTCATCCACAGGCGCCCCAAAAAAATTATATTCGGTTACTAACATCATACAGTAGGGGATATCTAATTTTCAAATTGTTTGTAGCATCTAGCCTATTTTATACAGTCCTCATCCGGCAAAAAAAAGCATTTCTTCTCTTGCTAGTGTTCTACAGTAGGGGAGATCTAATTTTAAAATTGTATAGAGCATATCTTCTTTGTCATACAGGCCTCATTGACACTCAAACAATTCTTTCTTCTGTGACTAACTCAATTCAGCATGCCATATTTCACCTTGTCACTTACTGCTGCTGAAATTCAGCTGTTTACAAAGCTGGTGCAGAGTTTAAAATATAATTTTTGTTGCTATTGCTGTGCTCCTAGCACACTATCTGTGGAACATGACCAACTCACGTAATCTGCCAACTTTGCAAAAAAGTGTAATGATTTGATTACTACATGTATGAACCTTCACACGCACAATCCACATGCATTACTCTGGGAATCCCACTGCGGACCTGCCGATCTCAACAACCATCAGCCTCCACATCAATCCCATCTGCTGCTTCTTCCTCCTCCTATGTTACCATGATAAACATTGTGACGCAGGTCTCCAACTACAAAACCTCGAGTTCCTTACCCTCTCCTGTCACGCTGACTCATAGCCCGCCATCAGCTGTATTGGAAATGGACATTCCCTCTGTTTTTGACTGATCACAGAGAACGAACACCCCACAACTGTTTCAATCCTCCATAATATCTCCGCCTGCAACTCCCTCATGGTACTCCGCTCTCTCAGCACTGCAGCCATCCCATGATCCTGCAGTTGTGGTCACGTAAAGGATTGTTTCCTCCTGCATATGACAAAGCTACGAGATTGAACTCCAGCATCTCCATTCTGTTGGCCATGGAAATGCTGCCTTTACATCTGGTAGATACAGATTCCAAAAGCTGAGGCCGTAGCAGTTCTCCAGTACCAGTTGCCCAGTGACCTTTACTTTTCTAAGAAATCTGTGCCTACGCTACACCAGCATGTGGCAGACAACATCATCTGTTCCTTGTCTAATTCTCTGTCTGCCAGGGTGCATTACACCACAGACACTTGGACAAGTAAGCATGGCCAAGGGCACTACATCTCACTGACTGAGCACTGTGTGAGTCTGGTGGATGTGGGGGCAGACACTTCTCCACAAGTCTTGAAATCCCCAAGGCTTGCAGAATAAACCTCTATATTTCACACTTCCTCCACTGCTTCTGCCTCCTCCTCTACCTCCTCTAGGGTCTCCACCAGGGCCCTCAACCTCTGCCTTAATGAGACACAAGTTCCAACAGTGCAGAGCGAATCCCCACCACCTCTGTACTGCGCAGACAGTGCTCAACACAATCAGATAGTGTTAAAATTGATATGCCTTGGAGATCGCAGTCATACAGCTGAAGAGATGTGCACAGCTATCCCGGCCGGGATTGAGCAATGGCTGTCTCTGCTGATTCTGCATCCAGGAAAGGACATGTCTGATAATGGTGAAAACTTGGTGGAGGCCCTATGGTGAGGCCTGACTAACGCCCATGTGCCAACATGGTGCAATTCCACTCTGCTCATGTTGCAGCTACTGTGGCAGCAGTAATGAGCCCTGATGCAGTATGTCATATTGCCTGGGCCAATGTAGTACGGTCATGGCGCAAATCACATTTACGGAGTGGGCACAGATTAAGGGCTTCTGCACACTTCAGCACGGTTTCAAAATGGCTACTAAAATGGTCATCAGCATTACTACTCTGGTCATTTATATGCCGGAGCAGACTTTGTATAGCCTGCAGGAGGAAGTGGTTGTCCCAGAGAAGAGGAGGAAGCAGAGGAGGATGCGGAAGGGATAACATTGTCTCAAAGTTCCAGACTGTCGTCACCAGGTGGGTGCCAAAGGAGGGTGGATTACTGCGATTGAGGGTGGCTAGTGATAACAGAGAATCTGTTAGTGTAGGTGCAAGATATGAGGAACAAATGGAGGAGAAAGACGTGATGAGTGAGAAACTGTCAGGAGATGAAGAGGATAATAGTGGTGAGCGAGTATGCTCATTGCGCAGGTTTTCTCGAGCATGCTTGGGTGAGCTACGAGTATTTGGAAGTGCTCAGAGATTTAATTTATGTCGCCACAGCTGCATGATTTGTGGCTGCTATACAAGCTGAATACATGAGGGGAGTGCCTAACAAATGGACAATCTCCACATGTATTCAGGCTGTTGTGCAGCTGCAAATCATGCAGCTGAGGTGACAAAATCTCCGAGCACTACAAAAAACTAAGAGGACACCCAAGCATGCTCTTGGAAACCTGAGCAACTATTATACTCACTCATCACTAGAGGATAATCATCCTCTTTCTGTTGTTTGTGGTTGGTGGGAGGGGATGGAGGAAACAAGCATCAGTGTTAGGCTAGTTTCACACTTGCTTTTTTTTGCAGCGCGTTTTTCCCGCAAAAAAACGCATTGAAAAAACGCATACATAAGCATACAACTGCTGCGTTTTTTTCAAGCATTTTTATGAGCATGCATGAAAAAAACGCAGCGTTTTTATGCGTTTGTATGCGTTTTTAGCGCGTTTTTACCGCGTTTGCGTTTTTTTCCAACATTTTTAGGTGGCCCCTCACACTACCCAAACCATGACTTTACTAACCCTAACCCTGACCCTAACCCTAACCCTAACCCTGACCCTAACCCTTAACCAAATCATACTTAACCCTAACCCAAACCCTAAACCCTAACTAACCCTAACCCTAACCCTAACCCTGACCCTAACCCTAACCCTAACCCTGACCCTAACCCTAACCCTAACCCTAACCCTAACCCTGACCCTAACCCTAACCCTAACCCTGACCCTAACCCTTAACAAAACCATACTTAACCCTAATTCTGACCCTAACCCTAACCCTAACCCTAATCCTGACCCTAACCCTGACCCTAACCCTAACCCTAACCCTAACCCTGACCCTAACCCTTAACAAAACCATACTTAACCCTAACCCTGACCCTAACCCTAACCCTGACCCTGACCATAACCCTAACCCTAAACCCCCTTAACTAACCCTAACCCAAACCCCTAAATTCCATGGTTTAAAAAAAAAAACGCATATCCAAAAAAACGCATACATGAGCATGCCAGTGCGCACATATGCGCATCCATAGGCTATAATGGCCATTTTTAGCGCAAAACGTGCGCATATGTGCGCATGCGCTTTTTTGCAGGGCCAAAAAATGCAACATGCTGCGTCTGGAAAATCCAATCGCACACCCCAAAAAAACGCAGCGCATGAAAATCGCATACATGCGCTGACCAGTGCGCAGGTATGCGCACCCATGTTAAATATAGGGGAAAAAACGCATGCGCAGGTGTGCGTTTTTTTCCAGCGCTAAAAAACGCAAATGTGAAACCAGCCTTACCCAGCCACAAACACAGCATCGGCTTGGCCCTCATGGAAGAGCCCGACATATGAGTGTCTTCTTGCTGCACTATCTGCAACATGATCCCTGTATAGTTATGATTTGACATAGTGCTGACTACCGGGTTGCCACTCTGTTAGATCCAAGTTATAAGACCAAATTTTGCCAGATGCTTCACGCCCATGAATGCTGGAGAGTCAACACACACTTTTACAAAACCTTAAGAGAGGTTTTCCCCAAGACAGCAGTGAGGCACACAGTGTGTATATCTGCTCTAGACCTCCAAACTCCGGCAGGTCAATTTATTAATGCCAAAACATTAGCAGTAGCAGCAGCTGCAGTAGTGTAAGTTGAAGGAGCAATTTCTGTGAGTCTTTTGACACTATATGTAGACCAGCTTGTACACCATCACAACACAACAGAGCCCAAGTCTGACACATGGTGAACGAATGGAGACGATGGTGCAGGAGTATCTAGAACTTAATATCAATACCATCAGGGAGGGTTTAGACCCTTTCACATTTTGGTCTTCAAAAATGGATGAGTGGCCTGGGCTTGCCTCACATGCTTTGTTGGTTTTATCATGCCTGGCAGCTGGTCTTCTCTCCGAATGTGTCTTCAGCGCTGCTGGTGGTGTCCTGACGGATTCGTGCATCTGCCTGTCCCCTGAAAGTCTAGACTGCCTAACTTTCATCAAGATGAACCAGTCATTTTTCACCAGGGACTTCTGCACCCCAATCGCAGACTGTACAGGCTAGGCGACGTTGCATTTTTTTAGTGTGCTGCATTAATCTCGCGTAACTGCACTCTGTGATATCTTTAGTGTGGCTTCTGTTTCTGCTGTTGCTGCTGCAGATGTTTACACAAATTTATGGAAATATGAACAGTCATGGTTGGGCTCCATCTGCTTGGTTGGCTGTAGTGGAAGACATGTTGGTCCCTATTATTTCTACTCTCTTGAAATTTATGCCTCTTTGGTGGTGTCAGGCCATCATATTTTGAAATTTGAAGACTGATTGGGTGTACATGTGCTGGTTAGGCTATAGTGGAGGATATGACAGTCCCTATGATACTATTTCTACTCTTTTGAAATTGATGCTAGTGGTGTCAGGCCCTAATTTTTGGAAATGTAAGCATTCCTGGTTGGGCGTTAATGTGATGGGTTGGCTGTAGTGGAAGAGATGTTGATCCCTATTATACTATTTCTACTCTGAAGAAATTGATGCCATTTTGGTGGTGTCTGCCAATAAATTGGAAATGTGGAGAGTCCCTGGTTGGGTCTCCATCTTGCGTCTTGCCTGTAGGAGTAGGCCTCCGAGACCGTTAAGCCTCCACTTCCTTGGAGTCAACTACTCATGTTACAATTATCCTTAGATTTTTCTGACAATAGTAGTCTAAGAAACTGATATTTGTGTCACCTTTGTGTGACTGAGCATGAAAACAGGTTGAGCTGTTGCATGTGGTATCAAGGCTCTCAGCACAGCAGGCCTACACTAATCCCTCACCCACCTCATCTTAAGGGCCTGTCACACTAAGCGATATCGCTAGCAATATCACTATAACATAACTATGTCTGATACTTACCTCCGACCGCTCCCCGGCTGGTTATCGTTGATCGCGCGAGAACGTCCTGGACCGTTTCTCGTCGTCAGCTTCCTGCTGGGGCTTCCTGCTGTGGAGACGAGCGATGCGTGGACGCGGACGGGAGGACGTCAGGATCGCCTCGTCTGACAGGTAAGTAGTGACCCCCGACCCCTGCGATGTCGCTGGTGAGATCTGCCTGTGTGGCAGCTCAGTAGCGACCACTTAGCGATGCACCAGCGATCCTGACCACGTCATATCGCTGGTGCATCGCTAAGTGTGACAGTACCTTTACTTTGACGCTGAATTCAAAGCTGTAAATGCTGGCGCACACACCGATACCTCATGCATGGCTGATTGCTGCCATGCCATGCTACAATTTGTACTGTGGATGATTTGAGGACACTTTCCTGGTGTCTGTCTCTTATTTGATGTGTTTTAGCAGCTTTTGTACTCATTTGAAGGTGTTGTGTATATGTTTGTTTTTGCTTCCTTTTGACTTGAATGGCGTTTGGCTATGTTCGATGAATATTCAACAAATAAGTCATCGAATATTGCAAATATGTAATCCGAACCAAACATTGAAATATTCGCTCATCTCTAGTGCAGAGTACACATATAGAGACTTTTGGCACAGTACTCCCACAGAAACGGATGCAGAGTACAGACACAAAACAGAATGGTGGCGACACCAATAATCTGGCATTTATACAGGCCAGGTCACATGGCTTGTTGACCAATTACAAGTGATGGCTCTGAAAGTAACCACAATCTAAAAGCTTGTTGATTGGCTGCACTGCTGTTGATTGGCTGAACCTGAACAGTAAAACAGACTTCCGCAAATAGTATGTGTTCGGAGTTTGGCTTTACTGTTCAGGTTCGCTCATCCCTAGCCAAAGTCAATTTGGTGATGCAATCATTGAAAATGTTGAGATTCCTCCATAACACTTTACTTTCCAAAACTCTCAAGTACAATAAAAAAAAGATTTTAAGTTTTGCACATCACTGAAAAATATGGCACACAGTACTTCTATTACTTTTCTATATCTGAAGCTTCTGCAGCCTGTTGCTAAGTTTTAATCTATACTAGAATTTAATATGCTGTGTAGACAGGATAGAACCTGCTCACCATTATACTAAATAAAGGGTACAGGCTTTAAAGTAAATTATGGGCTCATAAGGTCAAGCAGATGATGACACCAAATGTGGTGGCATACACACTAGATAGCTGTCATTTCCCACGACTTGGGAATCATACATTATTGTATTATCATTGTATTTTTGTGAAAATGCAATCAGATTTGCCTCTTTTAGAAAATTGTTTTGTCTCTCTCACTGTGTTTGGGCTTGTCATTCATCTACAGTTGATGTCCATCTCTATGCTGTAATTGAGCATAATGCAAGACTTCAGCTTGAAAATAAAGCTTCTCCTGAAATCTTCATATATGCCTCTGCAGTCGAGTTAAGCTATCTGATGGAATCACATTGTGTGAGTACTGGTTCAATACAGACATCTATAGAAACAATATTTCAAGAACCCTACAACAGCAGCCTAGTTATGGAATCAGAATAATAGCTGTCTGTCAAACTTTCATTTGTCTGGTAGCTATCTCTCCTGACTCCCCTATACACCGGAATGCATAGCTCACTCGAGGCCTTCTTTTTATATAAGAGAACCACTTTAAGAGAGCCACTGCTAGAATATATCTGACAGAGGTTTATCTTCTGCCAAACAAAAGCAAGACGTGGTTGAGTTCAATCTACCCTGCCACCTCCTGCTCTGTGGCCTCCCCTCGAACACTCTCGCACCCCTCCAATCTATTCTAAACTCTGCTGCCCGACTAATCCACCTGTACCCCCGCTATTCCCCAGCTTCTCCCCTCTGTTAATCCCTTCACTGGCTCCCCATTGCCCAGAGACTCCAGTACAAAACCCTAACCATGACATACAAAGCCATCCACAACCTGTCTCCTCCATACATCTGTGACCTCGTCTCCCGGAACTTTCCTGCACGCAACCTCCGATACTCACAAGATCTCCTTCTCTACTCCCCTCTTATCTCCTCTTCCCACAATCGCATACAAGATTTCTCTCGCGCATCACCCCTACTCTGGAACTCTCTACCACAACATATCAGACTCTCACCTACCATCAAAACTTTCAAAAGAGCCTGAAGACCCAACTCTTCCGACAAGCCTATAACCTGCAGTAACCACTGATCGACCAAACCGCTGAATGACCAGTTCTACCCTCGCCTACTGTATTCTCACCCATCCCTTGTAGATTGTGAGCCTTCGCAGGCAGGGTCCTCTCTCCTCCTGTTCCAGTTATGACTTGTTTTGTTTAACATTATTGGACTTGTTTTTATTATGTATACCCCTCCTTACATGTAAAGCGCGATGGAATAAATGGCACTATAACAATAAATAATAATAATAATAATAATAATAATAATAATAAATCTACCCGGCCCTTATGTCTCCTGTCATCTGTTGGGAGGCACCCATACACATTAGATGCCAAAATCAGGTACACAGGGACATTTATTTTAGATTAAACCTTAGAGATGATGTGTCATAATAACAAAAAAGTAACTGTCATAAAGTAAGTGAACAGGTTCTGTATGTATGGACAGTGAACCTACTTGTCCAACGCTTTCCAGGGGATATGCTTTGATAGAGGGGATGTTAAAAATATAAACACCCATTTTATATTTTCCTCGCTATAAGGCTATGTGCACTCGTTGCGGATTTAGATGCGGATCCGCAGCATTTTTTGCCGCACGGTTTCACATCAAATCCGCAGTGTAGCGTACAGCCAATGTTAGTGAATGGGAAATTCGGGTTTGTTGTGCACATGTGGAAAAATCCATGCAGATTTGCAGTTTTTTTTTTCCTGCAGCATGTCAATTAGTTTTGCAGATCTGCAGCGTTTCTGCACCCTTTGACTTACATTGAGTCAGGCATATCCACAGCAAAACTGCAGATGTAAAAAAGATCTGCGGATTTGCTGCGGATGTGGCTGCTAGAAATGCTGCAGATCGGGAGTGAAGTGTGTGGGCGGCGTGTGGGCGCAGACTATATGTGTGTCTGTGTGCGGGGCACTGCATGTATGTGTGTGTGGGTCTGTGTGTGTCTCTGTCTGTGTGTGTCCCTGGGTGTGTGCTGGTGAGTGCCGGTCTGTGTGGCCAGGCATCGTGTGATGGGACTACTGCTCCCCCCCGGCTAAGAATGCTTTCACATCTGACAATAGTCCCATCAATCGATGCATGTGAAGTGTAAAAAAACACAGTACAGACATATACACATGCAGTACATACAACATATAAGAGAGTACATACTCACCAATCACCTAGTACCTGAAGCCCTCGATATCCTGTAACCAAAAATAAAAAATAAACCAACCTATACATACCTTTCCACTGTAGTTCAGTCAATAACGAGTGTCCCGTGACAATCTTCTATGTAGAACACTCACATCGGGTGATGTCACTGCTCTGTAGGGGCTCCCACGATGAACAGACAGGCGGAGGTAATCCTCCACATTGTATCCCTCCGCCACCAGGAGAGAGGTCCCCTAGCCCTAAGACTAAGTTCATTCTATCACCTGCAACCATGTGTGAGAAAATTCTCTCGCAGGTTTGCCGTAAAATGAGAGAATGAACCTCTTCAGTGATGCACTGCAGAAGCCATTGTCTCCTGTCAGTGCATCCTGGGAGGCCCTGTAGAGCAGTGACATCACCCAATGTCACTGTTGTATAGGGGAGATCATCGTGGGACACTCGTTATTAAATGGACTACATCGGAACAGGAAGTATTTGTTTGTTTGTTTATTTTTTTTTTTTGCAGGAGATCGAGGGCGTCCCATGGATTAGGCATCTAATAAATATGGCAAAACTGTGTAGTGCTTTATTTCATTAAAAGACTTTTTTCTGGCTGTGTCTTTTTTTAACCCTTAACAACTATAGGATTAGTAATGGATAGGTGTCATATTGATGCCTCTCCATTACCAACCGGGCTTGATGTCTCCTTACAGTATAAAGGTGACATCAACCCCACAAATATTACCCCATATGCCACCATTACACGGCAGTGGGAAGAGAGAGGCTAAGTGCTGGAATTGGCACATCTTAGAGATGCGCCATTTCTGGGGCAGCTGGGGACAGATATTTGTAGCCGGGGGGGCAATAACTATGGTCCCTTCCTAGGCTATGAATATCTGACCCCAGTCGTCGGCTTCCCCTCTCTGGCGCAGAAAATTGGTATTATATATCTATCTATATATCTAGATATGTATCTATAGATATATCTATAGATAAATAGATATATATATATATAGATATATCTATCTATCTATGGATATATCTGTCTATGGATAGATATTTCTATCGATAGATATTTTTATGGATCGATATATCTATGTAAAGATCTATCTATGGATAGATATAAATCAAGAAAAATAGGCAGCACTCCAAATTAAATGTGAAAAAAGTGGATACTTTACTGATCCTCAGGTGGCGACGTTTCGCCGGTGACCCGCCTTTATCCATCTTTGGCTTGATAAAGACTGGTCATCGTCGAAATGTCGCCACCTGAGGATCAGTAAAGTATCCACTTTTTTCACATTTGGAGTGCTACCTATTTTTCTTGATTTATTACCTTGGTTGTTTGGACACTGCTGAATAGGTTTTGCACCAATTGTATAATTTTGGTAGTGCTGCCCTTTTTTTTGATAGATATATCTATGGATAGATATATAGACAGATAGATAGATATAGATCTATCTATCTATAGATATATCTATTTATAGATCTATCTATCTAACTATCTATCTATCTAGATATCTGTGTAAACGTTATTCTTCAATGGAGTATGCAAAATAAGAAATGACATCACAACTCTTTTTTTTGTTAAATGAAAAAAACGCATCAAAATCGCATAAAAAATGCATCAAATCCACACAGATTTTTACCTGTGTTTTCTGCCAAGAGATGCAGATTCTGTGCAGAAAATTTTGCAGGCAAATCTGCAACGTGTGCACACACCCTAATTCTTTCTGGTCTGCAGCCTTATTCTTGCTGTAAAAAATACCAGTACCTTAATGGAACCAACTAAAGTCAGCTGAGTCCATATGAATGCGTCAAAAACAAATCTGTCAAAGCAATTAGCTCCTATTATAAACAGAAGCCACAACTCTAGTGTGAGCCTAGCCTGACATAACCTCTGATACATGCCATCAAAAGACTTCACTTAGCTGCAAGAGTCTCCCAGATATTAGTGCATCATAGAATTATATAATAATCAGTCATTCCCCTGCAAACTGAACATTTGTCATATAAATGGCCCGGTAAACCACAATGATCAGAATGAAATATTACAGGCATTCTAAAAATCGATTACTAGATAATTAACAAAGCTAGTATATAGATCACAGTATATATATATATATATATATATATATATATATATATATATATACAGTTGTGTGAAAAAGTGTTTGCCCACTCACTGGTTAATTATTCTTTTGCATATTTGTCACATTTAAATGTTTCAGATCACCAAACATATTTAAATATTAGACAAAGGTAACACAAATAAACACCAAAAGCAGTTTTTAAATAAATCATAGAATCGTAGAGTTGGAAGGGACCTCCTCGGCCATCTGGTCCAACCCCCTGCTCAAAGCAGGATTCGCTAAATCATCCCAGTCAGATGTCTGTCCAGCCTCTGTTTGAAGACTTCTATTGAAGGAGAACTCACCACTTCTCATGGCAGCCTGTTCCACTCATTGATCACTCTCAAAAAGTTTTTTCTAATATCTAATCTGTGTCTCCTCCCATTCAGTTTCATCCCATTGCTTCTAGTCTTCTTTATTAAGGGAGAATGAAATCCAGACAGGGCGTGAAAAATTAATTGCCCCCTAAACCTTATAACTGGTTGGGCCACTCGTAGCAGTGGCAACTGCAATCAAGTGTTTGCGATAACCTGCATTGAGTCTTTAGAACACTCTGGAGGAATTTTGGCCCACTCATTTTTACAGAATTGGAGGGTTTCCAAGCATGAACCACCTGTCATTATGATTTAAAAAGCAAAAACACAGTAGTTTGACAATAAATGGCTTCACCCAGCCACTAACTATGAGTGGAGAAAAAGTTTTAGTGTTACCATTCATACAGTTGTGGCCAAAAGTATTGACACCCCTGCAATTCTGTCAGATAATACTCAGTTTCTTCCTGAAAATGACTGCAATCACAAATTCTTTGGTATTATTATCTTCATTTAATTTGTCTTAAATGAAAAAAACACAAAAGAGAATGAAGCAAAAAGCAAAACATTGATCATTTCACGCAAAACTTCAAAAATGGGCCAGACAAAAGTATTGGCACCCTCAGCCTAATACTTGGTTGCACAACCTTTAGCCAAAATAACTGCGACCAACCGCTTCTGGTAACCATCAATGAGTTTCTTACAATGCTCTGCTGGAATTTTAGACCATTCTTCTTTGGCAAACTGCTTCAGGTCCCTGATATTAGAAGGGTGCCTTCTCCAAACTGCCATTTTTAGATCTCTCCACAGGTGTTCTATGGGATTCAGGTCTGGACTCATTGCTGGCCACCTTAGAAGTCTCCAGTGCTTTCTCTCAAACCATTTTCTAGTGCTTTTTGAAGTGTGTTTTGGGTTATTGTCCTGCTGGAAGACCCATGACCTCTGAGGGAGACCCAGCTTTCTCACACTGGACCCTACATTATGCTGCAAAATTTGTTGGTAGTCTTCAGACTTCATAATGCCATGCACACGGTCAAGCAGTCCAGTGCCAGAGGCAGCAAAGCAACCCCAAAACATCAGGGAACCTCCGCCATGTTTGACTGTAGGGACCGTGTTTTTTTCTTTGAATGCCTCTTTTTTTCTCCTGTAAACTCTATGTTGATGCCTTTGCCCAAAAAGCTCTACTTTTGTCTCATCTGACCAGAGAACATTCTTCCAAAACGTTTTAGACTTTTTCAGGTAAGTTTTGGCAACTCCAGCCTGGCTTTTTTATGTCTCGGGGTAAGAAGTGGGGTCTTCCTGGGTCTCCTACCATACAGTCCCTTTTCATTCAGACGCCGACGGATAGTACGGGTTGACACTGTTGTACCCTCGGACTGCAGGGCAGGTTGAACTTGTTTGGATGTTAGTCGAGGTTCTTTATCCAACATCCGCACAATCTTGCCTTGAAATCTCTTGTCAATTTTTCTTTTCCGTCCACATCTAGGGAGGTTAGCCACAGTGCCATGGGCTTTAAACTTCTTGATGACACTGCGCATGGTAGACACAGGAACATCCTGGTCTTTGGAGATGGACTTGTAGCCTTGAGATTGCTCATGCTTCCTCACAATTTGGTTTCTCAAGTCCTCAGACAGTTCTTTGGTGTTCTTTCTTTTCTCCATGCTCAATGTGGTACACACAAGGACACAGGACAGAGGTTGAGTCAACTTTAATCCATGTCAACTGGCTGCAAGTGTGATTTAGTTATTGCCAGCACCTGTTAGGTGCCACAGGTAAGTTGCAGGTGCTGTTAATTACACAAATTAGAGAAGCATCACATGATTTTTCGAACAGTGCCAATACTTTTGTCCACCCTCTTTTTTATGCTTGGTGTGGAATTATATCCAATTCGGCTTTAGGACAATTCTTTTTGTGTTTTTTCATTTAAGACAAATTAAATAAAGATAATCATACCAAAGTATTTGTGTTTGCAATCATTTTCAGGAAGAAACTGAGTATTATCTGACAAAATTGCAGGGGTGTCAATACTTTTGGCCACAACTGTATTCTCTGAAAAAAGGCCAAGGAAGCAAAAGTTCTGCCGGGGTATGTAAACTTTTCAGCACAACTGTATATACACAGTATAAATACACAAAGCAGTCTTACTATAGATAAGAAAGCACTTTGGAATGCAACCTGTATCTACTTAAAAGAAAGAAAACACCCCAAATTCTATTTATATAGATCCTTGTGCAAATATTTTTTGTATTTATTATTTTCCTTAATTGAAACCTTCTGGAGAATTTGACAATAAAATATATGCTGGATCTTAACAAGAATTTGTCTGGTGGAAAATAAAAAAGCACTGAGTGGCAATGACTCCTTACATAAATTCCTGTAACTATTGTATCATCACTTTGCTGAACTCATGACTATGAATCATGAATTATGGTGGTAACAATTCATATCTTGATGTTCTTGGAGGTTTTTTTGAACAAAGAGGGTCATAAATTGTGAAGCAAATTGTTTACCCTTATTTGAACCTTGTGATGTTACTGATTTTCCTATATGTCAGAGAGTATTAAATAATACACTAACAAGACTAAATACGACACATCGCTTCTGTAGAAAGCCCCCTTATTAATAACAGAGATTCTTGCTTCATCCAATAGACAATTTAGGGCTCATTAAGACTTCAATTTTTCTCTTACCAGTGCTATCTATGTTTTTCTCATGCAGCTCTCACGCCTGTAATAATGAAAGGGGCCGTTCATATTTCGATGATTTTTTGCAGGCTGAGCACTTAGTGCAAAATCACTAAGACATATCTGATATTGATTCAAGTGTCATATCAAAATCAGCAATAGAAGTATGTGTGTCCATGAAAAAGTTTCAAAGGTTCATTGACGTTCTCCTCCTTTGTGAAGAGGCACCTGTTTATTAGTGCAGCCTTTCCTATAGACTGTAGCGTTCCTTTCTTCTCAAAATGGTTGCTGATGTAGGGGTATGTGACTAGACCTGTCCAGCAGCATCATCCAATTAAAAAAATAGATTTCCTATGTGTAGCTTTTCCCAATTGGAGGAAACTGATAGAAAGGTCTGGTGACATTCTTCCTATTTTGAGAATAGTAGGGAAGGGAATTACTGTAATACAGTCTGTATATATACCCATGCAGCACTGGGGTCCTGGGTTCAAATCCCACCAAGGACAACATCTACAAGGAGTTTGTATGTTCTCCCTGTGTTTGCGTGGGTTTCCTCCGGGTACTCCGGTTTCCTCCCACACTCCAAAAACATACTGATAGGGAATTTAGATTGTGAGCCCTATTGGAGAGAGCTGTGATAATGTGTGCAAACTGTAAAGCGTTGCACAATATGTTGGTGCTATATAAAAATAAAGATTTATATTATTATTAACAGAAGAAAGTCAGACATTGCTTTTCAACCATGCTTCCATAGAATTAAAAAAAATAAATAAAACTTATGAAATAGGCCTGGACAGAAATGATGGTACTCCTGAAAATAATGTGACAAAAGGGACATGTTAAATCAAGGTGTGTCCACTAATTAGCATCACAGGTGTCTACAATCTTGGAATCAGTGAGTGGGCCTGTATAGAGGGCTACAGATACACACTGTGCTGTTTGGTGACATGGTGTGTATCACACTCAACATGGACCAGAGGAAGCAAGGGAAAGAGTTGTCTCTGGAGATTAGATAGAAAATTAGATTTAAACATGTTAAAAGTAAAAGTTATAAGACCATCTCCAAGCAGCTTGATGTTCCTGTGACTACAGTTGCACAATTTATTCAGAAATGTAAGATCCATGAGACTGTAGCCAACCTCCCTGGACATGGCCGCAGGAGGAAAACTGATGACAAATTAAAGAGACGGAAAATATGAATGGTAAAAATAGAGCCCCAAAAAACTTCTAAACATATTAAAGGTGAACTTCAAGTTCAAGGAACATCAGTGTCAGATCGCACCATCTGTCGTTGTATGAGCCAAAGTGGACTTCATGGGAGATGACCAAGGAGGACACCCTTGTTGAAATAAAATCATAAAAAAGCAAGCATGGAATTTGCCAAACTACATGTTAACAAGCCACAAAGCTTCTGGGAGAATGTTCTATCGACAGATGAGGCAAAAAATGAACTTTTTGACAAGGCACTTCTGCTGTATGCTCACAGGCAAAAAATTGGAGCGTATCAAGAAAAGAACACTGTCCCTACTGTGAAACATGGAGGAAGCTCTGTTATGTTCTGGGACTGCTTTTCTGTATCTGGCACAGGGTGTCTAGAATCTCTGCAGGGTACAATGACATCTCAAGACTATCAAGGGATTCTAAAGAGAAATGTGCTGTCCAGTGTCTGAAAGCTTGGTCTCAATCGCAGGTCATGGGTCATGCAGCAGGTTAATGACCAAAAACACACAGTTAAAAACACCCAAGAATGGCTAAGAAGAAAACATTGGATTATTCTGAAGTGGCCTTCTTTGAGCCTTGACGTAAATCCTATTGAGCATTTTTGGAATGAGATGAAACATGCTATCTGTAAAAGGCAACCTTCAAACATGAAACAACTGGAGCACTTTGCTCTTGAGAAGTGGGCCAAAATACCTGTCAAGAGATGCAGAAGTCTCATTGACAGTTACAGGAATCGTTTGATTGCAGTGATTGCCTCAAAAAGTTGTGCAACAAAATGTTAAAGGGGATCTGTCATCCCATTTTAGCCCTATCAGCTGCCGGCACCGCCTTCAAGGGCTTATCTACAGCGTTCTGTAATGCTGTACATAAGCCCCCAATGTAACCTGAAAGATAAGAAAAAAAATAGATTATACGCACCCTGGTGTCCTGTCCGGTCCGATGGGTGTCACTGTCCAGTCCAGCGCCTCCCATCTTCATACGATGATGTCCTCCTCCTTACTTCTCCCTCAGTTCCTGAGCATGCGTACTTTATATGCCCTGTTGAGGGCAGAGTAAAGTACTGCAGTGCGCAGGTGCCGGACCTCTGACCTTTCCCGGCACCTACGCACTTATCTTTCAGGTTACATCGGGGGCTTATCTACAGCATTACAGAATGCTGTAGATAAGCCCCTGATGGCGGTGCCGGCTGCTGATAGGGCTAAAATGGGGTGACAGATTCCCTTTAAGTTAAGGGTACCATCATTTCTGTCCAGGCCTATTTCATTAGTTTTATTTTTTTTTAATTCTGTGGAAGCATGGTTGAAAAGCAATGTCTGACGTTCATCTGTTCATTTTCATATATTTTTTTATTATTAATTTTGTCAGATTCAAGTTATTTCAGTGAGCATCTTGGGTTTTCCTGTCATTAAACGAGGGGTACCAACAATTTTGACCACGTATGTGTGCGTATATATATATATATATATATATATATATATATATATATATATACTGTATATATATAACAGTTAAAAAGCTGTTCTGCAGATTTTTAGGTCTCACCTTTGGGAATAGTGAATAAATCCCTTTGGTGTAATTGTAACAAACACAAAATTTCATAAGATTGCACTATTGTTTACTGGTGGCGCAATCATCTCAATGCTAACTTACTAAATGTCTTGCAGCAAAGTAAATGTACAATTTTACACTAGTTTCAAGGTTTCACTTTTTTTAACCAATCACATTTAATTTGGTTCATGATAGTCATGGCAATCTTCTCCGCACACTAGAGAATAAACTGTTTCTGGTTTTCTTGCGTGCTCAGTGACAAATTCAATTCAAAGTACTCATGGCTTCCTGGATCGCTCTGGCTGATCAGCTGATCGCCTCTGCAGCTGCATATGTCACGGCTGTATGACAGTCACGACAGATGCATGGAGATCCCAAGAAACAGGCTCTCCATGCATATGTGACCTGACTGTCACACAGCCGCGACACATGCAGCTGCGGAGCCGGTCAGCTAATTATCCGGCGTGCTCTAGGTAACCAGGTTCCCTCAGCAACTTATTCGGTAAGCGCTATAGCTTGCCGAATAAGCTCTGACCTGGTCAAATTCACTCATCTATACTCATGAGTGAAAAGGAGCATTTGGCGGCATCATTCACAATTTTCAGTCTGGTGACTTAGAGGATGCATCGATGTAACTTGTGTTAATGTGCCACAGACAAGGACCTTGATGAAGAAAATTTTGTTTTAATTCCAGTGCAATTAACAGTTTTTTTTGAGTTAGACAAGATGAAGTGATGAAGCTCGTTGTGTGACACAAGGTCTTTGGCAATTGCACGCAAGTTCAGCAGACACATTGTTGCCTTCCTTCTGTATTACCAGTACCATCTCAGCCTTTTCTGCAGTTGAAACCTTACTGTAAAAAATGCCAGACCCAAAATTATCTCACTGAGGTACCACAGATATCTGTTGAAAGTTTTTATTGCTGCCTCCGCAACAGGCGAGTTGATTCCTTTGTATACTATGAGTTTTTGAAATGCTATCAAGTCATCTTGCTGTGATGTGCCTGGGATCTTGTAGTAATTGCAGGTACGTGGGATCCAGTGATGAGATGGGAGACGGGATGAACTTTAAGATGTAACTTTTATATAAATATAGATTCCTATAGGGGCTATTTCGAGCAACCAAATAAGCTAACAATAGTTATCCTCGCAGGGATCAAAACAAGACTACACTGGTGACACAAACACGACTAACCCGGCAAAGATCGGTCACTATAGGGCCGCGGTATGGCCGACTTCGGGTCCAGAATGTTAACTATAACATGTCATTTATCCTCTCTGACGTTCGGCAGAGCGATGGTCGATGATGCTTCGGTGTATCAGCCTCTGGGCCCAGGCGACGAGGATTTGGCGTAGACTTCGGGTGTTCTCTCACCCCGGCGAAGTGGGGGCACAGCAGGCCCTGGAAGAGTTCCTCTGTGTCGCACCTCCCGGCGGAGGTGGGACGGCGTTGCCCGGGGACCGGACGGTGTAGGCCGCAGCCACCAGCAGATGGAGGTAAACAGGCCGCAGCCGCGGGTTGGAGAAAACCTGCGGGGGCCACGGGTGGTGGCCGGACAGGCCGCACCCATGGGGTGGAGTCAGGTGGCAGCCAAGGGCGGCATCCGACAGGCCGCACCTGCGGGGTGGAGTCAGGTGATGGCGGCCGCGTGCGGCAGCAGACAGGTCGCACCCGCGGGGTGGAGTTGGGCGGTGGTGGCCGCTGAGAGTGCGGGCAGGCGGTCGGTGCCTCTCTGTTGGATGGCTCGGTGCCGTCTCCCTTCTGTCGGCGGTGAGTCTCCCTTCTGTCTCTCCCGTCGCTGTTGTGCTCTCCTTGCTCTGGCTCTGGATCTCGCTCTGGCTCTCTGGCACCCTCTAGCTTCCTTACTCCTTCTCACCTGCTCCATCGACTACCCTCTGCTGGCAACCTCAGACCCTTTTATATTAGCTCCTCCCCCAACCTTTCTAGAAGTCTCTGTGTTCCATCCCCTAATTATGTCCCCCGGAAACAGTCCCACTTGGAACCTTGGTGACAGCCCCCTTGCTTCCAGCCCGGACACACAGCGGGGACTCCTCCTCCTACTCTCCCCCATTCTGTATGCTTGCCAGTTCTTGGGCAAGGGCTTGGGGAGGCCTGGCCTGGCTTCTCGAGACAAAAGATTCCTCTGCCATACGAACTGGTCCTGTTCGTAGGGTTCAGGGGGGTTTGCCAGCTGTTGACCGCTCGGAGCGCCGTGGTTCGACTGTGGTGGAGTCCTCTGGGGTGGTGGAAGGTCGGGCCTGGTGGGTCGATTGGGTCTGCTGGAATATTATTTCTTGAAGTGTCTGCTTGTACTGCTGGGAGGTCTTCCTCGTCGTCCTCATCTCATACTGTTGACAGAGGTTCTGAGACCTGAGGAGTGGCCCCGGGTCGTGTGGGGTCGGTGGAAGTACAGGGCCGTAACATATTACGGTGCACGGTACGGGTAGAGAGATCCCCGTCTTTTTCGGGTTGTATTTCGTACACCGGCCCCTCGGGGGTTATTTGGTGCAACACTCGATGTGGAGTCTTTCCCAGCGGGGTTCCAGCTTGTTTTGAGGGCATTGAGCTCATACGAGTACCCAATCCATGGCCTGGAGGCTGGTGGATTGAGGCAGAGTCCCCCCTGGATGTTCCAGGTCCTGGAGTTTTGTGTGGAGGATTCTGTGCAGGGTTTGTAGCAGATGCTGGTGGTTCCGGACCCACGAGGAGACCCCTGTCCATGGTTGTTGCTCTTCCGGATTTAATTCCACCTCTGTGATCCCCTTGCTTTTCTGGCCAAATAGCAGCGAGTAAGGGGTGTAACCGGTGACTTGGTGTACGCAGTTGTTATAAACCCACACCAGTTCAGGGATGTACTCAGGCCAGAGGGCCTTTCGGTCGCTCTCTAGGGTGTGTAACATTTGCACCAGTGTCCGATTAAATCGTTCGCAGGCTCCATTCCCTTGTGGGTGGTACAGAGTGGTCCAGGATTTATCGATACCATATAGATGGTGTAGTTCTTCCATAACTTTTCCCAGGAAGCATGCACCCTGATCTGAATGTATCCATTGGGGCAGCCGTACACGTGGATAAAGTTTTCGCAAATCGCGAAGGTGGCCAACTCCGCAGTTTGATCTCGAGTAGGGGTTACCACAGCGAATTTGGTGAAATGGTCCACCATGACGAGACAATGTTCATACCCCTGGTGCGCGGGGCCAATGGTCAAATAGTCAATCATCAAGAGTTCGAGGGGTGCTGATGTTACTATTGTCTCTACTGGGACCCGTTGTGCAGGAGGTTTAGTTAACTCGCATAGGAGGCACGCAGGGAAAGCTTCTTCCACTACCGTCTGCAAGCAAGGAAGGTAAGCTATTTGTTGTAACCACTGAAAAGACTTTTGAGCCCCAAAATGTGCCCATTTTTCTTGGGCCTCCCGAGCTAGTTCACTAAATTGGGCTCCTGGTACGACTACTTGCCAAGCTATTGCTGATGTTGCCCGCGATACTGCCTTGCGGTACAATAGTCCTTCTTTGATTACCAATTTCTCCCATTGGCGTAACATTAACAAAGTGTCCTGAGTCAAAGTCTGTCTCTGAGTGTTTTTAGGTGTTTCGCCAGTGGTCACCCCTTGGTGCAGGGCCCCAATCTCTCCATCTTCTTGTTGCTGCTGGATCCATTCGTCCCGGGATTGTTCTAGCATGCCTCTAGTGAGAACTTTGTGGGATTGTTCTCGGGTCGTGGCAGTGAGTCCGGCGGGGGCAGAGCGAACAGCGTCTCCTCTCCTTCCAGTTCGTCGTCTCGACTGTGCTCCAGGACTGTACGTCGAATCCTGGAGAGGGCGTCAGCATGTTCATTCTCCGCTCCCCTTTTATAGATAATCTTGTACTTGAACTTGGCCATCTAGGCCACCCATCGTTGCTCCAGGGACCCTAATTTGGCATTTTCGAGGTCTGCCAGCGGATTGTTGTCAGTTCGTACCACCACCTCGAAGCCCACCAGGTACTCTGCGAACCGCTCCGTCATGGCCCACACTACTGCGAGGAGCTCAAGCTTAAAGGAGCTGTAATTGTCGGGATTACGTTCGGTGTCATGGAGTGATCGACTGCCGTAAGCGATCACTCTTTCCCGGCCGTCTTAGATTTGCGACAATACAGCTTCTAGCCCTTGTAGGCTCCCGTCAGTGTGCAGTATGAACGGCTGCGAGAAATCCGCATAAGCTAACACCGGGGCGTCCGAGAGTGTGGCTTTGAGATCTTGGAAGGCCTCCTCCTGCGATTCTCATCACAGAATCTTGCATCCATTTGCTCCTGCAGGGGCCCCCTTCAGCAGGTCTTGCAGGGCTCGGGCTCAACATGCGAAGTTCTTTACGAAACGATGGTAATATCCGGCCAACCCCAGGAAGGCTCGTACATCCTTTACCGTCTCGGGAGTAGGTCACCCTTGGATCGCGACCTTTTCCACAGATGGTCTAACACCTTCAGTGGAGATGGTATGTCCCAGGTATTCGATCTATGTACAAAACAGGTGGCATTTCTGGGGCTTTACCTTCAACCCGTACTTCTGCAGCCGCCCAAGTACCTGCCCCAACCGCCACAGGTGGTACTCAAATATGGCGGGATAGATGATAATGTCGTCCAGGTACAGTATATCAACGTGGCCTCGAAGTTGAGATCTCCCAGACACCGCTCCATCAGCCGTTGGAAGGTCCCGGGGGCGTTGGCCAGCCCGATACGATTAAATTCAAACAGTCCCATGGGTAAGATGGACACGGTCTTGGCACGGTTTTCCTCTGCTCTGACATTGGCAGCTGCATTACATCTAATGTGGTGTACTTAATTATTTGTACTAAATGTCCAACTGGGGGTCTGTATGTGGGGGAGACAGGGCAAAAGCTTAGAACAAGGATGAATGCTCATCGTCACACAATAAGAGAAAAAAGAATGGATCTACCTGTGGCAAAACATTTTTTTATGATGGGCCACAACACCAGGGATATGAAATTACTGGTATTGAAAGGTAACTTCACATCTCAAAGAGAGAGAAGAGTCTGTGAGTATAAATTTATGACGACCTTTGACACTCTCAATGCTGGAATGAATGTGTCGCATGGATTTATGTCTTTTTACATCAATTAAGGAATTTGCTCCTAAGACCTTGTGGGGGCATCACAACACATTAGGAGACCCCAATCAGAGGACAATAAAACATCCGGACTCCTTATTTATGAACTGGTCCAATATTTATGTTTCTCCCTCTCCCATAATCATAATTCTGCTTCACGTCACTTGTCTCATCTATTGCATTTTTTCTGTGCTGTATTGTGCATAAATATGTGACTCTTCAGATTTTGTATTAGTCTATGCCTGATGAAGAGACCTGAGTAGTCTCGAAAGCTTGCAATGTGTTACCATCTTTTCAGTTAGCCAATAAAAGGTATCAACCACTGAGGACTCTTAATTCTGAATATTTTTCTATCTACTGGCTAACACGGTACAAAGAGATACATCTTTCCTGTAATAAAAACTTAGATATTTTTAGCCAACTTTTGTATGTCCACATTTAAAATCCCCATTAAACTGGTCAGAAAGCTTTCACAGTCTGACGCATTTCAGACACGGTCAACGTTTTTAAGGGCTTCAGGGCTGTCTATTGACTTTAAACATCTGCGCGCTCCCACTATTACTCTGCAGTGATGTTTTAAAACGTTACTGTGTAGTAGCGAAAATACATGCAATCATGTAGCTGCGGTAGTGGGGATCTGACTGTTAGAGAAAGCCGGAGTCCCCATAGAAAAGGCAGAGATGGTTTATTACCATGTGTGCCTTATCTACTGTTGTATATACAGCCCTAAAGAAGTACTATGTATGCAGTAATATAAAGCACTGAAGGCGCTTCCTCCTTCATACATGGCGGTTATGTTATCGCTGTGAAGGGAACAGGAGTTGCTGGGTCATTCTCTACTATTCAGCCAACAGGCTGCATTTCCCCTGTAACTGGGATTAATATACCAGCCCCTTTGCAAGGGAAATAAAGATGAAAATATAAGTATTTCATTATTTAAATGCCCATCCCCCAATAAATGAAAAATAAACTGGTAAAAAATAAACTAATTAAAAAAAAAATCTATGGTCAATAGAAATTGCAGTTACTAGCTCCAAAATCCATAAAAGAAAAGTGTACAAGATATAAAAATATTTGTTAAATGTATTTTAGTAATTTTTGAGATCATAAAAATTAAAAAAAGAAAATAGGCAAAACAGAAACTTGTTTGTTTTATTTTTACACCATTATCACCCGATATTAGAAACAAAAAAACCAGGGAATGTTACACTGACATGAAATGAAACTCCATGTATCACAATAAAAGACACAAAAACTACTTAAATATCTAAACAATAAAAATGTTACAGATTTTTAAATCACATGAAGAAGCCAAAAATGTGCCCGATCAGGCACGGATGTAAATGGCCTGGTCTTGAAATGATTAATTAAAGGACTAAGTTTGTGTGGATTGTAATTGCATATTTTTGAGAACTAACGTTTTTTTACGCTCAATCCTTTTGATGCTAGGCCATTTTTCTTCTGTTAACATTAACTAGACTCCAAGCTGCAGCAAGGTCTGTGCATTATTATGTGCTTGAATTTCAGAGTCAGCTAATCACCCGTCCTATTGAATTTCTATTATATGGCTCCTTGTGCTGTGGATTAATAAATGACTGAACTTCTTTTGTAGTGTGGTAGACTAGAGATCCTCTGAGGAAAACAAGACATTATACTTAACATTGCAACTTTCAATTCCATGACTAACTGTATTATTGACACATTCCATGTAGTAAAGATGGGCGAATTCATTCAAGACAACACGTGACTGCTTCTCCGGGCATCTTCACTCTATGTCGGGACTTCTGGGTAGTGAGTAGGCTTATAATGTTAAGAGGTCATGTTGGCAGAGGCCTACTCCATGCTGGAAGTGCTGATGCAGAGTGATGATGCCCAAGGCGGATGTAGTACAGTGGAAGAAAGAAGTATCTCGATGGTGGGCTGCAGAAGTGGTGAGAGGGGCCGATTGTGAGGTGAGTATTATTTTTTTTTAGACTCTAGACCTCAGACTATGATACAAGTAAAGAGAAACCACAAAGAATAATAGCAAATCCAATATATAAAGCTCAAGTGTGTGTATGTATGTGTGTGTATGTCCAGGATTGGCATCCGCATCGTCGCAGCTACAGCCACAAAATTTGGCACAGTCACACGTCTGGACCCCGAGAGCGTCCTAGGCTATGTTGTAAGGCGAAATTTTAACCCCGCGCGCTCCAATTCACCAAACAATTTTGCCCCTATCTACATAATGGGGAAAAAGTGTGTGTATCAAGCCCTGCCCCTCATTATGATGTCATAATGGTTGCCATGGCGACGCTGATGTCATCATAGGTTGCAAGCCCCGCCGCTCATTATGATGTTATAATGGTTGACTATGAGATAGAGGATGTGTGATGGGTATATGGGCACTGGACTATGGGATGGAGGATGTGTGATGGGTATATGGGCACTCGACTATGGGATGGAGGATATGTATGATGGGTATATGGGCACGGGCCTATGGGATCGTGGATATGTATGATGGGTATATGGGCACGGGACTATGGGATGGAGGATAATTATAATTTGCTATAACTAACCACAGTTAGTTACTATGCCCAGGCAGCGCCGGGTTCTTCAGCTAGTATTATATATTTAGGAAAAAACTTCAATGAAAATCAAATTTCCTTTCCAAATTCAAGCGATTAGCTGACTAATTTGAATCACGGCCATAACCACTACATAGAATAGATCCAAAACGAATTTGTGAATCATCCCATAAAAAACAGAACTTAGTGACAAATTTTTGTCTTAAAATTTACCTCCTCATTAGTGATGAGCCTGCATACTCATTGCTCAGTTCTCCCCGAGCATGTTTGGGTGGTCTCCAAGTATATTGGCGTGCTCGGAGATTTAGTTTTCGTTGCCTTATCTGCAGGATTTGCGACTGCTAGACAGCTTGAATACATGTGTGGAATGCCTGTTTGTTAGGGAATTCCCACATGTATTCAACCTGTCTACAAGTCGCAAATCATGAAGCTGAGTAGACGAAATCTAAATCTATGAGAACGCCAAAATACTCGGAGATCACCCAAGCATGCTCGCGTAAACCTGAGTAACAATGCTAATCGCCCATCACTACTCCTCATTCGTTGTGTTCTACCAGACCTTTGAGGTGCATCATTCTGTCAGAACCTGGCACTCCATGGCATTTTTTATTGGCTAGTCTAAACCTTACTTTGCCTATAGTGTAATACTCCAGAGTTGGGTATTACCATAGTGCCTTATTATGTTATTTATAATACTGAAGTTTTAGGTTATGGTCCCAAGTTGTGTTTTGATGCTTTTTTTTTCTGCAGGTAAAACCCGCTCTCTTGGCAGTAAAGAAGCTGTAAAGAAGCTATTTGCAAAAAAAAGGTTTAGCTGTATTTTTTGTTGCACATTTTCAGTGTTTTTGCTGCATTTTTTGTTGTGTTTTTATTGTCTCTTGTGCATGCTGATAAACTTTAGTGCCCCACCAAAAAATACATGATGCTACTTCCTTAGGTTTTGGCACCAAAAACACAGCAAAACCTGATACCTGTGTTTTTTTGCTGCATTTTTGCTGCGTTTTTGCACTTACTCTTATTGCTTTCTATGGGTGAAAAAACACTGAAGTGACATGCTTGCAGTTTTCAAAAATGCAGCAGTTTTCCAATTCAGTCACGAAAAAATATAATGTGTGTGCATGAGATTTCTGAAATCTCATAGCTTTTACTTGTACCGTAATACACAGCTTAAAATTTGCATAAAAAAATTGCAGCAAAAACGCAACATGTGAACATAGCCTTACACTGTTTTGGTAAGGATTTTTATTATTAATGCTATTTGCATCACTATGATGCAGCAATCATTACACCATGTTGAGTAGTTAAAGGAAAGGAAACTAGTTTGGTGGATAGAGCTTGGTGTACCAAAACTGTTTCAATGGTAGAATAGAGTTGGAAATCAGTTAAAGCCAAGCCAGGAAACAGCCAGAAAACATGTAAGAGAATTATTCTCCCTTTCCAGTGGGCTGCATGGTGATAGGCTAACCTGAAAAAATCATGTAGGATAGCTTAGGAACTAGCACTCCACGGGATGAAGGAATTCCCTGGGCATCTAGTGTGCACTTAGCTTAATGGGAACCATACATCATGGACACAGGAGGAGTACTGGCCCAGAGGGCAGTCCTCTGTAACGTGGATGGGAATGCAGGCATCTTACAAAGCAATGAAGGTTAGAGGCAGCAGGGATGTTGTGGTCCTCTGGAGAACGCCACCTCATTGGAATGGAGAAAACTCTATTGTGTCAGCTTGGACAGCAGGATAGGCTCTGACTGCTCTGTTTATCAAGCCTCATATTTGCCATTTCCTACATATGCCACCATGTGCCTGTCTTTTGGAACTTTGGTCATCTGAAACATGTAATACCATCTATGTCTATGTACCATTTGTGCTGCTGTCTAAGTAAAATTGTACATAATTTTCTGTTAAATTGCCTGCTGACTCTCCCTCCACCACACTAACACCACGGGGAATGCCAGCAAACACAATAAAGGCAATGGGACAGTACAACCAGCACCCCCGCACACCCACAGCTGTGTTATTATTTCACTGGACCGGCGCACCACGCACCAGGTACAACCACTCCCACTGTTAAACCCACGATGTACTGGGTTCTTTGCGCTGTGCGTGTCACAACTTGGCCTCACAAACAGATCCAATGTGCCTTGAAAAGTTATTTAGAATGGAAGATCATGCATACATAAAATGGAGGACTATATTGCACTTAGAAAAGGGAAGAACGTTCCATCGTGAGTGTATACTGCCAAAAGAGCACCAAAGATAAACCAGCCAAAAAAAACGCAAAAAAAGTACTAAACAAAGTACAGCCGATTGGAATGGAGTTACGCCTACTGCAGCAAGAACCAGTTGCAACACTGAAGATTGCCCTTGAAGAGAGAAGCAAAAGAAAAGACCAAGCTGTTCTCTCAGTTGAAACTCCATTGCTGAGCCGGAGGAAGAAGGAGCAACAGCTAACACCCTTGCTGCTCCACTTCTCAACACGTTGTGAAGTCTTTTCATATTGGCCAGAGCTTGGAGGCTGGAGCCGGCTCTGCACCTGAGGACCAAATCCTTGGTTTATGATCCCCACACTGCAGCTACCTGGATCTACCAGCACCAGCAGTGAAGGCCCGCTCCACTCCGAGCCTTGCTGCCGCCTCGCCACCATTAGGCCTGGAGATGGAGAATGAATTGGTAGCGGAGTTACCAAAGAAACAGGCCGGGGAACCCTAAGGCAAAGTTATGAATATGTTAGGTATAGCAAGGGATACCAAAAGAATTCTCCGTCAGGCACTTAGTACTCTTTTCAGTTTTCTTCCATTTGAGAGTTCTGACAATCTTTGTGGTAAGAAAATCCATAGGCTGCAAACTATATCCAGGAGACAGTTAACTAATTAGTGTATTTAAGATTTCTATTTTATCCTTGTTCACTGAAAGCTAAATGATTTGTCTCATCTTCTTTTCATCAAGAGCACACCGCTCCACATCTCCTGACTTGTTGCTTTCCAAAGGGGGCAGTGCAAGCTTGAAAGCTGACAGTTCAGAGTAGTGGCATGGTTTGGTCACTGGTCCAAACTGAGAGCTCTCCCATGCTGCTAGCTGAGGCAGCTTTACCTCTGTAGCATGGAAGAAGCGCAAGGACACAGAAGATGGTCAGATCCAGCAATCCAACCAGCTTCAAAGCAGAAAACCATAGAACCTGCTAGCGGCACATGCGCCTATGAAACCGGTCACTTTGAGACTGCAAAAGTGGTTAGCAGCCTTAGCAACAAGCAGGAATCTAAAAAAATGAAACCCCTCCTTGAGTATGGAGAAGAAGACTATTTTTAATAGGAACTTTACAAAAGTACCATTTAATAAAATGCACAGTGGCTCAGTGGTTAGCATTGGTATTTTAAATGAAGAGGTCCTGGGCTAAAATCCCAGAAAGGATAACATCTGCAGGAGTTTGTATCTTCTCCCCTTGTTTGAGTGGGTTCTCTATGGGGGACTCCAGCTTTCTCACACATTCCAAAGACATACTGATATGGAATGTAGGCTCGAAGCCTCAACGGGGACAGTAATGATAATGTCTGTAAAGTATTGTGTACCGTACTTTGTTAGTGCTATATAAGCAATCAATTTAAACAATAAACAATATAACCCCTTTAAATATACTTCTTAGTACCTCAGTGTAAAAAAAACAAGTCATGTCCTAGTCACAAGTGTTGAACCCCTTAGGTGGTTCATATCAGGTAAAAGACAAAATGATCTAATAATCTGATTTTATCTCTGACATGTTCTCTAGATATTAGGGCAACAGATTCACAGGATACAAACGTTGAACAATAAGTTATTTTTATTAATGCCAAACATGATCTCAAAGATAATTTGTCAAGCTATGAACACCTAACTTTTGGCATAACTCTTATCAATTCATCAGGATTACAATCTTGGCTTGGAAACATCTAAAATCTAATAGTTTCACTGTATTATGAGTTAATATTGAAAGTGTATATTGGCAAATTCAATGGAATACCAATTAAAATTGTGAATAATGCAGCAAAGTTGCAACCAATGAGAAAGATAATATTTATGAGTAACTTTGGCTCTGGGAGAGACTTATCTTAGATATAGTTGTTCCAAAATGAGCAGCTTGATAATTCTTGCTCCAGTAAAGTTAGGAGAATATTTACACAAGAACTTTTAGCATACTGTAAATCGGAAGAGTCCAAAGAATTAAAAAATCATTTTATGTTAGAAACTCCAAACTATGCAGAAATTGCCTTACATGTTTGCTGTAAGCACCTTAGCTCCAATGCAAAATGTCTAACAAGACTCCAACACGAAATGTGCCATTTTAATACTAGAGTATTCTTATGAGTCACAGTAACTTTTCAGACTCACCGGGCACTGGATGCAACTGCTATCTCTGTATGCCCTACAGCTGCACACTCATCACAACCAGTTAGGGAGTTATCATATTTCAACATGTATATGCCAGTTGACTAACGACAGATGGCAGTGTAAAGAGGGATTGGGCAGGTTAGGTTTTAATAAATAGTAAAAAAAAAAAGAGAAATTTTGACATCGTAATCCAGTACCTTGTCACGATCAGGGGTTTTGTATGACCTTTGGCCGCACATGGCTATCACATGTGCAGGGGGACTTATCTTAGTTATCCCACCACTGCAAACAATGTGATGAAAACAACAAGCTAGTCTTGCCCTAACAGTTTATCGCAGGGGTTTATTGTAGATATCCCTCTGTTGCCACAATATGTCATGAACTGCAGGGATTTATGTATATCCCACTTTCCAGTTCCACTTTGGAACTCGCAGCTCGCCGGCGCCCCCCTTACCCACAGGTCAGTCAGAGAACTGCACCTAGGATAATTAGTTGCCAGACGGGCTACTTGTTGTACAATGGCTAGTAGGCCCGCTTGCAGTGAGGGACTTAGAAATGCTTTGGCCGCAGCCACACAATCAGCTTATAAAACCTGCTCAGTCACTACCAGCGCTACCCACCTAGTCAAAACACACTTCTCTGCCACCAGCTTCCGTTCTCTCTATTAATATTTAAAATTAATAAAGGGGTATGAAGCCAACCCAAATTAGTAACGTACTGTAATTATCTTCAGGCACGTATGAATTTGTCACAGAGCAAGGAGATGGAACTAATAAATTTTATATTTACTCCAAAAAAAGATAGGCAGTGTTTACAGAAGTTCTAAAAAGGATTTTACAAAAATGAGACAATTAAAAGTATATACAATGCGAATGCAAAGAAAACAGGATTAAGGAAAGAAATAAACTCACATGTTGGTCAGATCATCTTAGGCAAAACCATGCGGGAAGGAGGAGCCAAACGTCACAGTGCATTTGAGATCTTATTGCCACTGCATCCCAAGCTAGAATGAATGGGGAGATAGGGGGACAATACCTTATACCTTTGGGCTTGTGACATCACTAAAGGGGCTGGTTTTCCAGCTCGCTCTCCTTGCTTTCAGAGGTACAATCTGGCTAAAAACTTATAATAATCACAACTCGCAGAGGGTACCTCGTATAGAAACGCACATAGTATTATCTTTTCCAGCTTGTCGCTGGCGATCATTCAAAACCAAACTCAAACTAGTTATTTCACACCATTCAGGAGAAATCCATTTTCTCTTGCTCTGTTAGCAGTGGAACCGTGAAAAACACGGGCTACGAAGCTTTATCGACACACATAGCAGAAATGTAACTTTCATATTTTTATCATAGACTCGCAGCGTTTCATGACCAAATGATCAGATTCTAATTATAGTCTATGAGAGTAGCTGAGCACATTTTGAAGACAAAGAAACCCCCTGCTGTGAGGCGGGAAACAAGTCACTGGTATTTCAGGTTACACTGAGTGTATGTGTGAGCTGTAGTCTCATGTTACAGAGCTAAGGAGAAACAGGTCCGCAGCTGTGACAGGCAAAGGAAAGGAAGGGGGGTCAGACCCTCACAGCTGGGCATAGCAGAGCTCAGTGTGTGAATAGAAGAGTCTTGACTGTATCCGAAAATGTGATCATTGGGGAAATCTTACATCATATTTTACATTATCGTTACACCTCCCCCTTTTAGAGTGCGCTAAGGAGGCAGGACCTGTCGGCATGTGACCATGCGCACCTCAGGGGGTTCGCCCCAGAAGGACATCACCTGTTGCTTGGTCCTGGGAGTGGGCCAGGACACGATTGCGTCCACTTTCTCCGGCTCTGGACTCATTGAACTCCCGCCTACCCAGTGTCCCAGGTAGTGAACCTTGTTCATGCCCATTTGGCACTTTGCCGGCTTGATGGTCAGACCTGCCTGGTGAGTACACTTGAGCACCTCCTGGAGATGCTGAAGATGTTCCTCACAGGTGGAATTGAAGATGGCAATGTCATCCAGGTATGCCATGGCATACTTCTCCAGTACCCGAAGCAGGTGGTTGACCATCCGCTGGAAAGTGGCAGGGGCATTTTTCATGCCAAAGGGCATGACTGTGGACTCGAACAGTCCAAAGGCGGATCTCTCCTGTGCCGCAGGGGAATCTGCCAGTATCCCTAACTCAAATCCATGATGGATATGTATTTTGCGCTTGCCAATTGCTCAAGCAAATCCTCGATGTGCGGCATCGGGTGTGCATCAGAGGTTGTGATGGCGTTGAACCACCTGTAATTCACGCAGAACTGGGAGGTCCGATCCTTTTTAGGCACGAGGAAGACAGGTGAGGCCCACACGCTCTTGGACTGTTGAATCACCCCCAGCTGTAACATCTCATCGATCTCCTGGCGCATAACCTGCTGCACCTCCTCAGAGATCCGATAAGGTGCTCGCCATAGTGGGGCATGATTCCGGTGTCCACCTTGTGAACCACTAACTTAGTCCATCTGGGTCGGTTGGAGAGCACGGCCCGGAAGAGTTCCAGGGTGGCCAACAACTGTGACCGCTGGCATACGGTTAACAACTCACTTACTGTACCTCCATGTCCTCGATGGACCCATTGGCCTTGGCTTGGGCCAGCATGTCAAGGAGGGGGTCTTCCTCCCCATCCTCAGGCAGGTTGCAGACCGGTAGGGCGCAGGCTTCACGTTCGTGATGAACCTTCATCATGTTGATGTGAAAGGCCTTGCACCTACCCCAAGCTTGGTCGCGTAGGTGACCCGGTAGAGCTGTTGGTGGACAACATATGGGCCTTCCCAGGCTGCCTGAAGCTTATCTGTTGGTACGAGGACCAGCACCCACACCTTCTGACCCACCTGGTAGGTCCGCTCCTGGCCGTTCAGGTAGTACCAGTGCTTCTGGTCAGCCTGAGCCTGCACCATGTTGTCATGCATCAACTGCGTCAAGGTCTGCATCTTGTCACGGAAGCACATGACATAATCCACGATGGACATTTCCGTGGGGTTTGGCTCATCTTCCCAGGATTCTCTTACCAACCAAAGGGGTCCCCGGACTCACCAGCCATACAGGAGCTCGAAGGGGGAGAACCCAGTCAAGGCCTGCGGAACGTCTCTGTAGGCGAATAGCAGGTGTGGGAGGTATCACTCCCAGTCGTGCCCTTGGGTCTCAACCAGCATGCGGAGCATCTGTTTGAGGGTACCGTTGAAGCGTTAACACAAACCATTGGTCTGTGGGTGATACACACTCGATACCAGCTACGTCACCTGCATTTTCTTACAGAGAGCCTCCATTAGGCGAGACATGAATTGGGTCCCTTGATCGGTATGCATCTCCCTGGGAAATCCTACCATTGAAAGGATGGTTACCAGTGCATCCACCTCCTTATCCGCCCTGATTGAGGACAGAGCTACTGCCTCTGGGTACCGGGTGGCATAGTATACCACAGTGAGGATGTATTGCTTTCCAGAGCTGCTGGGGACGGCCAGCAGGCCCACAATGTCCACCACGATTCTCTGGAAAGGCTTTTCTATCACTGGCAAAGGGGTCAGGGGAGCCTTAAGAGCAGGCCCCGCCTTCCCCACTCTTTGACAGGTGATACAGTATTCGGTCACGTCTGTCCCTATCTTGGGCCAATAGAAGTGTTTGAGACAGCCGGGTCTTTGTTTTGCTGAACCCCAAGTGTCCAGCAAGTGGAATCTCATGGGCAATCCATAACAACTCAGCCCTAAATCGATAGGGGACAACCAGCTGTCTTTCCCTCAATGACTCCTTTTGGGATTCTCCGTGTATTGTCTCCCGTTACAACCTTCTGTTATGAGTGGCAGAAGAAACTAAAAAAAATAAATAATTAAAGTGCCTTCGCCACTCGGGGTCCACCGTGTGGCAGATGGCAAAACCGCTGCTAAGGGAGGCAGAGCACTACAGCGGTAGTGTGCACAGGGTTGAACTGCACCTAGTGCACTAAAGCAAGCCCTGTTAGGACTCACAGAGCTGCACAAATAACATAAATACAAAAACGCTGAGTCTGAGTAACCTTCTCAGATACTCAGCGGCACACGTACGGTAGTCAATAATCGGAGTAGTTAAAAGACATCACTACACCCGAGTGGACTTACCGTTGTAGGACGTGTGCACAGCGTCGCAACTGCGAACGCCAAAATGACTGCAGGCGCAAATGCAGGACGCTGACTGCTGCAACAGGTGATGCTTGAGCGCGCTGGCGCTAGCGCAATACTGGCTGTACCCAATTACTCACACAAACGTAATATCAGAGGGTAGGGGTTTCATAATAAGTCATCCACCAGACCAAGCATCCATCACCAAGCACACAGCAGCAAGTATAGAAAATACTAGCGCATGGCATAGCGGCCATGCGCACTTTTTATAGCGTATGGGACCTGCCAGAAATCTCCAGAGCCCTGAGCCGAACCAATGGAATCAGGAGCAGGACCTGAGCACCTGACTCCTGAACTCCAATGGGAGCTCATTCTATGAGCATGCTCAGAAGCTGGCTGAAAGGACTTAGCCTCTGGAGACAAATGTGAGGATCTGGATCTCTGCATATGTATGGCAGGACACAGATTCCTAACATTACCCCCCCCTAAGGCCCCCTCCTCCCTGAGCCTTCAGGGCGAATACCCTGTGCCCTACGGTGGCATAGGGCTCAAACTCGTCCGAGGGCGAGCTTGGTGTCCCGGTAGGAGATACAGTAACCCAAGACACCTGGAAGGCATCAGAGGAATCAAGGTCACCAGGTTTCAAGAGGGACACTTGGGAGATAGTAGGAGCGGGAGTGACAGGGGCATGCCGCCGCGTGTCGGCAGATGTCACCACCCTCTGCCTAGGAGGGTTAGGCTGAGCACATAAGTTGCAAGCCTGAATAAATTTTTTTATGTCCCGAGCTCTATGGGGCCACCAATACGCACCAGCCAATAATTTTGAGACCTGCATATAGCCCCGATGGTGGTGCGTGTTAGGCGCATGCGCCCAGGCGAGCACCTGAGCCCTAAGATGAGGAGGGACAAAGGTCTCGATAACCGGTCCAGACTCTAACCTTTGCGGGGAGCCGGCTTCCGGAGAAACCGCACAGACATGATGACAACCGCAGATGATTCTTGTTCAGAGTCTGGATTAACGTTGGTACGAGACACCTCCATGGGCTCAGGAGGTAGAACCTCTGGCTCATCTAGCTCAAGGGGAACGAAAAATTTGGGAGCCGAAACGGATTTGCGCTTGGAGTGAGCCCGCTCCATACCGCGCTCCGAAAAACGGAGGTCGATACGTGAGGAGACTGAGATTAGCTCCTCCAAGCTGGTGGGTATCTCTCTAGTTGAGAGAGCATCTTTCACATGCTCTGCTAGACCTCGCCAAAAAACAGGGATTAGGGCCTTGTCGGACCATTCCAACTCGGACGCCAGTGTCCGAAAACGGACGGCGTACTGGCTGACCGAGAGTGACCCCTGAGTAAGGGCGAGTAACTGCAGGGACGTATCATGCGTGACTCGAGGACCGAGAAAAACTTGCCTGATGGCAGTTAGCAGGTTAGCAACGGTCCGAATCTCGGGGTCGCCACGCTCCCACAGAGGCGTAGCCCATTGAAACGCCTTGCCCGACAGTAGGGAGATAACAAAAGCCACCTTAGCCCGCTCCGTAGGGAATTGCGCTGCCAGCAGCTCTAGGTGTATCGAGCACTGGCTGATAAAACCCCTACAGGAGGCGCCATCCCCAGCATATTTATCGGGCAACGGGAGGCGGGTAACTGTCGGCGCAAGGGTGAACATGGACATACGCCCTACCGCATCCGTGAGTGCCTGGACGGCAGCATCTGTAGCCTGCGCAGCTGCGAGACACCTCTCCAGGGTAGCAAGACGAGCCTCGAGCTGACGCACAAGCTGTAACAGCTGCTGCTGATCTGCCATCTCTTAGCCAGACCCTGGCGCTAGTATTATGTTATGAGTGGCGGAAGGCACTAAAAAAAATAAATAATTAAAGTGCCTTCGCCACTCGGGGTCCACCATGCGGCAGATGGCAAAACCGCTGCTAAGGGAGGCAGAGCACTACAGCGGTAGTGTGCACAGGGTTGAACTGCACCTAGTGCACTAAAGCAAGCTCTGTTAGGACTCACAGAGCTGCACAAATAACATAAATACAAAAACGCTGAGTCTGAGTAACCTTCTCAGATACTCAGCAGCACACGTACGGTAGTCAATAATCGGAGTAGTTAAAAGACGTCACTACACCCGAGTGGACTTACCGTTGTAGGACGTGTGCACGGCGTCGCAACTGCGAACGCCAAAATGACTGCAGGCGCAAATGCAGGACGCTGACTGCTGCAACAGGTGATGCTTGAGCGCGCTGGCGCTAGCGCAATACTGGCTGTACCCAATCACTCACACAAACGTAATATCAGAGGGTAGAGGTTTCATAATAAGTCATCCACCAGACCAAGCATCCATCACCAAGCACACAGCAGCAAGTATAGAAAATACTAGCGCATGGCATAGCGGCCATGCGCACTTTTTATAGCGTACGGGACCTGCCAGAAATCTCCAGAGCCCTGAGCTGAACCAATGGAATCAGGAGCAGGACCTGAGCACCTGACTCCTGAACTCCAATGGGAGCTCATTCTATGAGCATGCTCAGAAGCTGGCTGAAAGGACTTAGCCTCTGGAGACAAATGTGAGGATCTGGATCTCTGCATATGTATGGCAGGACACAGATTCCTAACACCTTCCTTGTTCCCAGAACACCCTCTCCTTATCAGTCACGGAGGTGGGAGTCTCAGCAAGGTGTCTCAATTTCTCCAGGCTCATATCTGAGTGCAGAGCGTCCTGGAACTCCTGGCTGGAGGCAGCCAGAAGTGACGTCAAGGTCCCCTCCTCACTGGGACCCTGTGGAACCTGCTCTGAGTTCACCTCTGGTTCAGTCACTCCTGTGGTGGAGGAGTGTCCAGAAGGCAGGGTGCTACCTGCATTCAAGGCACTCTGACTGCAGGTGACAGTGGCTATGTAGGCCGTCTCCCTGGCGATTCCTACAGACCCATCAGCCTGCGCTGCTATGGGTGCCACCTCCCCATCCACCCCCAACATTTCAGGATCAGAGCTACTTATGGGCCAGTTACCTTCCTCAGTGGCACTGGTCAGTTACTTAGCATCACCTTCCTCACGGTCCCCATGCATCTTCCCATTTCCTATAGCACAGACACTTGCCCCTGCTAGGGGTTCCTCAGCTGTATCACTCCGCAGAGCAACATGGCTGAGCACTCCTTTACCTGTGGACACATTAACCTTTAAAGAATAATGGTTATCACTTATCAGGTTCAGTTGGCACATTTACATCATTATCAGCATCATTCCTAGAGAAAAATGGTTATCAGATGCATCATTATTCTATAAACCATTGACAGGTAACACATTCAGTTTCCCATCATCAATATCATCAGGGTGGGTTAGCATGACCCTCATTATCAGATTGGGGAAGGGTGTCAGGGACGTAGTATGCAACCATCCTCCCCAAATCAGTCCCCAACAAAACATCAGTGGGCAGGTGTTTGGACACCCCAACTTCCTTCACCCCGCTCCTGGCACCCCAATCAAGAAAAACCCTGGCCATTGGTAAGGGACAGCGGATGCCCGCAATCCTGGTGACAGATAGGGTTTTCCCTGGAATAAACTCTTCAGTTCGGGTCGGAAGAGGGTTCGTTCAGCCCCGGTGTCCTTGAGGCCTCTAGCGAAACGGGCCCCCACACGGACATGCTGCACATTGTCCTCGACTCTCCCAATCACCCCACCCACCAAAAGAATGGCTTCATTAGGCCCGAAGGCCTTGACTCGGGGGTTCTTGTGACTCTCCGGACAGGTGGCTCTGATATGAACAGTCTGATTGCATTCAAAACACTTGCTAGTGTTTGAAGTAGACCTGGTCTTGGCAAAGAGACAGGGCCTCTAGAGGGAAGGCTGGCAGGGGCACTGGGGTTGGTTGCAGGCTTACTCCATTTCCAGCTGGCGGTGACTGGCTTCCGTGTCTCTGGTTTCCGGTTGGCCTCAGAGGTGTTGGAGATTTGCGCTGCTTTGTTTGCATCCGTTGGCTCTCGGTCCAGTAAGTACTGTTGGACCTCAGCTGGGCAAAGATGTAAGAACTGGTCTTTGATCATCAGGTCTTTCAGCAGATAAAAGGTGTTCGCTGACAGTCCTTGTATCCACTGGTCAAAGTGGGTCCTGAGTCCTTGCACCACATCACTATAACTGTTGTGTGGGCCACATTGGAGGTTAAGGAACTTCTTGTGGTATACTTCAGGGGTTAGACATTATTTGGCGATCAAGGCCTGCTTGATGGCGTCATAGTTGTCATCTTGTTCTTGTGGGAGAGAATCAAACGCCTCCAGAGCTTTGCCTTTTATCCCTGGGGTCAAGTACCTGGCCCATTGGTCCAGAGGCAGCTGTTACTGTCTGCAGGCTTTCTCAAATTCCCGCCGTAAAGTGTTCAAGTCCCCGTCCTTTTTCATCACGGAAAAATACTCTGGCCGCGGCTTTGGACTCTGGGTGCTGCTGTGCCCACTGCTCCGTGCTGTGGAAGGTACTGCCTCTAGCCGGGCCATCGCCAGTTCATGGGCCCTCTGAGCTTAGGCCGCTCGCTCGGCTGTCTCCTGAGCTTGCTGAATCAGCTGCAGACATCTGTCTGTATCTGTGACGAGGAGGTATTCCAAGTCCGCCTGCAGGTAGGAGTCCAACTCGCCCGGGTTGCAAGTGGGGCCAGAGTTCAATGCTTGGGCCTCTGCTGCAGCACCACTTTCGCTTGGGCCGGCTTCTGCGACTTCTGAGCTATGGGCGTTTTCCAGTTGCACCAGAGCCGCGACCAGTTGGCCTTTTTTTTACCCGCGGTGGCAATCCGCCTCCACCCGCAAAGGGCAATAAGAGTGTCCTTGGTCTGCTGCTTATACCACTCTTCTCCCATTGCAGCCATAGTTGCCAAATAAATGATTGGATAGAAAAATAAAGAGAAGGGAGGGGGTAATCGCAAGTACACACAATTGTCTCAGGACTAGTAAACACTGAGTTCGTTCTCCAAAACTTTTGCTGCAGAGTCCTCTGAAGAACCGTGCAAGTCTTTAGTGAGAGGAATGATTGCTCAGACCAGATCACTAATGCTCTATTATCCCACCCCTCTGTCACCAAATGTTACGAAAAGGGGGATGACCTTTGGCCACACATGGCTATCACATGCGCAGGGGGTTTATCTTAGTTATCCCACCAGTGCCACAATGTGATGAAAAACAGCAAGCTAGTCTCGACCTTTCAGTTTACCACAGGGGAGCTTATTTTAGTTCCCCACCGCTGCCGACAATGTGTCACAAACTGCCGAGATTTATGTATATCCCACTTTCTAGTTCCGCTTTGGAACTTGCAGCTCTCCGGTGCCCCCTTTACCCTCAGGTTAGTCAGGGGACTGCAGCTAGGATATTTGGTCGCCGGATGGACCACTTACTGTGGACTGGCTATTAGGCCCACTGCAGTGAGGGAATTATAAATGCTCTGGCCACAGACGCACAATCAGCTTATAAAACCCCTTCCATCACTGCCATCATTACCCACCTAGAACACACTTAGCTGCCACCAGCTCCGATTACTATATTAATATTTAAATTAATAAAGGGGTACGAAGCAAACCCAAATTAGTAGCGTAATTAACTTCAGGCATGTGAAAATTCAGTATAGAACATGGAGAGATGAACTAATAATTTTATATGTCACTCCCAAAAGGTGGGCAGTGTTTACAGAAGGTATAAAAAGATTTTACAATATGAGACAATTAAAGTATGTACAAAGTGATTACAAATAAAAAGAGGATTAAAACAGAAACACTCACATGTTGCTTACATCATTCAAGGCTAACCAGGCTGGGGGGAGGGGCGACACATCAAAATGCATGGAGGGTCTTGATGCAGCAGCTTCCAGGCAGGAAGTGGAGGCTGGGCTGAGTTGCAGTAACTTATACTTGAAGGCTTTGACATCACTAAAGTGGGCTGAGTTACCACCACCCTCCCCTTTTCCAGAGTTATAGATTCGGTTCTGAAAACTTCTAATGATCATAACTTGGCTGGAGAACCTAGCAGAATAATGGCAGAAGCCTCACTCATCTGGTCTTGAAATTACCTTATTTTTGACACCAAGCACTGGCTGTCTATTCAACGCTGTTCAGGAGAAATCCAGTTCTCAGGTTCTGCTGGCACTGGAACCAGGAAAAACATGGGCTACGACGCTTCATCGACGCATGTCCCAGATATGTCCTTTTCATATTTCTAACATAAACTCACGTCGCATTATGACCAAATGATTATATTCTAATTATAGGCTATGAGAGAGCCAGCACATGTTGAAGGGACAAAGAAATTCCTTAGAGGGGAGGGAAAGAGTGAGGAGAGAGGGGAAAGATTGATTTACATGCAGGCTAGGAAAACACAAAGCTGCAATTGCTGGGGGGAAGGAGGGGTTCGCTTGTCTCTGGCAGCTATGAAGGTGCAGAAAGTTCTAGAAAAGTGTAGAGAATGGAAGATTCTGGAAGGTGTGCTAATAAGGGAAATCATAGATCATATTCACATTATCGTGACAGTGGAGGTAGCTGGCAACTTTTTGAGTTTAATCAAACTTATAGTGCCTCTTTCTATTTAGGTAAGAAAAATCTAAAGACAATTCAGTTGCTTCTTCCAATGTAAAGAAGTGGCTCAGTCGTAGTTGGTCACAAGAAACCTCTACCTTCACTCTTATCAAGAAAGGGGCCAAAGAATTGGCCTGAGATTCACGTAAAAAGGTTTAAAGAGAAAACAAACACCTGACAACTCTGCCTTGGATCGCAAAGCCAGGCTCTGTATTAGAAGTTCATTTTGATCTTTGCTACCTGGTTTCTTTTATAAAACTTTACTTGCTAGTTGCAGGAATTTTAGCACATACCGTAATGAGCAGTACTCCTGTTCAGCTCACCCTATCATTGATTACAGATTGCAAAAGAATATGTTCTTTTATATGATTTTAGACAACAGAATGGAAAGATCAGAGAACAGGAAAAGTACATATCGATTTATCATTCCTATCAACAACTCTCTATATTTAATGCAGTATGGTCCTGGATGTCATTGATAAAGCCGAGCATTTATCAAACATTCCACGCTGTTTTCCATCATATTTTGCTTAGCAATTCATCATGGGCTGAAATTCTGGCAAAGGTGTTTTTATAAAGGAACAAAATGTTGGAACACTTAAAAATACACTTCAACAAGGGGGTAGGGCAAGTCATAATTCATGATTCTGATACTGAGTAATACAATCAGAATATATGACAGGAAAATAAAAGGATTTTACCCAAAACTTCAAAGGGTTGTCTAGTGTCCACGTTAAATTGTAGTAGTCCATAGACTTGCCCTGTTTAAACCCCTTAATGACTTGCGATGTATATTTTCATCACAGGTCAGCTGAGTCCACATCATACCTAGAAGATGCCTGCTGTGTTACATAGCCAGCAACAGTTTGTAACAGCAGTGGTCTGAGCAAGCTCCTATTGCCAGGGCTGCCAGTAGGAATTTCGGGGCCCCATACTGGCAAAATTTTCATGGCCCCCTTCAGACTCTACCCAGGCTCCAACCAGCCCCGCCTCCACCCCTCGAACTGTCCACAGTCCCACCGCTCTCTCTTGGAAAACTCCACTTCTCACCTATCACACATTAACAGTTCCCATCACCAAATCACACATATAGCCGGCAGCTTTTGCTTTGGCCAAAAGATTTTTTTAAGCCGCCACCATAACAGTGTAGACACTTTTGGCCAGGCCCTACTCTACTGTAACCTATTAAATATTTGTTAAAATATGCAATACAATTTAGGTATATTTTTATTTATTTTTCAATTTTTAAAATGACCAAAAATATCACATACAAGGAACAAATACCACCGCACCATGCCCAGACCACATATTACCACCACATGGTGACTGAATACTACAATTCTGATAATTAATAAAAGACACATAATACTATCACCATAAGTGGCATTTTACACAGGAAATCTGTACTTAGTATGCAGTGTCTGTGTACAGGTAATATAGTGATCAATGACATTATACACAGGAGCTCGGTATATACTGTACAGGTAACACAGTGATCACTGGTGACATTATACACAGGACCTCTGTATATAGTATACAGTGTATAGTGTCATTGTATAGGTAACACACTAACTCACCAGTGATGTCTCTAGGTAAAGTCCTTCATCCTGGCTTTTCATCTTTCATCCAGCACAGATCGCCATCAGGTCTTCCAGCCAGGACTCGTCTCTGCAGGAAATAACACAGTTATCTAGAGCTCCGCTTGCAGAACACATTACTTATTTTTTCCCAACTTCTACATTACACCACATGAAGAAAAAAAGGCGACATAGTGTTGCTCTGCACAGTAACAGGACCGCCCCCCCATTTAAAACAGCATACTTAAAAAATTAAATACATCACTGCAGTAATAATATCCCTTAATTAGCCCCTATGGTAATAATATGCCCCATCCTGACCCCGTGTGTCTCATTCCTTGCTTCAGCCATATGTTCTCCCATCCCACCCTAATGAGTATCCATTCTGCCCCCATATGATCTCCCCATCCTGCCCCATCTGTCTCTATCGTATCCAACCTGCCCCATGATCCTGTGCGCTGTCTCCAACCCTGCCCCATCTGTCTCCAATCATGCCCCGTATCTCCATTCTGCCCCGTGTCTCCAATCATGCCCCATGCCTCGCATTCTGCCCCATGTCTCATATTCTGCCCCCTCCTGTGTCTCACTGTCACATTCTGCCCCTCCTGTGTCTCACTGTCACATTCTGCCCCCATATCCAGCATTCTGCCCCAGCGTCCAGCATTCTGCCCCGTGTCTTGCATTCTGCCTCAATGTGTCAGCTTCTGCCCCCAGCATCCAGCATTCTGCCCCCAGCATCCAGCATTCTGCCCCGTGTCTTGCATTCTGCCCCAGTGTCCAGCATTCTGCCCCCGTGTCCAGCATTCTGCCCCAGTCTCCAGCATTCTGCCCCAGTCTCCAGCATTCTGCTCCAGCATCCAGCATTCTGCCCCAGTCCCCAGCATTTTGCCCCAGTCTCCAGCATTCTGCCCCATGTCCAGCATTCTGCCGCCATGTCCAGCATTCTGCCCTAGTGCCCAGCATTTTGCCCCAGTGTCCAGCATTCTACCCCCATGTCTGCATTCTGCCCCCGTGTCCAGCATTCTGCCCCCATGTCCAGCATTCTGCCCCTGTGTCCAGCATTCTTACCCGTGTCTGCATTCTGCCCCAGTCTCCAGCATTCTGTCCCAGTCACCAGCATTCTGCCCCATTCTCCAGCATTCTGCCCCAGCATCCAGCATTCTGCCCCAGTCTCCAGCATTCTGCCCCAGCATCCAGCTTTCTGCCCCAGTCTCCAGCATTCTGCCCCAGCATTCAGCATTCTTCCCCAGCGTCCAGCATTCTGTCCCAGCATCCAGCATTCTGCCCCCGTCGCACAGTCTGCCCCGGGCCCCCTGGATCGCCACTTTCAAAAATAAAAAAAAACAAAAAACAAGTTCTTCTTACCTAGCCGTGCTCCAGTGGCGAGGCTCCATCCCTCCAGGCAGCCGGTGACTGACAGTGACTTCAGACGCCAGTGATGTGCGCGCTGTGGCTGACGTCAGCTGCCAGCCTCCGATTGGCTGGCGGCTGTTAACTATTAACATGTGGGCCGGCAGGCCCGCATGTCAATAGCATTTAGCTGCTGCAGCGTCGCGCTGAGGGCACGGTTTACCTATCGGTAGGGGTCCGATGCGGGCCCCCTCTGTCCTCCGGGCCCCATATGTCAGTAAGGGCAGTAATGAGCTGATGGCGGCCCTGCCTACTGCTGCCGTTAAATGTTTAGATGTAGCTGAAAATCACTGAACGCTGCATTCAAACAGCCTATACCCATGCACCCTTCAGACCCTGTGAGGTAATTGCAGGGGGCCAGAGTCTGGTCTTCATTAGAGATGAGCAAATAGGTTCAGAAAAAGATCGCCAAACATAAATTTGGCACGAATATCGAAAATTTGGATTCATGATCGGTAACACAACCATTTTTCTTAAAATCAGAGAAAGTCGGTAACATCATTCGGTAAAAGATAGAACAAAAGCAGACAATTCATGTGCCACATTCAGTAAAATCACAGAGTGACAGGTTATAGTAGAATAGATAGAATGGATATAATAAATATAATTAATAAAAGATTATTTTTCTGAAAAAAAAAATGGTGCGGGCTTCCGCATAATTTTCGTAACTAGCAGAGAGAAAGCCGATGGCTAGGGGCACATGTTTATAGCCTGGGAAGGGGGTAATACCCATAGAGCTTCCCAGGCTATTAATATCAGCTCACAGCTGTAATCTTAGCATTTACTGGCTATTAAAATGGGGGACCCTAAAAAAATGACATAGGATCCCCCTATAATTAGCAACCAGCAAAGGCTATGCAGACAGCTACATGAGAAAATCATACTGTGCAGATGCGAGTTCACCGGGAGAAATTCACTGCGGTGAATTTCAACTGCGGTGAACTCGCCTCTGCACCATGCGACTTTCTGAAAGTGCTAGTGGGGATCTCACCGAGGTCTCCTAAGTTCAGCCCGGCTGTGAATGCAGCCTCAGTGATGTCACCACTAGTCACTGAGGCTACGCTCGAAGCGGTTCAGTTACCAGTGGTTCTAAGCCTGGACGGTCGCATCTTGACACTGTCCAGGTTAAAAACTATTTCTCTCTCAGACATGGATTACGACATGGGACAGAATGACGGAGAGGTTAGGGATATTGTTATTTTATTATTTTTGGTTTATTACAGGAGAACAAGATCTTATAATGTCACTACATTCCATAGCAGTTAAAGACATCTTCATCACTGTTCCCATTGTGGCTCATATTCTAAATTCACTATCTGTATGTCTGTGGTGTGTGGGAGGAAACCAAGATACCCAGAGGAAACACAAAGAGAACATCCAAATTCCTTACAGATGTTGTCTTTGGTGGGATTTTCACCCAGGAACCCAGCGATGCATAGCAACAGTGTAAAAGAAACCACTGAACCACCAACCTATGGACTGTTAAAGCACCACTCCAGTTTTTTTTTGTTTTGTTTTCAGTGCTTGACTGGTGCTTTAGGTGTATGTCCCCTGCCCTTGGTCATATACTCACCCTCGGGTGTATTCATCATTTTTCAGGGATTTTCCGGTCCTGGGATGCTAACTTGTGTGCTCAGAATCTGAGTAACTGGAACTCTCAAGCTACATCACAAGCTCTTAATGCAAGTCTATGAGAGCCAGAATGACTCACATTGATTAGTGACTTCCAGCTTGCTCCATGAAACACTGAAGCAGCTGGCAGGTCACAAACTTCAGGAGATTGACCACAGCAGGGGCGAATACATGAAAACACTGGAAGGTGAGTATCAAACAGGAATCAAGCGACTTGAATTTTAACCCCTTTACCACCTTAGAGGCATAGGTACGTCTAAGGTGGCCTCCCCCTGTCTGCTGTGGGCCCCAGCAATGAGCCCGCAACTTTTCTGGCACATGTCAGCTGATTTAAACAGCTGACATGTGCCCCTAACAGATGCAGATGGAATCACTATCCACCCACAGCTGTTAACATGTTAAATGCCACTGTCAATCTCTGGCAGCAGCATTTAACATGATAGCAGCAGAATAGTGTCACTAATCCCGCCCACCGCTGCCCGTGTCACATGACCGTGGGTCGCAGATGGCTTGGCATGACAATCCGTCTTCTTCAGGAGACCTTATAGTTGTCATTGCTGGATAGCTGTAAGCGTTGCCCATAGGTAGGCGCTCATAGCAAGTGAGCATCTCTGCTATTCAGAGAAGGGCTGCAGCATGGATGATCGCAGCTTCTAGTCTCCCATGGATACTACTGAAGCAAGTGTAACGTAAAAAGAAAATGTTTTTAAAAAAAGATTTAAAATTTTATATATATGTATATATAGATGTATATATACAGTATATATATAGTTTATATATAAATTTCAAATAACCGCCCATTCACTCCATTGAAAACAATGCAATGAAAAAAATGTAAAAAAATATACAGTACATATATACATGCTTTGTATCACCGCGTTCAGAATTGCCCAATCTATCAATATTTAAAAATAATTAATCTGATTGGTAAACAGCGCAATGAAAAAATATTAAAACACCAGATTTACATTCAATAAAAACATCAGCTCGTAGCTCTAAATATAAGCCATCACCAGCCCTAGATCACAAAAAGAAAAAAAGAACCTATACATGTTTGTATAAACCAATGGTGTCGTTCTAAAGTAAAACTCGTCCCACAAAACACAAGCTCTCACATGGCCATATTGAAAGGAAAAATAAAAAAGTTATGGCTCTGGGAAAAAGAGGAGCAAAAAACAGAAATTCAAAAACAGAAAAACCTAAGGTCATGAAGGGGTTAAGCACCACTTCAGCAATGAAATAAAAAAAAAACACTGGAGTGGTGCTTTAAAGTATAAAAGCAGATAATCCTCAAAGAGGTTTTCAAATTTAGACAAATCTTTACTGTTACAAGAATCTCTAGATTCCAAATCAATCCCAAAGTATCCTAAACTGTTTTTCAACTATATCAATAGTAAAACAATCAAAAGTGAAAGTGTAGGCCCCTTAAAAAATTGTGAGGAAAGAATTGTCGTAGATGACGAGGAAAAAGCTAATAAATTAAACACCTTCTTCTCCACGGTATTCATTGTGGAAAATGAAATGCTAGGTGAAATGCCTAGAGACAAAGAAAACCCTATATTAAGGGTCACCAATCTAACCCAAGAAGAGGTGCAAAACCGGCTAAATAAGATTAAAATAGATAAATCTTCGGGTCCGGATGGCATACACCCACGAGTACTAAGAGAACTAAGTAATGTAATAGACAAGCCATTATTTCTTATATTTAGGGACAATATCGCGACGGGGTCTGTCCCACAGGACTGACACATAGCAAATGTGGTACCAATATTAAAAAAGGCCTCTAAAAGTGAACCTTGAAATTATAGGCCAAAGAGCTAAAAGTGTAAAAGAGCTGGATAAAACTTGACAAGCATTGGTTGGATGTTTGTCACTTTCTCACTGAGTCACAGTTAGGTGAATGCTATCCTCCTAACGAATCACATGAAATTGACAATTTAGCTTTCTGTGCTTAGAAGTTTTCCATCATATATTTAATGGAGCTGTCTGGCCTTAAAGGGGTATTCCAATCTCAAAGATTAGGATTCAGAGAAACCAGAGAATTCTCACAAACCATTGTACATGTGATGAAGGATTCACAAGTCTGCAGTCACATAGAGTGACTGCAGACTTGTAGCTTTTAAAGGGATATTCCCATCTCCAAGACCCTATTCCAATATGTAGTAAGTGTAATAATAATAATATTAGCAAATACTTCTAATTAGAAATGTAGCATAGCTTTTATGATTTGCTATGTCTCTTTCCTCATGTGCAGGCATTGCAGACAATTAGGTATCCATGGTTACGACCACTGACAACTAGCTGTCACTATTTCAGTGGTCATAACCATGGATGACTAAGGTCCTGCAATGCCTGCACATGAGGAAAAATAATTCTTTTGTGTTGTGATAATTCTCTAGTTTTCGAGCCTGGAGCAGTGGGTATGCGACCTCAAGTATGTGATTTATATACATGTGGTTACCTGCTAACTAGATGGATGTGGCCTCGCTCAGTGCAAGTGTATTGAGTGAGGCCAGACACAGTCTAGTTGGAATATGGCCTGATGTATGCAAATCACAAACATCTCATAACCGACCGCTTCCTACACCGGCAACGGAGAGTACTCACCGTGCGCAGTGAGTGTGATGAGACGATTCTCAAGTCTGCAGTCACATAGAGTGATGGCAGACTTGTACTCTAAGGCCGGACAAATCCTTTAAATCATGATGCTATAAATCTATGATTGGTAAATTTGAATTCTAGGACATTAATAAGACATAGTAGAAATAAATAGATTTACCTGCAATCAAGGCATACCGAATGAGACAGTGTGAGGGGAGACCTTGCTCCAAGGAGTTTACAATCTGTTGGATATTAAGAGCGCCCAGATTATACTCTATATATTCCATTACACCATACCCATTGGGAGTGATTAACTCTTCTGTACATCTGTACATTGCTAGGTGAGACTCACATCTCTGCTCTTTACTGACACCTTTGTTTGATGGTATCAAGCTGTGTTCTTTACAACTTCACACATAATCACAGGCAAGTCCCTGCCAGCTCAGGGTCAGCATGTTTGATGTTTGCAGCAGAGTAATGGTCCATTTAGTCCCAGTTTGCTATTTTCTTTTCACTTGCTTGTCTAGAAGTCATTAGCATTCCAGCAAGACAAAAGGTCTGGAACATTCAGGTGCCATTTTATTCAATGGTATTATGGTAAGAAACAATAAGTGGTCCAAGCCGAACACAGAAAATAAATAAGAATCACAATTTTTTTATTTTAGCCCTCCATAATTATAATTGAGAATTGCGTAAAATAAAGAAGTGTGCCATTTATCTATTTGTGTTACCTAATCTCCATTTTTGGTCAATACGCCCCCCCCCCAAAAAAAAAAAAAATCTAATTAATAGAGATTAAAACTTCATATGTACCAAAAATGATACTCATAAAAACTACAACTCATCCTGCAAAAAACATGCTCTCACACAGATCCTTCGAAAAAAATTTTTTTAAAAATTATGGGCCTCAAAAATGGTGACATAAATTTGTATTTTTTTAAGAATTTAAGGAACGGCGATAGACTTAGAACATCCAAGAGATAAGCACACTACTCTGTACTAATTGAGCAGCTGCAGAATAAAGTCAGATGCCAGACACTGCCAGACTTCACTTAGAGAAGAGATGGTGACAGACACTTTCTGCCTTCCTAATTGTTATATCTACAGCAATAAACAAGCACAGTGTATACAGCATAGGAAGCGCTAACAGCACTTTCTCCTTCCAACCCAGTGATCGCGTGATCACCGGGTGCTGAGAAGGACCAGAAGCTGTTGGGTCCTAACAGATCAGAGATCAGCTCTGTAGTGCAGCCAGGAGGTTGACTTTGCCATGTAACTGAGGCTAATGTACGAGTTCCAGTTCCAGAATAAATTACAAATGTATTAGAAGAAAATATATTTAAATGTTGAAATGCCCCCAAAGGTATTTTATCACATTATCACATCTATCACATGGGTGCAGGCTTCACAATGTGTGAAATAAATGAAAAGCAAGGAAACAGTAATATATATATATATATATATATATATATATATACACATTGGCAGTTGCTGTTAACCTCACCCCTTTAGAGATATATGGCCCTATATTTAAAAGTCTTTGGGAAAAGGGAACAATATTGAAAATGTATGTAGTCATTCTCTGCAATAACAAATAAGAGTCATATTTTCTTTTTTCCTTTCAAAATCACAAAAAAAATGAAAATAACATAATAATTAGGCAATAGGGATGAGCGAGTATACTCGTTAGGATTCGGTATTCGGCGAGTAATGCGGTACTCACGGTACTTTACGCCAGAATACCGACATAAGCTGTGATGAATCAGGCACATTGAATGGAACTGCAAAGCACAGATCATTCATTGAGTAGCTGCAGTTGCCAGGCACTGCAGAACAGTTTCTTTTCTCCTGAATAGGCTGCATTCCAGAACAGCTCCTATTCAACACCATTCAATGTTTTTACATTCAGTAAGTATGACATGATAGGTCAGGCATAATATCTTGTGACCTGATATCCCATTTAAAAGCAATCCCTTAAAGGGAATCTGTCACCCCATTTTTGCCCCATAAGCTGGGGCCATTGCCATCAGGGGCTTATCTACAGCATTCTGTAATGCTGTAGATAAGCCCCCGATGAAACCTGAAAAATAAGAAAAACATGTTAGATTATACTCATCGGGGGGCGGGTGCGGTGGGTGTCGTGGTCCGGTCCGGCGCCTCCCATCTTCATACGATGATGTCGTCCTCCTTGCTTCTCCCTCTCCTCCTGCGCATGCGTACTTTATCTGCCCAGTTGAAGACAGAGTAAAGTACTGCAGTGCGCAGGCGCCTGGAAAGGTCAGAGAGGTCCGCGCCTGCGCACTGCAGTACTCTGCTTTGCCCTCAACAAGGCCCATAAAGTATGCGTGCACAGGAGCCGAGGGAGAAGCAAGGAGGAGGACATCATCGTATGAAGATCGGACCGGACGGCGACACCCATCGGACCGGACCGAACGCCGGGGTGAGTATAATCTAACTATTTTTTCTTATCTTTCAGGTTTCATCGGGGGTTTATCTACAGTATTACAGAACGCTGTAGATAAGCCCCTGATAGCGGTGCTGGCAGCTGATAGGCCAAAGATGGGGTGACAGGTCCCCTTTAAATTGCAGAAATTAAGAAATTGCTGGCAACTCACTACACAGTATGTATATAAACTATTAGCAGATTTTTTTGATATATGAAGATGCTCATGGTTTTTTAATAATCTTGACAGCTCTCATGCATTTACTTTTCTTGAAGAATATGATTACCGCAGTCCTAGGATATTAGCATTTGTAGCTCACGCTACGTCTGTGTGTATATTCTTGTCTTAAGTAAAGTGAAGAAACAGTTGCCAGAATTTTGCCAACAGGAGTGGAATATTACTCCGTTCCGATTATTACATCACCGCATATGGTGCTTGTTTAGGGCAAACGTTAATAATTTTTTAAGAAAGTGTAGGACTTCTCCATCCTTTTTCATTTTTCTGGTAATCCAACATAAAGGAAAGTCATGCATGACTGATGTACTAAAATAGGTTATTTGGGTCCTGTCCATAACCAAAAGTGGTCAGGAACATTTCATTCTCCTAAATATATGAAGTGCGTATTACTGCCAATGCTTGTAAAATAGAGGGTGACCAGCTGCCAGTTGTATAAGTTAATGCAATTGCTACTTTCAGATTAGCCAAGAGTTCCAACAATTTTGGGCAGGGTGCTGTTATATGGCACTGCTTCCAGTTAATGGCTCGCCTTCCATTTGTTCATCTGTTTATGCATCTGTTTTATATTTTAAGTTGTTTGTTAAAAAGAGAAAACGTATAGATTGGAAAAATCTGCATTGCCATATGAAGCATGAGAATTTCATTTGTATTGTCTCCTGTTTGAGCTCCTGCTGCCTTCATACATTTCAGCTAAATCAACCACACCTAGGATTTCAAAGCCAGGGCTTAAAGCTGCAGATGCTTATCTTCTGGGAAGAAGTATTATAGAAAGAGGAGAGCATGGCTTTAAATCTCTTGCTTTAAATCTATTCACAAAGTGTTTTTTTTCCTTATAATTGTATCCATAGTACAGTTTTATGTTGTTAGCAAACTGGGAATTTATAGAATATGTGCACTGTGGGCATACCAGATGAAATTTTTGTGATGGCTTACCTTTAGCGATGAGAGGATCAATCGGCAGAAGATCGAGTTCGAGTCGAAATCCCGGAAATCTGCAGTTTCACGTGAGTTCGAACAATCTGCAGTAAGATTCATGGTTCGCAATAAAAAAAAGCAACCCAGTGCCATTTTACACATGCTGCACTCTCAGTGAGCAGGCTAGTGGTATGGCGGTGCAGGCTTCCCCATTGTGCCCTACGGCAATCCGATCACATTGTGTAGCACAGACTATCAGAGGCAGTATAAAACATAGGGACCAGAGAAAGAACTCTATTTTATGCCTGTACTGTGTAGGGATAGGAGTGCTCAGAGCACATGCAATAATGGTGGACTGCGCTGCTGTGTTCCTACCTCTAAAGACAATCGCGCTATATGTATTGTGCCATTCAATTTTATATGTAAAGTGAATGACGATATGTGTCTCATATGATGTATTATGGTAATGTATAGCATGTAAGCAATGTAAAGTTTTAATGTATAATGTGCATAATGCAAGGTAAGCACAGGCTTAGATCAGGGATAAGATGAGTACTGTTTATATAGTAAGGGGTTTAATGGTATAGGACATAGGATAAGGACAATAGGTATAATATACAGTGCCTTGCGAAAGTATTTGGCTCCCTGGAACATTTCAACCTTTTCCCACATATCATGCTTCAAACATAAAGATACCAAAGGTAAATTTTGGGTGAAGAATCAATAAAAAGTGGGACACAATTGTGAAGTTGAGCGAAATTTATTGGTTATTTTAAATTTTTGTGGAAAGTCAAAAACTGAAAAGTGGGGCGTGCCATACTATTCAGCCCCTTTAACTTAATACTTTGCTGTGCCACCTTTTGCTGCAATTACAGCTGCAAATCGCTTGGGGTATGTCTCTACCAGTTTTGTACTTCAAGAGACTGAAATTCTTGCCCATTCTTCCTTGGCAAACAGCCAGGACTGGACTTTGACTTGGCCATTCTAACACCTGGATACGTTTATTTGTGAACCATTCCATTGTAGATTTTGCTTTATGTTTGGGATCATTGTCTTGTTGGAAGACAAATCTTCATCCCAGTCTCAGGTCTTTTGCAGACTCCAACAGGTTTTCTTCAAGAATGGTCCTATATTTGGCTCCATCCATCTTTCCATCAATTTTAACCATCTTCCTTGTCCCTGCTGAAGAAAAGCAGGCCCAAACCATGATGCTGCCACCACCACGTTTAACAGTGGGGATGGTGTGTTCAGGGTGATAAGCTGTGTTGCCTTTATGCCAAACATATTGTTTGCCATTGTTGCCATAAAGTTCAATTTTGGTTTCATCTGACCAGAGCACCTTTTTCCACATGTTTTGTGTGTCTCCCAGGTGGCTTGTTGCAAACTTTAAACAACAGTTTTTATGGATATCTTTGAGAAATGGCTTTCTTCTTGCCACTCTTCCATAAAGGCCAGATTTGTGCAATGTACGACTGATTGTTGTCCTATGGACAGACTGTCCCACCTCAGCTGTAGATCTCTGCAGTTCATCCAGAGTGATCATGGGCCTCTTGGCTGCATCTCTGATCAGTCTTCTCTTTGTTTGGGATGAAAGTATAGAGGGACGGCTGGGTCTTGGTAGATTTGCAGTCGTATGATACTCCTTCCATTTCAATTTGATTGCGTACACAGTGCTCCTTGGGATGTTTAAAGTTTTGTAAATCGTTTTGTATCCAAATTCAGCTTTAAACTTCTCCTCAACAGTATCACGACCTGCCTGTTGTGTTCCTTGGTTTTCATGATGCTCTCTGTGCTTCAAACAGAACCCTGAGACTATCACAGAGCAGGCGCATTTAAACGGAGACTTGATTACACACAGGTGGTTAATATTTATCTTCATTAGTAATTTTGGACAACATTGGATCATTCAGAGATCCACAATGAACTTCTGGAGTGAGTTTGCTGCACTGAAGTTTGAATTTCCACAATTTGAATTTTGTATTGATATATGAATTAATTCAACTTAACCTGTGTGTGTATATATATTTTGTAGATATTCTTTGATTATTGTTGTCTGTCTAAACTTCACCTGTGATATAGACTGATTTTGTTTTCTTTGTCTCTTTACTTGTCTGTTTATCCTAGTCTGATGAAGGTCAAAGAAAAGACCAAAATGTCATGTACCAGTAACAGAAGAAGAAGTAATCAGGCTCCTTGCATCTTCTCGCCTTACCACTTGCACTGTCGAGGGAGGATCTGAATTGACCCTTCACAGTTGACCAAGTGATTTCCAAATTAATCCACAAGATGTTGCTAGCAACTGAGAATGACCAGACGGAGATGAGTCTCTGTATGGGAAGATCAAGGCAGATCGCTATTCCCGTTTATTGTGTCACACATTACATAGCATTCTGCATAGTTATGCAAAGTATACAGCTACCAATAGCATCGTAACACATTTACTTTATAAACCAATAGTATTGCAAGAAAACCGGAAACTACTTTTATGTCCGTATTTATGTGGCATAGAGAATAGAACAATAGCACATTGATCAGGGTCTCATATCTTATATCTTGTTCAGACTGGAACAGTCTGGTTTCATAACAGCCGTGACCTATACCCTAGTTACAGAATTTATCTGGTAAACAAGAAAATGTCGTCGCAAGCACAAAAATGGAGTCTTTGAGAACAAGATATCCTGTACATCTGAATACTGTACTTCACAATCCCCCTAGATAAATTTTGTTACCGAATATGCAGCATCAGAGGTGCTATCCCAAGCAAGCTTGAGGGATACTGGTCTTCACATGGCTGATGCCGTGTTATCAGTCATGGCTGTTGCAGCGCACCCATCCCCCTGTATGCTACAATTTACGAATAACAATTTTTGATGACAGTGGTGGAGATCTTTTGAACGTAACCATGCGCTGGGCTTCAACATCTTCATCGAGTAACCTTTTGAGATCGGTGTAGAGAAGAGCAGGGGCGACGACGTCTTTGGTATCATCATTAGCTGTCCTAGTGCAGAATTTCCTAATACATACAGAAATACACCAAAGAACAAGTTTTAGTATCACATATACAACAAGGATACAGGCAGCAATGTACAACAAGCTTTGTAAGATCCCAGCTATCCAGCACCCAATTCCCTTAAACCAATTGGCTTGTTTGAGAAAGGACAAGGTGTCTGACCAACTGTCCATATTACGATCTTTGTCTTTATCATATTGATCTCTGAGTCTTTGAATGTCTTCTAACTTTAACTTTAACTTCATAGTACTGTTAGGATCTATATAATGACAGCAAGCGGGTCCAATGACCTGACACATACCACCTTGTGCTGCTGTTAAGTAATCCAGCACTATAGTACGTTGATTAGTGACTATGATAAGTTGATTTTGGACAGCAACAGTAGTATTAAGCATGTCCAGTATATCCCAAATTTGATCATCTAGATAGTCTGTGGCCCTAACCAATTTATCCCACATTTGTGTAATCTGTCATGATCCAGGACGGGGTTTCACTTTGGCCCATCCTGGTATGGCTGGGGGTTAATTGTTCTGCCTCTCCCTGGCAGAGGGCGGCTATTTAATGCTCACTGGACCTAGGTCCGGTGTCAGTTATACACCTGCCCTCGGCTGAGTTAGTTGACCTTGTGAGTACGTGTGCCTTGTGCCTGATATCTTGCTTGCTTGTTTGGTTTTGATCCGGTTCTGTCCCTGTTATGAGTTCTGCCTGTCCCTCTTGTACTGCGCTACCTCTCGTGCATGACTCTCTGCTTGTGACCCGACTTCTCTCTGCTCGTCCCCTTGGTACCACGTCGCCCTCTTGTGCATGATCTTTGGCTTTGTCTGACCTCCCGTCTGTTTATCCCTCCTGTACCTCTCTGTCCGTACTGTGTATGAACTCCATTTTGCCTGACTCTGAGTTTTCTGTCTTCTCTGAAAGTAGGACGCTAAGCTCCACCCCCTTGCAGTCACGTGACCGTGCCGGCTTGCTAAACTTCATCACTCAGGTCCTCTGCACCTATACTTTCTGGCTGTCCTGATCCCCAGGTTCCCTACAGTGCGGGTGAGTCCCTGCTCAGCAGAGGCTGTACGCCGGCGCTGTCAGGATCCTGATATTATAACTGACTGAAACCTTTTTTTTTTCTGCTCCCCTTCTGTGTATGTGATGGATCCTATGCACGCTCTTTCTGAGCAGGTTAAACACCTGACCCAGATGTCTCAGAAACTCCTTGGAGAACAACGAGTCCTGGCTCAGTCTCAGCAGCTGATCGCTGACACTCTGCAGGGGTTTTTTTCATCTGGGGCTCGGGATATTACATTAGTTTCCCCTGAGTCTCCAGTGAAGTTACCGGATACCTTTTCTGGAGCTAAAAGAGAGTTCAGAGTTTTCAAGGAGGGCTGTAAGCTTTTTTTTTCCTTAAGACCACACTCTTCTGGGGATGAAAGTCAGAGAGTGGGGGTCATTATGTCTCTGTTAAGGGGAGCCCCCAAGCTTGTGCTTTCTCCCTTCCGACCACGGCCCCTGAGCGTATGACGGTAGATGCATTTTTTGAGGCCCTGGGGCATATTTATGATGAGCCTGATCGTATACGTATGGCTGAGGACATGGTGATGAGTGTGTGCCAGGGGAAGCACTCAGCCGAGTGGTTTTGTTCAGAATTCAGATGCTGGGCTGCTGAGGTCTGTTGGAATGATGCCGCCCTCCGGGGTTTGTTCCGTAGAGGCCTGTCTGAATATCTGAAAGATGCCTTGGCTCTCCACCCTCCGCCTGATTCCCTGGAGGAGGCTATAACACAGGCCGTCCGAATGGATCGCCGGCTACGGGCGAGGGGAGTGATGCAAAGTGAAAGACCGTTATTCTCCCGAGGAAGGGGAGCCAGTCCTATATTTGAGATCACGGAGATGGGAACCATCGACCTCAAAGAAAATGAAAGGAGACAACGGCGCGTGGGAAAAGGCTGTGTCTCCACATCCACTTCTGCCTTCGTGGATTGCGGATCAGCATTGAACTTTATTGACTCTGATTTCGTATCCGGGTGTAAGTTAGGGACAGTTAGATTGGAGACTCCTATTCACATTGTGGCCATTAACAAAACACCACTGGTAAAGAATGACATTATGCTTCGCACTGAAGAGTTTCTCCTTAAAGTGAGTTTCTTGCACCAGGAGCATATTTCATGTTTTGTGATGGGCAGCCTGCCAGCGGGACTGGTGTTGGGGTTCCCCTGGCTACAATTGCATAATCCTGCAATTAATTGGGAATGTCGGGACATTGTTAAATGGGGTCCCTATCATTCTGAGAAATGTTTTGATACTGTGTCTGTGTCATCCGTGGGTCTGGAAGGTATTCCGGAGTGCCTGATAGACTATACGGACGTTTTCTCCGAAAAAGAGGCTGAGGTTTTACCACCACACTGCCCATTTGATTGTGCCATTGACCTGGTTCCAGGTGCTAAATTGCCCAAGGCCCGCTTGTATAACCTTTCAGTTCCTGAACGGGCTGCGATGAAGGAGTATATTTCCGAGAGCCTCCGTAAGGGACACATTCGTCCTTCTGTTTCTCCTGTGGTGGCGGGGTTCTTTTTTGTAAAGAAAAAAGACGGTGGTTTACGCCCATGCCTCGATTTTCATGAGTTAAATAAGATAACTGTGAGGAATACGTATCCCTTTCCACTTATTCCTGATTTATACAACCAATTGTCCGGAGCTAAGTGGTTTTCAAAATTAGATCTACAGGGAGCGTATAACCTTATCCGAGTCCGAGACGGAGATGAATGGAAAACCGCTTTTCTCACTACTAGTGTTGAGCATTCCGATACCGCAAGTATCGGGTATTGGCCGATATTAGCGGTATCGGAATTCCGATACTGACTTCCGATACTTTTGTCATATCGGATTCCGGAATCGGAATCGGAAGTTCAAAGTTGATTGACAGCCGAAATGACGTCATCATGATGCGCGGTGTGTGCGCATCATGATGCGCCGTCATTTCGGGCCTTCCGGGGGTCTCTGCCAGCCTGCCGGGGGGCTGTGCTGGCCTGCCGGGGGGCTGTGTGGACAGCCCGGGGTCTGTACCGGCCTGCCGGGGGGCTGTGCCGGCCTGCCGGTGGTCTGTGCACCCTGTGGTGGTCTGTACCGGCCTGCCGGGGGGCTGTGCCGGCCTGCCGGGGGGCTGTGCTGATGTCCGGGAGTCTGTGCAGGCATCGTCCGATGGGACTACAAGTCCCATCGGGCGATGCCTGCTACCATGACAGTGATTCACACATTAGCCAATGATGGGACAGTAGTAGTCCCATCATCCGGCTAATGTGTTAAATGTTAAAAAAAAAAAAAAAAAATACTACATACATACTACATGCATGCTACATACATGCAACATACATACTACATATATACTACATGCATGCTACATGCTACATACATACTACATATATACTACATGCATGCTACATACATACTACATGCATGCTACATACATACTACATGCTACATACATACTACATATATACTACATGCATGCTACATACATACTACATGCTACATACATACTACATATATACTACATGCATGCTACATACATACTACATGCTACATACATACTACATATATACTACATGCATGCTACATACATACTACATGCTACATACATACTACATATATACTACATGCATGCTACATACATACTACATGCTACATACATACTACATGCATGCTACATACATACTACATGCTACATGCATGCTACATACATACTACATATATACTACATGCATGCTACATACATACTACATGCTACATGCATACCACATATATACTACATACATACTACATGCATGCTACATACATACTACATGCTACATACATACTACATGCATGCTACATACATACTACATGCTACATGCATGCTACATACATACTACATACTACATACATACTACATACATACTACATGCATGCTACATACTACATCCTACATACATACCACATATATACTACATGCATGCTACATACATGCTACATGCTACATACATACTACATACATGCTACATACATACTACATGCTACATACATACCACATATATACTACATACATACTACATACATGCTACATACATGCTACATGCATGCTACATACAATACATTCATACATAGACATACAGTACATATAACATAGAGTAACATACTTACCAATACTTGTCACATTGTTCCCCGAAGCCATTGTCGTCTACGGAATAAACATTAACAAAACAAACCACAAAAATACTCACCCATGATCCGAAGCAGTCCACGAGTGTGTCCCACGACGATCTTGGGTAGAGAACTGCAGTATAAGCTGATGCTGCCGCTCTCTACGGGCTGCAGGAATCCAATGACGGAAGGTAGGTATCCTTCCGCACTGTATTCCTCCGCCACTTAAAAAAAAAAAAATCCCTAGTCTCACTTTATGGTAAAAGCTGTGTGGGAAAATGTAGTATGTATGCAGTATATATGTAGCATGTAGTATGTATGTAGCATGCATGTAGTATGTATGTAGCATGCATGTAGTATATATGTAGCATGTAGTATGTATGTAGCATGCATGTAGTATATATGTGGTATATATGTAGCATGCAGTATGTATGTAGCATGCATGTAGTATATATGTAGTATGTATGTTGTATGTATGTAGCATGCATGTAGTATGTATGTATGTAGTATTTTTTTTTTATTTATTTTTTTTTTACATTTAACACATTAGCCGGATGATGGGACTACTACTGTCCCATCATTGGCTAATGTGTCAATCACTGTCATGGTAGCAGGCATCGCCCGATGGGACTTGTAGTCCCATCGGACGATGCCTGCACGGACCCCCGGACATCAGCGCAGCCCCCCGGCAGGCCGGCACAGCCCCCCGGCAGGCCGGTACAGACCCCCACAGGGTGCACAGCCCCCCGGCAGGCCGGCACAGCCCCCCGGCAGGCCGGTACAGACCCCCACAGGGTGTACAGACCCTGGGCAGTCCGCACAGCCCACCGGCAGGCCGCACAGCCCCCCGGCAGGCCGGCAGAGACCCCCGGAAGGCCCGTACAGACCCCCGAGAGGCTGTACAAGGGCAGGAAAGGGTTTTTCCAATTCCGATACCGGAAGTCTCATAGACTTGAATGGGACTTCCGGTATCGGCATCGGCGATACCGATACTTTTTTTAAAGATCGGCCGATCCATTCCGATCCGATATTTTGAAGTATCGGACGGTATCGCTCAACTCTACTCACTACTGAAGGGTTGTTTGAAAATCTGGTCATGCCTTTCGGCTCGACCAATGCTCCAGCGGTCTTCCAAAACTTCATAAATCACGTGTTCTCTGATTTTATTGGATGTTTTTTGGTGGTATATTTGGATGACATATTGATCTATTCTCCTGATAAACAGACTCACATTGGTCATGTTCGGGCAGTTCTCCAAAGACTCTGGGAGAACTGTCTCTTTACTAAACTGGAAAAATGTTTGTTTTTTGTTCAGGAACTGTCGTTTCTGGGGTTCATCATGTCTGCTGAAGGGTATCGCATGGATCCTAATAAGGTGCAGGCCATTGTCGAGTGAGTTCAACCTTGTGATTTGAAGGCTCTGCAGCGTTTCCTAGGATTCACCAATTGCTATCGCAAGTTTATAAAGGGGTTCTCACAGGTGGTTAAACCCCTCACAGACATGACTCAAAAAGGGGCCGATATCAAGAATGGTCAAACCGCAGCGGTAGCGGCATTTCAGTTTTTGAAAACATGTTTCATGTCGGCCCCGGTTCTTGTTCAACCGGACCCGTCGGAACCATTTATTGTTGAGGTAAATGCCTCAGAGGTGGGGGCGGTATTGTCCCAGGGACCCGCCACTTTGACCAATTTAAGACCTTGCGCCTTTTTCTCAAAGAAATTCTCTCCTGCGGAGAGAAACTATGATGTGGGAAATCGAGAAATTCTGGCCGTTAAGTTGGCCTTTGAAGAATGGAGGCATTTTTTGGAGGGGGTTGTCCATCCTATAACCGTAATTACAAACCACAAAAACCTAGCTTATATTGAGTCAGCTAAGAGGTTGACTCCTAGACAGGCTAGATGGTCACTTTTTTTTTCCCGATTCAACTTCTCGATCACTTTTCGGCCAAGGTCCAAAAATGTCAGAGCGGATGCTTTGTCACGCAGTTTAGATCTGGTGTCCCCCCCGGAACCTCCATCCTCCATTCTTCAGCCTGGCGTGGTGGTGACAGGTATTTCGAATATGTTGGAACGAGAGATTCGGGAAGCCCAATCTCTTGCACCGCCGGCTAAGCCGGTGGACAAACTTTTTGTGCCAGCTCAGCTTCGCCTTAAGGTCCTCCGGGAGTTCCATGACTCAGTTCTGGGTGGACATCCAGGGATCTCGGCTACCCAGAAGGCCATTGCTAGAGTATTCTGGTGGTCCGCTTTAGCCTCTGATGTTGGGGAATATGTGTCTGCTTGTGATGTTTGTGCCCATGCAAAAACCCCCCATAACCAGCCGGCCGGGGAATTGGTACCACTGCCAATTACTGAGAGACCATGGATGCATTTGTCCATGGATTTCATCACCAACCTTCCCCCCTCCAAGGGTAATACCGTCGTCTGGGTTGTGGTGGACAGGTTTAGTAAGCAGGCACATTTTGTACCTTTGGCAGTGCTACCTAATGCGGAAACATTGTCCAGATTGTTTGTTGAGCATGTGGTGCGGTTGCATGGGGTACCCTTGAATGTGGTGTCTGATAGAGGAGTGCAATTTGTTTCCAGATTTTGGAGGGCTTTTTGTAAAAGGTTGGGTATTGGTCTGTCCTTTTCATCCGCTTATTATCCAGAGACTAATGGGCAGACCGAGATGACCAATCAGTCGCTGGAGCAAATTCTGCGTTGCTTGACCTCAGACCGACAAGATGATTGGTGTTTTGTGTTACCGGTGGCTGAGTTTGCATTTAACAACCGCGTTAACCAGTCTACGGGTACATCTCCCTTTTTCTGCAATCATGGGTTTCATCCTCATTTTGGAGAATTTTCCCGTTTGAATTCTGGGTCTCCTGGGGAAGATTAGACGATCCAGCGGTTGGGGGAGGTATGGCAAGAGGTCCAGAGTAACATAACGAAGGCCCAGGACAAATTTAAATTTTTTGCGGACAAAAAACGATCCGCAGGACCGGTGTTTCAGATTGGGGATAAGGTATGGTTGTCCACCAACAATATAAGACTCAAGGTCCCCTCTGCGAAGCTTGGACCCAAGTTTATCGGTCCTTATGAAATTACCGAGGCAGTTAACCCGGTGGCTTTTCGGTTGCGTCTCCCGCCATCTCTGCAGATCCCAAATGTTTTTCATAAGGCCCTTTTGAAACCTGTGAGGTCCACTGGGGAGGGATCATCAGCTTCCCCAACACCGGTTTTGGTAGACGGGCAGTCGGAGTACAAGGTGGAATGAATTGTCGACTCCAGGTTGGTCCGTCGTGCCCTTCAATATCTGGTACATTGGAAAGGCTACGGTCCTGAAGAACGCTTGTGGGTTCCTGCTCGATCGGTTCATGCGGATCGGTTGGTTCGGGCCTTTCACGCCAAGTACCCTGAGAGACCTGGGGGTCCAGTGGCCCCCCCCATTGAGAGGAGGGTACTGTCATGATCCAGGACAGGGTTTTGCTTTGGCCTGTCCTCGTCTGAATGGGGTTTAATTTTTCCCCCTCTCCCTGGCAGAGGGCGGCTATTTAATGCTCACTGGACCTAGGTCCGGTGTCAGTTATACTCCTGCCCTCAGCTGAGTTAGTTGACCTTGTGCGTACGTGTGCCTTGTGCCTGATATCTTGCTTGCTTGTTTGGTTTTGATCTGGTTCTGTCCCTGTTACGAGTTCTGCCTGTCCCTCTTGTACTGCGCTACCTCTCGTGTATGACTCTCTGCTTGTGACCCGACTTTTCTCTGCTCATCCCCTTGGTACCATGTCGCCCTCTTGTGCATGACCTTTGGCTTTGTCTGACCTCCCGTCTGTTTATCCCTCCTGTACCTCTCTGTCCGTACTGTGTATGAACTCCATTTTGCCTGACTCTGAGTTTTCTGTCTTCTCTGAAAGCAGGACGCTAAGCCCCGCCCCCTTGCAGTCACATGACCGTAGGTCCCGTGCCAGCTTGCTAAACTTCATCACTCAGGTCCTGTGCATCTATACTTTCTGGGTGTCCTGATCCCCAGGATTCCCTACAGTGCGGGTGAGTCCCTGCTCAGCGGAGGCTGTACGCCAGCGCTGTCAGGATCCTGATATAATCATATGGTAAATGAAACTAGAACTGATAACTTTATTGGCCACACTCATCTGTACCATATATGGTCTCTCTGAAAGGCGGGGTGAATTGTCCCATGCGGTTACCAATAATAATATGGGAAATGCAATAAACCAAAAGATTATGCCCCCTTTATTTGCTTTTGGCTTGTTTAACCAGCTTGCAGTGCGATGTGTGGATCCAAGTCGGTCTTCCTTCTAGTTTCACTGATGTAGGTGTGATGAGGAGGACTTGATAGGGACCGTCAAACAAGGGTTCTAGTCCGTGCTTCCTGACATGCCTTTTCACGCCTACCATATCACCAGGCTTCAGGTTATGACAGGTGTCGGTTTCTGCTGAATCTAGAAAAGAAGAAACTAGAGCATGGGTGCTAGTAAGATTTTTACTAAGCTGAATAACATATTGAACAGCACAGTCAGTTTCTTCTGATAACTGCTGAGGCTGGAAATTTGCAACTGGGGGCCTAGCACCAAACAATATCTCATATGGGGACAGGCCATGTTTTTCAATAGGGGTAGTACGAATGTGGTATAGTACAATGGGTAGGAGCTCTGGCCATGGAGCCGTAGACTCCTTCATCATTTTGGTCAATTGTCCCTTCAGTGTGCCGTCCAGCCTCTCAACTTTCCCACTGGAATGTGGGTGGTACGGATTATGGAGGGCTACAGTGGATCCAAGCATTGTCAGAACTTCTTGGTACACATGAGAAGAAAAGGCCGGACCTTGATCACTTTCAACAACTTCTGGAACCCCATATCTGCATATGACTTCCATCACCAGTTTCTTCGCTGTGGTTTTTGCAGTCATCTTGGTAACAGGGATTGCTTCCGGACAGCTGGAGAGCATATCAACAACAGCCTAACGGTATTCATACCTTCTAGACTTAGGAAACGTAATATGGTCCACCTGGAGCCTTTGGAAAGGATAGTCGAGCTTAGCAAGATGCTTCGGGGGTACACGTTGAAGTTGACCGGGATTGCAGTTCTGACAGATATTACAGGCACGGTTGAGCGCTGTCAAAACTGTGGAAATTCCCGGGGCACAGTAGAATTTTTGCATCAGTTTGAGGGCCTGATTCTTTTCTCGATGTGTAGGTCCATGTGCCCATGTGGCAATAGCAGGGTACATCCGCTTAGGGAGACACATGAGTTGGTCCTTTTTCCAGAGACCATTATCCATTCGTGCCCCATCAGTCTTCCATTGCTTCACCTCTTCCTTTGGAGACATTCTCTGCACCGTCATTAAGCAGTCTCGCGGGGTCCAACAGAAAACTTCAGTCTGTTGTAGATCATCAGGTTCTTGTAGGGTCAATGCTTCTTGTGCTGACTGTGAGGGCGGGAGCACAGCTGCGTGCACTACAGTGTCCTCTGTGGTAACAGCGTATCCGGTGTGGAATCTACCAAACTCATCAGCATATCTTGAACCATCTGTGTATAACACCAGATCAGGATCAGGGAGTGGATTTTCGCTGACATTTGATGGAGTAGCTGTTTCTTCAGTCAGAAATTGGGAACAGTCATGTTGGAGGTATTCCTCATCACTGCCATCTTTTTTTGGGACCGGCAGTAAAGTAGCGGGGTTGATTGTAGTACAGTGATGTAACTTGACTAAGTCAGGCAAAAGGAGTGAACACTGCAGCCGTAAGTGTCGTTGCACAGTCAAATGTCTTGGTTGCTGAAGTGTCAGTATTGCTGCAATGTCATGCGGGGCAAAAATGTGCATTTCATGTCCAAGAATTATGTCTGTAGTTTTGTCGAGCAATGAGTGAGTGGCGTGAACTGCCCTCATGCAACTTGGTGATGCTCGGGCCACGGGGTCGAGGCGGGCCAAATAATAGCCCACTGGTCGTTGCCTATTGCCATGTGATTGTGTAAGTACCCCTGCTGTGTGTCCTTCATTCTCAGACACATACAAATGGAACAGTTGAGTATAGTCCGGGATGCCCAAGATAATAAAATTGCGGCACGCATTATACATGTGAAAGGAAAGCCATATGGATCAAAAAAAAATTAATCAATAGCTCTGCACATGTACATCCGTAAGGTTAAGGACTTATGAAGAATGACTGCCATAACCAGATAAACACCAAAGAACGCAGTCAAAATTGTCCCATAAAATACAAATTTATTAGATTTATACATATAAAAAGTATATAGCAACCAGGAATTGGAAGAAAGGGGGGGGGGGATGCGACCACCCACTCGAGCATATCAAAATAGGGCACACACTCCACCCATCCCACTACAGCAATAGGTAGCCAGTATTAAAAATGCTTATAAGGCTACACTTGATACACCAGAGCAGAGCAAATGCTCATATACAAATCCAGCTTCATGGTATGTCCCAAAAGGGACCAATTATGGTGGTGGTAATATTACCTCTTATGCTGCTGCGGTATGGTGAGGTGGGCCGTCAGCACTCTGTTTTACAGTGCTCAGGTAAGGCTATATGCATAAGCCCCTTTTCCTTAATATTAGCACTTGCTCTATGATTGTCTATGACTATATGCATTGAAGGTTTACTTTCAGTTTCTTTTTTGAGCACTTGCTCCTTAATTGCTCCGTGACAAATGTCACTTTACATTATATTTACCGGTTTGTGCTATATATTCTCCTCTGACCTTTCATGTATGCTTGGTCTATGTGATTCTTTAAGGTGGGCTAACCTGGGCCTGTTTTAGTGCTGTTTTCGGCTCATTTTTTGAAAATTTGTACACGCTTTATTCACTTTTTCCCCCTGATTCCATGTACTTCTGTGTCCATGTTTTTACTATGTGATTCTGAATAAAATTCTATTTTATTGGACTTTCTGACTGCGTATGTGTTGGCTTCTTTCTGCATGAAGTGCAGTTGTCCTTATACGTCCTATATACCTATGGTATGTGGTTTATTTTTTGTGTACTACTTCAGTATGTAATTCTATTTTCTCCCATACCATGTGTACCACAATTGCATTTTACTACAGTAAAAGATTGTATTGCCTGATGGGCCGTTAGGCGACTGTCGAGAACAAATCGGACCTCCTCCAATTTTATGGGGTTTTCCTGTATACACCGCTCTATTTCTGATACTATCACCATGGCGGCATCCTTCCTGGAATATTGAAAGCTACCTACAGAGATTAATGGTATGGCCACTGTACGTTGAGGCATTGTATCGGGGGGGACAGAGGAGGCATACAGGATTGCATTCTGGACAGCCTCAGTAAGCAATTGTTGGGGTCTAAGAATGTTGGTAGGATCATATCATGGTCCCACTGCATGTATTACATATTGACACGGCAGTTGTCATTCTCTATTTGCTGCGACCTGTCCTGTTTCTACCTGGCCATACGTTTGTATATACGAATCAGATTCTTCCTGTATCATGGGTCTGCCTTTCTGTGAAATTTTTGCGGCCAGTCCTCCAGCATGGTGGAGTTGATTATTCGTGGCATTTACTATGGCCCCAATGTGCTGCTTCGTGAGATCCCCTGTCCCTATCCTAAAGAGCACATCATGACGGTGGGGTCCAGGAATAACATTGGAATACATTTCCTGGAAATCTTCTATCTACTCTGTGTATCCTGTCTCTGACCGGGTGACTAAAGTAGGAGGGGGTGGATACTCATAACCACTAGCAATACTAGACATAGCAGGGACTGATGCTGGCGGTGGCTGATAATAGGTACCATCAGCGTTTAGCAAGGGATAAGTGGGGGCTGCGACTCCAGGTCTCCTTGGTCCACAATTGCAACAGACCTCTCTCCACTGAGGATTAGTAACTCCGCATGCGGCACATATCCACCCGGCAGGATCATAGGGTTGGGGCGCACTGAGTTTTGGCAGCGCAGGATATATTTTTAGTTATTTGTCTTTCTGGCACATTACCCTCAGCCACTTTCTTATTACTCTCAGTCACTTTCTTGCACCACAAAACATCCAGTCCTTGTCTTAGTAATAGACAATTTTCCTTCTTCAACATAGCAGTAACAGAAACAATCAGAATTCACTTCCTTTTTCACTTCTATGTAACCTTCATCATACAATTCATGTGCCAAGCCACGGGATTCTTCTTTTCCTTCTACGGAAACATGATTCTCTCCTTTAGAGCTAAATATCCTTATTTCAGTTGTGCACAGTACTGGAGCTGCCGTACAGTCTGTTCCACTGGGTCTATCCCCCTCTGGGATGCCCAAAATTCCAACGCGGCATGCAGAGAAAGGAGGAGGGTGTCTCAGACTATCCCTCCGGACACCTCGTGTTATATATATATATATATATATATATATATATATATATATATATATATACATAGAAAATATAAGAGAATTGGGATCCAGCAAAAACATGAAAGTTCACCAGAATTATAAAATCTTCTTCTTTAGTTATCCATTAATTCATATAAAAAAAATGTATGAGGAACTCCAAACAATTGGTAACATTCCAGCAAGGGACTACATGTTTCAGCACTATGTGCCTTCTTCACGGTCCTATTTGAACTGAGCTCCAACACTGACAATATATCCTCCTTTGTGGAACATATTCAAATGATCCTTAATTAAAAGCAGTGAAACAAACCAATTAAAAACACCTGAGTAGATGGTTGAAACTCAGTTCAAAAATATTGCTAGAAAAATACATATATTGAACATGTTTTATACATAGACCAATGAAATAAACATTTAGTAATAAATCAACAGTGATATGGAATGACTGCCACACAAAAAAAATAATAATAAAAATTATTGGACATATATGAAAAAAATATACATCATGTAGTAGGCGCGATCTAAATATCAGAGACGATCACAAATATAACTCTCAAAAGGAAAAATATAATGGAGTAGGTATAAGGTAGAGATATAATCTTTTGAAAACTAATATAGGCTCTCTAGGAAAAAAAAAAAAAAAAGAAAAAAATTTTTTTCCTTTTTTCTCCTTATCCTTTTTTCTTTCCTTTCCCTCTCCTTCCTTCCCCTTATCTCTCTTTCTTACTTAATATTGTGTAATGAGATCCATTCTACTGTTCAAGTCCGTCAGGAACTCTAGTCTCTAATAAAAAGATCCACCTACTTTCTCTAGAGAGGATTTTACTTTTATGATCACCACTAGAGTTGAGCGAAACGGGTCGAAAAAATTCAAAAGTCGCCGACTTTTGGCAAAGTCGGGTTTCATGAAACGAAACCCGACCCTAGGATGAGGTCGGCCACGAGGTCGGCGACTTACGCGCCAAAGTCGCATTTCAAAAGTTTGTTTTGCGCTCTTTTTCAGCCAATCAGGATCCACGGACACTGTGGGCAACGTGATGACATAGGCACGGGTCACCACCATCTTTCAGAAGGGCATGCAAGTGATTGGCTTGCTTTGGTGGGCGTCACAGGGGGTATAAAAGGGCGTGCACGCCGACCGCCATCTTACTTCTGCCGATCTTAGTATAGGGAGAGGTTGCTGCTGATTCTGTAGGGAGAGCGTTAGGCAGGGAAGAAGACAAAAAAACTGCTTCTGCTGCTAGCGATTTGGCCTGCACAACACACAAGTCACTGTGTGTGCAGTGCAAGGGGAGGCTATATTGTGGTGTATCAGTGGTGTTGGTTGTTGGGCTGCCTTTTAAGGCTTCCTAACACGCTGGCATTGCTGTTTACCCACTGCTCCGCAAACTGCTTTTTTAAAAGCAATCCAATCTCCCTTATCCTCTAGTCACTTTGGTCACAGGCAGCTGTGCCATCGAGCGTGTCACATAGCGCTCAGATATCAGTGGGCCTCACACCATCCACAAGTGTCCAGTGTCCAAAAGTGTACGCAGAGATTCAAAATCTCCATTATCCTCTCGTCACTTTGGTCACAGGCAGCTGTGCCATCGAGCGTGTCACATAGCGCTCAGATATCAGTGGGCCTCACACCATCCACAAGTGTCCAGTGTCCAAAAGTGTACGCAGAGATTCAAAATCTCCATTATCCTCTCGTCACTTTGGTCACAGGCAGCTGTGCCATCGAGCGTGTCACATAGCGCTCAGATATCAGTGGGCCTCACACAATCCACAAGTGTCCAGTGTCCAAAAGTGTACGCAGAGATTAAAAATCTCCATTATCCTCTCGTCACTTTGGTCACAGGCAGCTGTGCCATCGAGCGTGTCACATAGCGCTCAGATATCAGTGGGCCTCACACAATCCACAAGTGTCCAGTGTCCAAAAGTGTACGCAGAGATTCAAAATCTCCATTATCCTCTCGTCACTTTGGTCACAGGCAGCTGTGCCATCGAGCGTGTCACATAGCGCTCAGATATCAGTGGGCCTCACACCATCCACAAGTGTCCAGTGTCCAAAAGTGTACGCAGAGATTCAAAATCTCCATTATCCTCTCGTCACTTTGGTCACAGGCAGCTGTGCCATCGAGCGTGTCACATAGCGCTCAGATATCAGTGGGCCTCACACAATCCACAAGTGTCCAGTGTCCAAAAGTGTACGCAGAGATTCAAAATCTCCATTATCCTCTCGTCACTTTGGTCACAGGCAGCTGTGCCATCGAGCGTGTCACATAGCGCTCAGATATCAGTGGGCCTCACACAATCCACAAGTGTCCAGTGTCCAAAAGTGTACGCAGAGATTCAAAATCTCCATTATCCTCTCGTCACTTTGGTCACAGGCAGCTGTGCCATCGAGCGTGTCACATAGCGCTCAGATATCAGTGGGCCTCACACAATCCACAAGTGTCCAGTGTCCAAAAGTGTACGCAGAGATTCAAAATCTCCATTATCCTCTCGTCACTTTGGTCACAGGCAGCTGTGCCATCGAGCGTGTCACATAGCGCTCAGATATCAGTGGGCCTCACACCATCCACAAGTGTCCAGTGTCCAAAAGTGTACGCAGAGATTCAAAATCTCCATTATCCTCTCGTCACTTTGGTCACAGGCAGCTGTGCCATCGAGCGTGTCACATAGCGCTCAGATATCAGTGGGCCTCACACAATCCACAAGTGTCCAGTGTCCAAAAGTGTACGCAGAGATTCAAAATCTCCATTATCCTCTCGTCACTTTGGTCACAGGCAGCTGTGCCATCGAGCGTGTCACATAGCGCTCAGATATCAGTGGGCCTCACACCATCCACAAGTGTCCAGTGTCCAAAAGTGTACGCAGAGATTCAAAATCTCCATTATCCTCTCGTCACTTTGGTCACAGGCAGCTGTGCCATCGAGCGTGTCACATAGCGCTCAGATATCAGTGGGCCTCACACAATCCACAAGTGTCCAGTGTCCAAAAGTTTACGCAGAGATTCAAAATCTCCATTATCCTCTCGTCACTTTGGTCACAGGCAGCTGTGCCATCGAGCGTGTCACATAGCGCTCAGATATCAGTGGGCCTCACACCATCCACAAGTGTCCAGTGTCCAAAAGTGTACGCAGAGATTCAAAATCTCCATTATCCTCTCGTCACTTTGGTCACAGGCAGCTGTGCCATCGAGCGTGTCACATAGCGCTCAGATATCAGTGGGCCTCACACAATCCACAAGTGTCCAGTGTCCAAAAGTGTACGCAGAGATTCAAAATCTCCATTATCCTCTCGTCACTTTGGTCACAGGCAGCTGTGCCATCGAGCGTGTCACATAGCGCTCAGATATCAGTGGGCCTCACACCATCCACAAGTGTCCAGTGTCCAAAAGTGTATGCAGAGATTCAAAATCTCCATTATCCTCTCGTCACTTTGGTCACAGGCAGCTGTGCCATCGAGCGTGTCACATAGCGCTCAGATATCAGTGGGCCTCACACAATCCACAAGTGTCCAGTGTCCAAAAGTTTACGCAGAGATTCAAAATCTCCATTATCCTCTCGTCACTTTGGTCACAGGCAGCTGTGCCATCGAGCGTGTCACATAGCGCTCAGATATCAGTGGGCCTCACACCATCCACAAGTGTCCAGTGTCCAAAAGTGTACGCAGAGATTCAAAATCTCCATTATCCTCTCGTCACTTTGGTCACAGGCAGCTGTGCCATCGAGCGTGTCACATATCGCTCAGATATCAGTGGGCCTCACACCATCCACAAGTGTCCAGTGTCCAAAAGTGTACACAGAGATTCAAAATCTCCATTATCCTCTCGTCACTTTGGTCACAGGCAGCTGTGCCATCGAGCGTGTCACATAGTGCTCAGATATCAGTGGGCCTCACACCATCCACAAGTGTCCAGTGTCCAAAAGTGTATGCAGAGATTCAAAATCTCCATTATCCTCTCGTCACTTTGGTCACAGGCAGCTGTGCCATCGAGCGTGTCACATAGCGCTCAGATATCAGTGGGCCTCACACCATCCACAAGTGTCCAGTGTCCAAAAGTGTACGCAGAGATTCAAAATCTCCATTATCCTCTCGTCACTTTGGTCACAGGCAGCTGTGCCATCGAGCGTGTCACATAGCGCTCAGATATCAGTGGGCCTCACACCATCCACAAGTGTCCAGTGTCCAAAAGTGTACGCAGAGATTCAAAATTTCCATTATCCTCTCGTCACTTTGGTCACAGGCAGCTGTGCCATCGAGCGTGTCACATAGCGCTCAGATATCAGTGGGCCTCACACCATCCACAAGTGTCTAGTGTCCAAAAGTGTACGCAGAGATTCAAAATCTCCATTATCCTCTCGTCACTTTGGTCACAGGCAGCTGTGCCATCGAGTGTGTCACATAGCGCTCAGATATCAGTGGGCCTCACACAATCCACAAGTGTCCAGTGTCCAAAAGTGTACGCAGAGATTCAAAATCTCCATTATCCTCTCGTCACTTTGGTCACAGGCAGCTGTGCCATCGAGCGTGTCACATAGCGCTCAGATATCAGTGGGCCTCACACAATCCACAAGTGTCCAGTGTCCAAAAGTGTACGCAGAGATTCAAAATCTCCATTATCCTCTCGTCACTTTGGTCACAGGCAGCTGTGCCATCGGGCGTGTCACATAGCGCTCAGATATCAGTGGGCCTCACACCATCCACAAGTGTCCAGTGTCCAAAAGTGTACGCAGAGATTCAAAATCTCCATTATCCTCTCGTCACTTTGGTCACAGGCAGCTGTGCCATCGAGCGTGTCACATAGCGCTCAGATATCAGTGGGCCTCACACCATCCACAAGTGTCCAGTGTCCAAAGTGTACGCAGAGATTCAAAATCTCCATTATCCTCTCGTCACTTTGGTCACAGGCAGCTGTGCCATCGAGCGTGTCACATAGCGCTCAGATATCAGTGGGCCTCACACCATCCACAAGTGTCCAGTGTCCAATAGTGTACGCAGAGATTCAAAATCTCCATTTTCCTCTCGTCACTTTGGTCACAGGCAGCTGTGCCATCGAGCGTGTCACATAGCGCTCAGATATCAGTGGGCCTCACACAATCCACAAGTGTCCAGTGTCCAAAAGTGTACGCAGAGATTCAAAATCTCCATTATCCTCTCGTCACTTTGGTCACAGGCAGCTGTGCCATCGAGCGTGTCACATAGCGCTCAGATATCAGTGGGCCTCACACAATCCACAAGTGTCTAGTGTCCAAAAGTGTACGCAGAGATTCAAAATCTCCATTATCCTCTCGTCACTTTGGTCACAGGCAGCTGTGCCATCGAGCGTGTCACATAGCGCTCAGATATCAGTGGGCCTCACACAATCCACAAGTGTCCAGTGTCCAAAAGTGTACGCAGAGATTCAAAATCTCCATTATCCTCTCGTCACTTTGGTCACAGGCAGCTGTGCCATCGAGCGTGTCACATAGCGCTCAGATATCAGTGGGCCTCACACCATCCACAAGTGTCCAGTGTCCAAAAGTGTACGCAGAGATTCAAAATCTCCATTATCCTCTCGTCACTTTGGTCACAGGCAGCTGTGCCATCGAGCGTGTCACATAGCGCTCAGATATCAGTGGGCCTCACACAATCCACAAGTGTCCACTGTCCACAAGTGTGTGCAGAAATTCTAAAACTCCCCTGTCCTATAGACACCTTGTACCTTGTTTTACATTACTATATATTTTGTTGGATTTTGTCTACATTTCTACCAAAAATGAGGAAGGCTGGTGGAAGAGGCCGTGGAATTGGGCGGGGGTTGGCAGCTGGTAATGATGGTGTTGGTGGTGGATCTGATGGTAGTGGCAATAGCAAAATAGGACCGAATGCAGGAGGTGCTGACCCTGCGTCATCGTCTGGCTACATAAGGCCTCGAACGCTTAGTTTTCTAGGAGTTGGCAAACCGCTTTTAAAGGCAGAGCATCAGGAAAAAGTTTTGTCTTACATTGCTGACTCAGCCTCCAGCTCTATCGCCTCCTCTTCTTCAGTTGTAAAAAGTAAAAGCACTGAGTCGTCATTGGAGGCTCATGTTCATGAACCACACCTTTCCTTGTGTCCTTCACCCCAACCAAGATTGAAGGATGACGCAGGCCATACTACTGATTACTCCATGGAGCTGTTTTCACATACCATGCCTGGATTATCAAGTGAAATGGTGAATTACCCAGGCCAAGATGAATCTGACATGGAGTGCACTGATGCACAGCCGCTGATGGATGATTCTGCTCACTCAGAGCACTACATTGTCCTCGCAGTGTACAGAGCCAGATTCTGACCCTGATGAGACTCAGGTGCCCCTTCAAGCACACTATACCACCATACACGGTGACACAGAGGAAGGTGCACATGACATAGAAGAGGAGGTGATGGATGACCCAGTTGTTGACCCAGATTGGCATCCATTGGGGGAAGAGGGTGCTGCTTCCAATAGCTCAGATGAGGAGCATCCACAGCAGCCATCGACATCGCAACAGCTGTTATCTGGCAGGCCCGGAGCACTCCAAAGACAGGTTCCAAACATCAAAAGAGTTGCTGGACAGCTTGTCCAGAGGGTCAAAAGATCACAGCGTGCTAGGCCGCAAAATGTCTGCCAAAGTAGGAAGAGTGCAGTGTGGCACTTTTTTGAACAAAATCCTCATGATCAGGCCAAGGTTATCTGTAAGGCTAGTTTCACACTTGCTTTTTTTTGCAGCGCGTTTTTCCCGCAAAAAAACGCATTGAAAAAACGCATACAAAAGCATACAACTGCTGCGTTTTTTTCA